>NC_086451.1:16042314-16646814 GCF_028390025.1 Pseudophryne corroboree
CCAAATGGGACAGAGGAGCTGTCTAATGCGTCTCCAATGGGATGCATAGTAATATATTATGTTCCGGGAGAAAGAAGTCAGGAAATCAACGCTATGAAGGCGCCGAATAGGACGCAGTGGCCAAACGCACAATCATATATGGAAGGGTCACACAGGCCCTATTAGCGGACTGCGTTTATTTGGGGGGGGCCGTAAGTCCCTAGGACAACACAAGGAATATTCAGTAATAGCCAGACCATCGCCCCGGCCTTGATGTCACCGTTTAGTAAATACACATAAAAAGGTCTGGGCTGTGCAAAATGTGAATACAGTTATTACGTCGCAAGTAAAAAACCAATCTGCATGACAAGTTCCTAGGAGAGCACTTGGCTGGAATGTTTTATGCAGAAATGATTAAACGAGCCACAAAGGATCCCCAGACATCCAGACGGGAGGAGAATGAAACCGCGGGAAAGGTCACAGACATACATTTTATTTTGCCTTTGCTGCGGCAATGTTGATGAAACAAAACAGCAATTAGGAGTCAGATCCCGTTTTAATTAAAGCTGCCGGGCAAGATAAAGCCGCCTACTGCGCCGCAGTCTCTCTGTCCAGCGGTCTGACCGACCTACCACCACCGCCACCCCCAGCGGCGTCCGGAGGATCAGCCTGGGCCCTTGGGTAATGATGCAGCCGGATATCGGAGAGCCGCTCAGCATTAAATGTGCTTTGATGCAAAGTATATAAAATAAGCCCTTACATTAATAATGCCGAAGAAATGGCGGTGACGCAAGGCGGCCTTGTTCTAGAATAAAGCGGAGAAATGATCTTGGATATTGGGCTCACCTGTATGATCAGCCATAAATACTCTGACCTGACTATCGAATTCCTGACAAACACTGACTCCTGACTGGTGCATATGTGTTTCCACGGTTACCACAGTCACATCTGTATTAATAACCCTTTACTGAGCTAAGCCATTGCTTCCCCGTCTTTCCCTCGCACAGTCCGCCTAGGTGCCTGCATCTGTTTATGGACACAAGCACAAGCCCTCTATGAGTGCATATCAGGATACACATGGCATGTCGACAAGTAGTATGACGACAGCGGAAGGCAGGAGCAGGGATGTCGGCAAGTGCTACTTGAAACATTTTACGCGCACCAGCGATACACCTATATACATGATGGTAATCCTATCGGCTGGTGTAACATGCTGTAAGTAGCATCTTGCACTTTTTGACAAAGCGGCCCCATGCCCTGCAGGGTCAACATACCGCCTGCCAACAAGCACACGCCATTCTTATATGACCACACCGTGGCAAGGCAACAGTGGTATGGCAACTGGCAATGTGCGCAAATGAACATGGTATTATACGTTGCTGGAAAAGCAGGTTGCCGGTCTGGGTCTCCGACCAAATTATTCTGGGGAATTAGGTCAAGTTTCATTTCACGTTCTCTTCTAAAAACATAAACGTCTACTTGTTATTGCGCCGCTGTTATGTTGACTATGGGGCTGATCTAGAGACGACCGCTAATGACGCTGCAGCTGTTGCGGATTTGTATACAGCGGCTGCGTGAAATGACGCGAAAGCAGCATCGGATCCTTCTGCGTGAACTATGGATATCTGAGCAACCATAACGCCCGATGGCGAACCATTGATTGTTCAACCATTGATGGTTTTCAGACAATGGTTAGAAACTACTGATGGTTACCACTTCGATGAAACCCCCCCCCCCCCTTCCCATCAGTAAATGTAAGCATTCCATACCCTGACACCCTCTCCCATACACCCGCTGCCTGAAATAGGCCAGACAGCATAATTCCACAAGGTTTATCCAATATGTTTAATTACATCTAACTGCCCTAAGCTCTTAATACCTTCCTGAGAGGACACGGAGAATGAGCAGTTGTCTTTGGGCACCACAGTAAATGTGACATATGTTGGGGAGGGAGATTCGTACAGGACAGGGTGTCGGGATTGTTCAACAGGATATAAATATTCAGTAATAGAATGAACGATTCATGGCGAGCTCTAATCTAGGATAGGCTGGACACACAGCAGCTGTGAGACTGGGCTAGGATCTGAATACACTCCTCTAGCATGCCCTTACTTTATAATGTACGGGGAAGTAGCCAGTGATCATGGGACAGTCTTGGACAGTATAACGCTGCTAACCGTACGGACCGCTCTTGGCTGGCACTGGGGTCTGTAACGGCCACCTTCTCGCCCAATAATGATCCTACGCCCTTCATCAGGATCACCATCAGGCTTTGGGCTCATTTATCGAGACACACACTGCGGTATGGGGCCATTTGCCAGAGGTCAACTGCGATATCGGTATAACTACCTGTATATTGGGGGTAATTCAGATCTGATCGCAGCAGCAAATTTGTTAGCAGTTGGGCAAAACCATGCTGCATGGGGCAGATGTAACATGTGCAGAGAGTGTTAGATTTGGGTGGGGTGTGTTCAAACGGAAATCTAAATTGCAGTGTCAAAATAAAGCAGCCAGTATTTACCCTGCACAGAAACAATATAACCCACCCAAATCTAACTCTCTCTGCACATGTTACATCTACCCCACCTGCAGTGCACATGGTTTTGCCCAACTGCTAACAAATTTGCTGCTGCGATCAGGTCTGAATTACTTCCATTGTGTTGTATTGTGCGGCTTTGCAACCTCCACATCAATAGCATGCAATGTGTTGTGCAGCCATGGCTGCATATATTTTTGTGAATTAGAGAGATGGCCCGCGTGGCTGGTTTCTTCATTTGTTCTTATTTATGGACTTTGAAGATTCACACCCACGGAATGGCAATAAACAAAGCAGGGGACATGACAAGTGTGCAGCAGTACCCGGAGTAATATATAACGCTCCAGCACATGTGCAGGCAGGAGAATAGACAGAGGAAAGACAATATGAGAAACACGGCAGGTTGGATTGCAAAAATTAGCAAATCGCAATCTGGCCGTTCGCATTGCACACGCGTGAGGAGAAATGGCGATATAAAATGCGTACACATTGTAATCGCAATGCATCCGCTGTTTGACTGACAGGAAGCCAACGTTTGTGGGTGGAAACCTGACATTTTCTGGGTGTGTATAAAAAAACGCAGGCGTGGCCAGGCGTTTTTAAGGAGGGCCTCTGAAGTCAACGATGACCACTTCCAGCCTCTTGCTTCACCAAAACTGTGGACGACCTAGCCTGGCGCAGATAGGAAAAATCTTCGATGTTCCGGTAATTGCGTATGGTTCAGCGATCAGCCGGCATATTGCGATGCATTCACGATTTCTGCAATGGGCGTTTATTCTCAATTTCTGGGCCGCAACTATTTGATCGCAGCAACGGCTACTTAGTAGAAACTGCAATTCTTACTGAATGAGGTCCTAGGGATTATTCAGAGTTTTTAGCAAACCACAAAAGCAAGCAATTGGGCAAAACCATGTGCAGTGCAGGTGGGGCAGATGTAACATGTGCAGAGAGTGTTAGATTTGGGTGGGGTGTGTTCAATCTGCAATCTAAATTGCAGTGTAAAAATAAAGCAGCCAGTATTTACCCTGCACAGAAACAAAATAACCCACCCAAATCTAACTATTTCTGCACATGTTATATCTGCCCCACCTGTACTGCACATGGTTTTGCACAACTGCTAACAAATTTGCTGCTGTGATCAACTTTGAATTACCTACATTGTGTATTGTGCGGCTTTGCAACCTCCATATCAATAGCACTCAATGACTTGTGCAGCCATGGCTGCATATATTTTTGTGAATTAGAGAGATGGCCCGCGTGGCTGGTTTCTTCATTTGGTCTTATTTATGGACTTTGAAGATTCACACCCACGGAATGGCAATAAACAAAGCAGGGGACATGACAAGTGTGCAGCAGTACCCGGAGTAATATATAACGCTCCAGCACATGTGCAGGCAGGAGAATAGACAGAGGAAAGACAATATGAGAAACACGGCAAATTGGATTGCAAAAATTAGCGAATCGCAATCTAGCCGATTATCAAACGACTGTGCATGCGTAGCATTTGCATTGCACACGCGTGAGGAGAAATGGCAACATAAAATGCGTACACATTGTAATCGCAATGCATCTGCTGTTTGACTGACAGGAAGCCAACGTTTCTAGGTGGAAACCTGACATTTTCTGGGTGTGTATGAAAAAACGCAGGCGTGGCCAGGCGTTTTTAAGGAGGGCCTCTGAAGTCAACGATGACCACTTCCAGCCTCTTGCGTCACCAAAATTGTGGACGACCTCGCCTGGCGCAGATATGAAAAACCTTCGATGCTCCGGTAATTGCGTATGGTTCAGCGATCAGCCGGCATATTGCGATGCCTTCACGATTTCTGCAATGGGCGTTTATTCTCAATTTCTGGGCCGCAACTATTTGATCGCAGCAACGGCTACTTAGTAGAAACTGCAATTCTTACTGAATGAGGTCCTAGGGCTTATTCAGAGTTTTTAGCAAACCACAAAAGCAAGCAATTGGGCAAAACCATGTGCACTGCAGGGGAGGCAGGTGTAACATGTGCAGAGAGAGTTAGATTTGGATGGGGTGTGTTCAATCTGCAATCTAAATTGCAGTGTAAAAATAAAGCTGCCAGTATTTACATTGCACAGAAACACTATCACCCACCCACATCTAACTCTCTCTGCACATGTCACATCTGCCTCCCCTGCAGTGCACATGGTTTTGCCCAGTTGCTTGTGTTTTGGCTTGCTAACCAACCTGAATAACCCCTTAAACACAGCACAACGAGCGGCTCGGGTGTAGCCAGGGACTCAATATCCAGAATAACCGACCGGTAATACAGCAGTAGAAAGGCAGGAAAGTACAAGTTCTAGCAATATATAGAACATATACACAGTCTAAATACGGAGTACCCCAGTAACTTACCTGGTAGTTCTGATGCCAACCTGTGCCCCCAGTTCTCCCCACTATGTATACCAGACCCGCAACTACAGCATACCTGTATCCCCAGACAGTTCCCCCCCAACTAAACAACCTAACCTGCCAACACAACAAAATAAGGGCAACAACACCCATATACCCGAAGGACAGGGTGCAACCAGCATATGATTAAAGGGGCAACAAAGACTCCTGAAAGGAAATTAATTTATCATTTACGTTTGGATATTTTAATTTAACAGACAAAGAACACACATAAAAGTCAGGAGGATAAGAGCACGGATCAAATCCTGGGGCGCAGCCGAATGCTAGTGGGTGAGAAAGACAGGAAAGGACAGTAACAAAAATGCAAACAGAATTTTCAGACAGACATGCAAGTAATGGAGCATTAATAAGACAGACAGGCAGAATTACACAAGGAGGATGACTCTAGTGCACTGAAGACACGCATCCTATAGTCCAGTCCAAACCAGGCCGTCAAGGAGGGTCATCCCGCCCCAGGGTCTGTAACTGAAGCAATGGACCAATGATAGGAGCATTACAGTCCTCAAGGGTGGAAATGTAAAATCTCCGCCTCAGCAATCCTAATATTCGTTTGTTGCATATCTTGACGTAAAAAGGGATGATCCGCACAGAGCAATCTTTTTTACCTCATACATCACTTATACCGGCCACACATATGGAAAACCACCAGCCTGGGTAGGTCCAATCACTCCAAGCAGGGGACACCTCAAACAGTGCTCCCGAGGCGGACACCACGACGGATTACTGCAGAGGTCGTCTACATCTCGCCACACATATTCCGCAGCGCTGTACAGAGACTATTTCAATCATTCACATCAGTCCCTGCCCCAGTGGAGCTTGCAATCTATATTCCCTATCACATGTACACACTTACACACTACAGTTAATTTTTGTTGCAAGTAGCTAATTACCCTTATCAGTATGTTTTTGGAGTGTGAGTGGAAGCCGGAGCACCCGCTGGGAATCCACGTACACATAGGGAGAACATACAAACTCCACACCGTTCAGGTCTTGGTGGGAACTGAACCCAAGGCCCCAGTGCTGTGAGGAAGCAAACGGACCAATCTTTTTTGCCATAAGTTGTAATACACTGGTGGTAAAAATAAGAATTTACTCACCGGTAATTCTATTTCTCGTAGTCCGTAGTGGATGCTGGGAACTCCGTAAGGACCATGGGGAATAGCGGGCTCCGAAGGAGGCTGGGCACTCTACAAAGATCTTAGACTACCTGGTGTGCACTGGCTCCTCCCACTATGACCCTCCTCCAAGCCTCAGTTAGGTACTGTGCCCGGACGAGCGTACACAATAAGGAAGGATTTTGAATCCCGGGTAAGACTCATACCAGCCACACCAATCACACCGTACAACTTGTGATATGAAACACAGTTAACAGTATGAAACAATAGAGCCTCTCAACAGATGGCTCAACAATAACCCGATTTAGTTAACAATAACTATGTACAAGTATTGCAGATAAACCGCACTTGGGATGGGCGCCCAGCATCCACTACGGACTACGAGAAATAGAATTACCGATGAGTAAATTCTTATTTTCTCTAACGTCCTAGTGGATGCTGGGAACTCCGTAAGGACCATGGGGATTATACCAAAGCTCCCAAACGGGCGGGAGAGTGCGGATGACTCTGCAGCACCGAATGAGAGAACTCCAGGTCCTCCTCAGCCAGGGTATCAAATTTGTAGAATTTTGCAAACGTGTTTGCCCCTGACCAAGTAGCTGCTCGGCAAAGTTGTAAAGCCGAGACCCCTCGGGCAGCCGCCCAAGATGATCCCACCTTCCTTGTGGAATGGGCATTGACAGATTTTGGCTGTGGCAGGCCTGCCACAGTATGTGCAAGCTGAATTGTACTACAAATCCAACGAGCAATAGTCTGCTTAGAAGCAGGAGCACCCAGCTTGTTGGGTGCATACAGGATAAACAGCGAGTCAGATTTTCTGACTCCAGCCGTCCTGGAAACATATATTTTCAGGGCCCTGACAACGTCTAGCAACTTGGAGTCCTCCAAATCCTTAGTAGCCGCAGGCACCACAATAGGCTGGTTCAGGTGAAACGCTGACACCACCTTAGGGAGAAACTGGGGACGAGTCCTCAATTCTGCCCTATCCATATGGAAAATCAGATAAGGGCTTTTACATGATAAAGCCGCCAACTCTGACACTCGCCTGGCTGAAGCCAAGGCCAATAACATGACCACTTTCCACGTGAGATATTTCAGATCCACGGTTTTTAGTGGCTCAAACCAATGTGA
This sequence comes from Pseudophryne corroboree, assembly GCF_028390025.1. Classification (NCBI taxonomy): domain Eukaryota; kingdom Metazoa; phylum Chordata; class Amphibia; order Anura; family Myobatrachidae; genus Pseudophryne; species Pseudophryne corroboree. Next base: position 16,049,507 of record NC_086451.1, read on the forward strand.
TTTTAAGAAACTCAACATCACGTTGAGATCCCAAGGTGCCACAGGAGGCACAAATGGGGGCTGAATATGCAGCACTCCTTTCACAAATGTCTGAACTTCAGGTACTGAAGCTAGTTCTTTTTGAAAGAAAATCGACAGAGCCGAGATCTGTACCTTAATGGAGCCCAGTTTTAGGCCCATATTCACTCCTGCTTGCAGGAAATGCAGAAAATCGACCTAGTTGAAATTCCTCTGTTGGGGCCTTTTTGGCCTCGCACCATGCAACATATTTCCGCCATATGCGGTGATAATGCTTTGCCGTAACATCTTTCCTGGCTTTAATAAGCGTAGGAATGACTTCCTCCGGAATGCCCTTTTCCTTCAGGATCCGGCGTTCAACCGCCATGCCGTCAAACGCAGCCGCGGTAAGTCTTGAAACAGACAGGGGCCCTGCTGCAGCAGGTCCTGTCTGAGCGGCAGAGACCACGGGTCCTCTGAGATCATCTCTTGAAGTTCCGGGTACCACGCTCTTCTCGGCCAATCCGGAACCACGAGAATTGTGTTTACTCCTCGCTTTCTTATTATTCTCAATACCTTTGGTATGAGAGGTAGAGGAGGGAACACATAAACTGACCGGTACACCCACGGTGTCACTAGAGTGTCCACAGCTATCGCCTGAGGGTCTCTTGACCTGGCGCAATACTTCTCCAGTTTTTTGTTTAGGCGGGACGCCATCATGTCCACCTGTGGACGACCCCATTGATTTACAATCATTTGGAAGACTTCTGGATGAAGTCCCCACTCTCCCGGGTGGAGGTCGTGCCTGCTGAGAAAGTCTGCTTCCCAGTTGTCCACTCCCGGGATGAACACTGCTGACAGTGCTAGTACATGATTCTCCGCCCATCGGAGAATTTTTGTGGCTTCTGCCATCGCCGTCCTGCTTCTTGTGCCACCCTGTCGATTCACATGGGCGACTGCCGTGATGTTGTCTGACTGGATCAGCACCGGCTGGTGTAGGAGCAGGGATTTTGCTTGACTTAGGGCATTGTAAATGGCCCTTAGTTCCAGAATATTTATGTGAAGGGCAGTCTCCTGACTTGACCATAGTCCTTGGAAATTTCTTCCCTTTGTGACTGCCCCCCAGCCTCGAAGGCTGGCATCCGTGGTCACCAGGACCCAGTCCTGTATGCCGAATCTGCGGCCCTCCAGAAGATGAGCACTGTGCAGCCACCACAGAAGAGACACCCTGGTTCGTGGAGATGCGATCCGGACCACTTGTCCAACAGGTCCCACTGAAAAATCCTGGCATGGAACCTGCCGAATGGAATTGCTTCGTAAGAAGCTACCATCTTTCCCAGGACCCGCGTGCAGTGATGCACCGATACCTGTTTTAGTTTTAGGAGGTCTCTGACTAGAGAAGACAACTCCCTGGCTTTCTCCTCCGGGAGAAACACTTTTTTCTGGGCCGTGTCCAGAATCATTCCCAGGAACATTAGACGTGTCGTGGGGACCAGCTGTGACTTTGGGATATTCAGAATCCAGCCATGCTGGCTCAGCACTTCCTGAGATAGTGCTACTCCCACTAACAACTGTTCCTTGGATCGTGCCTTTATTAGGAGATCGTCCAAGTATGGGATAATTAAAACTCCCTTTTTTCGAAGGAGTATCATCATTTCCGCCATAACCTTGGAAAATACCCTCGGTGCCGTGGAGAGTCCAAATGGCAGCGTCTGGAATTGGTAATGGCAGTCCTGTACCACAAATCTGAGGTACTCCTGGTGAGAATTGTAAATGGGGACATGCAGGTAAGCATCCTTGATGTCCAGGGATACCATGTAATCCCACTCGTCCAGGCTTGCAATAACCGCCCTGAGCGATTCCATCTTGAACTTGAATTTTTTTATGTATGTGTTCAAGGATTTCAAATTTAAAATGGGTCTCACCGAACCGTCCGGTTTCGGCACCACAAATAGTGTGGAATAGTAACCCCGGCCTTGTTGAAGTAGGGGTACCTTGATTATCACCTGCTGGGAATACAGCTTGTGAATCGCTGCTAGCACCGCCTCCCTGTCTGAGGGAGCAATCGGCAAGGCGGATTTTAGGAAACGGCGGGGTGGAGTCGCCTCGAATTCCAGCCTGTATCCCTGAGATACTATTTGAAGGATCCAGGGATCCACCTGTGAGCGGGCCCACTGATCGCTGAAATTCCTGAGGTGGGCCCCCACCGTACCTGGCTCCGCCTGTGAAGCCCCACCGTCATGCGGCGGACTTGGAAGAGGAAGCGGGGGAGGACTTTTGTTCCTGGGAACCTGCTGTTTGCTGCAGCCTTTTTCCCCTGCCTCTGCCTCTTGACAGAAAAGACCCTCCTTTTCCCCGCTTGTTTTTCTGGGACCGAAAGGACTGAACCTGATAAAATGGCGCCTTCTTAGGCTGTGAGGGGACATGGGGTAAAAATGCTGACTTCCCAGACGTTGCTGTGGAAACTAGGTCGGAGAGACCATCCCCAAATAATTCCTCCCCCTTATAAGGCAAGACTTCCATGTGCCTTTTGGAATCTGCATCTCCAGTCCACTGGCGAGTCCATAAGCATCTCCTAGCAGAGATAGATAATGCACTTACTTTAGATGCCAGCCGGCAGATTTCCCTCTGTGCATCTCTCATGTATAAGACTGAGTCTTTTATATGGTCAATTGTTAGCAGGATCGTGTCTCTGTCTAACGTGTCAATATTTTCTGATAGTTTATCTGACCACGCAGCGGCAGCACTGCACATCCATGCTGACGCAACAGCTGGTCTGAGTATAATGCCTGAGTGTGTATATACAGACTTCAGGATCGCCTCCTGCTTTCTATCAGCAGGTTCCTTAAGGGCGGCCGTATCCTGGGACGGTAGTGCCACCTTTTTAGACAAACGTGTGAGCGCTTTATCCACCCTCGGGGGTGTTTCCCAACGTAACCTATCTTCTGGCGGGAAAGGGAACGCCATTAGTAGCTTCTTAGGAATTACCAATTTCTTATTAGGGGAAGCCCACGCTTCTTCACACACTTCATTTAATTCATCTGACGGGGGGAAAACTACAGGTAGTTTTTTGTCCCCAAACATAATACCCTTTTTTGTGGTACCTGGATGTAAATCAGAAATATTTAACACCTCTTTCATTGCCTCAATCATGCAGTGAATGGCCTTAACGGGCATTAAATTTGACTCGTCGTCGACACTGGTGTCAGTATCCGTGTCGACATCTACTTGTGCCACCTGAGATAACGGGCGTTTCAGAGCCCCTGATGACTTTTGAGACACCTGGACAGGCACGAGCTGAAGACTCGGCTGTCCCACAGTCGGCATGTCGTCAAATTTTTTATGTAAGGAGTCTATACGTGCACTCATTTCCTGCCATAATACCATCCACTCAGGTGTCTGACCCCCAGGGGGTGACATCCCTGCTAAAGGCATCTGCTCCCCCTCCACATCATTATCCTCCTCAAACATGTCGACACAGCCGTACCGACACACTCCACACACACAGGGAATGCTCAAATAGAGGACAGGACCCACAAAAGCCCTTTGGGGGGACAGAGTAAGAGTATGCCAGCACACACCAGAGCGCTATATATATACAGGGACTAACTGAGTTATGTCCCTAATAGCTGCTTTTTATATACCGTAATATACTGTATACAGTGCCAATTTTAATGCCCCCCCTCTCTTTTCCCTCTTACTGTACTGTAGAATTGCAGGGAAGAGCCAGGGAGCTTCCTTCCAGCCGAGCTGTGAGGGAAAAATGGCGCCAGTGTGCTGAGGAGATAGGCTCCGCCCCTTTCTCGCGGCCTATTCTCCCGCTTTTTATGGGATTCTGGCAGGGGTATTTACCTCATATATAGCCCCAGGGGCTATATATTGAGGTATTTTAGCCAGCCAAGGTGTTTTTATTGCAGCCTCAGGGCGCCCCCCCCCCCAGCGCCCTGCACCCTCAGTGACCGGAGTGTGAAGTGTGTATGAGGAGCAATGGCGCACAGCTGCAGTGCTGTGCGCTACCTTGGTGAAGACAGGATGTCTTCATGCCACCGATTTTCCGGACCATCTTCTTGCTTCTGGCTCTGTAAGGGGGACGGCGGCGCGGCTCCGGGACCGAACATCAAGGCTGGGCCTGCGGTCGATCCCTCTGGAGCTAATGGTGTCCAGTAGCCTAAGAAGCCCAATCCGGCTGCAAGCAGGCGAGTTCGCTTCTTCTCCCCTTAGTCCCTCGCTGCAGTGAGCCTGTTGCCAGCAGGTCTCACTGAAAATAACAAATTCTAAGACTATAACTTTCTAAGAGCTCAGGAGAGCCCCTAGTGTGCATCCAACCTCGGCCGGGCACGAAATCTAACTGAGGCTTGGAGGAGGGTCATAGTGGGAGGAGCCAGTGCATACCAGGTAGTTTAAGATCTTTCTAGAGTGCCCAGCCTCCTTCGGAGCCCGCTATTCCCCATGGTCCTTACGGAGTTCCCAGCATCCACTAGGACGTTAGAGAAAAGTGTCTATTTAGTGGCCGCAGGGATGTGCCCAGCGAGACGCTTTATAAAGCGGTTTTATTTAAAACAGTATTTGTTCTTAAAATAATCAAGAGAACAGATTACACAGCTCATACTGTACAACGTCTTCTGCAATGCCGCTCTGCAGGCTAGCCCCCTACAACCGCAATGGAACCCGCTCCTTGCAGGGTTACCTGCCAAGAGCCCCCAAGCCAGCGATCGATGCCCCTAGAAGGACGTCTGTAAAAGACACAGTGGCTCTTCTGTCTCTGAGCTGCACGGATTAATGAGGATTCCCAGACTATACCGGAGAACTGAATAAAACGTGAATGTCACAGTGACAAAAAGCTCTAAGAATAGATTTTCTGATTGTTCCTGTCAACATGTATCCAGACTGGCTGTAAAGCTGAAGAGAAGACTGTTTCCTGCCGGCCCGGCCGCTCTGTGCATCAGCTGGGAGATATACAATGGCGGCTTGCAAACCCTTGCTGAGTGCACAAGGATTCCGGTCCTGAGCCGCATCCAGCCCAGAGTGGGACAAATCTCAGCTAACTCAGGAACACAAAAGGCCGATTTAATACAATAGTGCAATGGTCACCGACGACACAGTAACCCAAACACAACCAATTCAGGTATTAGCTATTACTTAGCATAGCCCCCAATTATCCAGCATATAACAGAACCGACGCACCCGTCCTCCTCAATATATTACATGTGAGAACGATGGGCCTAATTCAGACCTGGTCGCTAGGCTGCGTTTTCATATGCACCACAATGCGCAGGCGCGTCAGTCCGCAGCGACGGGATGGGATGGTGCGAGAAAATAAGAATTTACTCACCGGTAATTCTATTTCTCGTAGTCCGTAGTGGATGCTGGGAACTCCGTAAGGACCATGGGGAATAGACGGGCTCCGCAGGAGACTGGGCACTCTAAAAGAAAGATTAGGGACTATCTGGTGTGCACTGGCTCCTCCCTCTATGCCCCTCCTCCAGACCTCAGTTAGGGAAACTGTGCCCGGAAGAGCTGACATTACTAGGAAAATAAGAATTTACTCACCGGTAATTCTATTTCTCGTAGTCTGTAGTGGATGCTGGGCGCCCGTCCCAAGTGCGGACTCTCTGCAATACATGTATATAGTTATTGCTTCACTAAAGGGTTATTGTATGAGCCATCTGTTGAATGAGGCTCAGTTGTTATCATACTGTTAACTGGGTATAGTTATCACAAGTTGTACGGTGTGATTGGTGTGGCTGGTATGAGTCTTACCCTGGATTCCAAATCCTTTCTCTGACGTCCTAGTGGATGCTGGGAACTCCGTAAGGACCATGGGGATTATACCAAAGCTCCCAAACGGGCGGGAGAGTGCGGATGACTCTGCAGCACCGAATGAGCAAACTCTAGGTCCTCCTCAGCCAGGGTATCAAACTTGTAGAATTTAGTAAATGTGTTTGATCCTGACCAGGTAGCAGCTCGGCAAAGTTGTAAAGCCGAGACCCCTCGGGCAGCCGCCCAAGAAGAGCCCACCTTCCTTGTGGAATGGGCTTTCACTGATTTAGGATGCAGCAGTCCAGCCGCAGAATGTGCCAGCTGAATCGTGCAACAGATCCAGCGAGCAATAGTTTGCTTTGAAGCAGGAGCACCCAGCTTGTTGGGTGCATGCAGGATAAATAGCGAGTCAGTCTTCCTGACTCCAGCCGTCCTGGAAACATAAATTTTCAAAGCCCGGACTACGTCCAGCAACTTGGAATCCTCCAAGTCCCGAGTAGCCGCAGGCACCACAATAGGTTGGTTCAAATGAAACGCTGATACCACCTTTGGGAGAAATTGGGGACGAGTCCTCAATTCTGCCCTGTCCATATGGAAGATCAGATACGGGCTTTTACATGACAAAGCCGCCAATTCTGACACACGCCTAGCTGAAGCTAAGGCCAACAGCATGACCACCTTCCACGTGAGATTCAAACGCAGCCGAGGTAAGTCTTGGAACAGACAGGGCCCCTGCTGTAACAGGTCCTGTCTGAGAGGCAGAGGCCATGGGTCCTCTGAGATCATTTCTTGTAGTTCTGGGTACCAAGTTCTTCTTGGCCAATCCGGAACGATGAGTATACTTCTTACTCCTCTCTTTCTTACTATCCTCAGTACCTTGGGTATGAGAGGAAGAGGAGGGAACACATAAACCGACTGGTACACCCACGGTGTCACTAGTGCGTCCACAGCTATCGCCTGAGGGTCCCTTGACCTGGCGCAATATTTTTTTAGCTTTTTGTTGAGGCGGGACGCCATCATGTCCACCCGTGGCAGTTCCCCGCGATTTACAATCTGTGTGAAGACTTCTTGATGAAGTCCCCACTCTCCCGGGTGGAGGTCGTGCCTGCTGAGGAAGTCTGCTTCCCAGTTGTCCACTCCCGGAATGAACACTGCTGACAGTGCTAGCACGTGATTCTCCGCCCATCGAAGAATCCTTGTGGCTTCTGCCATTGCCATCCTGCTTCTCGTGCCGCCCTGGCGGTTTACATGGGCGACCGCCGTGATGTTGTCTGACTGAATCAGTACTGGGTGGTTTTGAAGCAGGGGCTCTGCTTGACTCAGGGCGTTGTAAATGGCCCTTAGTTCTAGTATATTTATGTGTAGTGAAGTCTTCAGACTTGACCACTGTCCTTGGAAGTTTCTTCCCTGAGTGACTGCCCCACATCCTCGGAGGCTTGCATCCGTGGTCACCAGGACCCAGTCCTGTATGCCGAACCTGCGGCCCTCGAGAAGATGATGAGCACTCTGCAGCCACCACAGCAGAGACACCCTGGCCCTTGGGGACAGGGTGATCAACCGATGCATCTGAAGATGCGATCCGGACCATTTGTCCAACAGATCCCACTGAAAGATCCATGCATGGAACCTGCCGAAGGGAATTGCTTCGTAAGAAGCCACCATCTTTCCCAGGACTCGCGTGCAGTGATGCACCGACACCTGTTTTGGTTTCAGGAGGTCCCTGACCAGAGATGACAATTCCTGGGCCTTCTCCACCGGGAGAAACACTTTCTTCTGTTCTGTGTCCAGAATCATGCCCAGGAAAAGCAGACGCGTCGCAGGAATCAGCTGCAACTTTGGGATATTCAGAATCCAGCCGTGCTGTTGCAACACTTCCTGAGAGAGTGCTACGCTGACCAACAACTGCTCTCTGGACCTCGCCTTTATGAGGAGATCGTCCAAGTACGGGATAATTATAACTCCCTTCTTCCGAAGGAGTATCATCATTTCGGTCATTACCCTGGTAAATATTCTCGGTGCCGTGGAGAGACCAAACGGCAACGTCTGGAATTGGTAATGACAGTCCTGTACCACAAACCTGAGGTATTCCTGGTGAGGTGGGTAAATGGGGACATGCAAGTAAGCATCCTTGATGTCCAGCGACACCATAAAATCCCCCTCTTCCAGGCTTGCAATAACCGCCCTGAGCGATTCCATTTTGAACTTGAACTTCTTTATATAAGTGTTCAAGGATTTTAAATTCAGAATGGGTCTCACCGAACCGTCCGGTTTCGGTACCACAAACATTGTGGAATAGTAACCCCTGCCCTGTTGAAGGAGGGGGACCTTGATTATCACCTGCTGGAGGTACAGCTTGTGAATTGCCGCCAGTACTACCTCCCTTTCCCTGGGAGCAGCTGGCAAGGCTGATTTGAGGTAACGGCGAGGGGGAGTCGCCTCGAACTCCAGCTTGTATCCCTGATATACAATTTGTACAGCCCAGAGATCCACTTGTGAGCGAACCCACTGGTTGCTGAAGTTTCGGAGACGCGCCCCCACCGCACCTGGCTCCGCCTGTGGAGCCCCAACGTCATGCGGTGGACTTAGTGGAAGTAGGGGAGGATTTTTGTTCCTGGGAACTGGCTGCCTGGTGCAGCTTCTTTCCTCTACCCTTGCCTCTGGCAAGAAAGGATGCTCCTCTGACCCGCTTGCCTTTCTGAGGCCGAAAGGACTGCACTTGATAATACGGTGCTTTCTTAGGCTGTGAGGGAACCTGAGGTAAAAAAGTCGACTTCCCAGCAGTTGCTGTGGATACGAGGTCCGAGAGACCGTCCCCAAACAATTCCTCCCCCTTATAAGGCAAAACCTCCATGTGTTTTTTAGAATCAGCATCTCCTGTCCATTGCCGAGTCCATAATACTCTCCTGGCAGAAATGGACATTGCATTAATTCTAGATGCCAGCAGGCAAATGTCCCTCTGGGCATCCCGCATATATAAGACTACGTCTTTTATATGTTCGATGGTTAGCAAAACAGTATCCCTGTCGAGGGAATCAATGTTGTCTGACAGGGTATCAGTCCATGCTGCTGCAGCACTACACATCCAGGCTGAAGCAATAGCAGGTCTCAGTAGAGTACCAGAGTGTGTATACACAGACTTCAGGATAGCTTCCTGCTTTCTATCCGCAGGCTCCTTTAGGGCGGCCGTATCCTGAGACGGCAGTGCCACCCTTTTAGATAAGCGTGTTAGCGCCTTGTCCACCCTAGGGGATGTTTCCCAACGTAACCTATCCGTTGGCGGGAAAGGGTACGCCATCAGTAACCTCTTAGAAATCACTAGTTTCTTATCAGGGGAACTCCACGCTTCTTCACACAAATCATTTAATTCATCAGATGGGGGAAAAGTCACTGGCTGCTTTTTCTCCCCAAACATAATACCCCTCTTGGTGGTAACCGGGTTAATATCAGAAATGTGCAATACATCTTTCATTGCAGTAATCATGCATCGGATGGCTTTTGTAGACTGTACATTTGTCTCATCCTCCTCTACACTGGAGTCAGACTCCGTGTCGACATCTGTGTCTACCATCTGAGCTAGCGGGCGTTTATGAGCCCCTGACGGCTTCTGAGTCGCCTGGGCAGGCGCGGGCTGAAACCCCGGCTGTCCCAAGGCTGCTGCGTCATCGAACCTATTATGTAAGGAGTTGACACTGTCGGTTAATACCTTCCACATATCCATCCAATCAGGTGTAGGCCCAGTCGGGGGCGACACCACACTTATCTGCCCCTGCTCCGCCTCCACGTAACCCTCCTCATCAAACATGTCGACACAGCCGTACCGACACACCGCACACACACAGGGAATGCTCAGACTGAGGACAGGACCCCACAAAGTCCTTTGGGGAGACAGAGAGTGAGTATGCCAGCACACACCACAGCGCTATATAACACAGGGATTTACACTATAAAAAGTGATTTACCCAATAGCTGCTTAAATATCTTATTTGCGCCTAAATTTATGTGCCCCCCCTCTCTTTTTTACCCTTCTTGTATCAGGATACTGCAGGGGAGAGCCTGGGGAGCTGCTTCCAGCGGAGCTGTGAAGGGAAAATGGCGCTGGTGTGCTGAGGAAGAAGGTCCCGCCCCCTCAGCGGCGGGCTTCTGTCCCGCGTTTTATGTAACTTAATGGCGGGGTTTTTTACACATATAGTTTTCAGACTGTATTATGTGTATTTTAACTGCCAAAAGGTATTATAATTGCTGCCCAGGGCGCGCGCCCCCCCCCCCCCCCAGCGCCCTGCACCCTACAGTGACCGGAGTGTGTGGTGTGCTGTGGGAGCAATGGCGCACAGCTGCGGTGCTGTGCGCTACCTTAATGAAGACAGGAGTCTTCTGCCGCCGATTTCATCGCTTCTCTTCTGTCTTCTGGCTCTGCAAGGGGGACGGCGGTGCGGCTCCGGGAACGGACGATCGAGGACAGGCCCTGTGTTCGAACCCACTGGAGCTAATGGTGTCCAGTAGCCTAAGAAGCACAAGCTAGCTGCAAGCAGGTAGGTTCGCTTCTCTCCCCTCAGTCCCATGTAGCAGGGAGTCTGTTGCCAGCAGATCTCACTGAAAATAAAAAACCTAACAAATACTTTCTTTCCTAGAAGCTCAGGAGAGCCCACTAGGAGCACCCAGCTGTGGCCGGGCACAGATTCTAACTGAGGTCTGGAGGAGGGGTATAGAGGGAGGAGCCAGTGCACACCAGATAGTACCTAATCTTTCTTTTAGAGTGCCCAGTCTCCTGCGGAGCCCGTCTATTCCCCATGGTCCTTACGGAGTTCCCAGCATCCACTAGGACGTCAGAGAAAAGCGATCGCACTGGCGATCGCAAGGTGACTGACAGGAAGAGGGCGTTTGTGGGTGGCAACTGACCGTTTTTAAGGAGTGTCCGGAGAAACGCAGGAGGGACCAGGCGTTTGAAGGGAAGGTTTCTAACGTCAGCTCCGGCCCCGATCATCGCGCTGGAAGAGTATGTCCTGGTCTGTACCGACACTGCACAAACTTCGATCTTCTGCACATGCGATCGCTCCCCTGCACAACGATTCCCCCTCCCCCTGTAGGCGGCGACTACCTGTTCACAGGGATGCAAAAAACGCACCCTAGCGATCAGGTCTGAATTAGGCCCAATGGCCGCAGGACACGCCATACAGATTCTAGATCAATCAAGAAATCCTTCACTCGTGCCGCTTCCACCCTGGCTGGGTCACTACACTAGAATCAGAGGCTCACAATAAAGTTGTCACCAAACCGTCACATCATTATTTGTACATTTATATATACACGTTACATTTACTGTAAGTGGCAATTAGAATATTCTGTAACTAGGTATATATCGCCTTCTGTCACGTCTGTATATTGCACTGAACCTCCACACTCTATCCATAACCTAATGCTACCCAGGAAACCTCACTGGCCTCCGTGTTCCCACCAGGCGATGGAATACCAGCCTGCATCCTGCCTTTGGCCTCAATCAGCGAATACGGAACAGGGACCCGGCGCATTCCGATCTTGCTGTAAATTAGAAGCATTTTAATTATTCTAACACGGAAAATAGCAGAAATTAATGTTAGAGAAACCAGCTTTATAAACGCCATAAATAAGAGTCACCTTCAATCTACAAGAACGCCCTCTCCCTCCGCGAGTACTATCTAGGATCTAGCCCACCAGGGGTTCACAGAATAAGTGAATTAAGTCTGCGGAGAGGCTGGGTGACCTCCGCTAATACCACGCCATGATAAATTGCCCTGTCATTTTTCTTTATCGCACATATACATTCTTTCATAGCAAAGTTACACAGCACCACAAACCGAGAAAGCAAAACGGGGATAGTGTGTTATCGCACAGGAGCGGTTCAGAAGACACAAGGGGGGGGATTTATCAAAGCTTAGAGAGAAATATAGCGGAAAGAGATAAGAGGTCTGTGTACTAAGTCCTGGAGAGAGAGATAAAACGGACAACCAGCTCCTAACTCATTTTTCAAACACAGCCTGTGACATGGCAGCTAGGAGTGGATTGGTTGGTACTTTGTCTCTCTCCAAACTTTGATAAATCTCCCACACAACAAATCAACGGGTATTTAACCGTGTCATTTTCCAGGTGCAGCGACATTACATCCAAGGACAAATATAAACCATAATTACACAAACATCTCATAAGACACACAGAATCAACATGACAAATTGTCTGTGTGTCGGGAAATCAGGAGCGGACGTGAGCAGGCATAAATTATAAGACATCAGTGTCTACACAACCTGGCATCTGGAACTGGTCTGAGAGCTGTGTCTGCTGCTGATGCCTAAATTACACATACGGGCAGCGTAAACTGGCAACGTGGGCACAGCAGGCAGCGATCAGGCACCTCTAGTATCTGTTCTGGCATCATAAACCGCTCGCCTACACATACCAACGGCGGACGTGTCTGCGCAAAGTCTGGGAGCGGAGCTGCAAATCCATTAGTGAGAGTGGGCACTGACCTATCACTGGGCACTGGGTGACAGGACGAAGCAACACAAATTTAGGGCCATTCTTGCAACAACAACAAAAAAAAAAAAATAAGAATTTACTTACCGATAATTCTGTTTCTCATAGTCCGTAGTGGATGCTGGGACTTCCGTAAGGACCATGGGGAATAGCGGCTCCGCAGGAGACTGGGCACAAAAGTAAAAGCTTTAGACTAGCTGGTGTGCACTGGCTCCTCCCCCTATGACCCTCCTCCAAGCCTCAGTTAGGATACTGTGCCCGGACGAGCGTACATAATAAGGAAGGATTTTGAATCCCGGGTAAGACTCATACCAGCCACACCAATCACACTGTACAACCTGTGATCTGAACCCAGTTAACAGTATGATAAACGTAGGAGCCTCTGAAAAGATGGCTCACAACAATAAACAACCCGATTTTTTTGTAACAATAACTATATACAAGTATTGCAGACAATCCGCACTTGGGATGGGCGCCCAGCATCCACTACGGACTATGAGAAACAGAATTATCGGTAAGTAAATTCTTATTTTCTCTGACGTCCTAGTGGATGCTGGGACTTCCGTAAGGACCATGGGGATTATACCAAAGCTCCCAAACGGGCGGGAGAGTGCGGATGACTCTGCAGCACCGAATGAGAGAACTCCAGGTCCTCCTCAGCCAGGGTATCGAATTTGTAAAATTTTGCAAACGTGTTTGCCCCTGACCAAGTAGCTGCTCGGCAAAGTTGTAAAGCCGAGACCCCTCGGGCAGCCGCCCAAGTTGAGCCCACTTTCCTTGTGGAATGGGCTTTAACAGATTTTGGCTGTGGCAGTCCTGCCACAGAATGTGCAAGCTGAATTGTACTACAAATCCAACGAGCAATCGTCTGCTTAGAAGCAGGAGCACCCAGCTTGTTGGGTGCATACAGGATAAACAGCGAGTCAGATTTTCTGACTCCAGCCGTCCTGGAAACATATATTTTCAGGGCCCTGACTACGTCCAACAACTTGGAGTCCTCCAAGTCCCTAGTAGCCGCAGGCACCACAATAGGTTGGTTCATGTGAAACGCTGAAACCACCTTAGGGAGAAATTGAGGACGAGTCCTCAATTCTGCCCTGTCTGAATGAAAAATTAGGTAAGGGCTTTTATATGACAAAGCCGCCAATTCTGAGACACGCCTGGCTGACGCCAGAGCTAACAGCATGACCACCTTCCATGTGAGATATTTTATTTCAACAGTGGTGAGTGGTTCAAACCAATGTGATTTTAGGAACCCTAAAACTACATTGAGATCCCAAGGTGCCACTGGTGGCACAAAAGGAGGCTGTATATGCAGTACCCCCTTGACAAACGTCTGAACTTCAGGCACTGAAGCCAGTTCTTTCTGGAAGAAGATCGACAGGGCCGAAATTTGAACCTTAATGGATCCTAATTTTAGGCCCATAGACAGTCCTGCTTGCAGGAAATGCAGGAAACGACCCAGTTGAAATTCCTCTGTGGGGGCCTTCTTGGCCTCACACCACGCAACATATTTTCGCCAAATGCGGTGATAATGTTTCGCGGTTACATCCTTCCTGGCTTTGATCAGGGTAGGGATGACTTCATCTGGAATGCCTTTTTCCATCAGGATCCGGCGTTCAACCGCCATGCCGTCAAACGCAGCCGCGGTAAGTCTTGGAACAGACAAGGTCCCTGCTGGAGCAGGTCCTTTCTTAGAGGTAGAGGCCACGGGTCCTCCGTGAGCATCTCTTGCAGTTCCGGGTACCAAGTTCTTCTTGGCCAATCCGGAGCCACGAGTATAGTTCTTACTCCTCTCCTTCTTATGATTCTCAGTACTTTGGGTATGAGAGGCAGAGGAGGGAACACATACACCGACTGGTACACCCACGGTGTTACCAGAGCGTCCACCGCTATTGCCTGAGGGTCCCTTGACCTGGCGCAATATCGGTCCAGTTTTTTGTTGAGACGGGACGCCATCATGTCCACCTTTGGTTTTTCCCAACGGTTTACAATCACTTGAAAGACTTCTGGGTGAAGTCCCCACTCCCCCGGGTGGAGGTCGTGTCTGCTGAGGAAGTCTGCTTCCCAGTTGTCCACTCCCGGAATGAACACTGCTGACAGTGCCACCACATGATTTTCCGCCCAGCGAAGAATCCTTGCAGCTTCTGCCATTGCCCTCCTGCTTCTTGTGCCGCCCTGTCTGTTGACGTGGGCGACTGCCGTGATGTTGTCCGATTGGATCAATACCGACTGACCCTGAAGCAGAGGCCTTGCTTGACTTAGGGCATTGTAAATGGCCCTTAGTTCCAGGATATTTATGTGAAGAGACGTTTCCATGCTTGACCACAATCCCTGGAAATTTCTTCCCTGTGTGACTGCTCCCCAGCCTCTCAGGCTGGCATCGGTGGTCACCAGCATCCAATCCTGAATGCCGAATCTGCGGCCCTCTAGAAGATGAGCACTCTGTAACCACCACAGGAGAGACACCCTTGTCCTTGGAGATAGGGTTATCCGCTGATGCATCTGAAGATGCGATCCGGACCATTTGTCCAGCAGATCCCACTGAAAAGTTCTTGCATGGAATCTTCCGAATGGAATCGCTTCGTAAGAAGCCACCATTTTTCCCAGGACTCTCGTGCATTGATGCACTGACACTTGGCCTGGTTTTAGGAGTTTCCTGACTAGCTCGGATAACTCCCTGGCCTTCTCCTCCGGGAGAAACACCTTTTTCTGGACTGTGTCCAGAATCATCCCCAGGAACAGTAGACGTGTTGTTGGAATCAGCTGTGATTTTGGGATATTTAGGATCCACCCGTGCTGACGTAGCACTACCTGAGATAGTGCTACTCCGACCTCTAACTGTTCCCTGGACCTTGCCCTTATCAGGAGATCGTCCAAGTAAGGGATAATTAAGACGCCTTTTCTTCGAAGAAGAATCATCATTTCGGCCATTACCTTGGTAAAGACCCGTGGTGCCGTGGACAATCCAAACGGCAGCGTCTGAAACTGATAATGACAGTTTTGTACCACAAACCTGAGGTACCCTTGGTGAGAAGGGTAGATTGGGACATGGAGATAAGCATCTTTGATGTCTAGAGATACCATATAGTCCCCTTCTTCCAGGTTCGCTATCACTGCTCTGAGTGACTCCATTTTGAATTTGAACCTTTTTATGTAAGTGTTCAAGGATTTTAGATTTAAAATTGGTCTCACCGAGCCGTCCGGCTTCGGTACCACAAACAGCGTGGAATAATACCCCTTTCCCTGTTGTAGGAGGGGTACCTTGATTATCACCTGCTGGGAATACAGCTTGTGAATAGCTTCCAATACCGCCTCCCTGTCGGAGGGAGACGTTGGTAGAGCAGACTTCAGGAACCGGCGAGGGGGAGACGTCTCGAATTCCAATTTGTACCCCTGTGATACTACCTGCAGGATCCAGGGGTCCACTTGCGAGTGAGCCCACTGCGCGCTGAAATTCTTGAGACGGCCCCCCACCGTGCCTGAGTCCGCTTGTAGAGCCCCAGCGTCATGCTGAAGACTTGGCAGAAGCGGGGGAGGGCTTCTGCTCCTGGGAAGAGGCTGCCTGGTGCAGTCTTTTTCCCCTTCCTCTGCCCCGGGGCAGAAAAGAGTGGCCTTTTGCCCGCTTGCCCTTATGGGGACAAAAGGACTGAGTTTGAAAAGACGGTGTCTTTTTCTGCTGAGAGGTGACCTGGGGTAAAAAGGTGGATTTTCCAGCCGTTGCCGTGGCCACCAGGTCCGATAGACCGACCCCAAATAACTCCTCCCCTTTATACGGCAATACTTCCATATGTCGTTTGGAATCCGCATCACCTGACCACTGTCGCGTCCATAACGCTCTTCTGGCAGAAATGGACATCGCACTCACTCTAGATGCCAGGGTGCAAATATCCCTCTGTGCATCTCGCATATATAGTAATGCATCCTTTAAATGCTCTATAGTTAATAATATACTGTCCCTATCCAGGGTATCAATATTTTCAGTCAGGGAATCCGACCAAGCCACTCCAGCGCTGCACATCCAGGCTGAGGCGATTGCTGGTCGCAGTATAACACCAGTATGTGTGTATATACCTTTTAGGATATTTTCCAGCCTTCTATCAGCTGGTTCCTTGAGGGCGGCCGTATCGGGAGACGGTAACGCCACTTGTTTTGATAAGCGTGTGAGCGCCTTATCTACCCTAGGAGGTGTTTCCCAACGTGCCCTAACCTCTGGCGGGAAAGGGTATAGTGCCAATAATTTATTAGAAATCAGCAGTTTTTTATCGGGGGAAAACCACGCTTTATCACACACCTCATTTAATTCATCTGATTCAGGAAAAACTACTGGTAGTTTTTTCACACCCCACATAATACCCTTTTTTGTGGTACTTGTAGTGTCAGAAATATTCAATGCCTCCTTCATTGCCGTGATCATGTAACGTGTGGCCCTACTGGACATTACGTTTGTCTCCTCACCGTCGACACTGGATTCAGTATCCGTGTCTGGGTCTGTGTCGACCATCTGAGGTAACGGGCGTTTTAGCGCCCCTGACGGTGTCTGAGACGCCTGAACAGGCACTAATTGATTTGCCGGCTGTCTCATGTCGTCAACAGTTTTTTGCAAAGTGCTGACATTGTCACGTAATTCTTTAAATACGACCATCCAGTCAGGTGTCGACTCCCTAGGGGGTGACATCACTAACACAGGCAATTGCTCTGCTTCCACATCATTTTCCTCCTCATACATGTCGACACAATCGTACCGACACCCAGCACACACACAGGGAATGCTCTGATAGAGGACAGGACCCCACGAGCCCTTTGGGGAGACAGAGGGAGAGTTTGCCAGCACACACCAGAGCGCTATATATATACAGGGATAACCTTATGTAAGTGTTTCTCCCTTTATAGCTGCTGTTTTATATTAGCTGCCAATAGTGCCCCCCTCTCTTGTTTTACCCTGATTCTTGTAGCAGGACTGCAGGGGAGAGTAAGAGAGCCGTCCTTCCAGCGGAGCTGTGAAAGAAAATGGCGCTTGTGTGCTGAGGAGAAAGGCTCCGCCCCCTTCACGGCGGCCTTTTCTCCCGCTTTTTTCAGGAAAACTGGCAGGGGTTAAATGCATCCATATAGCCCAGGAGCTATATGTGATGCATTTCTTTAGCCATATAAGGTTTTTATAGTGTTTTATTGCGTCTCAGGGCGCTCCCCCCCAGCGCCCTGCACCCTCAGTGACCGGAGTGTGAAGTGTGCTGAGAGCAATGGCGCACAGCTGCAGTGCTGTGCGCTACCTTATCTGAAGACAGGAACGTCTTCTGCCGCCGATTTCTCCGGACCTCTTCGCTCTTCTGGCTCTGTAAGGGGGCCGGCGGCGCGGCTCCGGGACCCATCCAGGCTGAACCTGTGATCGTCCCTCTGGAGCTAATGTCCAGTAGCCAAGAAGCCCAATCCACTCTGCATGCAGGTGAGTTCGCTTCTTCTCCCCTTAGTCCCACGATGCAGTGAGCCTGTTGCCAGCAGGTCTCACTGAAAATAAAAAACCTATTTAAACTTTTACTCTAAGCAGCTCAGGAGAGCTACCTAGCATGCACCCTTCTCGGCCGGGCACAAAAATCTAACTGAGGCTTGGAGGAGGGTCATAGGGGGAGGAGCCAGTGCACACCAGCTAGTCTAAAGCTTTTACTTTTGTGCCCAGTCTCCTGCGGAGCCGCTATTCCCCATGGTCCTTACGGAAGTCCCAGCATCCACTAGGACGTCAGAGAAAAATTATTATATCTAATCCTATATATATATATATATATATATATATATATATATATATATATATATATATATATATATTATATATATATATATATATATATCTTTTTAAATCTTTGTTAAAAGGTCACTAACAAGGTCAAAAGCATTTGTTCAAAACGATCCCCAAGGTCTAGCGCTAACCCCACGTGGGCCGTTTGCACTACCAGACAACCGTGATACAAGCCACCCATCACCGGGTTCCACCAGACCCCATTGGCGTGGTGGAAAGCACTGCCAACAGAAGTTACCTGCTGACCACATTTCCGTAAATAATGGTCTGAATGATTCGGATACCAACGTTCATGGGCATTAATCAGATTTTGGGCCCAGGTCGCATTTGCAGATATCGTCATCTGTTACTTTTTTAGCGCACGCATAGTCCGCAGCGTTTTACAGAGAATGCGTCAGTCACACAAGTCCTTGCCCCAGTGGAGATAATCTCTGGCACTGATGTATTAAGCCTGGAGAAGTGATAAAGCAGTGATAAGTAGAAGGTGATGATGCAGCAGCCAATCAGCTCCTAACTGTCATTTTTCAATGCGTAATGATTGGCTGATGCGTTAGGAACGTGAAAGGAAACTGGAAAACACAGAAGAAGCAAACACAGGAGAAAATACAAACTCTACACCAATGGCACCTAGGGCAGGAATTAAACGCAAGACTTTAGGGTTGTGAGGCGGTAATGCTCACCACTACACCAACAGCGCTGCCTGTATCATTGCAATAATTTATGGAGTTCTACTTTACATCATGGAAGATACTCTTGTTGTGCACTTTAATAAGCGTTCTGCAAACTCATAAAAGAAAAACCTCACACTCAGCTGCAAAGCAAATGTTCCACAATGACCAACATCTGAAGTTCAGTCAACGTATGGAAACTTTTCCATACATGTTTATGGAGAATTTTTTTGGGTGTTTGCTATTAAGAGATGCAATTTCACGTTCGCCTGGATTTTAAGTTTAGTAAATTCTCTCACAGATGCCACTGCTTAATTCCCAATACACGGCTGTTATTGTATTGTACAATGTATCCATATTTGGTGGATGACTGCACATAGAATGTTGAGGAATATGGAGACACCTATCGGCGGATTCCTATGATGTCAGAAGTGTAGATGAGAGGGCGTCTCACATCACAACGCTATATAATGACAACATTGCCCTACACAGCTCCAGGTGTCCCTATAGCGGAGAACGTCTCTGTATAAGCTGGTGGCACACCAGGATTTATATGATCGACTGATCTAATGCTTTCACCACAATGTCACTGGTATTCACCATCTCTATACGGCAGCTACAACCCATAGATCACCAGTGAGAAGCACGAGGGGAGGCAGGTTGCTGGCTGCTAGATTTATCTGCGGTGGGGAGTCATACTAATAGCGCTTCACCCACATTGTACTACTCAACTCCGCTCCCAGAGCGTCCTGCTCTTCATCAGGCTTTCAGATGCAAAAGTAATCATCCAGATAAGTGATGGGTTTCTCTTGAAATCTACGTTGTATAGCACTGTATCCAGAAACCAACAAAATCCAAAACACTAAATAAGACTATCTTCCTGATGATATAAAGACATGGGTAAGATGCACAGAGTCCAATCCCCACATCACCCCTTCCACCCTGATCGGAAAACTAAGGTCCTAAAAGAACTGGTATAGATTCATACAAAAAGAGGCGCTGTATGTAGTTCTCCTGTACCAGGATAAGCAGGGTGACACCAGAAAATAGCCGTAATATTCCTATTTATTACACAATTCTCCTATTCTCTAGCCAGGATTTCCAATATCACAGCAAGGACAAACAATGCCGACATCATATGCACACAATTCTGTTCTATGATTCATGAGAAAAGGGCTTTAAGATAAGAGAAAAAAAGATATTTATCAGCAATTAAACACCCACACAGGACAGCGGCAGAATCCGCCTTCCACTAATGTAGGAGGAACACTTAATCACTGAGCCCTGCAGATACAGAGACCTCTCCCGCACATCCCTACGCTCACACAGCAGACACTGCACTGATACCAGCTGTGAAATGAGACGCAGATATTATCTATACGCTGAGGGAACTCTGATTCCTCCCTTCTAGGACACTCGGCCAGGAGAACGAGGTCCCAGCACTGGGATGTAGGGAGTCAGACATCCCGAAATAATATTTATCTTGTGATTATATTTCCCGTTCCCTGGCGGCGCCTAACAGGCACAGCAGCCCTGTGCGCTAGTAAAGCAGATCTTCCTCTCAATGTGCACAAAGGGGGAGAGTTATCAAACCTTGGGAGATAGAATGGAGAGAAATAAAGTACCAGCCAATGGGATAGATTCAATGCAACAGTTGAATAGCGCCGGGAATTAGCTCCCGACGCTATTCAATTCAGCTAAAGTTAAGTCGGCGATGGCCCGTTCTCGCGGACGTAACAGGTAGTTTTGTCGGGAGAATGGGTATTCTCCGACTTAACTACCCGCGGCGATGCTGATTCCCGACAGAATCAGCCTCGCGCCGGCCGCACTTTTGTCGGTTTTCTTCTCTCACACCCCAGGGGAGAGAGAAGAATGCCCGACAATTGCGAGTAACTAGTCACTGTATTGAATAGCGCCGGGAGCTAATTCCCGGCGCTATTCAACTGTTGCCGAATTGAATCAACCCCAATGAGCTTCTGTCATTTTTCAAACACAGGGGTTATCCAGTTACCCTCGGTCAATGATCGGGGACCCACGTTTTCACGCAATCACAGGCCCAATTTCGGCCAATGAAAATGGCCTCTAATTTGATACCGCGATAATGACCAACGGTCATTAATCGCTTTATCTGGCTGAAACGGCATCGGGGGAAAATTGGATATCCCGACACTGCCCACAGCCTCAAAAAAAAAATTAATAATTTAGAAACGGATTGTTTATTAATTTATCTCTCTACATTTTGATAAAGCTCCACCTTAGGTAAAAAAATAAAATAAAATGATTATATATTCTGGGGAGACCTGTAAAGAGCTCCTTAAGATCTGTAAAGTACCAACCAATCAGTGTCTGCCATTTTACAGGCTGCTACTTTAGCTCTCTCCAAGGTTTGAAACCTCAACCCCTTAGTCACATATTGGCCCTCATTCCGAGTTGTTCGCTCGCTAGCTGCTTTTAGCAGCATTGCACACGCTAAGCCGCCGCCTACTGGGAGTGAATCTTAGCTTAGCAGATTTGCGAACGAAAGATTAGCAGATTTGCGAATAGACACTTCTTTGCAGTTTCTGAGTAGCTCGAGACTTACTCCTACACTGCGATCAGTTCAGTCAGTTTAGTTCCTGGTTTGACGTCACAAACACACCCAGCGTTCGTCCAGACTCCCCCGTTTCTTCAGACACTCCCGCTTTTTTCCCAGAAACGGCAGCGTTTTTTCGCACACTCCCATAAAACGGCCAGTTTCCGCCCAGATACACCCACTTCCTGTCAATCACACTACGATCACCAGAACGAAGAAAAAACCTCGTAATGCCGTGAGTAAAATACCTAACTTAATAGCAAATTTACTTGGCGCAGTCGCACTGCGGACATTGCGCATGCGCATTAGCGACTAATCGCTCCGTTGCGGAAAAGAAATAACGAGCGATCAAGTCGGAATGACCACCATTATGCAATAAATCTTTTGGTTTATTATCCAACTTACCGGTCTTGTTATCACAGACTGAAAACACTGCATTGAACACGCATCACTAAAGTGCGAGTTAAGTGCATTAAACGGATATAAAATGAAAAAAAAAAACGGAAAAAAAAACCCACTGTACCGGATGAGACCGCGCATATTTGATATTATAATGCATCTAACAAGTGTCAAAAGGTTCTATTTTTTTTTTAGAAATGCTCTATAACCACAAACCAGCTCTGCTACTTATTATTTATTACAGTGTATATAGCGCACACATATTCCGCAGTGCTTTAGGCTACAGAGAATATTTGAACCATCACATCAGTCCCTCCAAATACCCAGACAGCGTGGTTGCCATGGTCATGAACAGGTGAGACAGCCATCTGCTCTCAAAAAAGTCAGGGAAAGAAGGAAGAAGAGAAACGCGTCAGTACAGGAGACCAGTGACTACAATGGCAGCTACGAGGGGTGGGAGGACAGAGCCCGTGACCTGAGCTCTGGTAAATACTGCAACATTTGAGAAGGAGAAAGAATTGTGTGCCCATAGACATGTTGGGACTATAAGGAAGAAGAGAAACGCCTCAGTACACACCAAGTACAGGAGACCGGTGAGTACAATGGCAGTTACGAGGGGTGGGAGGACAGAGCCTGTGACATGAGCTCTGGTAAGTACTCCAACATCTGAGATGAAGAAAGAATTGTGTGACCACAGACATGTTGAGAATATAAGGAAGAGGAGAAATGCGTCAGTACAGGAGACCAGTGACTACAATGGCAGTTACTAGGGATAGGAGGACAGAGCCTGTGACATGAGCTCTGGTAAGTACTCCAACATCTGAGATGAAGAAAGAATTGTGTGACCACAGACATGTTGAGAATGTAAGGAAGAGGAGAAATGCGTCAGTACACTATAGGTACAGGAGACAGGTGACTCCAAGCAAAACATTATGCTTACCTAGCAAATTAGATAGTCTTTCCTTATCATGAATGCTTCTTAGCCTTTGCCATATTATACAAAATGCATGTCCCAAACACTGGTCACGGACTGCACTAAAGATGCTCCGTTATCAGCAACGTCTGATGAAGAATCATATAATAATGTGCTGCTTAGAAAGTTGAAATGATCTTTAGCCTCAGATGTTCTTGTGAACAGATATTATCCCCGGCAGTCTCCAGTCAGCAACGCTGCAATAGACACTTCCCATTTATCACCTTCACATGGGCGAACAGAAACTAGACTAGGAGGCAGAACTAAGATAGGAGATTCCCCCAATTCTGGGGTTCCGGTCTCCACATATCAGCACCAGTCTGTAGCAGCTCTTCTTGTGCTCGGACCATTATGTGCCGAAGTTAAAGCTCAGTACAGTCCTGATCACAATACATAAATCCTCATCCTGTGCTGAGGCACAAATGGCCGCCACAAACATTCTGTGGGAACGGACTTTGCGCATTAAACAAAACAAAAATTTACTTCCCGGGGGTTTGGGATATCCCCAAACAAGGAGAAAGGATTGTGGGACCAGGGGCACCAAGGAAGATGGCCGCCAACGGCAATGACTGATGTTGAGGCCTATTTGCCCATTAGCAAACGCATCTGAATGGCAATGTGAGTGGGATAAGTGACGCAGTCACATCCACTGGTGGGGGACAAGACAGCTCACAGCAGCCTCAATCACCATATCCAGCAGGTGCCCAGTTAGTAGCCAAGGTGGCCGCAGGAGGCAAGAGAGTGAAGACCAGTAGGAGATGGGGTAGAAGAGACCAGTCTCTCGAGAACTGCACTCCAGAAGGCAGGAGCTCAGGAGAGTTCTGAGACTACAGAGACTGGTTGAGGAGGGAACCTCACCAACACAAGGGCAGGGTAAGAGAGACAGTGCCCCCGAATGGCGGGCTGAGTGTCCGTTATCTTCTATCATTTGGCTTTAGACCTACTGCTCATTAAAGCTAATTTATGCTCAGCCTGGGGAGGACCTGCGTTATCACCTTCCACTATATCACTTCTCCAGGCTTAATAAATCTGCTTCTCGGGGGAGAAGTATGAAACACTGAATCAGGACCAACAGGAGAGGATGGTACACTGAGCTTGGCGCACGCAAGCACACACACACACACACACACACACACTGAGAAACAACAAACTCACATCCTAAAACTGAACAAAGTAACCAACCCTTCCGAGGCCGCTTCCTCAGAAGTCCATGAATATTGATGTTTTTCGAGCAAAGTCGAGAGATCGATCCTTAGCTAGATCCTGAACAAAGAGGAAATATATAGCGGAATGTTCCGAAGATCGTATATATTGGATTAAAAAGGGATATACATGAAACGTTATGGCCCCCATAAGAGAGTTAAGCATTTACCGTTCAGCTGGGCCTGTCAATCACAGTCTGGCTTTTGCATTTCCATCTCTTAACATAGAAACAACTAACTGGATGTCAGATCTGATTTACAATTTCTACTGCAGAGAGAAAAATATATATTCTGCAGAGGAAATAGGCACAGATGTACGAGACAGGTTTGTCATCTCTGTAATACTGCTCTAATGTATTGATCTTCAGAAACCTGATGCAATGTCTAGGCTCCGTTTCCCGGGACGGGAGATTGACAAATAGACTTAATTCTTCATCGCATTGCCGAAATCCCACCAGCAGTTTGTCATAGATTAGACATGCAGCTCATCCCGCCACGTATGTCACACAGATGGGAGGATGATTACAGGGATCACCCGTGCAGTGTAAGGACCGTATAGCTAGTTACTGGATCATCCATGTACCGTGAGGACCATATAGCTAGTTACTGGATCATCCATGTAGTGTGAGGACCGCATAGCTAGTTACTGGATCATCCGTGTAGTGTGAGGAGCGTATAGCTAGTTACTGGATCATCCATGTAGTGTGAGGACTGTATAGCTAGTTACTGGATCATCCGTGTAGTGTAAGGATCCCTGGACTAGTTACTGGATCATCCATGTAGTGTGAGGACCGTATAGCTAGTTACTGGATCATCCGTGTAGTGTGAGGAGCGTATAGCTAGTTACTGGATCATCCGTGTAGTGTGAGGAGCGTATAGCTAGTTACTGGTTCATCCATGTAGTGTGAGGAGCATATAGCTAGTTACTGGATCATCCGTGTAGTGTGAGGAGCGTATAGCTAGTTACTGGATCATCCGTGTAGTGTGAGGAGCGTATAGCTAGTTACTGGATCATCCGTGTAGTGTGAGGAGCATATAGCTAGTTACTGGATCATCCGTGTAGTGTGAGGAGCGTATAGCTAGTTACTGGATCATCCATGTAGTGTGAGGAGCATATAGCTAGTTACTGGATCATCCGTGTAGTGTGAGGAGCGTATAGCTAGTTACTGGATCATCCGTGTAGTGTGAGGACTGTATAGCTAGTTACTGGATCATCCATGTAGTATGAGGTCCGCTTAGCTAGTTACTGGATCATCAGTGTAGTGTGAGGACCGTATAGCTAGTTACTGGATCATCCATGTAGTATGAGGTCCGCTTAGCTATTACTGGATCATCAGTGTAGTGTGAGGACCGTATAGCTAGTTACTGGATCATCCGTGTAGTGTAAGGATCCCTGGACTAGTTACTGGATCATCCGTGTAGTGTGAGGACCGTATAGCTAGTTACTGGATCATCCGTGTAGTGTAAGGATCCCTGGACTAGTTACTGGATCATCCGTGTAGTGTGAGGACCGTACAGCTAGTTACTGGATCATCCGTGTAGTGTGAGGACCGTACAGCTAGTTACTGGATCATCCGTGTAGTGTGAGGACCGTACAGCTAGTTACTGGATTATCCGTGTAGTGTGAGGACCGCATAGCTAGTTGCTGGATCATCCGTGTAGTGTGAGGACCGTATAGCTAGTTACTGGATCATCCATGTAGTGTGAGGACCGTATAGCTAGTTACTGGATTATCCGTGTAGTGTGAGGACCGCATAGCTAGTTGCTGGATCATCCGTGTAGTGTGAGGAGCGTATAGCTAGTTACTGGATTAACCGTGTAGTGTGAGGACCGTATAGCTAGTTACTGGATCATCCGTGTAGTGTGAGGAGCGTATAGCTAGTTACTGGATCATCCGTGTAGTGTAAGGATCCCTGGACTAGTTACTGGATCATCCATGTAGTGTGAGGAGCGTATAGCTAGTTACTGGATCATCCGTGTAGTGTGAGGACCGCATAGCTAGTTACTGGATCATCCGTGTAGTGTGAGGACCGTACAGCTAGTTACTGGATTATCCGTGTAGTGTGAGGACCGTACAGCTAGTTACTGGATCATCCATGTAGTGTGAGGAGCGTATAGCTAGTTACCTGATCATCCATGTAGTGTGAGGACCATATAGCTAGACACTGGATCATCCATGTAGTGTGAGGAGCGTATAGCTAGTTACTGGATCATCCATGTAGTGTGAGGAGCGTATAGCTAGTTACTGGATCATCCATGTAGTGTGAGGAGCGTATAGCTAGTTACTGGATCATCCATGTAGTGTGAGGAGCGTGTAGCTAGTTACTGGATCATCCTTGTAGTGTACGGATCCCTGGACTAGTTACTGGATCATCCGTGTAGTGTGAGGACCGTACAGCTAGTTACTGGATCATCCGTGTAGTGTGAGGATCTCTGGACTAGTTACTGGATCATCCATGTAGTGTGAGGATCCATGGACTAGTTACTGGATCATCCATGTAGTGTGAGGACCGTATAGCTAGTTACTGGATCATCCACGTAGTGTGAGGATCTCTGGACTAGTTACTGGATCATCCATGTAGTGTGAGGATCCCTGGACTAGTTACTGGATCATCCATGTAGTGTGAGGACCGTACAGCTAGTTACTGGATCATCCATGTAGTGTGAGGAGCGTATAGCTAGTTACTGGATTATCCGTGTAGTGTGAGGACCGTATAGCTAGTTACTGGATCATCCATGTAGTGTGAGGAGCGTATAGCTAGTTACTGGATCATCCATGTAGTGTGAGGACCGTACAGCTAGTTACTGGATCATCCATGTAGTGTGGGGACCGTACAGCTGGTTACTGGATCATCCATGTAGTGTGGGGACCGTACAGCTAGTTACTGGATCATCCATGTAGTGTGAGGACCGTACAGCTAGTTACTGGATCATCTATGTAGTGTAAAGATCCCTGGACTAGTTACTGGATCATCCATGTAGTGTAAAGATTCCTGGACTAGTTACTGGATCATCCGTGTAGTGTGAGGACCGTATAGCTAGTTACAGGATCATCCGTGTAGTGTAAGGATCCCTGGACTAGTTACTGGATCATCCGTGTAGTGTGAGGAGCGTATAGCTAGTTACTGGAGCATCCATGTAGTGTGAGGAGCGTATAGCTAGTTACTGGATCATCCATGTAGTGTGGGGACCGTACAGCTAGTTACTGGATCATCCATGTAGTGTGGGGACCGTACAGCTAGTTACTGGATCATCCATGTAGTGTGAGGACTGTATAGCTAGTTACAGGATCATTCGTGTAGTGTGAGGAGCGTGTAGCTAGTTATTGGATCATCCATGTAGTGTAAGGATCCCTGGACTAGTTACTGGATCATCCGTGTAGTGTGAGGACCGTATAGCTAGTTACAGGATCATCCGTGTAGTGTAAGGATCCCTGGACTAGTTACTGGATCATCCGTGTAGTGTGAGGAGCGTATAGCTAGTTACTGGATCATCCATGTAGTGTGGGGACCGTACAGCTAGTTACTGGATCATCCATGTAGTGTGGGGACCGTACAGCTGGTTACTGGATCATCCATGTAGTGTGGGGACCGTACAGCTGGTTACTGGATCATCCATGTAGTGTGGGGACCGTACAGCTAGTTACTGGATCATCCATGTAGTGTGAGGACCGTACAGCTAGTTACTGGATCATCCATGTAGTGTAAAGATCCCTGGACTAGTTACTGGTTCATCCATGTAGTGTAAAGATTCCTGGACTAGTTACTGGATCATCCGTGTAGTGTGAGGACCGTATAGCTAGTTACTGGATCATTCGTGTAGTGTGAGGAGCGTGTAGCTAGTTACTGGATCATCCATGTAGTGTGAGGAGCGTATAGCTAGTTACTGGATCATTCGTGTAGTGTGAGGAGCGTGTAGCTAGTTACTGGATCATCCATGTAGTGTAAGGATCCCTGGACTAGTTACTGGATCATCCGTGTAGTGTGAGGACCGTATAGCTAGTTACTGGATCATCCGTGTAGTGTAAGGATCCCTGTACTAGTTACTGGATCATCCGTGTAGTGTGAGGAGCGTATAGCTAGTTACTGGATCATCCGTGTAGTGTGAGGACCGTATAGCTAGTTACTGGATCATCCGTGTAGTGTGAGGACCGTATAGCTAGTTACTGGATCATCCATGTAGTGTAAGGATCCCTGGACTAGTTACTGGATCATCCATGTAGTGTGGGGACCCTACAGCTAGTTACTGGATTATCCGTGTAGTGTGAGGACCGTACAGCTAGTTACTGGATCATCCATGTAGTGTGAGGACCGTACAGCTAGTTACAGGATCATCCATGTAGTGCGAGGACCGTACAGCTAGTTACTGGATCATCCATGTAGTGTAAAGATCCCTGGACTAGTTACTGGATCATCCATGTAGTGTAAAGATCCCTGGACTAGTTACTGGATCATCCATGTAGTGTAAAGATCCCTGGACTAGTTACTGGATCATCCATGTAGTGTGAGGACTGTATAGCTAGTTACTAGATCATCCATGTAGTGTGAGGACTGTATAGCTAGTTACTAGATCATCCGTGTAGTGTGAGGAGCGTATAGCTAGTTACTGGATCATCCATGTAGTGTACAGATCCCTGGACTAGTTACTGGATCATCCATGTAGTGTAAAGATCCCTGGACTAGTTACTGGATCATCCATGTAGTGTAAAGATCCCTGAACTAGTTACTGGATCATCCATGTAGTGTGAGGACTGTATAGCTAGTTACTGGATCATACATGTAGTGTGAGGACTGTATAGCTAGTTACTAGATCATCCGTGTAGTGTGAGGAGCGTATAGCTAGTTACTGGATCATCCGTGTAGTGTGAGGAGCGTATAGCTAGTTACTGGATCATCCGTGTAGTGTGAGGAGCGTATAGCTAGTTACAGGATCATCCGTGTAGTGTGAGGAGCGTATAGCTAGTTACTGGATCATCCATGTAGTGTGAGGACCATATAGCTAGTTACTGGATCATCCGTGTAGTGTGAGGCGCGTATAGCTAGTTACTGGGTCATCCATGTAGTGTAAGGATCCCTGGACTAGTTACTGGATCATCCATGTAGTGTGAGGAGCGTATAGCTAGTTACTAGATCATCCGTGTAGCCTGAGGACCGTATAGCTAGTTACTGGATCATCCATGTAGTGTAAAGATCCCTGGACTAGTTACTGGATCATCCATGTAGTGTAAAGATCCCTGGACTAGTTACTGGATCATCCATGTAGTGTGAGGACTGTATAGCTAGTTACTAGATCATCCATGTAGTGTGAGGACTGTATAGCTAGTTACTAGATCATCCGTGTAGTGTGAAGAGCGTATAGCTAGTTACTGGATCATCCAAGTAGTGTACAGATCCCTTGACTAGTTACTGGATCATCAGTGTAGTGTAAAGATCCCTGGACTAGTTACTAGATCATCCATGTAGTGTAAAGATCCCTTGACTAGTTACTGGATCATCCATGTAGTGTAAAGATCCCTTGACTAGTTACTGGATCATCCATGTAGTGTGAGGAGCGTATAGCTAGTTACTAGATCATCTGTGTAGTGTGAGGAGCGTATAGCTAGTTACTGGATCATCCGTGTAGTGTGAGGAGCGTATAGTTAGTTACTGGATCATCCATGTAGTGTAAGGATCCCTGGACTAGTTACTGGATCATCCATGTAGTGTGAGGACCGTATAGCTAGTTACTGGATCATCCATGTAGTGTGAGGAGCGTGTAGCTAGTTACTGGATCATCCATGTAGTGTGAGGAACGTAAAGCTAGTTACTGGATCATCCATGTACTGTAAAGATCCCTGGACTAGTTACTGGATCATCAGTGTAGTGTGAGGACTGTATAGCTAGTTACTAGATCATCCGTGTAGTGTAAAGATCCCAGGACTAGTTACTAGATCATCCGTGTAGTGTGAGGACCGTATAGCTAGTTACTGGATCATCCATGTAGTGCGAGGACCGTACAGCTAGTTACTGGATCATCCATGTAGTGTAAAGATCCCTGGACTAGTTACTGGATCATCCATGTAGTGTAAAGATCCCTGGACTAGTTACTGGATCATCCATGTAGTGTGAGGACTGTATAGCTAGTTACTAGATCATCCATGTAGTGTGAGGACTGTATAGCTAGTTACTAGATCATCCGTGTAGTGTGAGGAGCGTATAGCTAGTTACTGGATCATCCGTGTAGTGTGAGGAGCGTATAGCTAGTTACTGGATCATCCGTGTAGTGTGAGGAGCGTATAGCTAGTTACTGGATCATCCGTGTAGTGTGAGGACTGTATAGCTAGGTACTGGGTCATCCATGTAGTGTGAGGACTGTATAGCTAGTTACTGGATCATCAGTGTAGTGTAAAGATCCCTGGACTAGTTACTGGATCATCCATGTAGTGTGAGGACCGTATAGCTAGTTACTGGATCATCTATGTAGTGTAAAGATCCCTGGACTAGTTACTAGATCATCAGTGTAGTGTGAGGACTGTATAGCTAGTTACTGGATCATCCGTGTAGTGTGAGGACTGTATAGCTAGTTACTGGATCATCAGTGTAGTGTAAAGATCCCTGGACTAGTTACTGGATCATCCATGTAGTGTGAGGACCGTATAGCTAGTTACTGGATCATCCGTGTAGTGTAAAGATCCCTGGACTAGTTACTGGATCATCAGTGTAGTGTGAGGACTGTATAGCTAGTTACTGGATCATCCATGTAGTGTGAGGACCGTATAGCTAGTTACTGGATCATCCATGTAGTGTGAGGATCCCTGGACTAGTTACTGGATCATCAGTGTAGTGTGAGGACCGTAAAGCTAGTTACTGGATCATCCATGTAGTGTGAGGACTGTATAGCTAGTTACTGGATCATCCATGTAGTGTGAGGACCGTATAGCTAGTTACTGGATCATCCATGTAGTGTAAGGATCCCTGGACTAGTTACTGGATCATCAGTGTAGTGTGAGGACTGTATAGCTAGTTACTGGATCATCCATGTAGTGTAAGGATCCCTGGACTAGTTACTGGATCATCAGTGCAGTGTGAGGACCGTATAGCTAGTTACTGGATCATCCGTGTAATGTGAGGACCGTATAGCTAGTTACTGGATCATCCATGTAGCGTGAGGACCGTAGAGCTAGTTACTGGATCATGCATGTAGTGTAAGGATCCCTGGACTAGTTACTGGATCATCCATGTAGTGTGAGGACTGCATAGCTAGTTACTGGATCATCCATGTAGTGTGAGGACTGTATAGCTAGTTACTGGATCATCCATGTAGTGTGAGGAGCGTATAGCTAGTTACTGGATCATCCATGTAGTGTGAGGACTGTATAGCTAGTTACTGGATCATCCGTGTAGTGTGAGGACCGTATAGCTAGTTACTGGATCATCCATGTAGTGTGAGGACCGTATAGCTAGTTACTGGATCATCCATGTAGCGTGAGGACCGTAGAGCTAGTTACTGGATCATGCATGTAGTGTAAGGATCCCTGGACTAGTTACTGGATCATGCATGTAGTGTAAGGATCCCTGGACTAGTTACTGGATCATCCATGTAGTGTGAGGACTGCATAGCTAGTTACTGGATCATCCATGTAGTGTGAGGACTGTATAGCTAGTTACTGGATCATCCATGTAGTGTGAGGACTGTATAGCTAGTTACTGGATCATCCATGTAGTGTGAGGACTGTATAGCTAGTTACTGGATCATCCATGTAGTGTGAGGACTGTATAGCTAGTTACTGGATCATCCATGTAGTGTGAGGACTGTATAGCTAGTTACTAGATCATCCATGTAGTGTGAGGACTGTATAGCTAGTTACTAGATCATCCATGTAGTGTGAGGACTGTATAGCTAGTTACTAGATCATCCATGTAGTGTGAGGACTGTATAGCTAGTTACTAGATCATCCATGTAGTGTGAGGACTGTATAGCTAGTTACTAGATCATCCGTGTAGTGTGAGGAGCGTATAGCTAGTTACTGGATCATCCGTGTAGTGTGAGGAGCGTACAGCTAGTTACTGGATCATCCGTGTAGTGTGAGGACTGTATAGCTAGGTACTGGGTCATCCATGTAGTGTGAGGACTGTACAGCTAGTTACTGGATCATCAGTGTAGTGTAAAGATCCCTGGACTAGTCACTGGATCATCCATGTAGTGTGAGGACCGTATAGCTAGTTACTGGATCATCCGTGTAGTGTAAAGATCCCTGGACTAGTTACTAGATCATCAGTGTAGTGTGAGGACTGTATAGCTAGTTACTGGATCATCCATGTAGTGTGAGGACCGTATAGCTAGTTACTGGATCATCCATGTAGTGTGAGGATCCCTGGACTAGTTACTGGATCATCCATGTAGTGTGAGGACTGTATAGCTAGTTACTAGATCATCCATGTAGTGTGAGGACTGTATAGCTAGTTACTAGATCATCCGTGTAGTGTGAGGAGCGTATAGCTAGTTACTGGATCATCCGTGTAGTGTGAGGAGCGTATAGCTAGTTACTGGATCATCCGTGTAGTGTGAGGAGCGTATAGCTAGTTACTGGATCATCCGTGTAGTGTGAGGAGCGTATAGCTAGTTACTGGATCATCCGTGTAGTGTGAGGACTGTATAGCTAGGTACTGGGTCATCCATGTAGTGTGAGGACTGTATAGCTAGTTACTGGATCATCAGTGTAGTGTAAAGATCCCTGGACTAGTTACTGGATCATCCATGTAGTGTGAGGACCGTATAGCTAGTTACTGGATCATCTATGTAGTGTAAAGATCCCTGGACTAGTTACTAGATCATCAGTGTAGTGTGAGGACTGTATAGCTAGTTACTGGATCATCCGTGTAGTGTGAGGACTGTATAGCTAGTTACTGGATCATCAGTGTAGTGTAAAGATCCCTGGACTAGTTACTGGATCATCCATGTAGTGTGAGGACCGTATAGCTAGTTACTGGATCATCCGTGTAGTGTAAAGATCCCTGGACTAGTTACTGGATCATCAGTGTAGTGTGAGGACTGTATAGCTAGTTACTGGATCATCCATGTAGTGTGAGGACCGTATAGCTAGTTACTGGATCATCCATGTAGTGTGAGGATCCCTGGACTAGTTACTGGATCATCAGTGTAGTGTGAGGACCGTAAAGCTAGTTACTGGATCATCCATGTAGTGTGAGGACTGTATAGCTAGTTACTGGATCATCCATGTAGTGTGAGGACCGTATAGCTAGTTACTGGATCATCCATGTAGTGTAAGGATCCCTGGACTAGTTACTGGATCATCAGTGTAGTGTGAGGACTGTATAGCTAGTTACTGGATCATCCATGTAGTGTAAGGATCCCTGGACTAGTTACTGGATCATAAGTGTAGTGTGAGGACTGTATAGCTAGTTACTGGATCATCCATGTAGCGTGAGGACCGTAGAGCTAGTTACTGGATCATGCATGTAGTGTAAGGATCCCTGGACTAGTTACTGGATCATCAGTGCAGTGTGAGGACCGTATAGCTAGTTACTGGATCATCCGTGTAATGTGAGGACCGTATAGCTAGTTACTGGATCATCCATGTAGCGTGAGGACCGTAGAGCTAGTTACTGGATCATGCATGTAGTGTAAGGATCCCTGGACTAGTTACTGGATCATCCATGTAGTGTGAGGACTGCATAGCTAGTTACTGGATCATCCATGTAGTGTGAGGACTGTACAGCTAGTTACTGGATCATCCATGTAGTGTGAGGAGCGTATAGCTAGTTACTGGATCATCCATGTAGTGTGAGGACTGTATAGCTAGTTACTGGATCATCCGTGTAGTGTGAGGACCGTATAGCTAGTTACTGGATCATCCATGTAGTGTGAGGACCGTATAGCTAGTTACTGGATCATCCATGTAGCGTGAGGACCGTAGAGCTAGTTACTGGATCATGCATGTAGTGTAAGGATCCCTGGACTAGTTACTGGATCATGCATGTAGTGTAAGGATCCCTGGACTAGTTACTGGATCATCCATGTAGTGTGAGGACTGCATAGCTAGTTACTGGATCATCCATGTAGTGTGAGGACTGTATAGCTAGTTACTGGATCATCCATGTAGTGTGAGGACTGTATAGCTAGTTACTGGATCATCCATGTAGTGTGAGGACTGTATAGCTAGTTACTGGATCATCCATGTAGTGTGAGGACTGTATAGCTAGTTACTGGATCATCCATGTAGTGTGAGGACTGTATAGCTAGTTACTAGATCATCCATGTAGTGTGAGGACTGTATAGCTAGTTACTAGATCATCCATGTAGTGTGAGGACTGTATAGCTAGTTACTAGATCATCCATGTAGTGTGAGGACTGTATAGCTAGTTACTAGATCATCCATGTAGTGTGAGGACTGTATAGCTAGTTACTAGATCATCCGTGTAGTGTGAGGAGCGTATAGCTAGTTACTGGATCATCCGTGTAGTGTGAGGAGCGTACAGCTAGTTACTGGATCATCCGTGTAGTGTGAGGACTGTATAGCTAGGTACTGGGTCATCCATGTAGTGTGAGGACTGTACAGCTAGTTACTGGATCATCAGTGTAGTGTAAAGATCCCTGGACTAGTCACTGGATCATCCATGTAGTGTGAGGACCGTATAGCTAGTTACTGGATCATCCGTGTAGTGTAAAGATCCCTGGACTAGTTACTAGATCATCAGTGTAGTGTGAGGACTGTATAGCTAGTTACTGGATCATCCATGTAGTGTGAGGACCGTATAGCTAGTTACTGGATCATCCATGTAGTGTGAGGATCCCTGGACTAGTTACTGGATCATCAGTGTAGTGTGAGGATCGTAAAGCTAGTTACTGGATCATCCATGTAGTGTGAGGACTGTATAGCTAGTTACTGGATCATCCATGTAGTGTGAGGACCGTATAGCTAGTTACTGGATCATCCATGTAGTGTAAGGATCCCTGGACTAGTTACTGGATCATAAGTGTAGTGTGAGGACTGTATAGCTAGTTACTGGATCATCCATGTAGTGTAAGGATCCCTGGATGAGTTACTGGATCATCAGTGCAGTGTGAGGACCGTATAGCTAGTTACTGGATCATCCGTGTAATGTGAGGACCGTATAGCTAGTTACTGGATCATCCATGTAGCGTGAGGACCGTAGAGCTAGTTACTGGATCATGCATGTAGTGTAAGGATCCCTGGACTAGTTACTGGATCATCCATGTAGTGTGAGGACTGCATAGCTAGTTACTGGATCATCCATGTAGTGTGAGGACTGTATAGCTAGTTACTGGATCATCCATGTAGTGTGAGGAGCGTATAGCTAGTTACTGGATCATCCATGTAGTGTGAGGACTGTATAGCTAGTTACTGGATCATCCATGTACTGTAAAGATCCCTGGACTAGTTACTGGATCATCAGTGTAGTGTGAGGACTGTATAGCTAGTTACTAGATCATCCGTGTAGTGTAAAGATCCCTGGACTAGTTACTAGATCATCCGTGTAGTGTGAGGACCGTATAGCTAGTTACTGGATCATCCATGTAGTGCGAGGACCGTACAGCTAGTTACTGGATCATCCATGTAGTGTAAAGATCCCTGGACTAGTTACTGGATCATCCATGTAGTGTAAAGATCCCTGGACTAGTTACTGGATCATCCATGTAGTGTGAGGACTGTATAGCTAGTTACTAGATCATCCATGTAGTGTGAGGACTGTATAGCTAGTTACTAGATCATCCGTGTAGTGTGAGGAGCGTATAGCTAGTTACTGGATCATCCGTGTAGTGTGAGGAGCGTATAGCTAGTTACTGGATCATCCGTGTAGTGTGAGGAGCGTATAGCTAGTTACTGGATCATCCGTGTAGTGTGAGGACTGTATAGCTAGGTACTGGGTCATCCATGTAGTGTGAGGACTGTATAGCTAGTTACTGGATCATCAGTGTAGTGTAAAGATCCCTGGACTAGTTACTGGATCATCCATGTAGTGTGAGGACCGTATAGCTAGTTACTGGATCATCTATGTAGTGTAAAGATCCCTGGACTAGTTACTAGATCATCAGTGTAGTGTGAGGACTGTATAGCTAGTTACTGGATCATCCGTGTAGTGTGAGGACTGTATAGCTAGTTACTGGATCATCAGTGTAGTGTAAAGATCCCTGGACTAGTTACTGGATCATCCATGTAGTGTGAGGACCGTATAGCTAGTTACTGGATCATCCGTGTAGTGTAAAGATCCCTGGACTAGTTACTGGATCATCAGTGTAGTGTGAGGACTGTATAGCTAGTTACTGGATCATCCATGTAGTGTGAGGACCGTATAGCTAGTTACTGGATCATCCATGTAGTGTGAGGATCCCTGGACTAGTTACTGGATCATCAGTGTAGTGTGAGGACCGTAAAGCTAGTTACTGGATCATCCATGTAGTGTGAGGACTGTATAGCTAGTTACTGGATCATCCATGTAGTGTGAGGACCGTATAGCTAGTTACTGGATCATCCATGTAGTGTGAGGACCGTATAGCTAGTTACTGGATCATCCATGTAGTGTAAGGATCCCTGGACTAGTTACTGGATCATCAGTGTAGTGTGAGGACTGTATAGCTAGTTACTGGATCATCCATGTAGTGTAAGGATCCCTGGACTAGTTACTGGATCATAAGTGTAGTGTGAGGACTGTATAGCTAGTTACTGGATCATCCATGTAGTGTAAGGATCCCTGGACGAGTTACTGGATCATCAGTGCAGTGTGAGGACCGTATAGCTAGTTACTGGATCATCCGTGTAGTGTGAGGACCGTATAGCTAGTTACTGGATCATCCATGTAGCGTGAGGACCGTAGAGCTAGTTACTGGATCATGCATGTAGTGTAAGGATCCCTGGACTAGTTACTGGATCATCCATGTAGTGTGAGGACTGCATAGCTAGTTACTGGATCATCCATGTAGTGTGAGGACTGTATAGCTAGTTACTGGATCATCCATGTAGTGTGAGGAGCGTATAGCTAGTTACTGGATCATCCATGTAGTGTGAGGACCGTATAGCTAGTTACTGGATCATCCGTGTAGTGTGAGGACCGTATAGCTAGTTACTGGATCATCTATGTAGTGTGAGGACCGTATAGCTAGTTACTGGATCATCCATGTAGCGTGAGGACCGTAGAGCTAGTTACTGGATCATGCATGTAGTGTAAGGATCCCTGGACTAGTTACTGGATCATCCATGTAGTGTGAGGACTGTATAGCTAGTTACTAGATCATCCATGTAGTGTGAGGACTGTATAGCTAGTTACTAGATCATCCATGTAGTGTGAGGACTGTATAGCTAGTTACTAGATCATCCGTGTAGTGTGAGGAGCGTATAGCTAGTTACTGGATCATCCGTGTAGTGTGAGGAGCGTACAGCTAGTTACTGGATCATCCGTGTAGTGTGAGGACTGTATAGCTAGGTACTGGGTCATCCATGTAGTGTGAGGACTGTATAGCTAGTTACTGGATCATCAGTGTAGTGTAAAGATCCCTGGACTAGTTACTGGATCATCCATGTAGTGTGAGGACCGTATAGCTAGTTACTGGATCATCTATGTAGTGTAAAGATCCCTGGACTAGTTACTAGATCATCAGTGTAGTGTGAGGACTGTATAGCTAGTTACTGGATCATCCGTGTAGTGTGAGGACTGTATAGCTAGTTACTGGATCATCAGTGTAGTGTAAAGATCCCTGGACTAGTTACTGGATCATCCATGTAGTGTGAGGACCGTATAGCTAGTTACTGGATCATCCGTGTAGTGTAAAGATCCCTGGACTAGTTACTGGATCATCAGTGTAGTGTGAGGACTGTATAGCTAGTTACTGGATCATCCATGTAGTGTGAGGACCGTATAGCTAGTTACTGGATCATCCATGTAGTGTGAGGATCCCTGGACTAGTTACTGGATCATCAGTGTAGTGTGAGGACCGTAAAGCTAGTTACTGGATCATCCATGTAGTGTGAGGACTGTATAGCTAGTTACTGGATCATCCATGTAGTGTGAGGACCGTATAGCTAGTTACTGGATCATCCATGTAGTGTAAGGATCCCTGGACTAGTTACTGGATCATCAGTGTAGTGTGAGGACTGTATAGCTAGTTACTGGATCATCCATGTAGTGTAAGGATCCCTGGACTAGTTACTGGATCATAAGTGTAGTGTGAGGACTGTATAGCTAGTTACTGGATCATCCATGTAGTGTAAGGATCCCTGGACTAGTTACTGGATCATAAGTGTAGTGTGAGGACCGTATAGCTAGTTACTGGATCATCCGTGTAGTGTGAGGACCGTATAGCTAGTTACTGGATCATCCATGTAGCGTGAGGACCGTAGAGCTAGTTACTGGATCATGCATGTAGTGTAAGGATCCCTGGACTAGTTACTGGATCATCCATGTAGTGTGAGGACTGCATAGCTAGTTACTGGATCATCCATGTAGTGTGAGGAGCGTATAGCTAGTTACTGGATCATCCATGTAGTGTGAGGAGCGTATAGCTAGTTACTGGATCATCCATGTAGTGTGAGGACTGTATAGCTAGTTACTGGATCATCCGTGTAGTGTGAGGACCGTATAGCTAGTTACTGGATCATCCATGTAGTGTGAGGACCGTATAGCTAGTTACTGGATCATCCATGTAGCGTGAGGACCGTAGAGCTAGTTACTGGATCATGCATGTAGTGTAAGGATCCCTGGACTAGTTACTGGATCATCCATGTAGTGTGAGGACTGTATAGCTAGTTACTGGATCATCCATGTAGTGTGAGGACTGTATAGCTAGTTACTGGATCATCCATGTAGTGTGAGGACTGTATAGCTAGTTACTAGATCATCCATGTAGTGTGAGGACTGTATAGCTAGTTACTGGATCATCCGAGCAGTGTGAGGATCATGCGGCTAGTTCTGGGATCTTCCAAGCAGTGTGAGGCTAGTTCTGGGATCATCCGAGCAGAGTGAAGATCCCTGTGGCTATCTAAGAGAAGAGTTGATCAAGTAATAGGGACTTAGGTGACTTGTGAATCAAGCAATGTTGGCAATTTCTATCACTTGGACAAAGACACATACTGTATAGAGCAAAATTAGCGTGTTCTGAAGACAAATTACACACGTGTTTTGGCAGCCATCATGTGAGCGACTTCCAGTGGAACATGCAAAGGGCAAGGATCAGAGCTTTGAAATCAAAATTTCATGAGAATAAAATAGAGTAAGAAGGTACAGAAGATGGATGAGAGCTCAGTGTGAAAGGTATGAAACTGGCCACAAGCATTTATTTCCAATACAGGATCCTACAGTTCGCAGGGTGTACCTGAGCAGGCCACACAGTGCCCCCAGCTGGGGCAAGCTTCAATAAAAACCCTTCTTCAGTCTGTTTCTTGAGTAGATAAAAATGACAGGTGTATTAGAGCAGGACTCCTCTATAAAATGTTTTAGTGTTATGGGCCCTACACACTGGGCGATAACACTGAAAGATATGAACAATCTTGTTCATTAATGAACGAGATACCGTTCATATCTTTCAGTGTGGAGGCACCATATTTGCCTGCACTGCTATGGAGTCGGGTGACTGGGGAAGTGAAGAAACTTCACGACCTCCTCCTCTCCCCCCCCCCCCACCCGCCGCAACCGGGACGCCCGTCGGCCGTATCCGCCGTCGGGCAGATCGCAAAGTGTAGAAAGCTGAAAGGGTTATCCTGCACTGGATAGTAACATCTATTGAACGTTTTTATATATTGAAAACCAGCTACAATTAATATTAGAGATAATCATATCTACATCATAAACAGGCTGGAGGTGCTCCTGGAATTATGAAAAATATTTCATGATCCAAAATGTTGTGAGGACTAGCCTCAAAGAAAATTCCTTTTTTGGAGCACTCTTTTGAAATAGTAAACAATATGATATATAGAGAATTAGTGATTAATATTAAAACTTAACTTTTATTTCTTACCAATCTAAAATAAAGAGGAGAATATTCACACACATTTTACATATCAGACACTATCATAGGTATCATAGGTGTTCAATGATCATCTATTTCTCCCAATGTCATATCCCAAAATGAATAAATAATTTTTTTAAAAAGAGGCTGGTGATCAAGCACGGTTGTGAAACGTACGTACAGCTGGGACGTGGTGTTCCACAGTCACAGCTCCTCACTGCAGGAGGACGCTGTGCAAAACGGCATGTGAAAACTACTAAATTGGATCCGGCAAAACAGCCATGGTAAGCGGCATTTGAAAACCCACTTCAGACGCATCGATAGGACAGGACAGTAGATCACACTGTCAATAAGGAGCCAGTAAGACAGTCACTGCAGGGGGCAGAGGTAACCGCATCCAGGAACGGACTGAAGGGAGAAGGTGTACGGCGTCAGAGACTCTCCGTTTACATGCGGTAATTACTCATAAACATTGCCGTTACAAATAGAAGAGACATTAATAGCCTTTTCTCAGTCAAACAGTCAATTGCGGTATTAATCTGAGGTGTAAAAGACCTCAATATTTGTAGGTATGCTACCATTCTGCTGAGGAATTGAAGATTTCTATCACGCCGCAGAGTGCGGCATAGCATACACCCCCTAATCACTTCTGCAGTGACTGTTCCCTATCTCACTGAAAAATTCTCAAAGTATATAAATTCACAAACATGTTTTTGGTATGATCCCTTTTTCTTGAACTTTTTTGAACCTTTTTGAATTCTTTTCTCAAGTATCAATTGTTATCAATCTGAATTCAGAAGAAGACACATTGTGAACAACAAATTGAATATAAACAGCAGCGGTATAGCTGCAGGGAGCTGTGTGAGATATGTATCTGGCTTCATAACCCTCTGACTATATCTTGCATGAAAAACACATCCTCCCTCTTTAAACAGCCATGGAGAAATTATAAAATACGGATTTTTTCCATACAGTACAGACAACCTTAACGTTATTGAGTATCCAATCACTCTGAAGGGTATAAAGATCATACACACGCCCTCTCCTGTCCTCTTTCCTCTGTGGTATTTCATAGATATCTCACTGGTCTCCGCGGCGTATTGCAAGTCCTGCAATGCTTAAAGCAACAGGTCTGCTCTAACACCAGAGACGGAGACATTAGGAGATATTGTTGCTATTTTTCTATCAATCTATCAGTACCCCTACTCTCACTCTTCCTCCGCTCATTTCTTGATGAGGTTGGGCAGCAGATGGGGATATCTGTATATTGGATTGTACTTGCTTTTCTCTCTTTCTTCACCTTATATACAAGGATAATTGACCTAATCTATACATTTGAATTAAAGTTTGAGGCCTCAAAACAAATTGTCTAAAAGGGGTGCACCCATGGTTTCAATTTATCCAAGAATTTACAGATTGATCATATCAGCATAACGGTGAATATAAGGAGACATTTTGTCCCTCACCGTATACTGCATGTGACACAGTCCAGACATACGATCCTATACGCGGTAATCTATGGGTTGTGATGCCGTATTGTAACTAGATAAGGCATGAAATAATTGTGAGCTCAATGTTAATGTACAACCCAAAGGGTCGTTGATATGTCTCAGTGTTATATGTTATACATTATAGACCAAAAGGTGAAGTGCCTTTGTAAATTTGTGGGACCGAGTGCATTCTGCTGTTAAATTTCATTGAGGACAATGTTTTCAGGCATGTATTTGTTCTATTAACTTGACTTATAAATAACATAGAGTCTATCTGCCTGTAACTACAGTAAAATAACCAATGTATAACAGTCTGTGAAATTGTCAATATGGCTCAATTATACCGAATATATGGTTAGGAATACTGCAGAGCCAGTGGAATTGATGGCCTTTGTGTGAATTAAAGGATTTAATAGTGATTGGATACCATATTTGAAATCATAGTATTTTGAAAACGTTCTATGTGCATTAATTTGTGATGTGGTTTTTCAGTCTCAATCATATTTAATGGTT
Source organism: Pseudophryne corroboree (assembly GCF_028390025.1). Classification (NCBI taxonomy): domain Eukaryota; kingdom Metazoa; phylum Chordata; class Amphibia; order Anura; family Myobatrachidae; genus Pseudophryne; species Pseudophryne corroboree. Next base: position 16,091,336 of record NC_086451.1, read on the forward strand.
GGGAATATTGTTGAGCCAGTGGAATTGATGGCCCTTATGCAAGAGTGTATCTGAAATAGGATAATTGGTCCTAGTGATACAATAACTTTATGCCGAGAGAGTACATTAGTACTTACGCAATGATTTCATATGCCGAGATTGTACATCAGTACTAATGCAATGATATATTTTTTTTTTAAAAAAATTATTTATTCATTTTGGGATATGACATTGGGAGAAATAGATGATCATTGAACACCTATGATACCTATGATAGTGTCTGATATGTAAAATGTGTGTGAATATTCTCCTCTTTATTTTAGATTGGTAAGAAATAAAAGTTAAGTTTTAATATTAATCACTAATTCTCTATATATCATATTGTTTACTATTTCAAAAGAGTGCTCCAAAAAAGGAATTTACTTTGAGGCTAGTCCTCACAACATTTTAGATCGCAAAGTGTGTAGGGCCCATAAGTGTGTGTTTCTCAAAACTATGGACCAGCTTTCTTACCTCAGTCACTGTAGGGAGCACTGCTAAACAGTTTCTTACTTCAGTCACTGTAGGGAGCACTGCTATACAGTTTCTTACTTCAGTCACTGTAGGGAGCACTGCTATACAGTTTCTTACTTCAGTCACTGTAGGGAGCACTGCTAAACAGTTTCTTACTTCAGTCACTGTAGGGAGCACTGCTATACAGTTTCTTACTTCAGTCACTGTAGGGAGCACTGCTAAACAGATTCTTACTTCAGTCACTGTAGGGAGCAGTGCTAAACAAATTCTTACTTCAGTCACTGTAGGGAGCAGTGCTAAACAGATTCTTACTTCAGTCACTGTAGGGAGCAGTGCTAATCAGTTTCTTACTTCAGTCACTGTAGGGAGCAGTGCTAAACAGATTCTTACTTCAGTCACTGTAGGGAGCAGTGCTAAACAGATTCTTACTTCAGTCACTGTAGGGAGCAGTGCTAAACAGATTCTTACTTCAGTCACTGTAGGGAGCAGTGCTAAACAGATTCTTACTTCAGTCACTGTAGGGAGCAGTGCTAATCAGTTTCTTACTTCAGTCACTGTAGGGAGCACTGCTAAACAGATTCTTACTTCAGTCACTGTAGGGAGCAGTGCTAAACAGATTCTTACTTCAGTCACTGTAGGGAGCAGTGCTAATCAGTTTCTTACTTCAGTCACTGTAGGGAGCACTGCTAAACAGATTCTTACTTCAGTCACTGTAGGGAGCACTGCTAAACAGATTCTTACTTCAGTCACTGTAGGGAGCAGTGCTAATCAGTTTCTTACTTCAGTCACTGTAGGGAGCACTGCTAAACAGATTCTTACTTCAGTCACTGTAGGGAGCAGTGCTAAACAAATGGTCAGGAAAACACTGAAGCTCCCTTTCTACATGAAGCATTAATACACCACCCTTTCACTGCTTATCAAAAGAAACAGAAAATTAGCCACCACACAATTTTGTCTCGAGCTTCCATTTTCACTTGTAATTAATATAAACAAAAGAGGAAAAACACTAAACATAAAAAAAGAACAAAAACTAAATATTACTGTTTCGCAGGAAATTCAGATTGAAAAACTGCTTTTATTTTATAACAAAGCACTTACCATTTCCTGATAGGAGAAAGTTTGCTAAATAGGCTTTTCTGGAGAATTTCTTCACCACCACCTTTTTTGCTGTGCACCTGTTTAAAGTGTCTCCCACAGTGTCAAAAACAATTCTCACCGATTTGATCGCCAGGCGTGAAGGCTCATTTACAAACTCCGCAGATTTACGGATTTACATATGTGCGCACAATACCCGGCAAACACATCTCATGGTGAACACTTCATTTATAACACCTGGCAGAGCCTACACCACCTGTTACAGTTTGGTGGATACTCTGGAAAACGCGCTCTGCAGAAAGACAAAACCCTTACATCACAGGTTCCCCGGCTGTCTTTCAGGTCTCCAAGTAGTCATGAGATATCGGGGTGACTTCATAACATGTGACACGGATTTAATAATTTAAATTACGTGTATAACAAAAATGCACCTTTCCGTAAAATCGCAAAAGACAGGTGCTCGCACACCGACCCTGGAGAATTCAAGGCGCTCTGCAGGGAGTAATGGGTGTACGCCCTCTTGATGGCATTTAAATAATCTCACCCAGAAAAACAAAATCTCCCAAATAAATGAGATTCTCCAGGCGCCTAATTTGTAAGGTGAGAAGCGTCTCCACCATGGCCCCACGCACTTTGCTGCAAAGTCCCCCAAAAAGTTGGTGTATTGTAAGAAACCCTTGGTCATGTACCCTGCAGGAACACATACAGTTTGCGGGATGAGACCCCAGTCATAGCCCCTAGGCGGAGCCGGTAGACAGTGACTGCCGCAAATATTTAATTTTTAATATTATTATTTATTTATGAACAGTTTCTTATATAGCGCAGCAAATTCCGTTGCGCTTTACAATTGGAAATAACAATGATATAACAAAACTGGGTAATAACAAAACAGTCAGTCAGAGGTAGGAGGGCCCTGCTCGCAAGCTTACAATCTATAGATACTAAGTTAATTTACAAAGACAACGGTGAACGGTCTTCTCATAAGGTAACCGCGGCGATTATTGCGGAAAGCTTCGGATTAGGATATGAAATATGACATATAATGAAAGGACTGTGATTTTGGAAAGAGCCTCTCCAGGTGACAAATGAGAGCGGGATTAGAAGCAGAGAGACAATATGCTGAATGTCAGAATAATAATTATTCAGGTCATTACTACAGAATAACGGCTGGTGTTCCGACAAGTACGGGGGAACTTACTGAGCGCTGTAAAAATTGTTGTATCCGTGGAAACCCTGCCATGCGGTGACAGGGATCTGGTGAGACAACTGTCCAACATTAAAATCCTGGCGCACGGCGTCTGAAGAGCTTTCGTTCCTTTATTGGTGCGGTATAAAAGGGAGGGGAGTACTATCATACTGTCCCGTCATCAGAGTAATGAATGCAGGGAGAATGTACAAACCCCACACAGACAGTGCCTTGGTCAGGAACTGAACTCAGAACCTCAGGGCCGTGAGGCGGTACGACTAATCACTACACCATAATAATATATAATAACCACCATCTATCATATATAGAGGACTCTGCACTTTGTGCAATAATCACTGTAACAGGAACTAGCCTACTGAAAACATCCCCCAGCCTCAGAGGCCCACATTTACTGGTGGTCCCGCACTACTTGCCCCAGTATAGTAAGAGGGGAGGACACATGGGGTACAGAGGGGAGCGCGTCTTGCGGTCAGAAGGGCTCATGGTATCTGCAGGTTACAGGAAAATGGTGTGGGCTCTGCCAATACTCCGGAGAACGCGCCTGACCCATTCAGCGGGAAAACGGACACCACTGGGGAACGAGGCCTTTTCCTGGGATTGCGGTGCCTCATGTCTCGGAGACGTCACTTGTTCCTAGATCTGCAATTTCCACTGCGAGGCAAACTATGCAAAAATAGGATTACAAAAAAGAAAAATAGAGCCATGTTTTTTTTTTGTTCCTATTCGTACACAGTTATGGTTTTGATTATTACATTTTTTGAAACAATGTGACACGCCCATGGCGAGGCTTCATTCCCATGCAAAATGTTTTAGCCAACAAAATGGCAGCTTTACGGCGTAAAGACAGAAATACTGTCTATAAAAACCATTGCTGCTATATCTCCTGCAAGACTGCGGGGATGCGATACGCCAACTCCAGGCCCAGAGTAAAATAAACCAACGCGTCCCCAGGACGGCCATTAATGTGAGGCCCCGTCTCATCTCATTGGCCTCCTTACCGTCAGCACGGAGCCTCCAGTCTCTAATTGGTTTGGAAGCTGCGCTGCCCTCTACACAGACACTTTTTGACACCGCTGCTTATTACAGTAGAATATTCTTGTGACATTTAGAAACCTTATTTACTTGTGGTAAAGTCTTCTCATTACCGCGGCAGACTGACACGCTCTCCAGCACTTCGCCAATAGCCGGACACATGAAGCAGAGTACGCGCAGGGTTTTCCTGTCTAGTGTAGGGACAGCGCACAATGACAGAGCAGGGTGACAGCTGCTACTGCGACATCACAGCACTCAGAGGCAATGACAGGGGACAGGGACCCGGAGATGCAGACAGACACATATACCGGATGTAAAAACCTGCCAGTGTCACACTCTAAACTGAACTCAAAAACTTCAGCAACACAGAATACTGGAACTTTAAAAAACTTTGACAACAGACAGAACTGGGGCGATGCACAACGGGGGTAATTCAGATCTGATCGTAGCAGCAAATTTGTTAGCAGTTGGGCAAAACCATGTGCACTACAGGTGGGGAAGATGTAACATGTGCAGAGAGTTAGATTTGGGTGGGTTATATTGTTTCTGTGCAGGGTAAATACTGTCTGCTTTATTTTTACACTGCAATTTAGATTTCAGATTGAACACACCCCACCCAAATCTAACTCTCTCTGCACACGTTACATCTGCCCCACCTGCAGTGCACATGGTTTTGCCCAACTGCTAACAAATTTGCTGCTGCGATCATCTCTGAATTACCCCCCAATATAGTATAACACTTCTGTCTACCCAGGTGCAGTGCATCCCTGGAAAGTAGAAAAATTCATTTACTACACAAATCTAGAAACACACAGGGCAATCTCATTTTCATTGCAATAATAAAAACAAAACATTGGGGTCAACTCAATTTGCCGACAATTGAATAGCGCCGGGAATTAGCTCCCGTCGCTATTCAATTCTGCTCATGTTAAATCCGGGAGAACGGGCATTCGCCGACTTAACAGGTTGATTTGTCGGTAGAACGGGCATTCTCCTGCTTAACTGCCCGGCGCGATTTTGATTCCCGGCAGAATCAGCCTTGCGCCGGCTGCGCTGCAGCACTTTTGTCAGATTACTGCTCTCACCCCCCGGGGTGCAAGAGGAATTCCCGACAATTAAGTGTTATATGGCACTGTATTGAATAGCGCCGGGAGCTATTTCCCGGCGTTATTCAACTGTCGGCAAATTGAATTGACCCCACTGATTCTTAACACACAGACTGTAAACTACAACCTGATTACACATGAAACGTTATCCTGTTAAAAGTGCCTATACTTTAACCAGCATTAGTTATTTACACTATAGCGCCATTATACGCCATAGAGTGTTACAACAGGTAACACAGACAGTGACTTGATGCGAGTGGAGGCAACAGGAAGTCACAGACTGAGAGTTATATAGTGGGAGGAGCAGTGTCACCAGCAGCACAGAGTATATCAGGAGATGAGTGATATGTCAGTGAGGACAGGGTGGCATGTGACAGGGGCAGTGACATGATGTGAGGAGGGGAATGGAGACAGCAGGAAGCCACAGACTGAGAGTTATATAGTGGGAGGAGCAGGGTCCCCAGCAGCACAGAGTATATCAGGAGATGAGTGATGTGTCAGTAAGGACAGGGCTGCATGTGACAGGGGCAGTGACATGATGTGAGGAGGGGAATGGAGACAGCAGGAAGTCACAGACTGAGAGTTATATAGTGGGAGGAGCAGGGTCCCCAGCAGCACAGAGTATATCAGGAGATGAGTGATGTGTCAGTGAGGACAGGGCTGCATGTGACTGGGGCAGTGACATGATGTGAGGAGGGGACTGGAGAAACAGGAAGCCACAGACTGAGAGTTATATAGTGGGAGGAGCAGGGTCCCCAGCAGCACAGAGTATATCAGGAGATGAGTGATGTGTCAGTGAGGACAGGGCTGCATGTGACGGGCAGTGACATGATGTGATTTGTTATTTTCTTTCCAGACAATAAAACTATAGGGATTATATTTAGCAGTGTAGCTGCTGAACAAACTTCCGCCCCTTGATATCAGACTACTCCCTGGAAGCTTTCATAGCACACATACAGCTAATAGGCCAATGTGCTCAGTAAAAGTCTGCACAGAAAGCAGACGCTTCTGCAAGGACAATGCCATCCAGTCACAGCCTCTTAATGAGTTCATTTCAATACTACAGAAGGAGGAAAAGATAGCCGGGGCTTCAATTCAAAAAACATCTGATTCCAAATTGCCTCCTCTATTCCTGGCCTTGTACAATGAGCAGAAAGAAAAGCCAGTGACATCAGCCGCCGTTTGCCACTTAACGAGGGAGGACAATGTGAATGTCACACCAGGCCTCACGTACTGTAACATGGCAGGACACCAGGACGATGGGAGTAGCTTTATCCATATGGCTATATGTATGTATGATGTACATTAATGAATTCCATAATATACTGCTTGGACTTCTCCCAAGCCATCGCACATCATATCCGTACAATGCTCTGGAGTATTAGAAGGGACATTGAGGACAGCAGTTTTCAGCGCTTGCAATTTAAATCCCATTTCGCTCCTCTTGGTCTCGGGTCTATATCTGCGGTCATGGCATATAAAGCGATAGGGAGTAAATTAGCTGGCTATGCCTCCGTGAACATTACCACAGCGCCAATCAATACCCATTTCCATTCTAATTATCACTCATCAATATGGGTTGGTGCAGATTCTATTTACTTAATTGAAAAACGAATGCCACGGTGCCCAGTGACTAACAGAGGGGAGCGCGGCATGTGACTGCCGGAGAGGGGAGACGGCTGGCGGATTGTATTTTTGGAAACAGGAATGGGCCTGGATAATAGCCTCTCGTTAGCAGGACGTGAGGCGACTGACAACGAGGCACTCCTGGGCGAGAGAGAGAGAGTTTGTAGGTCTCTGTATCTGACCACAGGACACATCAGAGTTGCACTTGTTTTTGGAATTGTGATAAAAAGGTTTACAAGCGGAATAAACTACACAAAAACACACAACTGAGAGGTATCATGATGATGAGGATGAAATCGGGCAGAGCTGCGGTAACTCACTGATTCACCTAAGGCAGAGATGTGAGATGGAAGAGCATAAGAGGAGACAGCACCTTCTATACGATCTCTTGGTGCACTACAAAACTATACACACTGTACCCCAAAGCAGCTGGGTGCTCCAAGAACACCTCCTACCCCAAAGGATAGCTGAAGGGTGGGACAGGGACACCTCATACCCCAGAGGATAGCTGAAGGGTGGGACAGGGACACCTCATACCCCAAAGGATAGCTGAAGGGTGGGACAGGGACACCTCATACCCCAAAGGATAGCTGAAAGGTGGGACAGGGACACCTCATACCCCAGAGGATAGCTGAAGGGTGGGACAGGGACACCTCATACCCCAGAGGATAGCTGAAGGGTGGGACAGGGACACCTCATACCCCAGAGGATAGCTGAAGGGTGGGACAGGGACACCTCATACCCCAGAGGATAGCTGAAGGGTGGGACAGGGACACCTCATACCCCAGAGGATAGCTGAAGGGTGGGACAGGGACACCTCATACCCCAGAGGATAGCTGAAGGGTGGGACAGGGACACCTCATACCCCAGAGGATAGCTGAAGGGTGGGACAGGGACACCTCATACCCCAGAGGATAGCTGAAGGGTGGGACAGGGACACCTCATACCCCAGAGGATAGCTGAAGGGTGGGACAGGGACACCTCATACCCCAGAGGATAGCTGAAGGGTGGGACAGGGACACCTCATACCCCAGAGGATAGCTGAAGGGTGGGACAGGGACACCTCATACCCCAGAGGATAGCTGAAGGGTGGGACAGGGACACCTCATACCCCAGAGGATAGCTGAAGGGTGGGACAGGGACACCTCATACCCCAGAGGATAGCTAAAGGATGGGACAGGGACACCTCACACCACAGAGGATAGCTGAAGGGTGGGACAGGGACACCTCATACCCCAGAGGATAGCTGAAGGGTGGGGCAGGGACACCTCATACCCCAGAGGATAGCTAAAGGATGGGACAGGGACACCTCATACCCCAGAGGATAGCTGAAGGGTGGGACAGGGACACCTCATACCCCAGAGGATAGCTGAAGGGTGGGACAGGGACACCTCATACCCCAGAGGATAGCTAAAGGATGGGACAGGGACACCTCATACCCCAGAGGATAGCTGAAGGGTGGGGCAGGGACACCTCTCATACCCTTCCTATCATGCAAAGGCGAATCTCTTAGTCCTGGAACTGTTTAAACTATTAATACTCGCTGATGTGGTGCAAGGGAGTTATGGGTACAAAATGCACTATTTGGGTTAAATATGTGATGTTCTAATAACCCTCTACGCACTCACAAACTCCGCCGTAAATACCCATATCACGCGCATGATCGCCGGAGCGATCCTACGCAAATTGCGGATATGTGCACGCACGGCGGACTGAGTGCACGAGCAGCGGGCATGTGCATGGGGATAGTACAAGGCATATGCATTACAATATTTTTCGACTTTGACACCTCATACCCCAGAGCATAGCTGAAGGGTGGGACAGGGACACCTCTCATACCCCAGAGCATAGCTGAAGGGTGGGGCAGGGACACCTCATACCCCAGAGCAGAGAGGCATGGCAGGAACCCCTCATCCCCCAGGACAATCAGATTTAGTATATAGGCGAATTAGGAAGTTCTCACAGATGTGTGACACACATTACTGTCCTCTAGTGGAGGGTCTACAGGAGAGGGGTCTCCTCAATGTACTCCCACAGATCAGATACAGTAGCTGTGTGTCACGTCACACCTACTTCACACTAACATTACACAGCGATGTCCAGGGGTTTTAGTTTTCACTAAATCTCCTATATATTAGCCCAGATCTGTGACTTTGTGCCTCATTTGCTAACGCTGGGCGGAGTCACAACTCTGGGCAAATCTATAGGAGACTAGGAGCAGAAGCAGATGGTATGGGCATGGCACAGGCATGGGTGCATACCTCCCAGCTTTCTTCAGGCAGACAGGGGTGCATACCTCCCAGCTTTCTTCAGGCAGACAGGGGTGCATACCTCCCAGCTTTCTTCAGGCAGACAGGGGTGCATACCTCCCAGCTTTCTTCAGGCAGAAGGAGGGACACACGTGCGGCGAAAAGGGAGCGTAGCCAACGAAAAGGGGGCGGCGCTTCACGGGAGGACCCGCGATCGCGAGCCACGCCCCCGTATTCGTCAGTGAGGGGGCATGTCCAGCGCTCTGTGAGCTGCTGGCATGCCCCCAGGGGCGGATTATGAGTCCGGGGGGCCCAGGGCACTTGAGACAGGGGGAACCTATCTCATTGCTGAGCCTGCTGTGGGGTTGGGGGCGTGGCCGAATCGCGGGATGCGTGGCCACGCCCCTTATGCAAATTCCGGGAATTGTTTGTTGTTTTTTTATGGGATTTTGGCCCCTCAGCTAGGGCTAAATCCAGAGGGGGTGGTCGCTCCCCGCTCCCTGCAACACCACAGACCTGCCAATACGCAGCAGCGTGTGCTGACTGTAGCACAATGCTGCCGCTGTTGCTGTCAGGACGGGGGAGCTTCAGAGCTGGGACAGAGCGACTCCAGCCGGGGGGCACCCTAAAACTGGGGGGCCAGTGGTACGTACCCCCTGCCACCCACCCCCCTTAATCCGGCTCTGTTGCCGGACCCCCCCCTTAATCCGTACCCCCTGATGCCCCTTCTTCCTCTGTCTCCACTAAATAGACACTGTGCTAAGCAGAACAGCGAGTACAGGAGCTTCCCAACTGCCGCACGCCCATCCATTCCTGAGTCACATATCCATCCATTCCTGAGTCGGCACCACCGACGGGGACTCAGCACTCATTTGCGCCACCTCCTCCTTGGACGAGCCTTCCGCTTCAAACATGCCGACACGCACGGACCGACACCCCACACACACCGGGATATGACTATAAGGGGACAATTTCCCAACCAGGCCCTTTGGAGAGACAGAGAGAGAGTATGCCAGCACACACCCAGCGCCAAACTGACACTGGAATAAACCCAGATAACCGCCAATAAAAAAAAGATAATAAACGCCAATAATTGTCCCCCCCTCCTCTTTTTCAGCCCTCTGAGCCGTGTTCAGCAGGGGAGAGTCCGGGGAGCCAGCTTCTCTGCAGCTTCTGTGGAGAAAATGGCGCTGGTTAGTGCTGAGGGATCAAGCTCCGCCCCCTCCAGCGGCGGGCTTCGGTCCCGCTCTGATTTGTAAAAAATGGCGGGGGTTTATCTATTTACTGCCTCCGCAGCCTAATATACTGTAATATGCCAGCCTTGAGGTTTATTGCTGCCCAGGGCGCCCCCCCCCCTGCGCCCTGCACCCATCTGTGCCTGCTCTGTGTGTGTTGTGTGGGAGCAATGGCTCACCTCAGTGAAGATCTGAAGTCTTCTGCCGCCTTGAAGTCTTCTTTTCTTCTAATACTCACCTGGCTTCTATCTTCCAGCTCTGTGAGGAGGGCGGCGGCGCGGCTCCGGGACGAGCTGCAGGGTGAGACCTGCGTTCCGACTCCCTCTGAAGCTAATGGTGTCCAGTAGCCTAAGAAGCAGAGCCTATCATTTAAGTAGGTCTGCTTCTCTCTCCTCAGTCCCACGGTGCAGGGAGCCTGTTGCCAGCAGTGCTCCCTGAAAATAAAAAACCTAACAAAATTCTTTAAACAGAGAAACTCAGGAGAGCTCCCTGTAATGCACCCAGTCTCCTCTGGGCACAAGATCTAACTGAGGTCTGGAGGAGGAGCATAGAGGGAGGAGCCAGTGCACACCCATACTAAAAGTTCTTTATAGTGCCCATGTCTCCTGCGGAGCCCGTCTATACCCCATGGTCCTTACGGAGTCCCCAGCATCCTCTACGGACGTAAGAGAAAATGGGACTGTCTCGCGAAAATCGGGACAGTTGGGAGGTATGGGGGTGTGTGAGGGGGTATGCCATACAGACAGACGGGCACCGGCTCACTGTGTGCTTGACCCCCCACATCAGCATACTCAGCAGGGGCTCTCTGGCGCGGAGGAGCGTCACTTTCTGGCACACTCCACGCTTCTTAGCTGCAGTTTTGTGGGGCACCTGCCGCTGTGCAGGTTCCGTACTGCCTCTGTTATCTCCAGCCCCGGCAACCCCACCGCTAGCTGCAGGGCTGCCACCCGCAGTGAGGTGCACCCAGCTCCTTCTCACACTTTAGCCGGCGGGCAGCGCTGCAGAAGTCCGCGCTGCTTGCAGGCTCTGACCCCCTCCTCCCTCCAGCTGCAGCATCTCCTGGGGGCTAACCAGTCACTCCCAGTCTCCCCTTACTACAGTGCCCGGCAGCCGTGCGAGGTCCGCGGTGTGTGACTGAGGAGGGGGGGGAGGGATGCGGACGGGCAGAGGAAGCAGGACTCCAGCCTGAGAGAGTCAGCCATGCCAAGTCTCCAGCAGCAGCAGATCCCAACAGGTTGGAGTGGAACAGCAGCAGCCAGCAGCAGTGACTCCGGTAAGACACATCTGTCTGTCACCACTGTTTTGTCCCTAATACCAATCTCTCCCGTGCCCTGTGTTCTGTCATGTCCCTGTCACATCTGGCCTTGCCCTGTCACCCTTATCCTGGTCCTTTCACCCTTATTCTGGCCCTGTCGCCCTTATCCTGTCCCCGTTACCCCTGTCCTGGCCCCGTCAACCCTGTCCTGGCCCGGTCCTGGCCCCGTCACCCCTGTCCTGGCCCCGTCACCCCTGTCCTGGCCCTGTTACTGCATACCCTCCAACTACCTTTTTGGCAGGTACAGTACCCGCAGCGCCTCCAGACCCCTCCCCAATGCACCACACCTCCGCACCTACCCCTCCACCACATGCGGCACTCCACCCCTCCCCCACACGCTGTGTCTCCAGACCCCCTACACCACCGGCGGCTCCCACTCCGCCGCCCCTACACCACCCACAGCATCTGCAGACACCCTCCCATCCGCTGTCCCCCCCTCACCCATTCCTCCCCCACCCAAGGCACCCCCGCACCTGCCCCTCCACCACCTGCAGCGCCTCCGGACCCCCTTCCCCATCTGCCCGCACCTGCCCCTCCCCCACCCGCGGTGCCTCCGGACCCCCTTCCCCATCCTCCGCACCTGCCCCTCCACCACCCGCGGTGCCTCCGCACCCCCTAACCCCACCCCCGCCCATCCCACAGCACCTCCGGAACCCTTCACCCATCCGCAACATCCCCGCACCTGCCCCTCCCCCACCCGTGGCACCCCTGCCCCTCCCCCATCTGCAGTGCCTCTGGACTCCTCCCCCATCTGCAGCCCCCACTCCTCTGCCCCTCCCCCACCAGCAGCACCTCCGATCCTTCCCCATCCGCCCCCCCCCCCCCCCGCATCTGCCCCCCCCTCCACCCGAAGCATCTACAGACACCCTCCCCCATCCGTAGTCCTCCCCGCACCCGCTACATTCTGTACATCGTGCCCTGCAGGTGCTGTTCACGCCGACGCAAGGGGCTGGGCCTCCTTCACCATTGCACGCCCTTTCATTGTGCAATATTTAACCACTAACAAAGGAATGCAGGTAACACTCCATATAATACAAATACTGAACCCCAGATAGGCATGCAAGGGTTAAGGGGGCATAGCCCCTTACCACGGTGTGAAGAGCGCCCGTAGGGCGCGATGAAGCACCTAGTATGATCATAATTAGGGATAGGTATGAAATACATCCAATTAAAATCCCGACGGTCGAAATCCCGACAGCAATTGACAGACGGTCAAAATCCAGACAAGGTCAAAATCCCAACATGGACAAAATACCGACATTTAAAATAGCGACAAGGTCAAAATACCGACATGAGTTTTTCACTGTTTTTTGTGTGTATGTCAACATAGACACCATATAAGTGTACCGCTGTGCTCGCCATGCTTCGGTCCACTGGGATGGTAGAGTATGAACAAGTCAGTTTCAATGAAAAAATCATGAAAAAACGCATGTTAGCATTGACATGTCGGCATTTTGACCTTGTCGGTATTTTAAATGTCGGTATTTTGACCTTGTCGGGATTTTGATAGTCTGTCAATTGCTGTCGGGATTTCGACCGTTGGGATTTTGATAGGAAGATATGCATCCCCATAATTAATATACTACATGTGGTATGTGGGGCTCTATTATACAAAACAATGGGGACGTGGCTTTTCCCAGACAAGAGGTCGTCTGATTTCCCCGCTAGTCCCCCAGCGTTCTCTTGCACAGAGCTCCTCAAGCTAACTGTAGAGCGTGAACCTTGGGGAATATTCTGTAAAAGACACAATCACTGAACTGCAAAAATAAGATTTTACTTACCGATAAATCTATTTCTCGGAGTCCGTAGTGGATGCTGGGGTTCCTGAAAGGACCATGGGGAATAGCGGCTCCGCAGGAGACAGGGCACAAAAAGTAAAGCTTTTTCAGATCAGGTGGTGTGCACTGGCTCCTCCCCCTATGACCCTCCTCCAGACTCCAGTTAGGTACTGTGCCCGGACGAGCGTACACAATAAGGGAGGATTTTGAATCCCGGGTAAGACTCATACCAGCCACACCAATCACACCGTACAACCTGTGATCTAAACCCAGTTAACAGTATGATAACAGCGGAGCCTCTGAAAGATGACTTCCTTCAACAATAACCCGAATTAGTTAACAATAACTATGTACAATTTATGCAGATAATCCGCACTTGGGATGGGCGCCCAGCATCCACTACGGACTCCGAGAAATAGATTTATCGGTAAGTAAAATCTTATTTTCTCTATCGTCCTAGTGGATGCTGGGGTTCCTGAAAGGACCATGGGGATTATACCAAAGCTCCCAAACGGGCGGGAGAGTGCGGATGACTCTGCAGCACCGAATGAGAGAACTCCAGGTCCTCCTTAGCCAGAGTATCAAATTTGTAAAATTTTACAAACGTGTTCTCCCCTGACCACGTAGCTGCTCGGCAAAGTTGTAATGCCGAGACCCCTCGGGCAGCCGCCCAAGATGAGCCCACCTTCCTTGTGGAGTGGGCCTTTACAGATTTAGGCTGTGGCAGGCCTGCCACAGAATGTGCAAGTTGGATTGTGCTACAGATCCAACGAGCAATCGTCTGCTTAGACGCAGGAGCACCCATCTTGTTGGGTGCATACAATATAAACAACGAGTCAGATTTTCTGACTCCAGCTGTCCTTGCAATATATATTTTTAATGCTCTGACAACGTCCAGTAACTTGGAGTCCTCCAAGTCACTTGTAGCCGCAGGCACTACAATAGGCTGGTTCAGATGAAATGCTGACACCACCTTAGGGAGAAAATGCGGACGAGTCCGCAGTTCTGCCCTGTCCGAATGGAAAATCAGATATGGGCTTTTGTAAGATAAAGCTGCCAATTCTGATACTCTCCTGGCAGAAGCCAGGGCTAGAAGCATGGTCACTTTCCAAGTGAGATATTTCAAATCCACCTTATTTAGTGGTTCAAACCAATGAGATTTTAGAAAGTCCAAAACCACATTGAGATCCCACGGTGCCACTGGAGGCACCACAGGAGGCTGTATATGCAGCACTCCCTTAACAAAGGTCTGGACTTCAGGGACTGAAGCCAATTCTTTTTGAAAGAAAATCGACAGGGCCGAAATTTGAACCTTAATAGATCCCAATTTGAGACCCATAGACAATCCTGATTGCAGGAAATGTAGGAATCGACCCAGTTGAAATTCCTCCGTCGGAGCACTCCGATCTTCGCACCACGCAACATATTTTCGCCAAATTCGGTGATAATGTTGCACGGTTACTTCCTTCCTTGCTTTAATCAAAGTAGGAATGACTTCTTCCGGCATGCCTTTTTCCTTTAGGATCCGGCGTTCAAACGCCATGCCGTCAAACGCAGCCGCGGTAAGTCTTGAAACAGACAGGGACCCTGCTGAAGCAAGTCCCTCCTTAGAGGTAGAGGCCACGGATCTTCCGTGATCATCTCTTGAAGTTCCGGGTACCAAGTCCTTCTTGGCCAATCCGGAACCACTAGTATCGTTCTTACGCCTCTTTGCCGTATAATTCTCAATACTTTTGGTATGAGAGGCAGAGGAGGAAACACATACACCGACTGGTACACCCAAGGCGTTACCAGCGCGTCCACAGCTATTGCCTGCGGATCTCTTGACCTGGCGCAATACCTGTCCAGTTTTTTGTTGAGGCGAGACGCCATCATGTCCACCATTGGTCTTTCCCAACGGGTTACCAGCATGTGGAAGACTTCTGGATGAAGTCCCCACTCTCCCGGGTGAAGTCTGCTGAGGAAGTCTGCTTCCCAGTTGTCCACTCCCGGGATGAACACTGCTGACAGTGCTATCACATGATTCTCTGCCCAGCGAAGAATCCTTGCAGCTTCTGCCATTGCACTCCTGCTTCTTGTGCCGCCCTGTCTGTTCACATGGGCGACTGCCGTGATGTTGTCCGACTGGATCAACACCGGTTTTCCCTGAAGCAGAGGTTCTGCCTGGCTTAGAGCATTGTATATTGCTCTTAGTTCCAGAATGT
The DNA here is from genome assembly GCF_028390025.1 of Pseudophryne corroboree. Lineage (NCBI taxonomy): Eukaryota > Metazoa > Chordata > Amphibia > Anura > Myobatrachidae > Pseudophryne > Pseudophryne corroboree. The sequence goes on from NC_086451.1 coordinate 16,106,675, forward strand.
TTATGTGAAGAGACGTTTCCAGGCTCGTCCATACTCCCTGGAAGTTTCTTCCTTGTGTGACTGCTCCCCAGCCTCTCAGGCTGGCGTCCGTGGTCACCAGGATCCAATCCTGTATGCCGAATCTGCGGCCCTCCAATAGATGAGGACTCTGCAACCACCACAGAAGAGACACCCTTGTCCTTGGAGACAGGGTTATCCGTAGGTGCATCTGAAGATGCGACCCTGACCATTTGTCCAACAGATCCCTTTGGAAAATTCTTGCGTGGAATCTGCCGAATGGAATTGCTTCGTAAGAAGCCACCATTTTTCCCAGGACTCTTGTGCATTGATGTACAGACACCTTTCCTGGTTTTAGGAGGTTCCTGACAAGGTCGGATAACTCCTTGGCTTTTTCCTCCGGGAGAAAAACCTTTTTCTGAACCGTGTCCAGAATCATCCCTAGGAACAGCAGACGAGTTGTCGGCATTAACTGGGATTTTGGAATATTCAGAATCCACCCGTGCTGTTTTAGCACTTCTTGAGACAGTGCTAATCCCATCTCTAGCTGTTCTCTGGACCTCGCCCTTATTAGGAGATCGTCCAAGTATGGGATAATTAATACGCCTTTTCTTCGAAGAAGAATCATCATCTCGGCCATTACCTTTGTAAAGATCCGAGGTGCCGTGGACAATCCGAACGGCAGCGTCTGAAACTGATAGTGACAGTTTTGTACAACGAACCTGAGGTACCCCTGGTGTGAGGGGTAAATTGGAACGTGGAGATACGCATCCTTGATGTCCAAGGATACCATAAAGTCCCCCTCTTCCAGGTTCGCTATCACTGCTCTGAGTGACTCCATCTTGAACTTGAACTTCTTTATGTACAGGTTCAAGGACTTCAGATTTAGAATAGGCCTTACCGAGCCATCCGGCTTCGGTACCACAAAAAGAGTGGAATAATACCCCTTCCCTTGTTGTAGAAGAGGTACCTTGACTATCACCTGCTGAGAGTACAGCTTGTGAATGGCTTCCAAAACCGTCTCCCTTTCGGAGGGGGACGTTGGTAAAGCAGACTTCAGGAAACGGCGAGGTGGATCTGTCTCTAATTCCAACCTGTACCCTTGAGATATTATCTGCAGGATCCAGGGATCTACCTGCGAGTGAGCCCACTGCGCGCTGTAATTTTGAGACGACCGCCCACCGTCCCCGAGTCCGCTTGAGAAGCCCCAGCGTCATGCTGAGGCTTTTGTAGAAGCCGGGGAGGGCTTCTGTTCCTGGGAAGGAGCTGCGTGTTGCTGTCTCTTCCCTCGACCTCTGCCTCGTGGCAGATATGAATAGCCCTTTGCTCTCTTATTTTTAAAGGAACGAAAGGGCTGCGGTTGAAAAGTCGGTGCCTTTTTCTGTTGGGGAGTGACTTGTCCAAATAACTCCTCCCCTTTATACGGCAAAACTTCCATATGCTGTTTTGAATCCGCATCGCCTGTCCACTGTCGCGTCCATAAAGCTCTTCTGGCCGAAATGGACATAGCACTTACCCGTGATGCCAGTGTGCAGATATCCCTCTGTGCATCACGCATATAAAGAAATGCATCCTTTATTTGTTCTAACGACAGTAAAATATTGTCCCTGTCCAGGGTATCAATATTTTCAATCAGGGACTCTGACCAAACTACCCCAGCACTGCCCATCCAGGCAGTCGCTACAGCTGGTCGTAGTATAACACCTGCATGTGTGTATATACTTTTTTGGATATTTTCCATCCGCCTATCTGATGGATCTTTAAGTGCGGCCGTCTCAGGAGAGGGTAACGCCACTTGTTTAGATAAGCGTGTTAGCGCCTTGTCCACCCTAGGAGGTGTTTCCCAGCGCTCCCTAACCTCTGGCGGGAAAGGGTATAATGCCAATAATTTCTTTGAAATTATCAGCTTTTTATCAGGGGCAACCCACGCTTCATTACACACGTCATTTAATTCTTCTGATTCAGGAAAAACTATAGGTAGTTTTTTCATACCCCACATAATACCCTGTTTAGTGGTACCTGTAGTATCAGCTAAATGTAACGCCTCCTTCATTGCCAAAATCATATAACGTGTGGCCCTACTGGAAAATACGGTTGAATCGTCACCGTCACCACTGGAGTCAGTGCCTGCGTCTGGGTCTGTGTCGACCGACTGAGGCAAAGGGCGTTTCACAGCCCCTGACGGTGTTTGAGTCGCCTGGACAGGCACTAATTGATTGTCCGGCCGCCTCATGTCGTCAAACGACTGCTTTAGCGTGTTGACACTATCCCGTAGTTCCATAAATAAAGGCATCCATTCTGGTGTCGACTCCCTAGGGGGTGACATCCTCATATTTGGCAATTGCTCCGCCTCCACACCAATATCGTCCTCATACATGTCGACACACACGTACCGACACACAGCAGACACACAGGGAATGCTCCTAACGAAGACAGGACCCACTAGCCCTTTGGGGAGACAGAGGGAGAGTTTGCCAGCACACACCAAAAGCGCTATATATATATCAGGGATAGCCTTATAATAAGTGCTCCCTTATAGCTGCTTTGTTATATCAAAATATCGCCATAAATTTGCCCCCCCCTCTCTGTTTTACCCTGTTTCTGTAGTGCAGTGCAGGGGAGAGACTTGGGAGCCGTCCTGACCAGCGGAGCTGTGAGAGGAAATGGCGCCGTGTGCTGAGGATAGGCCCCGCCCCTTTTCTGGCGGGCTCGTCTCCCGCTATTTAGAAAAATCAGGCAGCGGTTAAATATCTCCATATAGCCTCTAGGGGCTATATGTGAGGTATTTTTAGCCTTTATAGGTATTCATTTGCCTCCCAGGGCGCCCCCCTCCCAGCGCCCTGCACCCTCAGTGACTGCCGTGTGAAGTGTGCTGAGAGGAAAATGGCGCACAGCTGCAGTGCTGTGCGCTACCTTTAGAAGACTGCAGGAGTCTTCAGCCGCCGATTCTGGACCTCTTCTGACTTCAGCATCTGCAAGGGGGCCGGCGGCGCGGCTCCGGTGACCATCCAGGCTGTACCTGTGATCGTCCCTCTGGAGCTTGATGTCCAGTAGCCAAGAAGCCAATCCATCCTGCACGCAGGTGAGTTGACTCCTTCTCCCCTCAGTCCCTCGCTGCAGTGATCCTGTTGCCAGCAGGAATCACTGTAAAATAAAAAACCTAGCTAAACTTTGTCTAAGCAGCTCTTTAGGAGAGCCACCTAGATTGCACCCTTCTCGGCCGGGCACAAAAATCTAACTGGAGTCTGGAGGAGGGTCATAGGGGGAGGAGCCAGTGCACACCACCTGATCTGAAAAAGCTTTACTTTTTGTGCCCTGTCTCCTGCGGAGCCGCTATTCCCCATGGTCCTTTCAGGAACCCCAGCATCCACTAGGACGATAGAGAAAATAATTTACTGAGAACTGAATGAACCTCCTGAAACTGGTTACATTTTAGCGGCCACAAAAATCAGTTGTTACTATGTTCTAGGTAGCGGGCACAGTGTTTCTTCTTACTGACTATGTAGCCAAGGGTAGTACAGTACATCGCCAAGGCCACAGTGATGGCATATAGAGAAGCACCCCTCTTTATGCAGTGGTTTTTAAATTCTTTACTTTAGACCAGGCTTTTTAACCAGTGTGCCGTGGCACCAGAGCAGCTTCCTGCTAGTGATGAGCGGGTTCGGTTTCTCGGAAACCGAACCCCCCCGAACTTCACGCTTTTTACACGGGTCCGAGGCAGACTCGGATCTTCCCGCCTTGCTCGGCTAACCCGAGCGCGCCCGAACGTCATCATCCCGCTGTCGGATTCTCGCGAGGCTCGTATTCTATCGCGAGACTCGGATTCTATATAAGGAGCCGCGCGTCGCCGCCATTTTCACACGTGCATTGAGATTGATAGGGAGAGGACGTGGCTGGCGTCCTCTCCGTTTAGAGTAGACTAGAGAGTAGTAGAGAGTAGAGACACTTGATTTACTAATTTTGGGGAGCATATTAGGACGGAGTACTACTTGCTGATAGTGTGACCAGTGACCACCAGTTTAATTAATCCGTTCTCTGCCTGAAAAAAAACGATATACAGTGTGACACAGTCACATACCATTTCTGTGCTCAGCCTCAGTGTGCCCTCAGTGTGCTGCATCATCTATGTAATACTGTATATCTGACTGTGCCGAGTGCTCACTGCTCACACAGCTTAATTGTGGGGGAGACTGGGGAGCAGTTATAGCAGGAGTACATATTTTAACAGTGCACACTTTTGCTGCCAGAGTGCCACTGCCAGTGCCAGTGTGACTGACCAGTGACCACTGACCACCAGTATATTGTGATTGTCTGCCTGAAAAAGTTAAACACTCGTCGTGTGGTGTTTTTATTCTATAAACGCATTCTGCTGACAGTGTCCAGCAGGTCCGTCATTATATAATATATACCTGTCCGGCTGCAGTAGTGATATATATATATTTTTTATATCATTATCATCCAGTCTATATTAGCACTGCAGCAGACGCAGTACGGTAGTCCACGGCTGTAGCTACCTCTGTGTCGGCAGTCGCTCGTCCATCCATAATTGTATACCACCTACCCGTGGTGTTTTTTTTTTTTCTATCTTCTTGATAGTAGTAGCTTACTTTAGGAGTCTGCAGTGCTGAGCTGACAGTGTCCAGCAGGTCCGTCATTATATAATATATACCTGTCCGGCTGCAGTAGTGATATATATATATTTTATATCTCATTATCATCCAGTCTATATTAGCAGCAGACGCAGTACGGTAGTCCACGGCTGTAGCTACCTCTGTGTCGGCAGTCGCTAGTCCATCCATAATTGTATACCACCTACCTGTGGTGGTTTTTTTTTTTTCTATCTTCTTGATACATACTACTATAGTAGCTTACTGTAGCAGTCTGCGGTGCTGAGCTGACAGTGTCCAGCAGGTCCGTCATTATATAATATATACCTGTCCGGCTGCAGTAGTGATATATATATATATTTTATATCTCATTATCATCCAGTCTATATTAGCAGCAGACGCAGTACGGTAGTCCACGGCTGTAGCTACCTCTGTGTCGGCAGTCGCTCGTCCATCCATAATTGTATACCACCTACCTGTGGTGTGTTTTTTTTTTTTTCTATCTTCTTGATACTAGTAGCTTACTTTAGGAGTCTGCAGTGCTGAGCTGACAGTGTCCAGCAGGTCCGTCATTATATAATATATACCTGTCCGGCTGCAGTAGTGATATATATATATTTTATATCTCATTATCATCCAGTCTATATTAGCAGCAGACGCAGTACGGTAGTCCACGGCTGTAGCTACCTCTGTGTCGGCAGTCGCTCGTCCATCCATAATTGTATACCACCTACCTGTGGTGTGTTGTTTTTTTTTCTATCTTCTTGATACTAGTAGCTTACTTTAGGAGTCTGCAGTGCTGAGCTGACAGTGTCCAGCAGGTCCGTCATTATATAATATATACCTGTCCGGCTGCAGTAGTGATATATATATATATTTTTTATATCATTATCATCCAGTCTATATTAGCAGCAGACGCAGTACGGTAGTCCACGGCTGTAGCTACCTCTGTGTCGGCAGTCGCTCGTGAATCCATAAGTATACTAGTATCCATCCATCTCCATTGTTTACCTGAGGTGCCTTTTAGTTGTGCCTATTAAAATATGGAGAACAAAAATGTTGAGGTTCCAAAAATAGGGAAAGATCAAGATCGACTTCCACCTCGTGCTGAAGCTGCTGCCACTAGTCATGGCCGAGACGATGAAATGCCAGCAACGTCGTCTGCCAAGGCCGATGCCCAATGTCATAGTACAGAGCATGTAAAATCCAAAACACCAAATATCAGTAAAAAAAGGACTCAAAAATCTAAAATAAAATTGTCGGAGGAGAAGCGTAAACTTGCCAATATGCCATTTACCACACGGAGTGGCAAGGAACGGCTGAGGCCCTGGCCTATGTTCATGGCTAGTGGTTCAGCTTCACATGAGGATGGAAGCACTCAGCCTCTCGCTAGAAAAATGAAAAGACTCAAGCTGGCAAAAGCACAGCAACGAACTGTGCGTTCTTCGAAATCACAAATCCACAAGGAGAGTCCAATTGTGTCGTTTGCGATGCCTGACCTTCCCAACACTGGACGTGAAGAGCATGCGCCTTCCACCATTTGCACGCCCCCTGCAAGTGCTGGAAGGAGCACCCGCAGTCCAGTTCCTGATAGTCAGATTGAAGATGTCAGTGTTGAAGTACACCAGGATGAGGAGGATATGGGTGTTGCTGGCGCTGGGGAGGAAATTGACCAGGAGGATTCTGATGGTGAGGTGGTTTGTTTAAGTCAGGCACCCGGGGAGACACCTGTTGTCCGTGGGAGGAATAGGGCCATTGACATGCCTGGTGAAAATACCAAAAAAATCAGCTCTTCGGTGTGGAAGTATTTCAACAGAAATGCGGACAACATTTGTCAAGCCGTGTGTTGCCTTTGTCAAGCTGTAATAAGTAGGGGTAAGGACGTTAACCACCTCGGAACATCCTCCCTTATACGTCACCTGCAGCGCATTCATTATAAGTCAGTGACAAGTTCAAAAACTTTGGGCGACAGCGGAAGCAGTCCACTGACCAGTAAATCCCTTCCTCTTGTAACCAAGCTCACGCAAACCACCCCACCAACTCCCTCTGTGTCAATTTCCTCCTTCCCCAGGAATGCCAATAGTCCTGCAGGCCATGTCACTGGCAATTCTGACGAGTCCTCTCCTGCCTGGGATTCCTCCGATGCATCCTTGCGTGTAACGCCTACTGCTGCTGGCGCTGCTGTTGTTGCTGCTGGGAGTCGATGGTCATCCCAGAGGGGAAGTCGTACTCGTAAGAACACTTTTACTACTTCCACCAAGCAATTGACTGTCCAACAGTCCTTTGCGAGGAAGATGAAATATCACAGCAGTCATCCTGCTGCAAAGCGGATAACTGAGGCCTTGGCATCCTGGGCGGTGAGAAACGTGGTTCCGGTATCCATCATTACTGCAGAGGCAACTAGAGACTTGTTGGAGGTACTGTGTCCCCGGTACCAAATACCATCTAGGTTCCATTTCTCTAGGCAGGCGATACCGTAAATGTACACAGACCTCAGAAAAAGACTCACCAGTGTCCTAAAAAATGCAGTTGTACCCAATGTCCACTTAACCACGGACATGTGGACAAGTGGAGCAGGGCAGACTCAGGACTATATGACTGTGACAGCCCACTGGGTAGATGTATGGACTCCCGCCGCAAGAACAGCAGCGGCGGCACCAGTAGCAGCATCTCGCAAACGCCAACTCTTTCCTAGGCAGGCTACGCTTTGTATCACCGCTTTCCAGAATACGCACACAGCTAAAAACCTCTTACGGCAACTGAGGAAGGTCATCGCAGAATGGCTTACCCCAATTGGACTCTCCTGTGGATTTGTGGCATCGGACAACGCCAGCAATATTGTGTGTGCATTAAATCTGGGCAAATTCCAGCACGTCCCATGTTTTGCACATACCTTGAATTTGGTGGTACAGAATTATTTAAAAAACGAGAGGGGCGTGCAAGAGATGCTGTCGGTGGCCAGAAGAATTGCGGGACACTTTCGGCGTACAGGCACCACGTACAGAAGACTGGAGCACCACCAAAAACGCCTGAACCTGCCCTGCCATCATCTGAAGCAAGAAGTGGTAACGAGGTGGAATTCAACCCTCTATATGCTTCAGAGGTTGGAGGAGCAGCAAAAGGCCATTCAAGCCTATACAACTGAGCACGATATAGGAGGTGGAATGCACCTGTCTCAAACGCAGTGGAGAATGATTTCAACGTTGTGCAAGGTTCTGCAACCTTTTGAACTTGCCACACGTGAAGTCAGTTCAGACACTGCCAGCCTGAGTCAGGTCATTCCCCTCATCAGGCTTTTGCAGAAGAAGCTGGAGACATTGAAGGAGGAGCTAACACAGAGCGATTCAGCTAGGCATGTGGGACTTGTGGATGGAGCCCTTAATTCGCTTAACAAGGATTCACGGGTGGTCAATCTGTTGAAATCAGAGCACTACATTTTGGCCACCGTGCTCGATCCTAGATTTAAAACCTACCTTGGATCTCTCTTTCCGGCAGACACAAGTCTGCTGGGGTTCAAAGAACTGCTGGTGACAAAATTGTCAAGTCAAGCGGAACGCGACCTGTCAACATCTCCTCCTTCACATTCTCCCGCAACTGGGGGTGCGAGGAAAAGGCTCAGAATTCCGAGCCCACCCGCTGGCGGTGATGCAGGGCAGTCTGGAGCGACTGCTGATGCTGACATCTGGTCCGGACTGAAGGACCTGCCAACGATTACGGACATGTCGTCTACTGTCACTGCATATGATTCTCTCCCCATTGAAAGAATGGTGGAGGATTATATGAGTGACCGCATCCAAGTAGGCACGTCAGACAGTCCGTACTTATACTGGCAGGAAAAAGAGGCAATTTGGAGGCCCTTGCACAAACTGGCTTTATTCTACCTAAGTTGCCCTCCCACAAGTGTGTACTCCGAAAGAGTGTTTAGTGCCGCCGCTCACCTTGTCAGCAATCGGCGTACGAGGTTACATCCAGAAAATGTGGAGAAGATGATGTTCATTAAAATGAATTATAAATCAATTCCTCCGTGGAGACATTGACCAGCAGCAATTGCCTCCACAAAGTACACAGGGAGCTGAGATGGTGGATTCCAGTGGGGACGAATTGATAATCTGTGAGGAGGGGGATGTACACGGTGATATATCGGAGGATGATGATGAGGTGGACATCTTGCCTCTGTAGAGCCAGTTTGTGCAAGGAGAGATTAATTGCTTCTTTTTTGGTGGGGGTCCAAACCAACCCGTCATTTCAGTCACAGTCGTGTGGCAGACCCTGTCACTGAAATGATGGGTTGGTTAAAGTGTGCATGTCCTGTTTATACAACATAAGGGTGGGTGGGAGGGCCCAAGGACAATTCCATCTTGCACCTCTTTTTTCTTTCATTTTTCTTTGCGTCATGTGCTGTTTGGGGGGTGTTTTTTGGAAGGGCCATCCTGCGTGACACTGCTGTGCCACTCCTAGATGGGCCAGGTGTTTGTGTCGGCCACTAGGGTCGCTTAGCTTACTCACACAGCTACCTCATTGCGCCTCTTTTTTTCTTTGCGTCATGTGCTGTTTGGGGAGTGTTTTTTGGAAGGACCATCCTGCGTGACACTGCAGTGCCACTCCTAGATGGGCCAGGTGTTTGTGTCGGCCACTTGGGTCGCTTAGCTTAGCCATCCAGCGACCTCGGTGCAAATTTTAGGACTAAAAATAATATTGTGAGGTGTGAGGTGTTCAGAATAGACTGAAAATGAGTGGAAATTATGGTTATTGAGGTTAATAATACTTTGGGATCAAAATGACCCCCAAATTCTATGATTTAAGCTGTTTTTTAGGGTTTTTTGAAAAAAACACCCGAATCCAAAACACACCCGAATCCGACAAAAAAAATTCGGTGAGGTTTTGCCAAAACGCGTTCGAACCCAAAACACGGCCGCGGAACCGAACCCAAAACCAAAACCCGAAAAATTTCCGGTGCTCATCACTACTTCCTGCACCTTCAGAATGAACTGTTGGCCCGGGCTCTTCTTAGAGGATTAGTCGTGCTCCGGCCGTGACCTATGCCTTGATGACGCGGCGGTGTGATATCATAGGTCACGGCTGCCGCGTCTCACCACCTTGCCAGCCCACCCGCCTGTATACACATCTTCCAGTTCCTGCCTGCATTCACAGCTTTCCTTGCCCACCCACATCCACACCTGCCCGACCGCCCGCTGCTCAGTATTCGCAGCACTCCACTATGAACAACCCCGCCACTGAGGGACAGGGAGGAGGACAGCTGACAGGAAAGGGCTAATATTTGTTATTTTATTTCTCCTGTGGGGAGCAATAGGATTTATGGATTTATGGGGGGGACAATGTGAATAATTCATGTGGGGAGCAATAGGATTTATGTGGGGAGAAATGCGATTGATTTATGTGTGAGCAACATGATTTATGTGGGGAGCAATGCGATTGTTTTTCCTGTGTAGGCCAATGTATGTGTGGATTCTTTTTTTACTGTGAGGGCCAATGTGTGTTTTTTTGGAGGGGTTTTCTGTGGGGAACTGATGGTGTGCCTTAGCAATTTTAAATTAGTGTTTGGTGTGCCGAGAGTAAAAAAAAGGTTGAAAATCACTGCTTTAGACAATGTACATATCGTACAGTACTGAATATAACAGTATTGTACAAAAAAAAAAAAAAAAAAAATAGAAAAGAATGACAATTTTGTATCTAATACAATCTGAACATCAAACACGACTTGTGTAATAAAACATTGGCTGTAAGGAGGAAATAGTCATCTTTATCAGATTGATATAAAAACGGGGGATGGGGGGGTAGGCGGATGACGACTTTACATGTGCAGTAACGAAGATCATGAGGAAGTTAAGGGTACACCAGTTAAAGGCAATAAAAAAAAATATATTTTTATAGATAGACAGACAGACAGACAGACAGACAGACAGACAGACAGACAGACAGACAGACAGACAGACAGACAGACAGACAGACAGACAGACAGACAGACAGACTTGGTTTCCTAAGCAGCTGTATAAACGTGTCAGCTCTCAGCAGGTGAATGGGACAGATAAGCAGAACCACAGGCCGGTACAGTGCTGGGCTCAGTAAAGCCCTGTGTTATGCATTTCTGGGGCACACGATATGCTCTACGGCTACATGCGGTACTAGAGCACACCCATGGATATGCATGACCACAAATGTGCAAATGTAAGCAACTCAGAAGCCCATCTATATGGATATTACTCTTTAAAGCGTTGTGTCACAGTGATTGATGGGCGAGCTTTGCATGTAGACATATGCATGAGTGTAGAAAGCAGGCCTGTGCTCCATTATAGTGACACGTCTGGCTTCATACTTCAGCTCAGCCACCTGCAGCTGACAGCAATAATGCAGAGTCAGCCGCTCTGCAGCAGCACCAACCTCTGGAGGAAAACTCCCCTCTAGTCATAGACCGGGATAACAATAGGTTACGTTCACCCCAGGATACTAAAAAGGGCGTCTTCCACACCACGGCATTAGGGTCACTGGTCGGGGGGTAACACATCACCCCATAACTACTCAACGCAGAAGGTAACCTATCACTGCAATAGCCAAGTCTGAATACCTGCACCCTGGGTGTGGCCCTCACTAACTCCGCACACCAATGTCATGACCTCGAACCCCACACTACGCCCTGGACAGACCGTGGGCTCCAACAGGTGGCACCGACATTTATTCCAGGTAACAACACATATTTAAAGAGCGCGGAAAACACAATTTGGGTTTTTATTTAGCTGCACAAATATTTATTTTTCCGTTGTATGGATCACATTTTTGTATTGTCGATATAGAACGTTCATTTAGTTTCCATGACAGTGCTTTTATGTATTATGTATTTGTACTTTTACTCATTTCTTTTAACCACTATTTACACAGTAATCTTCCATCTTTATATCTTATATTTTATCAGTTTATATTTTTTGCTTAATATTTATTGATCTGTTTTTGTTACTACTAACTGACGGACATTGGGAATTAAAAATAAATGTCCACAGAAATTCTTTTCCACTTGGTTGTCATACATACATACATACATACATACATACATACATACATACAGTCACCAGAGATGAAACTAGCTCTTATGGGGGGGAATTCAACTGCCTCCGAATCTGCGCAGCACCCCCTGCACTTTACGGTGGCGGAATCTCGCACAAAAGTGTTCACTGCCCCATAGGGTAGCGAGTACTTTTGTAAGAATAGGGGTGTGAATGGGCCGGGTGAAGGGTGCAAGACAGGGTGCCATTGCTGGTGTTTAAATGCCGATGCAACAGCAATTCGCACCCTTCGCCTGCAAGTGAATTCCCCCCCTTTCAGCTAATGACTGGGTATAATATGGCACTTTTTGATGGGGTAGAGGTCTCTTGATTACAGTGCACTTCCAAATTACTTATTCCCTTGGATGTCGGGATTCCGGCGTTGGTATTATGACAGTCAGGATCCCGACCGTCGGCAAACTAACTGCTTTCATGCAGTGTTAATGCAGTTTCGGCAGCTGTGACGGGATCTGGTTGGGATCCCGGCAGTCAAAATACAGACGCCAGAATCATGACATTGCTCGGAATGCCAGCACCGGTGTCCCAAATAGGATCACAATCCGACCGCCGTGATCCTGAACGACTGTTTCCGGGCCGCTGGAGAGGTAAGCTGGGGGGGCTGGCCGGGAGGGCGGTTCTGTGTTCACACGGATCCTGTTCTGCAGGATGCCGCAGAACAGGATCCGGCCAATGACACACGGGATTTCAATAGAACACGGCCGCACTGTGTGAACACATACATTTAAATCCCGTTGTCCTGCCGTCTGGCCCAACCGCAGCATGCTGCGGTCGGACCAGGCGGTGGGGGGACTGCCGCACATGTGTGGGCGCCTGCATAGGTGTCCATGTGCACTATACTTCCGCGGGACCCGCTTGGCCACTATGGGGGTAATTCAGAGTTGATCGCAGCAGCAATTTGTTAGCAGTTGGGCAAAACCATGTGCACTGCAGGTGGGGCAGATGTAACATGTGCAGAGAGGTGAGATTTGGATGGGTTAGATTGTTTCTGTGCAGGGGAAATACTGGCCGCTTTATTTTTACACTGCAATTTAGATTTTAGATTGAACACACTACACCCAAATCTAACTCTCTCTGCACATGTTATATCTGCTCCACCTGCAGTGCACATGATTTTTCCCAACTGCTAACAAATTTGCTGCTGCGATCAACTCTGAATTACCCCCTGTGTGTGGCCGCAGCCTTAGGCTGCAAGAAGGGAGGGTTATAGGGGTAGGGGGGAGGGTTATAGGGGTAGGGGGAGGCTTAACATACTTACCCATCCCTGTTGGGATTCTAACCATTATTGTTTTCCATATGGGAAGAAAATAAGAATTTACTCACCGGTAATTCTATTTCTCGTAGTCCGTAGTGGATGCTGGGGACTCCGTAAGGACCATGGGGAATAGACGGGCTCCGCAGGAGACTGGGCACACTAAAAGAAAGATTTGGTACTACCTGGTGTGCACTGGCTCCTCCCTCTATGCCCCTCCTCCAGACCTCAGTTAGGATACTGTGCCCGGAAGAGCTGACACAATAAGGAAGGATTTTGAATCCCGGGTAAGACTCATACCAGCCACACCAATCACACCGTATAACTCGTGATATTATACCCAGTTAACAGCATGATAACAGAGGAGCCTCTCAACAGATGGCTCAACAATAACCCTTTAGTTAGGCAATAACTATATACAATTATTGCAGACAATCCGCACTTGGGACGGGCGCCCAGCATCCACTACGGACCACGAGAAATAGAATTACCGGTGAGTAAATTCTTATTTTCTCTGACGTCCTAGTGGATGCTGGGGACTCCGTAAGGACCATGAGGATTATACCAAAGCTCCCAAACGGGCGGGAGAGTGCGGATGACTCTGCAGCACCGAATGAGAGAACTCAAGGTCCTCCTCAGCCAGGGTATCAAATTTGTAGAATTTAGCAAACGTGTTTGCCCCTGACCAAGTAGCAGCTCGGCAAAGTTGTAAAGCCGAGACCCCTCGGGCAGCCGCCCAAGATGAGCCCACCTTCCTCGTGGAATGGGCTTTCACAGATTTAGGATGCGGCAATCCAGCCGCAGAATGCGCCAGCTGAATTGTGCTACAAATCCAGCGAGCAATAGTCTGCTTAGAAGCAGGAGCACCTATTTTGTTGGGTGCATACAGGATAAAAAGCGAGTCAGTTTTCCTGACTCCAGCCGTCCTGGAAATATAAATTTTCAAGGCCCTGACTACGTCCAGTAATTTGGAATCCTCCAAATCCTTAGTAGCCGCAGGCACCACAATAGGTTGGTTCAAGTGAAAAGCTGATACCACCTTAGGGAGAAACTGGGGACGAGTCCTCAATTCTGCCCTATCCATATGGAAAAACAGATAAGGGCTTTTACATGACAAAGCCGCCAATTCTGACACACGCCTGGCCGAAGCCAAGGCCAATAACATGACCACTTTCCACGTGAGATATTTGAGATCCACGGTTTTAAGTGGTTCAAACCAATGTGATTTTAGGAAACTCAACACCACATTGAGATCCCAAGGTGCCACAGGAGGCACAAAAGGGGGCTGAATATGAAGCACTCCCTTTACAAAAGTCTGAACTTCAGGCAGTGAAGCCAGTTTTTTCTGGAAGAAAATCGACAGAGCCGAAATCTGGACCTTAATGGAACCCAATTTTAGGCCCATAGTCACTCCTGACTGTAGGAAGTGCAGAAAACGACCCAGCTGAAATTCCTCTGTAGGGGCCTTCCTGGCCTCACACCACGCAACATATTTTCGCCAAATGCGGTGATAATGGTTTGCGGTTACTTCTTTCCTGGCTTTTATCAGCGTAGGAATGACTTCCTCCGGAATGCCCTTTTCCTTTAGGATCCGGAATTCAACCGCCATGCCGTCAAACGCAGCCGCGGTAAGTCTTGGAACAGACAGGGCCCCTGCTGTAGCAGATCCTGTCTGAGCGGTAGAGGCCATGGGTCCTCTGATAACATTTCTTGAAGTTCCGGGTACCAAGCTCTTCTTGGCCAATCCGGAACCACGAGTATCGTTCTTACTCCTCGCCTTCTTATTATTCTCAGCACCTTTGGTATGAGGGGCAGAGGAGGGAACACATAGACCGACTGGTACACCCACGGTGTCACTAGAGCGTCCACAGCTATCGCCTGAGGGTCCCTTGACCTGGCGCAATATCTTCTTGTTGAGGCGGGACGCCATCATGTCCACCTGTGGCCGTTCCCAGCGGTTTACCAACAGTAGGAAGACTTCTGGATGAAGTCCCCACTCTCCCGGGTGTAGGTCGTGTCTGCTGAGGAAGTCTGCTTCCCAGTTGTCCACTCCCGGAATGAACACTGCTGACAGTGCTAGTACGTGATTTTTCGCCCATCGGAGAATCCTTGCGGCTTCTGCCATGGCCACCCTGCTTCTTGTGCCGCCCTGTCGGTTTACATGGGCGACTGCCGTGATGTTGTCTGATTGGATCAGAACCGGCTGGTTTTGAAGCAGGGGCCTTGCCTGACTTAGGGCATTGTAAATGGCCCTCAGTTCCAGAATGTTTATGTGTAGGGACGACTCCTGACTTGACCAAAGTCCCTGGAAATGTCTTCCCTGTGTGACTGCGCCCCAGCCCCGAAGGCTGGCATCCGTGGTCACCAGGACCCAGTCCTGTATGCCGAATCTGCGGCCCACTAGAAGATGAGCACACTGCAGCCACCACAGTAGAGACACCCTGGTCCTTGGAGACAGGGTTATCAGTTGATGCATCTGAAGATGCGATCCCGACCACTTGTCCAAGAGGTCCCACTGGAAGGTCCTTGCATGGAACCTGCCGAACGGAATTGCTTCGTACGAAGCCACCATTTTTCCCAGGACTCGTGTGCAGTGATGCACCGATACCCGTTTTGGTTTTAGGAGGTCTCTGACTAGAGATGACGGCTCCATGGCTTTCTCCTGTGGTAGAAACACTTTTTTCGGTTCTGTGTCCAGAATCTACCCAGGAACAGTAAGCGTGTGGACGGAACCAGTTGTGACTTTGGAATGTTTAGAATCCAGCCATGCTGTTGTAGCACTTCCCGAGATAGTGCTACTCCGACCAGTAACTGCTCCCTGGACCTCGCCTTTATTAGGAGATCGTCCAAGTACGGGATAATTAAAACACCCTTTTTTCGAAGGAGTATCATCATTTCTGCCATTACCTTGGTAAACACCCTCGGTGCCGTGGACAGTCCAAACGGTAGTGTCTGGAATTGGTAATGGCAATCCTGTACCACAAATCTGAGGTACTCCTGGTGAGGAAGGTAAATTGGGACATGCAGGTAAGCATCCTTGATGTCCAGGGATACCATGTAATCCCCCTCATCCAGGCTTGCAATAACCGCCCTGAGCGATTCCATCTTGAACTTGAATCTCTTTATGTATGTGTTCAAAGATTTCAAATTTAAAATGGGTCTCACCGAACCGTCCGGTTTCGGTACCACAAACAGTGTGGAATAGTAACCCCGTCCTTGTTGAAGTAGGGGTACTTTGACTATCACCTGCTGGGAATACAGCTTGTGAATTGCCTCTAGTACAGCCTCCCTGCCCGAGGGAGTCGTCGGTAAGGCCGATTTGAGGAAACGGCGGGGGGGAGGCGCCTCGAATTCCAGTTTGTACCCCTGAGATACTACTTGAAGGATCCAGGGATCCACCCGTGAGCGAACCCACTGATCGCTGAAATTTTTGAGGCGGCCCCCCACCGTACCTGGCTCCGCCTGTGGAGCCCCACCGTCATGCGGCGGACTTGGAAGAAGCGGGGGAGGACTTTTGTTCCTGGGAACCTGCTGCGTGGTGCAGCTTTTTTCCCCTTCCTCTGCCTCTAGACAGAAAGGACCCGCCTTTTCCCCGCCTGTTTTTCTGGGTTCGAAAGGACTGTACCTGATAATACGGCGCTTTCTTAGGCTGTGAGGGGACATGGGGTAAAAATGCTGACTTCCCAGCTGTTGCTGTGGAAACAAGGTCTGAGAGACCAACCCCGAATAACTCCTCCCCCTTATAAGGCAAAACTTCCATGTGCCTTTTAGAATCTGCATCACCTGTCCACTGCCGAGTCCATAAGCCTCTCCTAGCAGAAATGGACAATGCACTTATTCTAGATGCCAGCCGGCAGATCTCCCTCTGTGCATCTCTCATGTACAAGACTGAGTCTTTTATATGCTCTACGGTTAGCAATATAGTGTCCCTGTCCAGGGTGTCAATATTTTCTGACAGGGAATCTGACCAAGCAGCAGCAGCACTGCACATCCACGCTGAAGCAATAGCTGGTCTCAGTATAACACCAGTGTGTGTATATATAGACTTTAGGATAGCCTCCTGCTTTCTATCAGCAGGTTCCTTTAGGGCGGCCGTATCCGGAGACGGTAGTGCCACCTTTTTAGACAAACGTGTGAGCGCTTTATCCACCCTAGGGGGAGTTTCCCAACGTGACCTATCCTCTGGCGAGAAAGGGAACGCCATTAGTAATTTTTTTGAAATCACCAATTTCTTATCAGGTAAAGCCCACGCTTCTTCACACACTTCATTTAATTCTTCAGATGGGGGAAAAACTATTGGTAGTTTTTTCTCCCCAAACATAATACCCTTTTTTGAGGTACCTGGGTTTATATCAGAAAGGTGTAAAACCTCTTTCATTGCCTCAATCATGCCACGAATGGCCTTAGTGGACATTAAATTTGACTCATTGTCGTCGACACTGGTATCAGTATCCGTGTCGACATCTGTGCCTGCCATCTGAGGTAGTGGGCGTTTTAGAGCCCCTGATGGTCTTTGAATTGCCTGGGCAGGCACGAGCTGAGAAGCCGGCTGTCCCGCATTTGGCATGTCGTCAAATTTTTTATGTAAGGAGTCGACACTTGCACGTAATTCCTTCCATAAGTCCATCCACTCAGGTGTCTGCCCCGCAGGGGGTGACATCACATTTATAGGCATCTGCTCCGCCTCCACATAAGTCTCCTCATCAAACATGTCGACACAGCCGTACCGACACATCGCACACAGGGAATGCTCTTAAAGGAGACAGGACCCCACACAAGCCCTTTGGGGAGACAGAGTATGCCAGCACACACCAGAGCGCTATATAATGCAGGGACTAACTGAATTATGTCCCCTATAGCTGCTATAATATTTACTGCGCCTCAAATCTGTGCCCCCCCTCTCTTTTTTACCCTTTTCTGTAGTGTAGACTGCAGGGGAGAGTCAGGGAGCTTCCTTCCAGCGGAACTGTGAGGGAGAAATGGCGCCAGTGTGCTGAGGGAGAAGCCCTGCCCCCTTTTCGGCTGACTTTCTCCCGCTTTTTTCTGTATTCTGGCAGGGGTAATTACCACATATATAGCCTCTGGGGCTATATATTGTGGTTATTTTGCCAGCCAAGGTGATATTATTGCTGCTCAGGGCGCCCCCCCCCAGCGCCCTGCACCCTCAGTGACCGGAGTGTGAAGTGTGTATGAGGAGCAATGGCGCACAGCTGCAGTGCTGTGCGTTACCTTGGTGAAGACTGATGTCTTCTGCCGCCGATTTTCCGGACCATCTTCTTGCTTCTGGCTCTGTAAGGGGGACGGCGGCGCGGCTCCGGGAACGAACACCAAGAACGGGTCCTGCGGTCGATCCCTCTGGAGCTAATGGTGTCCAGTAGCCTAAGAAGCCCAAGCTAGCTGCAAGCAGGTAGGTTCGCTTCTTCTCCCCTTAGTCCCTCGTTGCAGTGAGCCTGTTGCCAGCAGGTCTCACTGTAAAATAAAAAACCTAATATATACTTTCTTTCTAGAAGCTCAGGAGAGCCCTTAGTGTGCATCCAGCTCGGCCGGGCACAGAAATCTAACTGAGGTCTGGAGGAGGGGCATAGAGGGAGGAGCCAGTGCACACCAGGTAGTACCAAATCTTTCTTTTAGTGTGCCCAGTCTCCTGCGGAGCCCGTCTATTCCCCATGGTCCTTACGGAGTCCCCAGCATCCACTAGGACGTCAGAGAAAATAAGATTTTACTTACCGATAAATCTATTTCTCGGAGTCCGTAGTGGATGCTGGGGTTCCTGAAAGGACCATGGGGAATAGCGGCTCCGCAGGAGACAGGGCACAAAAAGTAAAGCTTTTCCGATCAGGTGGTGTGCACTGGCTCCTCCCCCTATGACCCTCCTCCAGACTCCAGTTAGGTACTGTGCCCGGACGAGCGTACACAATAAGGGAGGATTTTGAATCCCGGGTAAGACTCATACCAGCCACACCAATCACACCGTACAACTTGTGATCTAAACCCAGTTAACAGTATGATAACAGCGGAGCCTCTGAAAGATGGCTTCCTTCAACAATAACCCGAATTAGTTAACAATAACTATGTACAATTTATGCAGATAATCCGCACTTGGGATGGGCGCCCAGCATCCACTACGGACTCCGAGAAATAGATTTATCGGTAAGTAAAATCTTATTTTCTCTATCGTCCTAGTGGATGCTGGGGTTCCTGAAAGGACCATGGGGATTATACCAAAGCTCCCAAACGGGCGGGAGAGTGCGGATGACTCTGCAGCACCGAATGAGAGAACTCCAGGTCCTCCTTAGCCAGAGTATCAAATTTGTAAAATTTTACAAACGTGTTCTCCCCTGACCACGTAGCTGCTCGGCAAAGTTGTAATGCCGAGACCCCTCGGGCAGCCGCCCAAGATGAGCCCACCTTCCTTGTGGAGTGGGCCTTTACAGATTTAGGCTGTGGCAAGCCTGCCACAGAATGTGCAAGTTGGATTGTGCTACAGATCCAACGAGCAATCGTCTGCTTAGACGCAGGAGCACCCATCTTGTTGGGTGCATACAATATAAACAACGAGTCAGATTTTCTGACTCCAGCTGTCCTTGCAATATATATTTTTAATGCTCTGACAACGTCCAGTAACTTGGAGTCCTCCAAGTCACTTGTAGCCGCAGGCACTACAATAGGCTGGTTCAGATGAAATGCTGACACCACCTTAGGGAGAAAATGCGGACGAGTCCGCAGTTCTGCCCTGTCCGAATGGAAAATCAGATATGGGCTTTTGTAAGATAAAGCTGCCAATTCTGACACTCTCCTGGCAGAAGCCAGGGCTAGAAGCATGGTCACTTTCCATGTGAGATATTTCAAATCCACCTTTTTTAGTGGTTCAAACCAATGAGATTTTAGGAAGTCCAAAACCACATTTAGATCCCACGGTGCCACTGGAGGCACCACAGGAGGCTGTATATGCAGCACTCCCTTAACAAAGGTCTGGACTTCAGGGACTGAAGCCAATTCTTTTTGAAAGAAAATCGACAGGGCCGAAATTTGAACCTTAATAGATCCCAATTTGAGACCCATTGACAATCCTGATTGCAGGAAATGTAGGAATCGACCCAGTTGAAATTCCTCCGTCGGAGCACTCCGATCTTCGCACCACGCAACATATTTTCGCCAAATTCGGTGATAATGTTGCACGGTTACTTCCTTCCTTGCTTTAATCAAAGTAGGAATGACTTCTTCCGGCATGCCTCTTTCCTTTAGGATCCGGCGTTCAACCGCCATGCCGTCAAACGCAGCCGCGGTAAGTCTTGAAACAGACAGGGACCCTGCTGAAGCAAGTCCCTCCTTAGAGGTAGAGGCCACGGATCTTCCGTGATCATCTCTTGAAGTTCCGGGTACCAAGTCCTCCTTGGCCAATCCGGAACCACTAGTATCGTTCTTACGCCTCTTTGCCGTATAATTCTCAATACTTTTGGTATGAGAGGCAGAGGAGGAAACACATACACCGACTGGTACACCCAAGGCGTTACCAGCGCGTCCACAGCTATTGCCTGCGGATCTCTTGACCTGGCGCAATACCTGTCCAGTTTTTTGTTGAGGCGAGACGCCATCATGTCCACCATTGGTCTTTCCCAACGGGTTACCAGCATGTGGAAAACTTCTGGATGAAGTCCCCACTCTCCCGGGTGAAGATCGTGTCTGCTGAGGAAGTCTGCTTCCCAGTTGTCCACTCCCGGGATGAACACTGCTGACAGTGCTATCACATGATTCTCTGCCCAGCGAAGAATCCTTGCAGCTTCTGCCATTGCCCTCCTGCTTCTTGTGCCGCCCTGTCTGTTCACATGGGCGACTGCCGTGATGTTGTCCGACTGGATCAATACCGGTTTTCCCTGAAGCAGAGGTTCTGCCTGGTTTAGAGCATTGTATATTGCTCTTAGTTCCAGAATGTTTATGTGAAGAGACGTTTCCAGGCTCGTCCATACTCCCTGGAAGTTTCTTCCTTGTGTGACTGCTCCCCAGCCTCTCAGGCTGGCGTCCGTGGTCACCAGGATCCAATCCTGTATGCCGAATCTGCGGCCCTCCAATAGATGAGCACTCTGCAACCACCACAGAAGAGACACCCTTGTCCTTGGAGACAGGGTTATCCGTAGGTGCATCTGAAGATGCGACCCTGACCATTTGTCCAACAGATCCCTTTGGAAAATTCTTGCGTGGAATCTGCCGAATGGAATCGCTTCGTAAGAAGCCACCATTTTTCCCAGGACTCTTGTGCATTGATGTACAGACACCTTTCCTGGTTTTAGGAGGTTCCTGACAAGCTCGGATAACTCCTTGGCTTTTTCCTCCGGGAGAAAAACCTTTTTCTGAACCGTGTCCAGAATCATCCCTAGGAACAGCAGACGAGTTGTCGGCATTAACTGGGATTTTGGAATATTCAGAATCCACCCGTGCTGTTTTAGCACTTCTTGAGACAGTGCTAATCCCATCTCTAGCTGTTCTCTGGACCTCGCCCTTATTAGGAGATCGTCCAAGTATGGGATAATTAATACGCCTTTTCTTCGAAGAAGAATCATCATCTCGGCCATTACCTTTGTAAAGATCCGAGGTGCCGTGGACAATCCGAACGGCAGCGTCTGAAACTGATAGTGACAGTTTTGTACAACGAACCTGAGGTACCCCTGGTGTGAGGGGTAAATTGGAACGTGGAGATACGCATCCTTGATGTCCAAGGATACCATAAAGTCCCCCTCTTCCAGGTTCGCTATCACTGCTCTGAGTGACTCCATTTTGAACTTGAACTTCTTTATGTACAGGTTCAAGGACTTCAGATTTAGAATAGGCCTTACCGAGCCATCCGGCTTCGGTACCACAAAAAGAGTGAAATAATACCCCTTCCCTTGTTGCAGAAGAGGTACCTTGACTATCACCTGCTGAGAGTACAGCTTGTGAATGGCTTCCAACACCGTCTCCCTTTCGGAGGGGGACGTTGGTAAAGCAGACCTCAGGAAACGGCGAGGTGGATCTGTCTCTAATTCCAACCTGTATCCCTGAGATATTATCTGCAGGATCCAGGGATCTACTTGCGAGTGAGCCCACTGCGCGCTGTAATTTTTGAGACGACCGCCCACCGTCCCCGAGTCCGCTTGAGAAGCCCCAGCGTCATGCTGAGGCTTTTGTAGAAGCCGGGGAGGGCTTCTGATCCTGGGAAGGAGCTGCGTGTTGCTGTCTCTTCCCTCGACCTTTGCCTCGTGGCAAATATGAATAGCCCTTTGCTCTCTTATTTTTAAAGGAACGAAAGGGCTGCGGTTGAAAAGTCGGTGCCTTTTTCTGTTGGGGAGTGACTTGAGGTAGAAAGGTGGATTTCCCGGCTGTAGCCGTGGCCACCAAATCTGATAGACCGACTCCAAATAACTCCTCCCCCTTATACGGCAAAACTTCCATATGCCGTTTTGAATCCGCATCGCCTGTCCACTGTCGCGTCCATAAAGCTCTTCTGGCCGAAATGGACATAGCACTTACCCGTGATGCCAGTGTGCATATATCCCTCTGTGCATCACGCATATAAAGAAATGCATCCTTTATTTGTTCTAACGACAGTAAAATATTGTCCCTGTCCAGGGTATCAATATTTTCAATCAGGGATTCTGACCAAACTACCCCCGCACTGCCCATCCAGGCAGTTGCTACAGCTGGTCGTAGTATAACACCTGCATGTGTGTATATACTTTTTTGGATATTTTCCATCCTCCTATCTGATGGATCTTTAAGTGCGGCCGTCTCAGGAGAGGGTAACGCCACTTGTTTAGATAAGCGTGTTAGCGCCTTGTCCACCCTAGGAGGTGTTTCCCAGCGCTCCCTAACCTCTGGCGGGAAAGGGTATAATGCCAATAATTTCTTTGAAATTATCAGCTTTTTATCAGGGGCAACCCACGCTTCATTACACACGTCATTTAGTTCTTCTGATTCAGGAAAAACTATAGGTAGTTTTTTCATACCCCACATAATACCCTGTTTAGTGGTACCTGTAGTATCAGCTAAATGTAACGCCTCCTTCATTGCCAAAATCATATAACGTGTGGCCCTACTGGAAAATACGGTTGATTCGTCACCGTCACCACTGGAGTCATCGCCTGTGTCTGGGTCTGTGTCGACCGACTGAGGCAAAGGGCGTTTCACAGCCCCTGACGGTGTTTGAGTCGCCTGGACAGGCACTAATTGATTGTCCGGCCGTCTCATGTCGTCAAACGACTGCTTTAGCGTGTTGACACTATCCCGTAGTTCCATAAATAAAGGCATCCATTCTGGTGTCGACCCCCTAGGAGGTGACATCCCCATATTTGGCAATTGCTCCGCCTCCACACCAATATCGTCCTCATACATGTCGACACACACGTACCGACACACAGCAGACACACAGGGAATGCTCCTAATGAAGACAGGACCCACTAGCCCTTTGGGGAGACAGAGGGAGAGTTTGCCAGCACACACCAAAAGCGCTATATATATATCAGGGATAGCCTTATAATAAGTGCTCCCCTATAGCTGCTTTGTTATATAAAAATATCGCCATAAATTTGCCCCCCCTCTCTGTTTTACCCTGTTTCTGTAGTGCAGTGCAGGGGAGAGACCTGGGAGCCGTCCTGACCAGCGGAGCTGTGAGAGGAAATGGCGCCGTGTGCTGAGGAGATAGGCCCCGCCCCTTTTCCGGCGGGCTCGTCTCCCGCTATTTTGAGAAATCAGGCAGGGGTTAAATATCTCCATATAGCCTCTAGGGCTATATGTGAGGTATTTTTAGCCTTTATAGGTACTCATTTTTGCCTCCCAGGGCGCCCCCCTCCCAGCGCCCTGCACCCTCAGTGACTGCCGTGTGAAGTGTGCTGAGAGGAAAATGGCGCACAGCTGCAGTGCTGTGCGCTACCTTTAGAAGACTGCAGGAGTCTTCAGCCGCCGATTCTGGACCTCTTCTGTCTTCAGCATCTGCAAGGGGGCCGGCGGCGCGGCTCCGGTGACCATCCAGGCTGTACCTGTGATCGTCCCTCTGGAGCTTGATGTCCAGTAGCCAAGAAGCCAATCCATCCTGCACGCAGGTGAGTTGACTCCTTCTCCCCTCAGTCCCTCGCTGCAGTGATCCTGTTGCCAGCAGGAATCACTGTAACATAAAAAACCTAGCTAAACTTTCTCTAAGCAGCTCTTTAGGAGAGCCACCTAGATTGCACCCTTCTCGGCCGGGCACAAAAATCTAACTGGAGTCTGGAGGAGGGTCATAGGGGGAGGAGCCAGTGCACACCACCTGATCGGAAAAGCTTTACTTTTTGTGCCCTGTCTCCTGCGGAGCCGCTATTCCCCATGGTCCTTTCAGGAACCCCAGCATCCACTAGGACGATAGAGAAATATATATTATCATTTTTTTCTTTTGTCTTTAATCTTTGTGTCAATAAACATTGTTATGTATTTTATCAAAGTCAAAGTGCGTAAAAAAAAAATCAAGGGTGAGTATAACAATCCACCTACACTTTTCAAATACCATCCAGCAAAGTGATGTGCGTGACGTCTGGTTATTTTCGGCATCCTACACAAATAACTAAGCATCAGAGGAGGACCCCTAACAGAAGCCCCTAAAGCAACAGCTGGGACAAGCAGGAATTAGGGATTCCAATCCAGACTAACATTCCGCGTTGCCTGGGCGACCACCTAAGGACATCGCGGCGAGATTTGTACAACGCCTGTACGTCACCCACCGAAGGGCGAATTCGCCTTTTCAATTTTATAGCTATCCATCAGCGTGCACTAGATATTCTTTATTGCTTTCCCTATACATCGGCCAATCCCGTAACACAACGGAGGTTAGCGCCAGAAGCACCCATTGCCAAATTATCCTGAGGAACCCTGCTGAAAGGTTTCCGCTGTTCTTGGCTGCAGACTTGGGATTGTCATCACCAAGATATCCACTGGCGCAAGTCATCACTACGCCTCCATCTACAACATACAGCAATCTCCGTAATTACAAGGTGTAAATATCCTCAGCGATTACATTACACAACGTGTTGGCTCTGCATCCTTCCACGGACTAGGAGACATTTCTTAAAAGCTTCATAAGAATAAACTGAAGACACATTCAGCTTCCCCCATATACAGGACTGCCGCAGGCAGCGTTCGTCCTGACCGAGAGAACGCGCAGGCTGCCAGCAGGCGATCTGTACATAACCGCGCCAATCTCTCAACGCTGGGGGACGGCTCATCACTTCTAGTTCCACCTTTCTGATGCAGCTATTATTAGATGAATGATGTAATAATATTCCTGTTGCATGGCTCTCCCTAGCTTCTATGTAAGTGTTATGGTACAAGCACAGATTACCTTCGCTAGGGAATCACTGTTTCTGTCTATGGGCCTAATTCAGACCTGATCACTGAGCTGCAAATATGCAGAGGTCTGCGATCAGATATTCGCCGCCCAGGGAGAGTGAAAACCCGCTCCGTGCAAGTGTGCGAATGCATGTGTACACCGTGCAAAAACTTCAGGCAGCGGACACCTGCAAATCTGTTTGCAACTCACTCACCATCTAACGATTTTCTCCTTCTGTGCGCAGCCCAGGACTTACTCCTACAGCGCGATACAAACAGGCTGATCAGGGCCGGAGCTGATGTCACACACCCGCCCCGAAACCGCTTGGGAACGCCTACGTTTTTCCTGACACTCCCAGAAAACGGCCAGTTACCACCCCAAAACATCCTCTTCCCGTCGATCACCTTGCGATCGAAATTTCCACACCATCCTGTCGCTGTTTAGCGACACACCCGCGCACTGCGGTGCATACGCAGTCATTTGATAAATCGGCCAATATACGAATTCGCACAACAGCGATCAGTTCTGAACCGGGACCTATACCCCATAATCCAATCGTCTCTCCAAAACCTCCTGTCACTTATTTCTAGGTGAAAACATTCACAATGAGACATCACGGGAATAGGTTCTGAATGCAATGGATGGACCACAGACATATGCCGCTAAATGTAAAGGGTTTCGTGTAAAGTTTCTCTAGAGAACCCGCTTATCATGGGAAAAACAAACATTTATCAGAAGAAATACTCAATACATTCACTGCAACAAAAGTATACCTTTGCAGACAGACCCGCGGCCGCCTTATATAACTGCGCATATGGGATCCGACAGCAAAATTATCCTCGGTAATCTCTGGGGAGGCCTGTCTCCAGGTAGACAACGTGCCGTGCAAGGGTGTCATCCCTCCGCATAGCTGTCACCTCACACGACTGTCACATCAATACTGATGGTTGGGGAACATGGAGACAATGTGTGGAGCACAAGACAAAATTCTCTCCACAACACAGACTTAGAACATAGCACCTCCTCACCGGGACAGTGTGTGACAGCTATCAGCCAGCTGCAGAACCTGATGGGAGCTATCGCTGGTCCGTCCTGCGAGCCGCGTCCACCGCACTGTTGCACAAGGGGCGATGTAATTGTTTTTGCATGGTGCACTACGGATTGCTGATCCCTACGAGGAAAGCCTGCTGCGCCTGGGCACGGGGTCTTCCACACATAATGCATGGCTGACACGGAATGGATCTAGATATTGCAGTAATAAATGATCCGTAGTGATATAGTGACTTGAGATGTCATCCGTAATCAGATGGTTATTTGACGTTAAAGTGAATATCACAGCACATAAAAATAGCCTGCTTGCATTTACCAATTAATGTGGCCCGGAATGTAAATATATATGAATAAAAATAAATAAATAAAAAGTAATATTTAATTTAAAAATAATAATAATAAAATTAATAAATAATTAGAAAATAATAATTTGAGAATGGGTACAACGTCCGTTACTCAACCCAAAATGTAATTTTGAGTTTGAGCGGAATTGAACGCTTCTCCATTTTACTTCCCAGGAATGGCGCCATTGTGTTTATAATGTGAACATTTCTGAAAAGGGAAACGCCATCACATTTATCATACCTAACATAACACCGGTGAGAGAACATCATATCGGACACACATACGGAACAATGAATGGAACTCTCTTTTATACAAGGATTGTCTCAGCTGTTGGTCACGGTCGCTTTCTTCTCTGCAACATGAGCCGGAATATTTCTGTACAGGGGGTGCAGGCAGACTGGGGGGGTGGGGGGCACCCTCATCCCACCTGTGACACGTCAGATTATAGTAACAGATGACCACAACACCATCAGATACAGAAACATAATGGAGGCTAAACTTACCCGGATTCTTCTCATTGCTGCCACAATTTCCACCCGGCTGTTCGGCCTCGGCACATCCAGACTGCCAATGTACTATAAGAAGAAACAGACGAGGAAATTACGTTACCCCATTATAAATAATATACTGTATATACAGATGTGTCCACACGCAGCTGTCCTCAGATCGCATCAACTGGCCCTGTTTAGCGCGCCACAGACTTTGCTACATAGCCGACCTACACACTGAAACTAAGGCCCAGATTTATCAAGCCTTGGAGAGTGATACATTGCGCGGTGATAACGCACCAACCAATCAGCTCCTAATTGTCATTTTTCAGACACAGCCTGTAACATGGTAGTAATGAGCTGATTGGCTGGAACTTTATCACCATGCTATTTATCACTCTCCAAAGCTTAATAAATCTGGGCCCAAGTTCCTAGTACACTACGGGCCTAATTCAAAGTTGATTGCAAAACAAAACCATTTTCCTCTAATGGGCAAAACTGTGCTGCATTGCAGGTGGGGCAGATGTAACATGTGCAGAGTGTGTTAGATTTGGGTGGGTTATACACTGCTCAAAAAAATAAAGGGAACACTAAAATAAAACATCCTAGATCTGAATGAATTAAATATTCTTATTAAATACTTCTTTACATAGTTGAATGTGCCGACAACAAAATCACACAAAAATTATCAATGGAAATCACATTTATTAACCCATGGAGGTCTGGATTAGGAGTCACCCTCAAAATTAAAGTGGAAAAACACACTACAGGCTGATCCAACTTTGATGTAATGTCCTTAAAACAAGTCAAAATGAGGCTCAGTAGTGTGTGTGGCCTCCACGTGCCTGAATGACCTCCCTACAACCCACACAAGTGGCTCAGGTAGTGCAGCTCATCCAGGATGGCACATCAATGCGAGCTGTGGCAAGAAGGTTTGCTGTGTCTGTCAGCGTAGTGTCCAGAGCATGGAGGCGCTACCAGGAGACAGGCCAGTACATCAGGAGACGTGGAGGAGGCCGTAGGAGGGCAACAACCCAGCAGCAGGACCGCTACCTCCGCCTTTGTGCAAGGAGGAACAGGAGAAGCGCTGCCAGAGCCCTGCAAAATGACCTCCACAAAGCTACAAATGTGCATGTGTCTACTCAAACGATCAGAAACAGACTCCATGAGGGTGGTATGAGGGCCCGACGCCCACAGGTGGGGCTTGTGCTTACAGCCCAACACCGTGCAGGACCTTTGGCATTTGCCAGAGAACACCAAGATTGGCAAATTCGCCACTGGCGCCCTGTGCTCTTCACAGATGAAAGCAGGTTCTAACTGAGCACGTGACAGACGTGACAGAGTCTGGAGACGCCAAGGAGAACGTTCTGCTGCCTGCAACATTCTCCAGCATGACCGGTTTGGCAGTGGGTCAGTAATGGTGTGGGGTGGCATTTCTTTGGGGGGCCGCACAGTCCTCCATGTGCTCGCCAGAGGTAGCCTGACTGCCATTAGGTACCGAGATGAGATCCTCAGACCCCTTGTGAGACCATATGCTGGTGCGGTTGGCCCTGGGTTCCTCCTAATGCAAGACAATGCTAGACCTCATGTGGCTGGAGTGTGTCAGCAGTTCCTGCAAGACGAAGGCATTGATGCTATGGACTGGCCCGCCCGTTCCACAGACCTGAATCCAATTGAGCACATCTGGGACAACATGTCTCGCTCCATCCACCAACGCCACGTTGCACCACAGACTGTCCAGGAGTTGGCGGATGCTTTAGTCCAGGTCTGGGAGGAGATCCCTCAGTAGACCATCCGCCACCTCATCAGGAGCATGCCCAGGCGTTGTAGGGAGGTCATACAGGCACGTAGAGGCCACACACACTACTGAGCCTCATTTTGACTTGTTTTAAGGACATTACATCAAAGTTGGATCAGCCTGTAGTGTGTTTTTCCACTTTAATTTTGAGCGTGACTCCAAATCCAGACCTCCATGGGTTAATAAATTTGATTTCCATTGATAATTTGTGTGATTTTGTCGTCAGCACATTTAACTATGTAAAGAACAAAGTATTTAATAAGAATATTTCATTCATTCAGATCTAGGATGTTTTATTTTAGTGTTCCCTTTATTTTTTTGAGCAGTGTATTATTTCTGTGCAGGGTAAATATTGGCTGCTTTATTTCTACACTGCAATTTAGATTTCAGTTTGAACACAGCCCATCCAAATCGAACTCTCTCTGCACATGTTACATCTGCCCCACCTGCAGTGCGGCATGGTTTTGCACATTAGAAGAAAATGTTTTGCAATCAATATTGAATTAGGCCCTATAAGGGCAGAATGACGCAAGGAAAAGGAAATAAAAGGAAAAGGGAAAAGAAAAGAAAAGGAAAAGGAAAGGAAAGATAATCTTGCTTGGGCTGGATCTGCAGTCAGGATCAGATCTACATGTATAGTACAAGTAAGACTTGGGGCACGGTCATAGCAGGGCCGGAGACACATGTCCCATGTACCCCCTGCACCACTACGGATAGACAGCATGAATTACAGCGGGGGATTAAGTCCGACTGCCCTGTCTCAATTAATCCTATTAAAGGCAAAGACAGGAGGGCTCCATCTGTATAAGCAGCGTGATGTACAGATGGGTCCACGTTTATCTTGGCCTTTAATAGGAGAAACTGAGACTAAAGGCCAGTACTGACGGGGGAGATGTGTGCTGAGCGATGTTAACACAGACCGCTCAGCACACATCTCCCCCCTCTCTCACTCAGCGTGGGGGGGGGGGGCGCTCACTTCACACAGCGCTGAAGTGAGCGACCCGCTGGATTCAGGCTCAATTTAGCACCGGCGATAGCGGTGTGGGGCCGCGCATCACTATCGCTGGGGGGGCATACACACGACAGATCCGTGCTCAAAATCTAAGCAATCTAGTCAGAGTGCTTAGATTTTGAAACTTGGATCTCTCTGTGTGTACCCCCCTTAACAGGGTACAAGCAGGAAGAGCTATTTAGTCACATTCACATCTGTGCGAGTCTAGAATCACGCACTGCAATACCCGTGCGAGGGGCTTCTCTCTGTTACAAGAGTCGCTGCACTTCCCATTTGTTGCTGATTTACAAATAAATAAAAAAATAAGAAGATATACGGAAATACCACATTCCCCCTAAGTTCCCCCACCCCGCCCCACCATAGGACACTGAGTAATGGCGCTGGAATGTTGCTCTATCAGCGGGGAACTGTAGAAATGCGAGCCCTTATAATAAAAGGACGAGTGTCATTGTGTTCAGGACGCAGCGCACAAAGAGGACTCGGAGACAAATGAACAATCCGAGGGGAAAATAGGAAATGATCAATAGGGGCTTTGTCTGCGCTGTAATCCGGCCTGGCCTGAGAGACGCTCTCGGAAGATGTCGTATTAATCCCCCTCCAAGGTGCTCATGGCAAACATAATAACGTTACACTAACAATGATTTAAGATGACCTTGTTACATAAGAGAGCTAGAATAAACGGCTACTTGATAACAAGATGTTTGGGAAGGACATTCAGTTATCCAGCACTGTCTGCTAGGGATACGGTCATTAGGTCGACCACTATTGGTTGACATGCGTTAGTTGACATGTTCTAGGTTGACATGCATTTTTCATTTATTTTTTTTACATTTTTTGAACTTCTTCATACTTTGCGATCCACGCGGACTACAATTGGGAATGGTAACCTTGCCCGAAGCTCGCTCGCCATGCGAGGGGACACTGTGCACTACTTGGGGTTCCCCATCACTTTACGAAGAAAACGACACCCAAAAAAGTTTAAAAAAAAAAAAAACACAAAAAAAAAAAAACGCACAATAAAAAACACGTCATCCTTTTCCCATGTCGTCCAGTAGTGGTTGACCTATTGACCCATACCCGTCTACTACACAAACTTTACTGAGAATATACAGCGACTTGTGCCTGGCGGAGCAATTCAATTGTTGCTCCAATCGGGCGTACATTCTGTGGGCACCCATTTTTTCTGCTGCACCCTACTGAGGTGGCTTTTCGCACATTGTTTTGGTCACGCCCAATAGTTTAGACGGGTTTAGCCACTTTCATGCATCTAAACCTGGTCTGTTTGAGTGCGACAAACGTAATTAGCAATGGGCACCCAGCGTGGGAATAAATAATGAAAATATCACCCGTTTAAAGTGACGGACGTGCATAACTGAATACCCCCCAGTCACTCACACAAGTGACTTATAATCTATATTCCCTACCATAGGTTAACTGACTTATGACAAAAACAATTGACTCCTCAGTATGTTTTTGGAGTGTGGGAGGAAACTGGAGCACCTGGGAGTGAGCCCATGCAAACAAGGGGAGAACATACAAACCCCACACCTAGTTTAATTTATAGATCACTTTCCAAAAGGACATATGGACGCTCAACCCTTTACGGGGAGGGTTCTGGTTCGCATCCTGTGGTGTATGTGCCGTTGAGAAACAGAATGCGGACAAAGGGGGTCATTCCGAGTTGATCGCTAGCTGAATTTGTTTGCGGCGATCAGGCTAAAAATTTGCAGTGCGGCGCAATGCGCACGCGCGACATACAATTGCAACGACTGATGTAGTTTCAGACAAGGTCTAGCGAAGCTTTTCAGTCGCACTGCTGGCCGCAGAGTGATTGACAGGAAGTGGGCATTTCTGGGTGTCAACTGACCATTTTCAGGGAGTGTTCGAAAAAACGCAGGCGTGCCAGGAAAAACGCAGGGCGTGTTCGTGACGTCAAAAGAGGAACTGAACAGTCTGAAGTCATCGCAAGCGCTGAGTAGGTATTGAGCTACTCTAAAATTGCACAAAAAAAGTTTGCCGCCGCTCTGCGATCCTTTCGTTCGCACTTCTACTAAGCTAAAATACACTCCCAGTGGGAGGCGGCATAGCGTTTGCACGGCTGCTAAAAACTGCTAGCGAGCGAACAACTCGGAATGACCACCAATGACAAGACTGTTCAATAAGATCTATTGCAGAAGGATTTGCTGGCATTAATTTGAAATAAAACTTAGATCACAGACTCCGCGTTTGCAAGCGGTTTATCATAACACGGCGACGGAAGCCAAGTGCAAGTTTGTCATCCTGCGGAATCTGCATAATCTTCTCCTAATTAATTCATCGTTGGCTCTAGATTCTGCATCTCAACATCTGTAGCTGTTATTCTGTTCCATCCTGAGCACGTATTCTTCCAGTACATAAGACGCTGAATGGGGATATTGATTGGTTTCCATGTAAACGTTGATGGTTGTTGAAAATAAAGATACAAGTAAGGAGGAAGCGATGCTACTGAATCCTCTGCACATAAATAGCATTAAGCCACAAGGAGGACAGCAGCCTCTATTCATCACGCGAGTGCTCCGAGATAAAGGCTGCTACATGCCCTTCACTAGTCAGGGCTCGGAATCCAAGCAAAGTGCTCACGTATCTCATTATGTAATGGCGCTATTATAAAGAGAATGTGACTCGCGCTTTGAAGAAGAAAATAATAAGAATTTACTTACCGATAATTCTATTTCTCATAGTCCGTAGTGGATGCTGGGACTCCGTCAGGACCATGGGGAATAGCGGGCTCCGCAGGAGACAGGGCACATCTAAAAAAGCTTTTAGGTCACATGGTGCGTACTGGCTCCTCCCCCTATGACCCTCCTCCAGGCCTCAGTTAGGTACTGTGCCTGGACGAGCGTACACAATAAGGAAGGATCTTGAATCCCGGGTAAGACTCATACCAGCCACACCAATCACACCGTACAACTTGTGATCTGAACCCAGTTAACAGTATGATAACACAAACGAAGTAGCCTCTGAACAGATGGCTCACAACAACAGTAATAACCCGATTTTTGTAACAATAACTATGTACAAGCATTGCAGACAATCCGCACTTGGGATGGGCGCCCAGCATCCACTACGGACTATGAGAAATAGAATTATCGGTAAGTAAATTCTTATTTTCTCTAACGTCCTAGTGGATGCTGGGACTCCGTCAGGACCATGGGGATTATACCAAAGCTCCCAAACGGGCGGGAGAGTGCGGATGACTCTGCAGCACCGAATGAGAGAACTCCAGGTCCTCCTTAGCCAGAGTATCAAATTTGTAAAATTTTACAAACGTGTTCTCCCCTGACCACGTAGCTGCTCGGCAAAGTTGTAATGCCGAGACTCCTCGGGCAGCCGCCCAGGATGAGCCCACTTTCCTTGTGGAATGGGCCTTTACAGATTTAGGCTGTGGCAGGCCTGCCACAGAATGTGCAAGTTGGATTGTACTACATATCCAACGTGCAATCGTCTGTTTAGACGCAGGAGCACCCAACTTGTTGGGTGCATACAATGTAAACAACGAGTCAGATTTTCTGACTCCAGCTGTCCTTGAAATATATATTTTTAATGCTCTGACAACGTCCAGTAACTTGGAGTCCTCCAAGTCGCTAGTAGCCGCAGGCACCACAATAGGCTGGTTCAAGTGAAATGCCGAAACCACCTTAGGGAGAAATTGAGGACGTGTCCTCAATTCTGCCCTGTCCGAATGGAATATCAGATATGGGCTTTTGTATGACAAAGCTGCCAACTCCGAAACTCTCCTGGCTGAAGCCAGGGCCAACAGCATGGTTACCTTCCATGTAAGGTATTTTAAATCTACCGATTTTAAAGGCTCAAACCAATGAGATTTGAGAAAATTTAGAACCACGTTCAAATCCCACGGTGCCACTGGAGGCACTATTGGGGGTTGTATATGTAGTACACCTTTGACAAAAGTTTGTACTTCAGGCACTGACGCCAATTCCTTCTGGAAGAAAATTGATAAGGCCGAAATTTGAACTTTAATGGACCCCAATTTGAGGCCCATAGACAATCCTGCTTGCAGGAAATGTAAGAATCGACCCAATTGAAATTCTTCCGTTGGAGCCTTCTTGGCCTCACACCACGCAACATATTTTCTCCAAATGCGGTGATAATGTTGTGCGGTCACTTCCTTCCTGGCTTTAATTAAAGTAGGAATAACTTCCTCAGGAATGCCCTTCTCTTTTAGAATCCGGCGTTCAACCGCCATGCCGTCAAACGCAGCCGCGGTAAGTCTTGGAACATACAAGGTCCCTGCTGAAGCAGATCCCTTCTTAGAGGTAGAGGCCACGGATCCTCCGTGAGCATCTCTTGAAGTTCCGGATACCAAGTTCTTCTTGGCCAGTCCGGAGCTACCAGTATTGTTCTTACTCCTCTTTTCCGTATAATTCTCAGTACCTTTGGTATGAGAGGCAGAGGAGGGAACACATACACTGACTGGTACACCCACGGTGTTACCAGAGCGTCCACAGCTATTGCCTGAGGGTCTCTTGACCTGGCGCAATACCTGTCCAATTTTTTGTTGAGGCGAGACGCCATCATGTCCACCTTTGGTTTTTCCCAACGGTTCACAATCATGTGGAAAACTTCTGGATGAAGTCCCCACTCTCCCGGGTGAAGGTCGTGTCTGCTGAGGAAATCTGCTTCCCAGTTGTCCACTCCCGGGATGAACACTGCTGACAGTGCTACGACATGATTCTCCGCCCAGCGCAGAATCCTTGCAGCTTCTGCCATTGCACTCCTGCTTCTCGTGCCGCCTTGTCGGTTTACGTGGGCGACTGCCGTGATGTTGTCGGACTGGATCAACACCGGCTGACCCTGAAGCAGCGATTTTGCCAGGCTTAGAGCATTGTAGATCGCTCTTAGCTCCAGTATATTTATGTGAAGAGACGTCTCCAGGTTTGACCACACGCCCTGGAAGTTTCTTCCCTTTGTGACTGCTCCCCAACCTCGTAGGCTGGCATCCGTAGTCACCAGGACCCAGTCCTGTATGCCGAATCTGCGGCCCACTAACAGATGGGCAGTCTGCAACCACCACAGGAGAGACAACCTTGTTCTCGGTGACAGTGTTATCCGCTGATGCATGTGCAGATGCGATCCGGACCATTTGTCCAGCAGATCCCACTGAAATGTTCGTGCATGGAATCTGCCGAATGGAATCGCTTCGTACGAAGCCACCATCTTTCCCAGGACTCTTGTGCATTGATGTACTGACACAGTTCCTGGTTTTAGGAGGTTCTTGACAAGTTCGGATAACTCCCTTGCTTTCTCTTCCGGGAGAAATACCTTTTTCTGAACCGTGTCCAGAATCATGCCCAGGAACAGCAGATGTGTTGTCGGGGTCAATTGAGATTTTGGAAGATTTAGAATCCACCCGTGTTGCTGAAGCACTACTTGTGTTAGCGCTACACCGACTTCCAGCTGTTCTCTGGACTTTGCCCTTATCAGGAGATCGTCCAAGTAAGGGATAATTAATACGCCTTTTCTTCGTAGAAGAACCATCATTTCGGTCATTACCTTGGTAAAGACCCGAGGGGCCGTGGACAACCCAAACGGCAGCGTTTGAAACTGATAATGACAGTCTTGTATCACGAACCTGAGATACCCTTGGTGTGAGGGGTAAATCGGGACATGTAGATAAGCATCTTTTATGTCCAAGGACACCATGAAGTCTCCTTCTTCCAGATTCGCTATCACTGCTCTGAGTGACTCCATCTTGAACTTGAATTTCTTTATGTACAGGTTCAAGGATTTCAGATTTAGAATAGGCCTTACCGAACCGTCCGGTTTCGGTACCACAAATAGTGTGGAATAATACCCCTTTCCCTGTTGTAGGAGGGGTACCTTGACTATCACCTGCTGAGAATACAGCTTGTGAATGGCTTCCAAAACCGACGTCCTTTCTGAGGGGGACGTTGGTAAAGCAGACTTTAGGAACCGGCGAGGGGGAGACCTTTCGAACTCCAGCATGTAACCCTGAGATACTATCTGCAGGACCCACGGGTCCACTTGTGAGTGAACCCATTGATTGCTGAAAATCTTGAGTCGACCCCCCACCGTTCCTGAGTCCGCTTGTAAAGCCCCAACGTCATGCTGATGGCTTTGTAGAAGCCGGGGCGGGCTTCTGTTCCTGGGCAGGGGCTGCTTGCTGCCCTTTCTTACCCTTTCCTCTGCCTCGCGGCAGATAAGACTGTCCTTTTGGTCGCTTTTTATAGGAGCGAAAGGACTGCGGCTGAAAAGACGGTGTCTTTTTCTGTTGGGAGGGGGTCTGAGGTAAAAAAGTGGATTTGCCGGCAGTTGCCGTGGCCACCAGGTCCGAAAGACCGACCCCAAACAATTCCTCTCCTTTATATGGCAATACTTCCATATGCCTCTTGGAATCCGCATCACCTGACCACTGTCGCGTCCATAAACTTCTTCTGGCAGATATGGACATCGCGCTTACTCTTGATGCTAGAGTACAAACATCCCTCTGAGCATCTCGCATATAAAGGAAAGCATCCTTTAATTGCTCTAGAGTCAATAAAATACTGTCCCTATCCAGGGTATCAATATTTTCAGTCAGAGAATCCAACCACACTACCCCAGCACTGCACATCCAGGCTGAGGCTATTGCCGGTCGCAGTATAACACCAGTATGTGTGTATATACTCTTCAGTGTAGTTTCCAGCCTCCTATCTGCTGGATCCTTGAGGGCGGCCGTATCAGGAGACGGCAACGCCACTTGCTTTGATAAACGTGTGAGCGCCTTATCCACCCTAGGGGGTGTTTCCCAGCGCGCCCTAACCTCTGGTGGGAAAGGGTATAATGCCAATAACTTCTTGGAAATTAGCAGTTTTCTATCAGGGTTAACCCACGCTTCATCACACACGTCATTCAATTCCTCTGATTCTGGAAAAAATACAGGTAGTTTTTTCACCCCCCACATAATACCCCTTTTTGAGGTACCAGCAGTATCAGAGATCTGCAAAGCCTCCTTCATTGCCGTGATCATATAACGTGTGGCCCTATTGGAAAATACGTTTGTTTCTTCACCGTCGACACTAGATTCATCTGTGTCGGTACCCGTGTCGACTGACTGAGGTAAAGGACGTTTTACAGCCCCTGACGGTGTCTGAGACGCCTGAACCGGTACTAACTGGTTAGCCGGGCGTCTTATTTCGTCAACTGACTTTTGTAATGTGCTGACATTATCACGTAATTCCATAACTAAAGCCATCCATTCCGGTGTCGACTCCCTAGGGGGTGACATTACCATCATCGGCAATTGCTCTGCCTCCACACCAACATCGTCCTCATACATGTCGACACACACGTACCGACACACAGCAGCCACACAGGGAATGCTCTAATCGAAGA
Source organism: Pseudophryne corroboree (assembly GCF_028390025.1). NCBI lineage: Eukaryota > Metazoa > Chordata > Amphibia > Anura > Myobatrachidae > Pseudophryne > Pseudophryne corroboree. Next base: position 16,144,020 of record NC_086451.1, read on the forward strand.
CAGGACCCCCTAGCCCTTTGGGGAGACAGAGGGAGAGTTTGCCAGCACACACCAAAAGCGCTATAAATGTATATAAACAACCCTAGAAGGTGTTGTTTACTATATATGCGCTCTTAATATATAAATATCGCCAATTTATGCCCCCCTTCTCTTTGTTACCCTGTTTCTGTAGTGCAGTGCAGGGGAGAGACCTGGGAGCCTTCTTCACCAGCGGAGCTGAGCAGGAAAATGGCGCCGAGTGCTGAGGAGAATAAGCTCCGCCCCTTTTTCGGCGGGCTTTTCCCCGGTTTTTAAGAAACTGGCCTGGGTTAAAATACATACATATAGCCTTAATGGCTATATGTGATGTATTTATTTTGCCACTAAAGGTAATTATATTGCTGCCCAGGGCGCCCCCAGCAGCGCCCTGCACCCTCCGTGACTGAGTCAGTGAGCCGTGTGACAACAATGGCGCACAGCTGCCGTGCTGTGCGCTACCTTCAAGAAGACTGAGGAGTCTTCTGCCGCCTGCTTTCCGGACCTCCGTTCTGCCGTCTCTTCAGCGTCTGTAAGGGGGATCGGCGGCGCGGCTCCGGGACGAACCCCAGGCTGACCTGTGTTCCGACTCCCTCTGGAGCTAAGTGTCCAGTAGCCTAAGACTCCAATCCATCCTGCACGCAGGTGAGTTGGAAATCTCTCCCCTAAGTCCCTCGATGCAGTGATCCTGTTGCCAGCAGGAATCACTGAGATTGAAACCTAAAAAAAAACTTTTCTAAACAGCTCTTTAGGAGAGCCACCTAGATTGCACCCTCTCGGACGGGCACAAAAACCTAACTGAGGCTTGGAGGAGGGTCATAGGGGGAGGAGCCAGTACGCACCATGTGACCTAAAAGCTTTTTTAGATGTGCCCTGTCTCCTGCGGAGCCCGCTATTCCCCATGGTCCTGACGGAGTCCCAGCATCCACTAGGACGTTAGAGAAAAGACCTTGGTGTTTGGCGGCTGAGCTGGAACACTGGGTCAAAGATTTTATCATGAAGAACAGTCCGGCAGATTTCCAATACCACCCCTGCGACTCCGGTTCTGTACGGCTTGGTGGGACCACCACCAAGGTGGCTCCCAACATCCTGTATTGCACACATGGGGCCCAATTCAAAAGTGAACAATAACTCGATCACGCAGTTGCCCAATGGTACCTCACAGTGCAAGTGCAGATGTAGTCCTTGCAACGTCGGACGCAGTGCCCCGAAAGCAGCAGCGTGATTGGCCTGCTGCTGGAGTTTGGGGGGGCGGCGAAGGGGAGCCCTTCAGATAGTGTGGGCGTTGGCCTGTTTTCTGAGCGTGCCGAAGCCAGAGGCTGCGTCGATGCGGATCACAGAAGCCGTGGGTGTCTCCTTCGGCTGCTGCGCATTTTCGCACCCACATCGGAATCAGCTCCTTTCGCAATGGGAGACAACGCTAGTGGATGGAAGCTAATAAAAAAGTAAGCTATAGGGGAGGAAAAAGATGCGCTGAATAATACTACAGGGATTTTACACAAATGGACAGTCTCACAGAGCACTTGAGTACCTATGGAGAAGGCTGCAGCCAATGTCAGGGTTAGTGCTGACGAACGATTGCCTAGGTCGGTTTATATTATTTGTGGAACCCTGCATACGAGTTTTCCTGACGCGTGGTAATCACACTTGGTTTGAAACTCTCATATGTACAAACCCCGAAGCACGAGTCAGTCATTATAATCCGGCTGGGAATATTAAACAAATCAAGCAGCGTAGGAAGAACTGCTACCCACCGCCTACCCTCCCGTGTCTAACTGCAGGAGAACCAGGGCCGAGTACTGTGTGCAGTCATCAGACTTCAGCCGAGTCCTGTTCCACCTGCCAGACAGCCGCCTCCCGAGTGTATCCCGGTGTTATAACCCGCAGGTGTCACTGCTTTTACTTATTCAGATACAAAGCTCTAGTCAGCAACTGGATACATTCCACAGTACGTAACTTATAGAACTGAAGAAGCTTCAGAACAAATTACAAAAACTTTAGAATTCTACTGTAATAACCTGAAACAAAGGCCAGCAACATCTGACACAATTGGATAGCTACCATATATATGGTTGGTCTAGAAATACAACAGTCCAGATTTTCATAGGACAGTCCCAATATCCGGCAAATACAGATTTGTCCACTTTCGCCCATCCGCAAATCGTACCAAATAGCCCCATACGACGTGCCACAAACTCTGAGACTTCATCCTGCAGGGACTTTTCCACAAAATCATTATCTAATTTCACATTACTGATGCGACAGCAGTACAATGCAGGGATACCCTGACATGGACAAACACAGGGGGGCTTCCAGTTACCCGGAAATACAATTGGCCCCAGTAGCAGTATAAGGGAAGGTACAGAGTGCCAACAGCTCATACTGTGGGTGTGGATCTGATCACTCAATCAACAAGGGCAGGCATTTTAACATGAGAAAGGAGAGTATGGGCTTAGTAAGCTTAGTTCCATCTCCTGCTGATTCTCAGTAAGGAGCAAATAATAATGATATTAACAAATGAAGTAACTCTGCACCTGGACAAACCATTCTGCAATGCAAGGGCTACAAATACATGTTCTATTCTTTCCTTGCAGGGCAACGACTGGCTGTGGGATGTAGCACACAGATGCTGCAAAGCTTTATTACTACGCTGCAATTTAGATTTGAGCTAGGACATGCCCCTCCCAAATCTAGCTCTCTGCATATTTATTGTGCATCTGCCCAATAGGGAATGTGTTTTGGTATGCTGTGACCTGTTGTGGTAGGACTGTTCTGCGTTACATTACACAGTCACACTGCTGCGCCCCAAGACTTGAATTTGGGGTCACTGGATTAAGGTGTCTGAAGTGAGGTCGCAGAGGGGCCAGCGTTTTAAAAATGGTTAGGGCTGGTCAACGAAAGGCTAGACAATGAACAAATTCGATCATTCTTAATTAAGATATATACAGATAAAGTCCAGAGAGCTAACCCCAAGACTATTGCGGGGACAGTGAGAGACTATTCAAGAAATTCAGGGTACTCCAGCCTTTAAAAAAAAAAAAAATCCTTTCTCCCTTCTTCTAATGTGGAAAAAACAATTCAACATAAACTGTATTTATATTAGTTTATGATGCTATTTTGTTTTTTATTTGACAATATTTTATGTAGAATAATTTCTACATGTCCCAGATCAAGTCATTACTTTTCCAGATTGCATTTGGTAATGAATTTGTTTCTATGAGGTTCTATTGCTTCATTTAGCTGGAATATATTAGAGAGCGGGAGGCACTGGCTTGTTGGATTTTTCTACCATGCGTGTAATGAAATCAATAAATATACAGGACTCAGAAACAGAAAACTCAGAGTCTGCAGCGGATTGCGTAGCAATGGGACAGTGGTATATCAGATACTGACATAAATATATCCACCGGAGCCGGGAGGAATAACATATGCCGCACATAATACGCTCTGTGACCCAGGCAAGAATGGAATTTCTAAGGGATTTACCCGCTATCTCGTCACTAGGAACTTTCAGTTCCTGATTCACAACGAATCCAGCGTAAGACAGAGACTAACCTTCACCCCTTCTCATTCCTATGGTCGGTGATACTATATAGCAGGGGTAGTCCACCTGCGGCCCTCCAGCTGCTGTGGAACTACATATTCCAGCATACCCTACCTCAGTTTTGGCATGCTTGTACAGCAAAACTGTGGCAAAGCATGCTGGGATGTGTAGTTGCACAGCAGCTGGAAGGCCGCATGTTGCATACCCCTACTATATAGAAGTGAGCGGCGATATTAAGTAGCCATTATAGGGGTGTATCAATAACATAATATGACTGCGAAGGGCCCATCCATGTAAACACACGTGTGGTGCCCCCATGTGCCCAGTTATGGTGGTCAGGGGAGGGCATCACATGCAGCCAAAAGTGATCACTATCCAACAGGATTTCCCATTCGTCCCAACCAACATCTAATGCATTCCAATCAGATTGGAGATTGCTGGGTTCTCATGCAAAGATTATTAGCCAGCTAGATCATAACTGGCAGTGGGGCCCCTCTGTACTAATAGGAGGGATAGGGGGGGATTAGATGGTCCTACCATATACGTTTACATGGAACAATTTGCACAATGCTAAACATAATGGGGTCGATTCAATTCGGCGACAGTTGAATAGCGCCGGGAATTAGCTCCCGACGCTATTCAATTCAGCTAAAGTTAAGTCGGCGAATGCCCGTTCTCGCGGACTAAACAGGTTGTTTTGTGGGCATTCCCTAACTTCCCGACAGAATCAGCCTCGCGGCAGCACTTTTGACGGATTTCTTCTCTCATCCCCCGGGGGTGAGAGAAGAATTCCCGACAATTGAGTGTCACTTGGCGCTGTATTGAATAGCGCCGGGAGCTAATTCCCACCGCTATTCAACTGTCGGTGAATTGAATCGACCCCAATGATTGAGAAACCATTAAACACTTTTAGGCAGTGGTTTCCAAACTGGGTCCTCAAGTCTGCCTAACAATCCAGGTTTTAAGGATAACCATGGTTGCATACAGATGGTTTAAACAAAACGAATGAAGTAATGATTAAGTCACTTGTGCAGAAACAAGGATATCCTTAAAACCTGGACTTAGGGTGCCTTGAGGACAAGGTTTGGGAACCACCGCTTTTACGGAACAAGACATTTATGAAGCTAGAACTACAGTGCAAGCTTTGCCTTGATGCACATAGCAAACCAATCAGTAAGTTGCTTTTACTGCCTTCAGCAATATAGCTAATTAAAGCCATCTTCTGATTGGTTGCGGTAGTTTAGTGCCATCAAAATTAAGTAATCGAGCCTTTGTAAATATACCCCCAAGAGCACTACTTCTCAAACTCGCTCCTCTAATTCCCAGCCCAGATTTTAAGGAAATCCACGTGTGAGCACACATGGTTAAATTAAAATGACTGGAGGTATAAAAAAAATTAAGACACCTGAGTTCAAGCATGGATATCCTCAAAACCAAACAGTTAGGGCGCTTTAATTACAAAGTTTGGGAAACACCACCCTATTGTTAAAAGTTGCAACACATAGGGGGCAATTCAAATGTCTGCGCTGGCAGCCGTCACTGACAGGGCCCTGACGGAACAATTCAATTGTTGTTCCGTTCATGCGAGAACAGCAGGCCTTCTCCGACACTTCAGCTCGCACCCCTCCCCCATGCTGGCAAGCAGAGGGGTTCAAAAAGTGACCCATCTGGCCGTCCAGACGGCCCTTTTTCACGTCAAGTCCAGCACTTTGGACTAACCGTTTTGCGCGACTAAACCCGACACTTATGGGCGTGATCAGCGCATTAGAAAAGATTGAATAGCCCCCCCTTCCTGCTCTCCCGTCACTTTTTAATACAAATAAACCATTGAATGGCCCCCACAATCCCTAGTGGAGAAATTAGACTGTAGGCTTCCACAGCACAAGGGCTGATGTGAACGGGTAAACGCTCTCTGCCAATACGGTGGCACTATATCATTCATAATATAATAAAGCACTCCAGGGTCACATTTTTATACGTCCCCTCCAGTAATATATCCAGTACAGCACAACACTCCTGCCTGGCATGCTAGGACAGATTACTTTCAGGTGCAGTTTGTTTTACAGAATTCCTTATGCCTGGGAGATAAAATGATTTGTCCTGCGTCCAAGTAAAGTGCAGCTGCATCATTCAACAGAGAACGTAGAAAACAGAATTGCTGCAAGAGGAGGACCTCAGCCCCACATGGGACCTGGGGCTAATTCAGACCTGATCGCTAGGCTGCGTTTTCGTACAGCGGGCGACCAGGTCAGAACTGCGCATGCACCGCAATGCGCAGGTGCGTCGCTCGGGTACAAAGCGGATCGCCGCTCAGCGATGGGTTTATGCGAAGAATCCATTCGCACAGGCGATCGCAAGTAGATTGACAGGAAGACGGCGTTTGTGGGTGTCAACTGACCCTTTTTCTGGGAGTGGTTGGAAAAACGCAGGCGTGTCCATGTATTTGCAGGGCGGGTTCCTGACGTCAATTCCGGTCCCGGACAGGCTGAAGTGATCGCAGCGGCTGAGTAAGTCCTGGGCTGCGCAGAGACTGCACAAGATCTGTTTGTACCGCTCTGCAACACATACGATCGCACACTTGCAAAGCAAAAATACATTCCCCGGTGGGCGGTGACAATGCGAACGCAGCAGTGCAAAAAACAGCTAGCGAGCGAACAGGTCTGCATGAGGCCCCTGATCTTTACTGAAGTCACTACTGGTAAAAAGATCATTCGGTGGTATACTTGTGGTTCTGGCACTGGAATTTAAAAGGTCAATCATTTAACATACAAAACTCCCCTATTATTGCCCTTTTAAATCCCGCGGCCAAGACTGGGGCTACAAAAATCCTCAGCATGGCAATGACACCCCAAAGCCGTTATCCCAGATACAGACTGTTCTCAGAAATAACCATCGGCTGCATCATTTTCTATTTGGCCACTATGTTCCTGCCCAGCTGGCTGCAGACTGGATGAATTCTATTTAAAACCCTCTATTCCATCACCATTTACTAGAAGTCACACGAGGGGCTGGCTGAGGATCCTGCAGTCCCCGGCTCTGTGCGCGGTGCAGTTATTCCTGGATTGATGAACAGCCGGGGAAAGCATGCCAGGGATGCGACAGCGATGACCGGCCTCGGCGAGAAGAAAGTTTGCTAAAAGTGGCACGGTTCCCAAGATGAAGAGTGGGGCGAGAGGCTGGCGCACCCCCGCAGAGAGGCTCCCAGATGAACACGCTACAGTAACAGATGGCCAATAACAATGGTGACGCTTAGTCTCGTTCTATGGAGGCACAGCAGCCTGTGTGAGATGCGGCAGAGCAGAAACAAGACAGTTCGGACGCGCCGCTCGATGCCGTCCACTGTGCGCTCTCCAGAGACGCAGCCTCTGCGACCTTCTGTCTGTGGGTCCTGAAATAAAGTTTTGTGGACACGTCCTGTGTATTGTAGAGGATATATCAGCGGTCACTGAGTAACCCGTAATTATGTGTGGGAGAATACAGAACACCCACTACAAGTATTCCCACAGTGCAGCCAACGTGCAATCCACAGGGAGAAAGTGGGATTATTCTGCCAGCTATTCCGAGGTGGATAGTACAAGAAGGTATAGGGTGCTAGGTTCAAAGGAGCCGACAATTGCCCCATCATAGGGAATCAAAATCAGATCAGTAGTTTTAGCAGGGAGCAGAGCCGCACACACACACACACACACACACACACACAGACACACACACTATATTAATAAATCACTCAGCAAACGACCAGATCTGTAACCCAACTGGGAACAAGGATGAACACATTGGAGACATCTAGTTATTGGGGGGGGGGGGGAGAATAGACGAATCATACCCCTTTCAGACCGCCTGGGGCGGGTCTCACCTGGGAGCCTGACACGGGAGCTCCCAGTGTGCGCCCCGCGCCATCTGCAACCCGACTTGGTGACATCAGCGGTGACGAGGCGGCGCTTGGAGATCACATAATCACCAAGCGCCGCCCATCTACACACAGTGAACGGGAAACGGGTTTCATCGGCCCGGCTCACGCCGCACACGTGTTCAACCCTATTCGCTACCCGAGTTGGAATACTGGATCGCTCGACCCGGTATTTCACACCTGGCACTTTTCAGACCGCACATGAACACGAGTTATGCGCGTTCATGTGCCAATAACCCGTGTTCATAGCTGGCGGTCTGAAAGGGGTATCAGAAATCGCAGCGTCTTAAGCTGGGTTTACATCTGAAATATGTTACAAACGATGATACGGTCCTTCCAATTTCAGTAACAATGATACGATCTCAGAAGAGACGATTAAGGTCCTTATTCAGGTTTGTTAGCAAACCAAAAAAAGTTAGCAACTGGGCAAAACCATGCGCACTGCATGTGGGGCAGATGTAACATGTGCAGAGAGTTAGATTTAGGTGGAGTGTGTTCAAACTGAAATCTAAATTGCAGTGTAGAAATAAAGCAGCCAGTATTTACCCTGCACAGAAACAAAATAACCCACCCAAATCTAAACGCTCTCTGCACATGTTACATCTGCCCCACATACGGCACAGTTTCGCCCAATTGCTAACTTTTTTGGCTTGCTAACAAACCTGAATAACCCCCTATAGTGTACATACCCTGCAATCATCGTTCCAATCAAACAATGGGGCCGATTCAGTTTACTGTGCCCCTTGCTGTGCGTCTATAGCAATAGTCGTCTATTGAAGCTATTCAATTGTTGCTTTGATCAGACATCCATTACCAGTTAAGCCGCCTGGCAGCTCCGCCTTCATCCGTGCAAAGCAGCTAAACCCGTCTAAAGAGCTGGAATGGGCGTCCAAAGTCCATTAAAAACTTTTAACACATTTTTGCCACACCTCCAGAGGCTGGGAAAAAAAAGTGACTGCTGCGGCTAACGGGCGGAGAAACAATTGGATAGCTCCGATAGACGCCCAACGGCCAGCAGGGGGCGCGCACCACAATTGAATCGGCCCTCATGTATTGTGCCGCAGGATCTAAAGCAATTCATGGGGGAGGGGGGGGGGGGGGGCACACACGATTTAACTGTTTTGCACGCTCATCATGACATATCACCCGTCACTTTAGACTGAGTGCTATTCAATTTTGAGCCGATCGCACCCAAATAGACAGGGTTTAGCTGTATAAAGCAGGTAAACAGTCTAAAAATATTGGGTGCGACAGATAAAATGTGAGAAAAGCACGACAGATAAAATGTGAGAAAAGCACGACAGATAAAATGTGAAAAAGCACAACTTTTTGCACATTTCTGCTCAACACCTCAGGAGGGGGCAAGCAGAAATAATGGGTGCACGCAGTATTCGCGCCCAAACGGAGCAATAATTTAATTGCTCCATCTGGTGCAGGGCACACACAAAAAAACAACAACAAAACAATGAAATTAGCCCCTATCAGTTCATATTGCGCAATTGTGCGTACACACTAGTCGTACATCACATCTTCCTATCTGACATGCGGCACATTCCATGAGAGCAGAGCAGAGGTCACACAATGAATAGGGTGTACACACCATAAGATGTTCATGCAGAACGGGTGAGGATTGGACGATTGCTGTATACTGTGTACGCAGCTTTACACATAGGGGGCATCAGCTATCAAGTTAACTCACATCTGTCTAATCACATCCACTCTGATCAGACGCCGAGGCTCAGAAGCATCACTTTTAGGGCTCTCAATATATAATGCCAAGGCAACAAGGCGGCAGAACACGATCACTCCATGTGCCAGCATTATTCATCCATAAATGGTCACTCTTCTGCTGTTTATGAGACACCACATATAGTATGGAAAGACCAGCAACGCTATATAGCAGCCAGGTGAGTCTGTGATTGTGTGACGATATTACAGACTGGGCGCAATCAGTCTATGTAGCAGGAAAGTCTGTGATTGGATGGCGATGTTACGGACTGGGAGCAGTGCAGTCACAGTCTATGTAGCAGGTTAGTGTGTAGTCGGATGACCGTGTTACAGTCCGGGTGCAGCAGGTTAGTCTGTGACTGGATGGCGATGTTACGGACTGGGCGCAGTGCAGTCACAGTCTATGTAGCAGGTTAGTGTGTGGTCGGATGATGGTGTTACAGTCCGGGTGCAGCAGGTTAGTGTGTGATTGAATGGCGATGTTACGGACTAGGCGCAGTGCAGTCACACAGTCTATGTAGCAGGTTAGTCTGTGACTGGATGGCGATGATACGGACTGGGCGTAGTGCAGTCACAGTCTATGTAGCAGGTTAGTGTGTGGTCGGATGATGGTGTTACAGTCCGGGTGCAGCAGTGTCACACAGTCAATGTAGCAGGTTAGTATGTGGTTGGAGGACGGTGTTACAGTCCGGGTGCAGCACAGTCACACAGTCTATGTAGCAGGTTAGTGTGTGGTCGGATGATGGTGTTACAGTCCGGGTGCAGCAAGTTAGTGTGTGATTGGATGGCGATGTTACGGACTAGGCGCAGTGCAGTCACACAGTCTATGTAGCAGATTAGTGTGTGGTTGGAGGACGGTGTTACAGTCCGGGTGCAGCGCAGTCACACAGTCTATGTAGCAGGTTAGTGTGTGATTGGATGGCAATGTTACAGACTGGGCGCAGTGCAGTCACACAGTCTATGTAGCAGGTTAGTGTGTGGTTGGAGGACGGTGTTACAGTCCGGGTGCAGCGCAGTCACACAGTCTATGTAGCAGGTTAGTGTGTGATTGGATGGCAATGTTACAGACTGGGCGCAGTGCAGTCACACAGTCTATGTAGCAGGTTAGTGTGTGGTTGGAGGACGGTGTTACAGTCCGGGTGCAGCGCAGTCACACAGTCTATGTAGCAGGTTAGTGTGTGATTGGATGGCAATGTTACAGACTGGGCGCAGTGCAGTCACACAGTCTATGTAGCAGGTTAGTGTGTGGTTGGATGGCGATGTTACAGTCCGGTTGCAGCAAGTTAGTGTGTGATTGGATGGCGATGTTACGGACTAGGCGGAGTGCAGTCACAGTCTATGTAGCAGGTTAGTCTGTGACTGGATGGCGAATTCAACTTTGGGCTGGACAAATCTTGGTGGCCATGGCAACTAAGAAATGCATCCTGGTAATCAGAGCATGTGCCCAACTTTACAATCCACATTGCACAGGGAAGGGGCTGCCTTTGCAATTTCACACACAGTAATCTATACGCTTATCTCTGCAGACTGAGGGCAGCTCTGCACATTAAGGGGGTCATTCAGACCCGATTGCACGCTGCCTTTTTCCGCAACCGTGCGATCGGGTCTGAACAGCGCATGCGTGTAGTCCGCAACGAAGAAAGCAAATCGCACCGGCGATCGCAAGAAGATTGACAGGCGGAAGGCGTTCGTGGGCGGCAACTCACCGTTTTCTGGGAGTGTCCAGGAAAACGCAGGCGTGCCCGGCCGTTCCCAGGGAGGGTTCCTGACGTCCGCTCCGTCCAGGATCATCGCAGCGGCTGAGTGAGTCCTGGGCTGTGCAGAAACTGCACAAACGTTCGTTTGTGCAGCTCACCGCACAGCCGATTGCACCCTGCACTCCCCCCTCCCCTGTAGGTGGCGATTACCTGGTCGCAGCAGTGCAAAAAACAGCCTACGTGCGTCCAGGTCTGATTTAGGCCCTAAGAGCACACTTGCCGGGATCTGAGCAACATATAATACTACTACAATAACTAGCACACTGCACATTTACACCACAATCTCCCAGGCTTATGTTTGTTACATACCCCAAACCAAATTTGTTATGCCGCTCACACAGTTTACTTTCTCAATTCGCAGCTTTCTTGCACTTGGGCCCAACTCCAAACCTTTGTCAGATTTATCCAGGAGCAGGTTACCCTACAGTCACTCAGAACCAGGGTACTGATACTGTATACGCAATGTGTGACCAGTTTCAACACAAACCACAATGTGCACTGTGTATAACGATACAAGTAGCAAATTATGCTAACATAACTTCAGGTATTATTCCAAGAACTGTGCGCCCAACACCAGGGGAAAGCGTTACAGTGTCAGAGGACAGGAGAGTCGCCAACGGGAAGGGCCAGTATAATACTCGCCAGTCACTGGTGAGACCCCACCACAAAATACGGTGTGCGCTTCTGGAGGTCCTTGCACGAAAACGTACATTAATATAGTAGAAATCACTCATTAAGCTGTGACTGTGTAGGGGCTGCATAACATGGCTTATACAAGGGAAGCGGTTTAAATACCACCAGTCGGGATCCCAGCAGGTACAATACAGACACCGGAATCCCGACACGGGGTGAACAGCAGTCAGCGCGGGCCAGGGCGGACAGCCACAACAGTCAGCGCGGGCCGGGGCGGACAGCCACAACAGCCAGCGCGGGCCGGGGCGGACAGCCACAACAGCCAGCGCGGGCCGGGGCGGACAGCCACAACAGCCAGCGCGGGCCGGGGCGGACAGCCAAAACAGCCAGCGCGGGCCGGGGCGGACAGCCACAACAGCCAGCGCGGGCCGGGGCGGACAGCCACAACAGTCAGCGCGGGCCGGGGCGGACAGCCACAACAGTCAGCGCGGGCCGGGGCGGACAGCCACAACAGTCAGCGCGGGCCGGGGCGGACAGCCACAACAGTCAGCGCGGGCCGGGGCGGACAGCCACAACAGTCAGCGCGGGCCGGGGCGGACAGCCACAACAGTCAGCGCGGGCCGGGGCGGACAGCCACAACAGTCAGCGCGGGCCGGGGCGGACAGCCACAACAGTCAGCGCGGGCCGGGGCGGACAGCCACAACAGTCAGCGCGGGCCGGGGCGGACAGCCACAACAGTCAGCGCGGGCCGGGGCGGACAGCCACAACAGTCAGCGCGGGCCGGGGCGGACAGCCACAACAGTCAGCGCGGGCCGGGGCGGACAGCCACAACAGTCAGCGCGGGCCGGGGCGGACAGCCACAACAGTCAGCGCGGGCCGGGGCGGACAGCCACAACAGTCAGCGCGGGCCGGGGCGGACAGCCACAACAGTCAGCGCGGGCCGGGGCGGACAGCCACAACAGTCAGCGCGGGCCGGGGCGGACAGCCACAACAGTCAGCGCGGGCCGGGGCGGACAGCCACAACAGTCAGCGCGGGCCGGGGCGGACAGCCACAACAGTCAGCGCGGGCCGGGGCGGACAGCCACAACAGTCAGCGCGGGCCGGGGCGGACAGCCACAACAGTCAGCGCGGGCCGGGGCGGACAGCCACAACAGTCAGCGCGGGCCGGGGCGGACAGCCACAACAGTCAGCGCGGGCCGGGGCGGACAGCCACAACAGTCAGCGCGGGCCGGGGCGGACAGCCACAACAGTCAGCGCGGGCCGGGGCGGACAGCCACAACAGTCAGCGCGGGCCGGGGCGGACAGCCACAACAGTCAGCGCGGGCCGGGGCGGACAGCCACAACAGTCAGCGCGGGCCGGGGCGGACAGCCACAACAGTCAGCGCGGGCCGGGGCGGACAGCCACAACAGTCAGCGCGGGCCGGGGCGGACAGCCACAACAGTCAGCGCGGGCCGGGGCGGACAGCCACAACAGTCAGCGCGGGCCGGGGCGGACAGCCACAACAGTCAGCGCGGGCCGGGGCGGACAGCCACAACAGTCAGCGCGGGCCGGGGCGGACAGCCACAACAGTCAGCGCGGGCCGGGGCGGACAGCCACAACAGTCAGCGCGGGCCGGGGCGGACAGCCACAACAGTCAGCGCGGGCCGGGGCGGACAGCCACAACAGTCAGCGCGGGCCGGGGCGGACAGCCACAACAGTCAGCGCGGGCCGGGGCGGACAGCCACAACAGTCAGCGCGGGCCGGGGCTGACAGCCACAACAGTCAGCGCGGGCCGGGGCGGACAGCCACAACAGTCAGCGCGGGCCGGGGCGGACAGCCACAACAGTCAGCGCGGGCCGGGGCGGACAGCCACAACAGCCAGCGCGGGCCGGGGCGGACAGCCACAACAGTCAGCGCGGGCCGGGGCATGCACTCAGCACATGCACTGCACGCCCACAAATCTCATCCTGACCTACTGGGGATGTAGAGGATCTGCTTCTTCACTCCCTGCATAATCTGGCAGCCAGGCAGCAAAATGTAAGGAACGGGATCCGGTCTCTAGGTCGACAGTAACTAGGTCGACCATTATTGGTCGACAGGGCTTCTAGGTCGACGTGAGTTTTTCAAGATTTTTTTCTTTTTTTTTTAACCTTTTCATACTTAACGGTCCACATGGACTACGATAGGAACGGTAATCTGTGCCGAGCGAAGCGGTATCGGAGCGAGGCACCTTGCCCGAAGCATGGCGAGCAAAGAGAGCCATGCGAGGGGACACGGTGCACTAATTGGGGTTCCCGGTCACTCTACGAAGAAATCACACACACACACAAAAAAACCTCACATCGACCTTTTGACCCGTCGACCTAGACCATGTCGATCTAAAGACCCTGTCGACCAATAGTGGTCGACCTAGTTACTATCTACCTTCCATATCCCACCCGTAGGGACCACTGTGACCCGGCCCCCCTGGGGATTTGTTGAGCCCTGTTCTGCAGGTATATGGTAATTACAGCATATAGTAGAATTTATTATGTATACGTTCTGCCTGTGGCTAAAACTGTCCCAAAGTGCTGCCGGATAATTGTCTGCCCTTCTGCAGCGAGAAACAAATCCTCCCAGCGGCAGCAGCATAGTGATTTTATTCAGGTATAATAGTTTTACAAAGAGAGTAGATAACATTGTCCTGTATAAAAGGACAACTACACCAGTGACCCTCTGCAGTTCCACAAGTCATTATTGTCAACCTCTACAATTAAGGGTACGTCACATTATACATAATACATTAATAATATATTACTACTCTCTTATGGCTCCCTAGCAACCACTTCTGATAGGGGGGGGCTGATCCGTACACAGGACTTATCTTCTCAAATGCAAAGGCTCCCCTGAACCACCGGTAAGTGCGAGTATGCGCAGTTCCGCCAGGTAGGCCCAAACGCAACGCTGAGTCAGGTTATTAATCAGCACCATCGAGCGGTGATACATTTGACATGACAGATTCTGCCAGACAAAATGCTTCTTTGTACTCCCCGGACGGGTACACAGAGGATGTCATTAGCAATCACAGAGGATTAAAAACTGCAGAGCGCGTATACAGAGAGGACTATCCGCAATCAGAGAGACTATAATACAGATCGCAGCATTACAATCATATCTGGTTTCAGGACTCATCACAGTGTTCAACAAATGGAAGGTATCAAGTGTAGGCAAAAAACACGTTGATATTCTGCTCAAATTAAGTTTACCTTATGCTTTAGAAGTACTACATATATTTACTGTGCTATAAGGCTACAGGACGTTTCTTATTCACCTCTAAAGCACGCTACCGCTTCTTCTCTGTCACGTCAAATGAAGTGAATGAGACGCTGGAGCAGGAATGAGGAGCGAGCGAGCGAGAAGCTGGAGCAGGAATGAAGAGCCAGCGAGAAGCTGGAGCGAGCGAGAAGCTGGAGCCGGAATGATGAGCGACCTAAAAGCTAGAGCAAGAATGAGGAGCCAGCAAGAAGCTGGAGCAGGAATGAGGAGCGAGCGAGAAGGGGAAGCAGGAGCAAGAATGAGGGGCGAGCGAGAAGCTGGAGCACGAATGAGGAGCGAGCGAGAAGGAAGCTGGAGCACGAATGAGGAGCGAGCGAGAAGGAAGCTGGAGCACGAATGAGGATCAAGCGAGAAGGAGAAGCTGGAGCAGGAATGAGGAGCGAGCGAGAAGGGGATGCTATAGCACGAATGAGGAGCGAGCGAGAAGGGGGAAGCAGGAGCAAGAATGAGGAGCGAGCGAGAAGGGGGAAGCAGGAGCAAGAATGAGGAGCGAGCGAGAAGCTTGAGCACGAATGAGGAGCGAGCGAGAAGGGGGAAGCAGGAGCAAGATGAGGAGCGAGCGAGAAGCTGGAGCACGAATGAGGAGCGAGCGAGAAGGAAGCTGGAGCACGAATGAATATCAAGCGAGAAGGAGAAGCTGGAGCAGGAATGAGGAGCCAGCGAGAAGCTGGAGCAGGAATGAGGAGCGAGCGAGAAGGGGATGCTAGAGCACGAATGAGGAGCGAGCGAGCGAGAAGGGGAAGCAGGAGCAAGAATGAGGAGCGAGCGAGAAGCTTGAGCACGAATGAGGAGCGAGCGAGAAGGGGAAGCAGGAGCAAGATGAGGAGCGAGCGAGAAGCTGGAGCACGAATGAGGAGCGAGCGAGAAGGAAGCTGGAGCACGAATGAATATCAAGCGAGAAGGAGAAGCTGGAGCAGGAATGAGGAGCCAGCGAGAAGCTGGAGCAGGAATGAGGAGCGAGCGAGAAGGGGATGCTAGAGCACGAATGAGGAGCGAGCGAGCGAGAAGGGGAAGCAGGAGCAAGAATGAGGAGCGAGCGAGAAGGGGAAGCAGGAGCAAGAATGAGGAGCGAGCGAGAAGCTGGAGCAGGAATGATGAGCGACCTAAAAGCTAGAGCAAGAATGAGGAGCCAGCAAGAAGCTGGAGCAGGAATGAGGAGATAGCGAGAAGGGGAAGCAGGAGCAAGAATGAGGGGCGAGCGAGAAGCTGGAGCACGAATGAGGAGCGAGCGAGAAGGAAGCTGGAGCACGAATGAATATCAAGCGAGAAGGAGAAGCTGGAGCAGGAATGAGGAGCGAGCGAGAAGGGGATGCTAGGGCACGAATGATGAGCGAGCGAGCGAGAAGGGGAAGCAGGAGCAAGAATGAGGAGCGAGCGAGAAGCTGGAGCACGAATGAGGAGCGAGCGAGAAGGTGAAGCTGGAGCACAAATGAGAAGTGAAAAGGAGAAGCTGGAGCACGAATGAGGAGCGAGCGAGAATCTGGAGCACGAATCAGGAGTGAGAAGGAGAAGCTGGAGCGTGAGTAGAGAAGCTGGAGCCAGACTGAGGAGCAACAAGGAGAAGCTGGAGCAGGACCGAGGAGTGAGAAGGAGAAGCTGGAGCAGGACTGAGGGGTGAATAATAATCTGGAATACGATTTAGGAGTGAATACATTTACTGCAGCCTTGCATAAAAACTTTCCTTACTGAAGACATTGTGGCTGTGTTTGCCTGCAGATATTAATATGCTGTCTGCATATGATGGAGGACATCTATAAAAGGGAGGTTATTAAGGTTTAATGATGTCTGGAATTTCTTTCATTCATCCGTTCCCGGGCAGATTGTGCAGCGTCTATTATTCCCTGGGGATTTGAAAGGATTTGTAACGGACACAGCACAGAGGATATTCAGAGACCAGAGGAACACACATGCCATTATAAATAGACAGGCCGGTGGCTTCCCAGCAGTGCCAGGTGCTAGAGTCCATACAGCCTTGGTCATATGGAAATGTAGTGACATGTTACAGCATACAATAACTGTGACGTCCATTGGGGGGGAAATATGAAGGATGAAGCAGGTCTGCAGGAAGCAGCACATAGTATATGCTTGTCTCGTTATTCCAATATATATGTCAGCAACTAAAGGGAAACCAGGGAACACGTAAATCACTTAGAACAGTAATATATAGAAGTGGCTTTCAAGAATTACAGTCAACACTTAATTGGGAAACACTAATTTACGGCGACAGGTGCGCTATTTATTTTCTGAAACGCATAAATCCTGTAGAGTCCTTTATAATCTACAATCTGCTTTCAGATCTGGTCGGGTAAAGTTCATCCGCACATTGAAACTTCCATCATGACTCAGCCCTGCCAGAGTGCAGGAGACTCGGCAGCTTCTATCTCACCCCCTGACTTCCTCAAAATCACCCAAGATGACCCCCTCCAAACAGAGTATCAGTGACCAGCATTCAGGGCGACTCTCAGACTCCAAAGCGTCGGACATTAATACAGTCATAAATAGGATTCCTATGAATTGCCCAGTGAGGTTTAATGATGTCATTAGTATCCTCAGGAATAACAGATGACACAAACTAGATTGTATGGATAAATGCAATGGAAACGCCTCGTCTTAAAGCAAGCTTGGTTCAAGCGCAGAGTTATCACACGCCTATAAATCATGCAATTGGGCCTTCTGCAGGCAACACCATCCATTAATCATTGAAAATGCAGCCTCCCACTGGGCCTCTACAAGAGCCTTGTACATCAGTCAAATCTCATCTATACAAAAATAAATTGCTTTATTCCCCTAAAAAGATCTTATCGGTAAATAGCATTGTGAGGTACATTTATTAAGTGCTTCTTGGCCTGTTTTAGCATGAACTATAAACCAGTGATACCATTCAAAACAAAACATGACACGCTTTGTTGCTTTAAATGTGCCGGCTTGCTTAGTACATATCCAATTATTAGTGATAATACAGGTACTGGAACCATGTAGAGCAGTCCGTCTGATGTGCCGATATCTTGGGTTCTAATCACTCAAATACCCTGGACTGTAGTTATCACCATGAGCTACATCCTCCTTGTACAGCCAACCGTCATTTCTCCTTCATCCACTAGGGGAGACTGGAGCATACAGACAGTGGGGTATAGACGAGTCAAATTCCAGAGTCAACAACAGGTGCTGCAGCTGCACTATGGAACTAATTCAGTAAGGATTGCAAATTCTGCTAATTAGCAGCATTTGCAATCCCTTGGATCGCATGCTGGGGGGCCGCCCATCGCTGGGCAAGACCACCTAGCATGCTGACAGGCGCCTCCCCCCCATTCAACAAGAAGAAATTGCGAACGTATCGCAATTTCTGCTTGTTAGCAGAAACTGAGGAAGCCTCCTGCCAGCGGCCGCAGGAGGCACGCCGCCATGTTCTCAATCGCGGCGGCTGCGTATGACGTCACGTAGCTGCCGTGATCATGCCCCCGTTTGGCCGCATCCGCGCCGCACCACCACGCTGTCTATGCAACCCCCCATCCCCTGCCTGATTGACTGGCAGAGGCGATCGCATTTTCTGAGCCCCCACCCCACCTCGCGGGGCAATCATAATAATTCCGGTTGGATCGCACTTTGCGATCCAACCTGAATTAGCCCCTATGTGAGAACCATGGGCCCGATTCAGACCTGAACGCTGCTGTGCGTTTTCGTACAGCGGGCGCTCATCGATAGACTGCGCATGCACCGCAATGCGCACACGCGTCGGCAAACAACAACAGGCATCACCGAACAGCAACAGGCTGGTGTGAAAATTTCAGTCGCACAGCCATTCACATGCTGAGTGATTGGAAGCGGGTGTTTGTGGGTGGTAACTGGCCGTTTTCTGGGAGTGTCAGGAAAAACGCAGGCATTCCCAAGTGTTTTCAGGGCGTGTGTGTGACGTCAGCTCCGGCCCCGATCTGCCTGTTCTCATCGCGCTGTAGGAGTAAGTCCATCGCTGCGCACACACTGCACACAGTGGAAAAATCATTCCATGGTGAGCGTGGTGCGAACGGATTTGCAGCTGTCCGCTGATTTAGGGATTTTTTTTGCAGCGATCGCACGGCGAATATACACTCCCCTTGGGCGGCGACTATCTGAACGCAGAACAACAAATTTAGCAGCCCAGCGATCAGGTCTGAATCCCCCCCCTCCCCTTCCTATGTAACCCCAGCACCTGATCAATACGTGAGAGCAGTGTAATGGTTTATTCCAGTGGCTCCCAAACAGGGTGCCGTGAGGCTGTTGCAGGGGTGCCTCGGGCTGGTGATCAAAGTGATAAGTAAAACCAGTGCTAGCGGCTGCCATTCATAGAACATATGGACAACCAGAAGCACAACTGTACACCACCACCCTAATGACGACAGGTAGGCACATTTTACTTCATTTTATATTTTTTCCCCAACATTTCTCAATGGGAAACTTTTGGCCTAGGGGTGCCGCAAAAAAAAAAAAATTCTGATACTCGAGGGCGCCGTGATTCAAAACATGTTTGGAAACCACTGACTTACACACAAACCAGAGAACCGTGCAAGCAATTGAATAGCTCTGGAAACTTATCGCGAGAGCTACATCTCTGCAATCTAACCGAATTGCCACCAATGTTAACCGATACCGCTGAACTTTACAAAAATGTATAATTATAGACACCGCACTCCCATACTCCAGCGGTCCTACAAAGATAACGTATAGCTGCCACTAAGCCTGTGGGGTAAAGATTTTAATAAATCAGTGAGAAAATAGGATTACTGTAGTAATACACCGGCATTGGAGCAGACTTTACCACTTACACTATGCAATGTGTTTGCCAAGGCTGATTAATAACTGGGACAAAAATACATCTGAAGGTAACACTAAACAAACTTCATTCTATATAGAAAAGATTACAGGGAAAATACAATGTGCCAGGGTGAAATATGGCAATGGGTTAATATTACAGATATGGTTCTCGCAATACATGATCAGACCTAAGCAGTCAGTATCAGGGCTGGCACAGACAGAGCTGTGTGTTACTGTACAGTACAGACCAGTACAGAACAAGCCTCCGACCACATCATTTACTCTGCAACATAAGTTCTGAGCGGAGCAACAGACACCAAACAGAATACAGAGAGTTCTTCCAACAGCGAGCAGGTGGTGGTGGGGGGGTTAAGAGAGCAGCAGAGAGATAGCCAGCAAGAGAGCTGCAAAGAGATAGTAAGAGAGACAGCAAGGGAGCAGCAGAAACAAAGACGGAGACAGAAAGAGAGCAGCGGAGAGACAAACAGCAGAGCAGAGACAGCAAAAGAGCAGCAGAAAGACGGACAGCAAGAGAGCAGCAGAGACAGAGACAGCCAGGTAACACAGGCAGCAGGGAGACAGGCAGGTAACACAGGCAGGCAGCGGGGAGACAGGCAGGTGACAGGGGCAGGCAGCGGGGAGACAGGCAGGTGACAGGGGCAGGTAGCGGGGAGACAGGCAGGTGACACGGGCAGGCAGCGGGGAGACAGGCAGGTGACACGGGCAGGCAGCGGGGAGACAGGCAGGTGACACGGGCAGGCAGCGGGGAGACAGGCAGGTGACACGGGCAGGTAGCGGGGAGACAGGCAGGTGACAGGAGCAGGTAGCGGGGAGATAGGCAGGTGACAGGGGCAGGCAGCGGGGAGACAGGCAGGTGACAGGGCAGGCAGCGGGGAGACAGGCAGGTGACAGGGGCAGGCAGCTGGGAGACAGGCAGGTGACAGGGCAGGCAGCGGGGAGACAGGCAGGTGACAGGGGCAGGTAGCTGGGAGACAGGCAGGTGACAGGGGCAGGCAGTGGGGAGACAGGCAGGTGACAGGGGCAGGCAGCGGGGAGACAGGCAGGTGACAGGGGCAGGCAGCGGGGAGACAGGCAGGTGACAGGGGCAGGCAGCGGGGAGACAGGCAGGTGACAGGGGCAGGCAGCGGGGAGACAGGCAGGTGACAGGGGCAGGCAGCGGGGAGACAGGCAGGTGACAGGGGCAGGCAGCGGGGAGACAGGCAGGTGACAGGGGTAGGGGAGACAGGCAGGTGACAGGGGCAGGTAGCGGGGAGACAGGCAGGTGACAGGGGCAGGCAGCGGGGAGACAGGCAGGTGACAGGGGCAGGCAGCGGGGAGACAGGCAGGTGACACGGGCAGGCAGCGGGGAGACAGGCAGGTGACACGGGCAGGCAGGTGACAGGGCAGGCAGCGGGGAGACAGGCAGGTGACAGGGGCAGGCAGCGGGGAGACAGGCAGGTGACAGGGGCAGGCAGCGGGGAGACAGGCAGGTGACAGTGGCAGGTAGCGGGGAGACAGGCAGGTGACAGGGGCAGGCAGCAGGGAGACAGGCAGGTGACAGGGGCAGGCAGCGGGGAGACAGGCAGGTGACAGGGGCAGGCAGCGGGGAGACAGGCAGGTGACAGGGGCAGGCAGCGGGGAGACAGGCAGGTGACAGGGGCAGGCAGCGGGGAGACAGGCAGGTGACAGGGGCAGGTAGCGGGGAGACAGGCAGGTGACAGGGGCAGGTAGCGGGGAGACAGGCAGGTGACAGGGGCAGGTAGCGGGGAGACAGGCAGGTGACAGGGGCAGGTAGCGGGGAGACAGGCAGGTGACAGGGGCAGGTAGCGGGGAGACAGGCAGGTGACAGGGGCAGGTAGCGGGGAGACAGGCAGGTGACAGGGGCAGGTAGCGGGGAGACAGTCCGGTAACACAGCCGGCGCCCCGGGCTCACCTTCGCCTGGAAGTGGATGCCGTGCTGGAAGGCTTCCTCATTGTGCAGGGGGACCCGGGAGTCACATCCATCATCCACCAGGTTGTACCTGTTCCTCACCGGCATGGTCCCTGTGCCCCCGGGCAGCACGCCCGGCTCCTGGGGGCGGTGTGGTAGGGGGGCCGCTGCGCCCCGGTCCCGTCTCCTGGGTTGCGGGGCTCCCGTGAGGATGGGGACCCCGCTCAGCCCCCTATGTGTCTCTCCGGTGCGCGGCTGGCGGCTGCCCGGGTCATGACTGCGCTGTGCCCGGTTCTCCCAGGCTCCGGCTGCTGGGGAACACGCCCGCTCCAGCCGCTCACAGGCTGCGGTGATTTGAATGAGAATCTCCGGCCCCTCCGCAGCGATCTCCGGGCACAGCACCGCCGCCCATTGGCTCAAAGTTCTGTCACGTGCCGAAGCCGGCCAATCAGCGGCGGAAGCAGGGCGGGCTCATCCCAATGTTACCAGATGGATCACACTGACAGAGCCTGAGAGACTACACTGAGGGGGCAAAACCTTCCCTGTATATGTCACTGACTGACCGGAATGAGGGGGCAAACCCTTCTCTGTGTATGTCACTGACTGAGGGGGCAAAACCTTCCCTGTATATGTCACTGACTGACCGGACTGAGGGGGCAAACCCTTCACTGTGTATGTCACTGACTGACCGGACTGAGGGGGCAAACCCTTCACTGTGTATGTCACTGACTGAGGGGGCAAACCCTTCCCTGTATATGTTACTGACTGACCGGACTGAGGGGGCAAACCCTTCTCTGTGTATGTCACTGACTGACCCGACTGAGGGGGCAAACCCTTCTCTGTGTATGTCACTGACTGACCGGACTGAGGGGGCAAACCCTTCTCTGTGTATGTCACTGACTGACCCGACTGGGGGCAAACCCTTCCCTGTGTATGTCACTGACTGACCGGACTGAGGGGGCAAACCCTTCCCTGTATATGTCACTGACTGACCCGACTGAGGGGGCAAACCCTTCCCTGTGTATGTCACTGACTGACCGGACTGAGGGGGCAAACCCTTCACTGTGTATGTCACTGACTGACCGGACTGAGGGGGCAAACCCTTCACTGTGTATGTCACTGACTGACCGGACTGAGGGGGCAAACCCTTCCCTGTATATGTCACTGACTGACCCGACTGAGGGGGCCAACCCTTCTCTGTGTATGTCACTGACTGACCCGACTGAGGGGGCCAACCCTTCACTGTGTATGTCACTGACTGACCGGACTGAGGGGGCAAACCCTTCACTGTGTATGTCACTGACTGACCGGACTGAGGGGGCAAACCCTTCCCTGTATATGTTACTGACTGACCGGACTGAGGGGGCAAACCCTTCTCTGTGTATGTCACTGACTGACCGGACTGAGGGGGCAAACCCTTCCCTGTATATGTCACTGACTGACCCGACTGAGGGGGCCAACCCTTCTCTGTGTATATCACTGACTGACCCGACTGAGGGGGCAAACCCTTCCCTGTGTATATCACTGACTGACCAGACTGAGGGGGCAAACCCTTCCTTGTGTATGTCACTGACTGACCCGACTGAGGGGGCAAACCCTTCCCTGTATATGTCACTGACTGACCGGACTGAGGGGGCAAACCCTTCCCTGTATATGTCACTGACTGACCGGACTGAGGGGGCAAACCCTTCTCTGTGTATGTCACTGACTGACCGGACTGAGGGGGCAAACCCTTCCCTGTATATGTCACTGACTGACCCGACTGAGGGGGCCAACCCTTCTCTGTGTATGTCACTGACTGACCCAACTGAGGGGGCAAACCCTTCCCTGTGTATATCACTGACTGACCGGACTGAGGGGGCAAACCCTTCCCTGTGTATGTCACTGACTGACCCGACTGAGGGGGCAAACCCTTCCCTGTGTATGTCACTGACTGACCGGACTGAGGGGGCAAACACTTCCTTGTATATGTCACTGACTGACCGGACTGAGGGGGCCAACCCTTCCCTATATATGTCACTGACTGAGGGGGCAAACCCTTCCCTGTATTTGTCACTGACTGACCGGACTGAGGGGGCAAACCCTTCCCTGTGTATGTCACTGACTGACCGGACTGAGAGGGCCAACCCTTCCCTCTATATGTCACTGACCGGACTGAGGGGCAAACCCTTCCCTGTATATGTCACTAACTGACCGGACTGAGAGGGAAACTCTTCCCTGTATATGTCACTGACTGACCGGACTGAGAGGGCCAACCCTTCCCTGTATATGTCACTGACTGGACTGAGGGGCAAACCCTTCCCTGTATATGTCACTGACTGACCGGACTGAGAGGGCAAACCCTTCCCTGTATATGTCACTGACTGACCGGACTGAGGGGGCAAACCCTTCCCTGTATATGTCACTGACTGACCGGACTGAGGGGGCAAACCCTTTCCTGTATATGTCACTGACAGGACTGAGGGGGCAAACCCTTCCCTGTATATGTCTGTGACTGACTGACCGGACTGAAGAGGCAAACCCTTCCCTGTATATCTCACTGACTGACCGGACTGAGGGGGCAAACCCTTCCCTGTATATGTCACTGACCGACCGACCGAACTGAGGGGGGCAAACCCTTCCCTGTATATGTCACTGACCGGACTGAGGGGCAAAGCCTTCCCTGTATATGTCACTGACTGACCGGACTGAGGGGGCAAACCCTTCCCTGTATATGTCACTGACTGACCGGACTGAGAGGGCCAACCCTTCCCTGTATATGTGACTGACTGGACTGGGGCAAACCCTTCCCTGTATATGTCACTAACTGACCGGACTGAGAGGGAAACTTCCCTGTATATGTCACTGACTGACCGGACTGGGAGGGCCAACCCTTCCCTTTATATGTCACTGACTGAGGGGGCAAACCCTTCCCTGTATATGTCACTGACTGACCGGACTGAGGGGGCAAAGCCTTCCCTGTATATGTCACTGACTGACCGGACTGAGGGGGCAAACCCTTCCCTGTATATGTCACTGACTGACCGGACTGCGGGGGCAAACCCCTGTATATGTCACTGACTGACCGGACTGAGGGGGCAAACCCTTCCCTGTATATGTCACTGACCGGATTGAGGGGGCAAACCCTTCCCTGTATATGTGACTGACTGACCGGACTGAGGGAACAAACCCTTCTCTGTATATGTCACTGACTGACCGGACTGAGGGGACAAACCCTTCCCTGTATATGTCACTGACTGACCGGACTGAGGGGCAAACCCTTCCCTGTATATGTGACTGACTGACTGACTGGACTGAGGGGGGCAAACCCTTCCCTGTATATGACCAGTCTGAGGGGGCAAACCCTTCCCTGTATATGTCACTGACTGACCGGACTGAGGAGGGCACACCCTTCCCTGCATATGTCACTGACTGACCGGACTGAGAGGGTAAACCCTTCCCTGTATATGTCACTGACCGGACTGAGGGGACAAACCCTTCCCTGTATATGTCACTGACCGGACTGAGGGGCAAACCCTTCCCTGTATACAGTGTCGGACTGGGGCATGTAGGGCCCACCGGGGGAATGCAGTGGTAGGGGCCCATGTTTAGGGGTGTGGCCAGCCACCACATTGGTTTGCCTAACCATTTTGCAAGTGTGGGTCCCCTAGATAAATATATATATATATATAGAGAGAGAGCAAAACAAAAGAGGCGGCACTTCCAGATTTGTAAAGGTGAAAAACTTTAAGTCAAAGATCAACGTTTCGGGGGGTCTCACCCCATCATCAGGATAACAAGTGTACATAAACAATAAAACATTTATACTCACAGTCTGCCTGTTCTCCCGCCCGCCGCCGGCCGCAGCCCCGGGACCCGTCTGTACACTTCCGGATTCCGGCCGCTGACGTCACCGGAAGCGGGGAACCAGCGGGGACCTGCGTCGGAAGGGTAAGGGAGGAACACACAGAGCACCCATGAGTCACCATGACAACATATGCACAAAAAAGTCAATAAACGTGAAAGCAACAGCTACGATGTGAGGAAAAGCCCCACAATATAACATTGTGACAAAACAACAATAGTGACTGCACTGGATGAACGATCTACTAATAAAAATGGCAAACACATACAAAAATGCATGAAATTGTAAAATGTAAAAAAATATAAGAAGATGCAGGCAATTAATATGAGACAGTGCAGCAGACATAGGGAACCAGTGCAGACCTCTAGCACGAAAATGCAATATGCTGTATCAATGTTCTGGATTATGGCTGGCAATCAACTGGCCCTAGAGGGGATTCCTCTCAGAAGGAGGGCTACACAGGATACCGTATATGCTAACATAACCAGCACATATCTAGACCTAAATAAAAGAGGATAGGCTTAACGCCTCATTCAGCCCCTTGGGGCTGACTGTGTCGAGAGTAAAGATCCACCAAGCCTCAAGTTGGAGGAGTTTTTTAGCCCGGTCCCCTCCTCTGAGGGATTTGGGGACCTGCGCTATCATCCTATACCTCAGAGTCGACATGCTGTGTCGGGCGCAAGCAAAGTGTCGCGCTACTGCCTGATCACTGGTCCCCGCAATTAGAGCCGCCCTAAGCGCGGTTCTATGTTGGGCAGTACGCTCTTTAAATTGCCTCTCTGTCTTGCCCACGTAGGGTGGCTCTAATTGCGGGGACCAGTGATCAGGCAGTAGCGCGACACTTTGCTTGCGCCCGACACAGCATGTCGACTCTGAGGTATAGGGCCATATTCAATTAGCAGTGATAACGGACTTTTCACGTGAAAAGTCCGATTTTCGGGTGAAAAACCGGACTTTTCACGTGAAATGCAATTACAGCCTATTCAATTATCCTGGAAAATTTATCGGTGATCATGTTTTCACTAATTTCACTTCACCTTCTCTGAAGCAGGTGAAAGGTTGGGAAAAGTCACTATTTTAAGGTAAAAATGTTTGGATATGGTACAAAATTCCTGGGACACCCCCCTTTATGACTAATTAGGCACATTGAAGTTTTTAATTATTTTTAATTGGCCAATAATGACATATCATTTTTGGGGTGAAAAAGTAAAAAGTTATGGAAATTGGGGTTCAAGGTATGGGACAGGTATATTGGGGTGCTTTATGAGTGGGACAGGTGTTTTTTAGGCTTGCAGATGGGAGTAATCGGTCTTTTTCCACTTTTTTTTAAAGTACCCTAAAATGACCCAAATATATACTTATACCCATTTTCATGTACCCCAAATTTAATGAGAGCATTTATTTTGCTCAAAAAAACTTGCTTTCTATCATTTTTTTGCATTTAAAAAAAAATGCATATAACTGCCATTTCACACAATTTAAGTCCCCAAAAACTCTCTAATGTGATCTCTAACACACTTCTCTTCTGTTTTCCTATGTTAGTTTAGCATTTTTTGGGGTACAGGCTGATTTCCCCATTTTCACCTGCACTTTTCACTGCAAGAATTTTCACGTGAAACCCGGTCGGAATTGAATAGGTCGAAAAATGGAGCGTTTGCGAATTTGCGGATAATTGAATACCCTAGATAGGATGATAGCGCAGGTCCCCAAATCCCTCAGAGGAGGGGACCGGGCTAAAAAACTCCTCCAACTTGAGGCTTGGTGGATCTTTACTCTCGACACAGTCAGCCCCAAGGGGCTGAATAAGGCGTTAAGCCTATCCTCTTTTATTTAGGTCTAGATATGTGCTGGTTATGTTAGCATATACGGTATCCTGTGTAGCCCTCCTTCTGAGAGGAATCCCCTCTAGGGCCAGTTGATTGCCAGCCATAATCCAGAACATTGATACAGCATATTGCATTTTCGTGCTAGAGGTCTGCACTGGTTCCCTATGTCTGCTGCACTGTCTCATATTAATTGCCTGCATCTTCTTATATTTTTTTACATTTTACAATTTCATGCATTTTTGTATGTGTTTGCCATTTTTATTAGTAGATCGTTCATCCAGTGCAGTCACTATTGTTGTTTTGTCACAATGTTATATTGTGGGGCTTTTCCTCACATCGTAGCTGTTGCTTTCACGTTTATTGACTTTTTTGTGCATATGTTGTCATGGTGACTCATGGGTGCTCTGTGTGTTCCTCCCTTACCCTTCCGACGCAGGTCCCCGCTGGTTCCCCGCTTCCGGTGACGTCAGCGGCCGGAATCCGGAAGTGTACAGACGGGTCCCGGGGCTGCGGCCGGCGGCCGGCGGGGGAACAGGCAGACTGTGAGTATAAATGTTTTATTGTTTATGTACACTTGTTATCCTGATGATGGGGTGAGACCCCCCGAAATGTCGATCTTTGACTTAAAGTTTTTCACCTTTACAAATCTGGAAGTGCCGCCTCTTTTGTTTTGCTCTGCATGTAGGATTCATCATCTCTAGAAAGGCACACCAGTAAGGTTTTTCCTATGGGGCCACGCTGTCCCTAGTGAGTGCCAGGTTTGTACATGGATATATATATATATATATTTATCTTACGTCCTAGAGGATGCTGGGGACTCCGTAAGGACCATGGGGTGTATAGATGGGCTCCGCAGGAGACATGGGCACTTTAAGACTTGAAATGGGCGTGAACTGGCTCCTCCCTCTATGCCCCTCCTCCAGACTCTAGTTAGATCCTATGCCCAGAGGAGACTGGTCACACACTATGGGAGCTCTACTGAGTTTCTCTAGAAAATAGACTTTGTTAGGTTTTTTATTTTCAGGGAGCACTGCAGTGGCAAACGCAGGATTTCTAGAGGGGGGTTTCCAAATGCAATCTCCATATATTCCGCTCTGCGGAACATTATAGATGATCTATAACAGTGGTTCTCAACCTCGGTCCTCAAGTACCCCCAACAGTACATGTTTTCCAGGTCTCCTCACAGGACTGCAAATGAAATAATTTGCTCCACCTGTGTGTCTTTTAAAATGTGTCAGTGAGTAATGAATACACCTGTTCCACTGTTAGGTGACCTGGAAAACATGAACTGTTGGGGGTACCTGAGGACCGAGGTTGAGATCCACTGATCTATAGTATAGGCTGTAAGAAACATATTTAAATGATATAAATAATATAAGTGGTCAGGAAAAGGTTAAACATACTATAATAAAGGCACAAACATTATGGAACTAGTACCTCACTTTCTAAGCACACATTCTCCCACCTCATGCTAAAGCTCCTGTCTCTTCTTTCTGGTTGCTACTCTTTGGTCCAGTGCACTGAATGAGGGCTCAGAACCACACACACAGCAAACTTTGTAGAAAAAGCTGCTACTGGGTATGTGCAGCAACCCTGCATGATGCGGCGGCAGCTCTAGTAATCGTAATCTATACCATTGCTATTGTTGTCATAGCTTGCCACTTGCCAAGGGGAGGGGGGTTTCTGGGCAACCAGAAACCCCCCCTGCGTGTGCCTATGCACTGCTGGCAACAGGCTCCCTGCTTCGTGGGACTGAGTGGAGAGAAGCAGACCCACTTTCCTAGACTGATGGGCTCTGCTTCTTAGGCTACTGGACACCATTAGCTCCAGAGGGTCTGAACACTGGTGTCGTCTAGCTGTTCGTTCCCGGAGCCGCGCCGCCGTCCTCCTCACAGAGCCGGAAGATAGAAGCCCGGGTGAGTATAGGAAGCAAAAAGACTTCACAGGCGGCAGAAGACGTCAGATCTTCGTGAGGTACCGCACAGCGGTGGCGCTGCGCGCCATTGCTCCCACACACACACAAGGCACTATAAGGCTGCAGGGCGCAGGGGGGGTGCCCTGGGCAGCAAAATTTACCTCAGATAGACTGGCATAGTATATACACTGCATAGGCAGGGTATACAAACCCCCGCCAGTATAAATAATAGCGGGACCGAAGCCCGCCATCAAGGGGGCGGGGCTTCTTCCCTCAGCTCTAACCAGCGCCATTTTCTCCACAGCTTGCTGCAGAGACGCTGCTCCCGGACCCTGCCCTGCTATACACAAGTAACAGGGTGCAAAACGAGGGAGGGGGGCACAATATTTTGGTGCTGAGTTGATATATATTTACATATATAAAAGCGCTTACAGGTCTTGGGTATTGTCAATATTTCAGACTGTGGCGGCGCTGGGTGTGAGCTGGCAAACTCCCTCTCTGTCTCTCCAAAGGACCTCATTGTGGGTCTGTCCCCTATAATTCAGTGTGTTTGGAGGTGTCAGTACGTGTGTGTTGACATGTCTGAGGCGGAAGGCTCTTCGAGGTGATAAAGCCAAATATTTATCTTATATAACACACTATAAAGAGGTTAAGAAACACAGTACGCAATTGGCGCACGAGGTACCGTAAGGGTACGCTCTTAGCGTAGCGGACGCTGTATCGGGAGCGAGCCGCTCGAGCGACACAAACGCTCGCGAGAATACGCTGTTGGTATCGGGCACACTATAGGTGAGCGACTACCGTAATGCTACGCTATCAGCGTAGCGGACGCTCGAGACCACGAGGAGATAACGAGCGGCGCAGACGCTCACAAGATAACAATCAGTAGACCTTGAATGTAACACACAGAAATGATAGTCTTATACTGTAAACCTTGTACTGAAACACTGTAGCGATATAACGCTGCTTAACCTTGTTTACACTAAAGCTGTTTGAGCGATAGAGACGCTCCTATTACCCACTGCAATATAATGAACACACAATACCGGTCTAAGGGTCTAACGCCTTTTAAGGAAATGAATGAACGTTCAAAAGAATAATACAATACAAGTCATACACTACCAAAATAACATTGAATATCTAACCAAGTAACTACACGTAAAATACAATAGCAGTACAATAACACTTTGAGAGGAAAAGAGAGAGAAAGAGGAGAGGAGAGAGAGAGAGAGAGAGAGAGAGATATGGCTCACAATAACAAGAAAGACAATATGATTGCGGAGAAACTTACGCACAAAGGGTAACAATCGCATGCGCCTCCTGGATATCCAGCTCCCGATTATCAGCAATGAGAACCGTTGAAGAGAATAGAGAGCTGGCCCAGATCGGCTTGTCCTTTTATACCCTACACAAAATACAGTACAATGGTCCCTATATTCTTATTGTTCATTGGACACAGGAATTCGTCTTCGCATTATAACAAAAGGTCATAGGTTGATTCATACAGGTGGGCTGTGACTATTTCCAACTGCTCAGGTGGGTGGGAAACTAGGTTTCCCACCGCATGGATAATAAAGTGCAAATATAGTAAAAGTCCATAAACTTCTTATGTCCATAACTATTCGCACGAGCGAGTTATCCGCTTCAAACCAACACCGGAATATTGCTAATTAAATACTCTTCCGATGGATACTAAACACCACTGTATAACCCTTGTCTGACCCTTCGTATCAAACAAAGAGGGATCTCTTTGTTCATGAACATGCTACATTAACTAAACTTTCAAATTCTATCAAAGAGACCATGATCTACAAAATACATTATATGGTTAAAATATGTAACGATTGAGTCGCACGCTAGACGCATACAAACTCTACCGTAAATGCGCATACCGTGCGCCTGCGGGTGCACGCAACAGCGAGTATGCGCACGCACGGGAGAGCACATGCACGCGCAGCGAGGACACGCATGAGGTGCAAATATGGCAGTGTGCATAGTGATATTTTTCTGACTTTGACAGTCCACCCTTTGGCAGTCACCAATTACTGCCACTTTCTAAAACATTTCAAAAAGAGAAAAATATATGTCATGTGTAAATACATTTCTATGATTGGGTAGGGGAGGAGAGGAGAAGGTAGGAAAGGGTATGACCTAGTGAGATAGCAGAAGCATGTGTGTATGAATCCGTGTTTGAGGGGTCATGTATCATCGTGCCGTACGTGTTTTAAAATCAAGCTTCGAGGTATTGCGAAGTATACATTTGAATTCCTTCTTATCCCGTATTAAGGGTCTGTGGATGGGCTGTCAAACTTTACCGAGCTCTTTTCGGCTTTTGGTTGCAACAAAATGGGGGAGCACATTTTAGTTGATGATACATGAATGGGGGAAATATGTGAGTGCTGATATCTGTGCCTATATTCCCTATCGACTATGTGTGTCATTACCTGAAGGTTGTAGAGGTGAAAAAAAAGAAGTGTCGTTTCGGGGTAGAGATACCATTATGTGAGGTTAATTTACATTTCGCTGATTGAAGTCTTGTCTGGTGTCTTGTCTTGATGTACATGTTGACTGTAGTCTCTTTGTGTTTTTGCCAATAAACGCAAGCAAAGCTTTATCAATGTCCATAGACTTACAAAAAGTGTTGGGCTAGCGTAAAATAAAAAGTACTAGGGATATGGGGGTCTATGGCATAGTCCATCAGTTGTCTGTGTATAAGGTTCTGTGTATAAAGGTTCTGTGTATAAGGTTCTGTGTATAAACTTCTTCTTTAGTCCATCTGTTGTCTGTATACAAGGCTGTCAAAATCTTCTTCCAAGCGGGTCTTTTTACCTTGGAGAAAAACGAGAAACAGGTGAAAGAAACGGACCGTAGAATCACATTTTCATCACAACAGTGTCTCTATCGTTGGGTCATAAATCACATCAGTCGTTGTTATTACAGTATCTTCACTCCTTAAACTCATCACTCGGGCGCTACGTTTACACTTTGTTAAAACCCGAACGCATCTAAATATCAGACCGACTAATATGATGACACCCAGAACACACAAAAGGAATTTTCCTACCTCCATGATAATACCTTGGGTCCATTCTCCTAAACCAGAGAACCAATTTCGCGGGTTCAACCATGACACCCAACTGGTCAGCTCATTACCCACAGCGGCAAGGGTGAGATTGTGTTTCCTTCGGAACTCCCATTTTAATTGGAGAATGTCGTCCATCTTTTGGTCTATGACCTCGACCGGGTCCTCGGTGCTGTTTGTGATATACGTGCAGCACTTTATTCCATACTGAGTTGCTAGGGTGACACAATACCCACCCGTCACAGCTGTGAGATAATTGAGAATCATCCTATGCTGAACCAGTTCTGTTTTATAAGCTTGGAGCTCCCTTCCAGAATACCTGAATGTGTCATCATACATTTCAGTGATGTTGTCTAATAAATTTGCGAGCGCAGATATATATTTATAATTTATCACTCCTCTGGCGGTACGAGTGATATCTAACGCGATTAGGAACTGAATCCCGGTGGATTCACTGATCAGGTCAGAGGCCGGATGCTCTGTTCTCTCTATCAGGTGCCGTTTAATGATGTGCTCGTAATGAGTGTGGGTATAAGGAGCTTGGGCACTGCGGTGAATATCTTTCATTTTTGTATGTGATACAGTCATTACTTCAGGCAGTACTTTTCCAATATAACACAACCCTTCTGAATTTGGGGCAAGCCACTTATACGCCTTCCTCCCGCATATGAAATATGCATCATCGGAGAGAACATATGGGACAGAGTAGGACATAACCATATTACACATTTTCCATATGAAATCTCCTAACCCTAATTCTCCCATCTGTTTAATACACGTATCAGTTTGTATGATATGTGCCCATGATCCCGGTGATACCTCTCCAACTCTCATGGTCCTACTTCCTAGGGTATACCTATATCGGAAATATTTTCCACTACCGGCTATGTGGCGTATAAGTTCTGTATCTGTTGGCATTCTATCGGCTCTGTATGAAAAGGTCATGGTTTGGTTATTCCATGACACTTCCCAATTTCCCGGCTTTCGGGGATTGGAAATGTTAAAACATACTAGGGATCTATCCACATGATATTGGTGGAGCTTCAAACTAGGAGGACTGGAGATATTAAACCTCCTGTCCACCGGCCTCCCACCACTTAGCTCAAGTACCTCCCCTATAGTTAAAGGGAAGGGAACTAATCTTGATTTGCTATGGCCTTGAGGTACTTGAGAGCATACCCAACAATCTGTCTGATTTAACACTTTACCCACTAAGGAGTGATAGTCACTCAATGGATGCCGGTCCATGTGGATATTAAAACTAGATTGGCATTTCTTGATACACCCATCCTCAACTACACTGTCACAGAGCCTACAGATACAGTTCTCTTTTCAGCTAACAATCCTTCACAATGTTTACAAATAACATGGCTGCTAGATCGTTTCCGGTACTCGCCTTTGCTTGGTGATTGTGTTGCTATTGGAAATTTACACCTCCATCTCAGTCATCAGAAACCCTTCTGGATCCTTTCTCGACCTCACTGGTACTCTCACCGAAACAGACTGCTCTGGTCAACATCATGGTCAACAGGAAAATCCATATCACAGTCTCTTGGGGCAAGTCCATCTTACAGGAGGAGAAAAGGAGAAATTTGTAATGGGGGTACAGAATAAAAATTTTAGGGGGAGAGAAACTTGTTACGATAATTAGTTCTCTAGTCTTGTTGTTCTTCTTGTTCTGCTGTCATCTCAAAGGTGCTGTCTCTCAGTCTTCCAACCGAACACTCTGGTGATACAATATTCCTTCCAAACCAGCGATCTTTCTGTAAGGAGCAAAAATCTTGCATTACCATTTGTCTAACTGATGTGTGACATACCATCTTTAAAATATGAAAACATGAGTGAGAAGAGAGAGAACAAAAAAAAACCAAAAGAGAGAGAACAATTCATATATATATATATATATTACATAAACCAACAATAAACAACAACAGGGAAAAACAACATTTTTCAAACATTTTAAAACATTGTCAGATCTGCCGTTCATCATCAGGCTGTCATATCTACATGTCCAATGGTATCCTTGCTCAGTCCCTCCCACCAGCACCTCCATACTCCACCCTTTGTATCTGGCCAGGATACATTGATGCGGGTAGAGATGAGCGCCTGAAATTTTTCGGGTTTTGTGTTTTGGTTTTGGGTTCGGTTCCGCGGCCGTGTTTTGGGTCCGAACGCGTTTTGGCAAAACCTCACCGAATTTTTTTTGTCGGATTCGGGTGTGTTTTGGATTCGGGTGTTTTTTTCAAAAAACACTAAAAAACAGCTTAAATCATAGAATTTGGGGGTCATTTTGATCCCAAAGTATTATTAACCTCAAAAACCATAATTTACACTCATTTTCAGTCTATTCTGAATACCTCACACCTCACAATATTATTTTTAGTCCTAAAATTTGCACCGAGGTCGCTGTGTGAGTAAGATAAGCGACCCTAGTGGCCGACACAAACACCGGGCCCATCTAGGAGTGGCACTGCAGTGTCACGCAGGATGTCCCTTCCAAAAAACCCTCCCCAAACAGCACATGACGCAAAGAAAAAAAGAGGCGCAATGAGGTAGCTGTGTGAGTAAGATTAGCGACCCTAGTGGCCGACACAAACACCGGGCCCATCTAGGAGTGGCACTGCAGTGTCACGCAGGATGGCCCTTCCAAAAAACCCTCCCCAAACAGCACATGACGCAAAGAAAAAAAGAGGCGCAATGAGGTAGCTGTGTGAGTAAGATTAGCGACCCTAGTGGCCGACACAAACACCGGGCCCATCTAGGAGTGGCACTGCAGTGTCACGCAGGATGTCCCTTCCAAAAAACCC
Organism: Pseudophryne corroboree; assembly: GCF_028390025.1. NCBI lineage: Eukaryota > Metazoa > Chordata > Amphibia > Anura > Myobatrachidae > Pseudophryne > Pseudophryne corroboree. Next base: position 16,179,094 of record NC_086451.1, read on the forward strand.
TCCCCAAACAGCACATGACGCAAAGAAAAAAAGAGGCGCAATGAGGTAGCTGACTGTGTGAGTAAGATTAGCGACCCTAGTGGCCGACACAAACACCGGGCCCATTTAGGAGTGGCACTGCAGTGTCACGCAGGATGTCCCTTCCAAAAAACCCTCCCCAATCAGCACATGATGCAAAGAAAAAGAAAAGAAAAAAGAGGTGCAAGATGGAATTGTCCTTGGGCCCTCCCACCCACCCTTATGTTGTATAAACAAAACAGGACATGCACACTTTAACCAACCCATCATTTCAGTGACAGGGTCTGCCACACGACTGTGACTGATATGACGGGTTGGTTTGGACCCCCCCCAAAAAAGAAGCAATTAATCTCTCCTTGCACAAACTGGCTCTACAGAGGCAAGATGTCCACCTCATCATCACCCTCCGATATATCACCGTGTACATCCCCCTCCTCACAGATTATCAATTCGTCCCCACTGGAATCCACCATCTCAGCTCCCTGTGTACTTTGTGGAGGCAATTGCTGCTGGTCAATGTCTCCGCGGAGGAATTGATTATAATTCATTTTAATGAACATCATCTTCTCCACATTTTCTGGATGTAACCTCGTACGCCGATTGCTGACAAGGTGAGCGGCGGCACTAAACACTCTTTCGGAGTACACACTTGTGGGAGGGCAACTTAGGTAGAATAAAGCCAGTTTGTGCAAGGGCCTCCAAATTGCCTCTTTTTCCTGCCAGTATAAGTACGGACTGTGTGACGTGCCTACTTGGATGCGGTCACTCATATAATCCTCCACCATTCTATCAATGTTGAGAGAATCATATGCAGTGACAGTAGACGACATGTCCGTAATCGTTGTCAGGTCCTTCAGTCCGGACCAGATGTCAGCATCAGCAGTCGCTCCAGACTGCCCTGCATCACCGCCAGCGGGTGGGCTCGGAATTCTGAGCCTTTTCCTCGCACCCCCAGTTGCGGGAGAATGTGAAGGAGGAGATGTTGACAGGTCGCGTTCCGCTTGACTTGACAATTTTGTCACCAGCAGGTCTTTCAACCCCAGCAGACTTGTGTCTGCCGGAAAGAGAGATCCAAGGTAGGCTTTAAATCTAGGATCGAGCACGGTGGCCAAAATGTAGTGCTCTGATTTCAACAGATTGACCACCCGTGAATCCTTGTTAAGCGAATTAAGGGCTCCATCCACAAGTCCCACATGCCTAGCGGAATCGCTCCGTGTTAGCTCCTCCTTCAATGTCTCCAGCTTCTTCTGCAAAAGCCTGATGAGGGGAATGACCTGACTCAGGCTGGCAGTGTCTGAACTGACTTCACGTGTGGCAAGTTCAAAGGGCATCAGAACCTTGCACAACGTTGAAATCATTCTCCACTGCGCTTGAGACAGGTGCATTCCACCTCCTATATCGTGCTCAATTGTATAGGCTTGAATGGCCTTTTGCTGCTCCTCCAACCTCTGAAGCATATAGAGGGTTGAATTCCACCTCGTTACCACTTCTTGCTTCAGATGATGGCAGGGCAGGTTCAGTAGTTTTTGGTGGTGCTCCAGTCTTCTGTACGTGGTGCCTGTACGCCGAAAGTGTCCCGCAATTCTTCTGGCCACCGACAGCATCTCTTGCACGCCCCTGTCGTTTTTTAAAAAATTCTGCACCACCAAATTCAAGGTATGTGCAAAACATGGGACGTGCTGGAATTTGCCCATATTTAATGCACACACAATATTGCTGGCGTTGTCCGATGCCACAAATCCACAGGAGAGTCCAATTGGGGTAAGCCATTCCGCGGTGATCTTCCTCAGTTGCCGTAAGAGGTTTTCAGCTGTGTGCGTATTCTGGAAAGCGGTGATACAAAGCGTAGCCTGCCTAGGAAAGAGTTGGCGTTTGCGAGATGCTGCTACTGGTGCCGCCGCTGCTGTTCTTGCGGCGGGAGTCCATACATCTACCCAGTGGGCTGTCACAGTCATATAGTCCTGACCCTGCCCTGCTCCACTTGTCCACATGTCCGTGGTTAAGTGGACATTGGGTACAACTGCATTTTTTAGGACACTGGTGAGTCTTTTTCTGACGTCCGTGTACATTCTCGGTATCGCCTGCCTAGAGAAGTGGAACCTAGATGGTATTTGGTAACGGGGGCACACTGCCTCAATAAATTGTCTAGTTCCCTGTGAACTAACGGCGGATACCGGACGCACGTCTAACACCAACATAGTTGTCAAGGCCTCAGTTATCCGCTTTGCAGCAGGAAGACTGCTGTGATATTTCATCTTCCTCGCAAAGGACTGTTGGACAGTCAATTGCTTACTGGAAGTAGTACAAGTGGGCTTACGACTTCCCCTCTGGGATGACCATCGACTCCCAGCAGCAACAACAGCAGCGCCAGCAGCAGTAGGCGTTACACGCAAGGATGCATCGGAGGAATCCCAGGCAGGAGAGGACTCGTCAGAATTGCCAGTGACATGGCCTGCAGGACTATTGGCATTCCTGGGGAAGGAGGAAATTGACACTGAGGGAGTTGGTGGGGTGGTTTGCGTGAGCTTGGTTACAAGAGGAAGGGATTTACTGGTCAGTGGACTGCTTCCGCTGTCGCCCAAAGTTTTTGAACTTGTCACTGACTTATTATGAATGCGCTGCAGGTGACGTATAAGGGAGGATGTTCCGAGGTGGTTAACGTCCTTACCCCTACTTATTACAGCTTGACAAAGGCAACACACGGCTTGACACCTGTTGTCCGCTTTTCTGTTGAAATACCTCCACACTGAAGAGCTGATTTTTTTGGTATTTTCACCAGGCATGTCAACGGCCATATTCCTCCCACGGACAACAGGTGTCTCCCCGGGTGCCTGACTTAAACAAACCACCTCACCATCAGAATCCTCCTGGTCAATTTCCTCCCCAGCGCCAGCAACACCCATATCCTCCTCATCCTGGTGTACTTCAACATCTTCATCTTCAATCTGACTATCAGGAACTGGACTGCGGGTGCTCCTTCCAGCACTTGCAGGGGGCGTGCAAATGGTGGAAGGCGCATGCTCTTCACGTCCAGTGTTGGGAAGGTCAGGCATCGCAACCGACACAATTGGACTCTCCTTGTGGATTTGGGATTTCGAAGAACGCACAGTTCTTTGCGGTGCTTTTGCCAGCTTGAGTCTTTTCAGTTTTCTAGCGAGAGGCTGAGTGCTTCCATCCTCATGTGAAGCTGAACCACTAGCCATGAACATAGGCCAGGGCCTCAGCCGTTCCTTGCCACTCCGTGTGGTAAATGGCATATTGGCAAGTTTACGCTTCTCCTCCGACAATTTTATTTTAGGTTTTGGAGTCCTTTTTTTACTGATATTTGGTGTTTTGGATTTGACATGCTCTGTACTATGACATTGGGCATCGGCCTTGGCAGACGACGTTGCTGGCATTTCATCGTCTCGGCCATGACTAGTGGCAGCAGCTTCAGCACGAGGTGGAAGTGGATCTTGATCTTTCCCTAATTTTGGAACCTCAACATTTTTGTTCTCCATATTTTAATAGGCACAACTAAAAGGCACCTCAGGTAAACAATGGAGATGGATACTAGTATACAATTATGGACTGCCTGCCGAGTGCAGACACAGAGGTAGCCACAGCCGTGAACTACCGTACTGTACTGTGTCTGCTGCTAATATAGACTGGTTGATAAAGAGATGTCTATGTAACTATGTATGTATAAAGAAGAAAGAAAAAAAAACCACGGTTAGGTGGTATACAATTATGGACGGACTGCCTGCCGAGTGCAGACACAGAGGTAGCCACAGCCGTGAACTACCGTACTGTACTGTGTCTGCTGCTAATAATATAGACTGGTTGATAAAGAGATGTCGTAGTAGTATGTATGTATAAAGAAGAAAGAAAAAAAAACCACGGTTAGGTGGTATACAATTATGGACGGACTGCCTGCCGAGTGCAGACACAGAGGTAGCCACAGCCGTGAACTACCGTACTGTACTGTGTCTGCTGCTAATATAGACTGGTTGATAAAGAGATGTCTATGTAACTATGTATGTATAAAGAAGAAAGAAAAAAAAACCACGGTTAGGTGGTATACAATTATGGACGGACTGCCTGCCGAGTGCAGACACAGAGGTAGCCACAGCCGTGAACTACCGTACTGTACTGTGTCTGCTGCTAATATAGACTGGTTGATAAAGAGATGTCTATGTAACTATGTATGTATAAAGAAGAAAGAAAAAAAAACCACGGTTAGGTGGTATACAATTATGGACGGACTGCCTGCCGAGTGCAGACACAGAGGTAGCCACAGCCGTGAACTACCGTACTGTACTGTGTCTGCTGCTAATATAGACTGGTTGATAAAGAGATGTCTATGTAACTATGTATGTATAAAGAAGAAAGAAAAAAAAACCACGGTTAGGTGGTATACAATTATGGACGGACTGCCTGCCGAGTGCAGACACAGAGGTAGCCACAGCCGTGAACTACCGTACTGTACTGTGTCTGCTGCTAATATAGACTGGTTGATAAAGAGATGTCTATGTAACTATGTATGTATAAAGAAGAAAGAAAAAAAAACCACGGTTAGGTGGTATACAATTATGGACGGACTGCCTGCCGAGTGCAGACACAGAGGTAGCCACAGCCGTGAACTACCGTACTGTACTGTGTCTGCTGCTAATATAGACTGGTTGATAAAGAGATGTCTATGTAACTATGTATGTATAAAGAAGAAAGAAAAAAAAACCACGGTTAGGTGGTATACAATTATGGACGGACTGCCTGCCGAGTGCAGACACAGAGGTAGCCACAGCCGTGAACTACCGTACTGTACTGTGTCTGCTGCTAATATAGACTGGTTGATAAAGAGATGTCGTAGTAGTATGTATGTATAAAGAAGAAAAAAAAACCACGGTTAGGTGGTATACAATTATGGACGGACTGCCTGCCGAGTGCAGACACAGAGGTAGCCACAGCCGTGAACTACCGTACTGTGTCTGCTGCGACTGGATGATAAATGATATAAAAAATATATATATATCACTACTGCAGCCGGACAGGTATATATTATATATTATATAATGACGGACCTGCTGGACACTGTCTGTCAGCAGAATGAGTTTTATTTTTATAGAATAAAAAAAACAACAACACACAAGTGAAGTCACACGACGAGTGTTTAACTTTTTCAGGCAATCACAATATAAGTATACTACTAACTATACTGGTGGTCAGTGTGGTCAGGTCACTGGTCAGTCACACTGGCAGTGGCACTCCTGCAGCAAAAGTGTGCACTGTTTAATTTTAATATAATATTATGTACTCCTGGCTCCTGCTATAACCTATAACTGGCACTGCAGTGCTCCCCAGTCTCCCCCACAATTATAAGCTGTGTGAGCTGAGCAGTCAGACAGATATATAATATATATAGATGATGCAGCACACTGGGCTGAGCCTGAGCAGTGCACACAGATATGGTATGTGACTGAGTCACTGTGTGTATCGCTTTTTTCAGGCAGAGAACGGATATATTAAATAAACTGCACTGTCTGGTGGTCACTCACTATATAATATTATGTACTCCTGGCTCCTGCTATAACCTATAACTGGCACTGCAGTGCTCCCCAGTCTCCCCCACAATTATAAGCTGTGTGAGCTGAGCAGTCAGACAGATATATAATATATATAGATGATGCAGCACACTGGGCTGAGCCTGAGCAGTGCACACAGATATGGTATGTGACTGAGTCACTGTGTGTATCGCTTTTTTCAGGCAGAGAACGGATATATTAAATAAACTGCACTGTCTGGTGGTCACTCACTAGTAAACTCTCTGCACTCTCTACACTTCTACAGTACTCCTCCTAGTCCTAAGCTCCAGTAAATCTCTCTCTCTTATAATCTAAATGGAGAGGACGCCAGCCACGTCCTCTCCCTATCAATCTCAATGCACGTGTGAAAATGGCCGCGACGCGCGGCTCCTTATATAGAATCCGAGTCTCGCGATAGAATCCGAGCCTCGCGAGAATCCGACAGCGTGATGATGACGTTCGGGCGCGCTCGGGTTAACCGAGCAAGGCGGGAAGATCCGAGTCGCTCGGACCCGTGTAAAAAAACATGAAGTTCGGGCGGGTTCGGATTCAGAGAAACCGAACCCGCTCATCTCTAGATGCGGGTAGGTCATGCTGGGGTTTGGTAGACTTCTGCAAAGACCAAGTAGCTATGCAATGTTTGAGTCCTGCCGATAACCGTCAGAGATGGGGAAAAAGAAAACATTTCACAGATACATTACAAATTTTACCCGATCATTCCTGTGTCCTCAAGGAATGACCTCCCAACTTGTTAACAATAGCCTCAGGCTTACCATCAGTCTTAATGATCACCTTTCCTGATTGCATGTTACAGGTGCGGCCCAAACTCCTTCCTATGTGATCCCTGATTACAATTTGGTGTGTCATATTCATGTCTAGGGGGTCTGACTTTATGTGGGCTGTTACAGTTACTGGCATAATGCCCTTCTCTTTTACAAAGATAACAAACCCTGGGTTTCCTCCAAGTGTCAATGACCTGAGGTCTTGGTTGATTTGATGCCTCCTCAAACGCTCTGATGCTCATCACCATCAACCGTTTTCCCTGTACTTCCCTGCTTCCTTGGATATCATGGTTATGTTGTTGTCTAGGGGGTTGATATGATTTTTGTATTTTTCTTGATCTACAATCTCTTGCAAAGTGTCCCTCTTTATGACAATTGTAACAGACTTCCACATTTGAATTTCTCGCAGGGGTTTGGGGCTTATGCTGGAGTGGTCTTGTGGTTAGGGCCTGTATACTTGCGGCCATTAACTTATCACTTTGTGACTCCCTGTGTCTGGTGATATTTCGATCATGATCAATAGCGGCCTCTCTTAATGCGGCCACCCAGTTTGGGTTGGTGGTCTGTATCCTAGTTCTCAATACCTCCTTTAAACCATTCATTAATACCTTAACCGCTATTTCTCTATGCTGTGCGCATGTTTTGCTGTCTGTGATCCCAGTGTTCCTAGCCATTACTTGCAGTGCTCGATTGAAATAATTGGAAATACTTTCCCCTTCGTTTTGTCTTATGGAGAAAATTTCATTCCACTTGACAACGGCAGGGAAATATACTTCCAACTGTCGGTTAATCTGCTTAATACATTCCTGATTGTGTTCCTCCGTTTGAGGTACTTCTGTGTCTAATTGACAATCAGTAATAAATTTCGCAGGGTCAACACCGGAGGGCAAACATGCCCTCAGCACTGTCCGCCAATCTTTGTTGGTGGGTTCTGTTGAGTTTCCTAGTTCTTTAATGAACCTTTGACATGCGACTAGATTTTTCCTAGGATCAGGAAATTCAGACATAATTGATCTCAATTCGGTCCGGGACCAGGGACAGCGCATTGCACTGTCCCCGACGGGAATGATTCCCTGATCGTCAGTCTTCCCATTGGGGACTGTGATCACCCTGACAGGATCAAACTCAACTACATCATCTTGTGTTGGTCTTACAATATGGGGTACATTTGTTTGTGCGTGACATAAAACATTGTACGTACCTGTGGACACGACCTCACCTGACCCTCCGTTAGGGGGTTTGATTATTGCCTTTACCGATTTGGTCGTGTCCACCTGGATGTCTTGTGTGATGGCTGCTGGAAGAGGTGCCGACATCGTGCTGGGCTCACTTTCTGGCTTGTAATCCTGAGGGAAGTTTGACATGGGGTGCGACTTGCACAGGTTAACATTTGTAATTTTTACACTTTCATTTTCATAAACATTATTACATTTGTTACTTTCATCCTTAATACAGTTACTAAGTGCATTTTTATCGTACAACATTGTGCCTTTCTCCGCAACCATAATCCTCTCCATTGCCATGTCTCTCTTCCCAAGATGAGAATCAGATATGTAAGTTAAGTTTCGTTGTATTTCACTTTCCTTTTGCCATAACTTTAAACAATCAAAATGTTTGATCCGTCTCTTTGCTGATTTAATGAGACATATCCTTCTCCTTAGATTTAGTAACACATCTGGGCTAAAGCTGCCTACTCTTGGGAACTTCTCCCCGTCATGTACAGTCATTCTTTCCCATTCATCACATAAAACCTGTGTGTGTGAACCGTATTTTTCACACATTACATACCTTGCCGACCCGATTGGTCAATTTATTAAGTCAACCCGAACCGAGGTTGATCGCCCCCTACCTGAACAACTGGCCCCCATAACTTGCAGGTGTTGCTTTCACTACCTCTGACCTTCAGATCAGGGTCTTCAGCGAACCCTTACAAAAACCAAGATGTCCGGGGCAGGCCGGCGGCGAAGTTTACCGAGTACTCCACTCACTCCTCGCCCACGTTGGCCAGTACTGCAATCACTGTATCCAGAGCTGTTGTACCCAACCTAGGGCCCCTATGAACCTTTACTTACTGGGGCGTGTTGGACCTACCAGTCCCCAGCAAGTATCGGTTGTTGGATAGTTCCTGAGTGACCAGCGAACCTCCCTTAAAATAAAAAAAATTTCACAAATCACGTTAAAATGTACAAATAGCGTTTATGACCCCTCTAGCGTACGCAAATGGTACTGGGTCAAATTACTAACTAATGCACACAATTACGTGCGGTACAATCGTTCGGCACATAAGCAACTAATCTTATGTGCGGAGCGACCAGTGGAATCGAAAATTACGGCTGCGAATTCCTTCAGCCAGAGCTTTAATGGCCTATATGGGTTCCGCACCAACCCCCTGGGTTGTGCTCTTTTCTCTATAGCGGACTTCTTAGTCTGCTGTAACCTCCTGGTCTGTTCCGGACCTCCTGGTCTGTGCTACAGTAGGCCTCCTGGTCTGCTATACTCTAATGCTCAAATTTATTATTTAACAAGGGATGCCTCCCCAGCCACCATGCACGTCACTTACATGTATGTACCTCACGAGAACTCGACTTCTTGTGGTTCAATCCAAAAATTGTAAAAACATATATATACAAACACTCACTCACCACATGTACACTCACCACATGTACACTTTACTTTTGTTTCTATTTCTGCGCAGAAATTTCTTTCCTTTAGACCAGATGAGTCGTAAATTTAGAGAAGGATCTATTAGTTTAAATTTCGGACACTAAAATTGACTTGCGCTATTTATCGCGTTGCCACCTTTTCGCCTGTTAAAATAATACTATAGTGTGATTTGAATTATGTGAGCGTACCCGGACGCTCCGTTGCGTAATATACGCTGCGTGCGTCGGCCTTTACGTTGCGTACACTAGTTTAACCCTTTTGTTAGAAACACGTGTATGCCAGCCAGATATGTCCACAGAAATACAATTAACACGTTTATCAATGTAGATGGTCTTTAATCATCTACCGAGCACCACCCAGGTCTTTCCTTGTATCTTAGGCAAAGCTGTGTGCGTGCTTTACAAATTACCCCTTAATGTATTACTTTTACTCTTTAACTACTAATAGCAACAAATCTTTCTTAGCACGTTATCAATTGTAAAATGGCAAACAGGAGAGTGATATGTGAAAATACACGAATGAAAAGAAATGCAGATATATGCGTGCGTGCGTACGCAAAACAGAAATAAACAGTTTTAAAAGACACTAGCGTGTTGTTCTTACCTCCGGTTCCGGATTCCTTCAGCACCCTTTACTAAGCGAAGCAGACGCTTATCCAGTCAGCACTGCGAGGAATATGACCTCCCGCCCTTTGCTGATGGATAATGTCTGCTGAAATTACCTAGTGCAGATATGTGAAGGACGGACGAGCCGCCAATTGATAAAGCCAAATATTTATCTTATATAACACACTATAAAGAGGTTAAGAAACACAGTACGCAATTGGCGCACGAGGTACCGTAAGGGTACGCTCTTAGCGTAGCGGACGCTGTATCGGGAGCGAGCCGCTCGAGCGACACAAACGCTCGCGAGAATACGCTGTTGGTATCGGGCACACTATAGGTGAGCGACTACCGTAATGCTACGCTATCAGTGTAGCGGACGCTCGAGACCACGAGGAGATAACGAGCGGCGCAGACGCTCACAAGATAACAATCAGTAGACCTTGAATGTAACACACAGAAATGATATTCTTATACTGTAAACCTTGTACTGAAACACTGTAGCGATATAACACTGCTTAACCTTGTTTACACTAAAGCTGTTTGAGCGATAGAGACGCTCCTATTTACCCACTGCAATATAATGAACACACAATACCGGTCTAAGGGTCTAACGCCTTTTAAGGAAATGAATGAACGTTCAAAAGAATAATACAATACAAGTCATACACTACCAAAATAACATTGAATATCTAACCAAGTAACTACACGTAAAATACAATAGCAGTACAATAACACTTTGAGAGGAAAAGAGAGAGAAAGAGGAGAGGAGAGAGAGAGAGAGAGAGAGAGAGAGAGAGATATGGCTCACAATAACAAGAAAGACAATATGATTGCGGAGAAACTTACGCACAAAGGGTAACAATCGCATGCGCCTCCTGGATATCCAGCTCCCGATTATCAGCAATGAGAACCGTTGAAGAGAATAGAGAGCTGGCCCAGATCGGCTTGTCCTTTTATACCCTACACAAAATACAGTACAATGGTTCCTATATTCTTATTGTTCATTGAACACAGGAATTCGTCTTCGCATTATAACAAAAGGTCATAGGTTGATTCATACAGGTGGGCTGTGACTATTTCCAACTGCTCAGGTGGGTGGGAAACTAGGTTTCCCGCCGCATGGATAATAAAGTGCAAATATAGTAAAAGTCCATAAACTTCTTATGTCCATAACTATTCGCACGAGCGAGTTATCCGCTTCAAACCAACACCGGAATATTGCTAATTAAATACTCTTCCGATGGATACTAAACACCACTGTATAACCCTTGTCTGACCCTTCGTATCAAACAAAGAGGGATCTCTTTGTTCATGAACATGCTACATTAACTAAACTTTCAAATTCTATCAAAGAGACCATGATCTACAAAATACATTATATGGTTAAAATATGTAACGATTGAGTCGCACGCTAGACGCATACAAACTCTACCGTAAATGCGCATACCGTGCGCCTGCGGGTGCACGCAACAGCGAGTATGCGCACGCACGGGAGAGCACATGCACGCGCAGCGAGGACACGCATGAGGTGCAAATATGGCAGTGTGCATAGTGATATTTTTCTGACTTTGACAGAGGGAGGAAGCAGAGCAGAATGTGGTGATTACTCCGTCGGCACCGCCGACTGCTGATTGGGTAGACGTGGAATGTTTTGAATGCAAGTGTGGCATAAAAGGTTGGACAAATCTGAGTCTCAGAACCAAGCATGGAGTCAATCCATGGATATTACTGTGTCACAGAACCCATCAGGGTCCCAGAAACGTCCCTTTACCCAGATAGCAGACACTGATACCGGCACGGATTCAAACTCCAGTGTCGACTATGATGATGCGAGGTTACACCCAAGGGTGGCCAAGAGTATTCAGTACATGATTATAGCAATAAAAGATGTATTACATATCACAGAGGACCCTTCTGTCCCTGACACAAGGGTCTGTATGTTTAAGGAGAAGAAACGTGAGGTAACGTTTCCCCCATCTCATGAACTGAACGCTCTATTTGAAAAGGCTTGGGAAACTCCAGACAAGAGGCTGCAGATTCCCAAGAGAATTATTATGGCGTATCCTTTCCCCTCACAGGACAGGTTACGGTGGGAATCATCATCCTCGGTGGATAAAGCCTTGACGCGGTTATCCTGGCCCTACCGTCCCCGGACACGGCGACCCTAAAGGATCCTGCGGACCGCAAGCAGGAAACCACTTTAAAATCAATTTATGTGACTACGGGAGCCCTCCTCAGACCGGCAGTGGCGTCGGCATGGGTGAGTAGCGCAATTGCAGGTTGGGCAGATAACTTGTCATCTGACATGGACACCCTCGACAGGGATACTGTTCTGTTAACCTTGGTTCACATCAAAGACGCAGCGTTATACCTAAGGGAGGCTGCGAGGGATATTGGCCTCTTGGGATCAAGGGCCAATGCCATGGCAATTTCAGCTAGGAGGTCGCTGTGGACCCGTCAATGGACTGGGGATGCTGACTCCAAGAGACTTATGGAGGCTTTGCCTTACAAAGGTGAAGTTTTGTTTGGGGATGGCCTCGCGGACCTGGTTTCCACAGCTACCGCGGGTAAGTCTTCTTTTTTGCGGTTTGTTCCCCCACAGCAAAAGAAAACGCCTCAATACCAGATGCAGTCCTTTTGGTCTCATAAATTCAGAAAGGGGTGTGGATCATCTTTCCTCGCCAGAGGTAGAGGAAGAGGGAAAAGAACACCAGCTACGGCTAGTTCCCAGGAGCAAAAGTCCTCTCCGGCTTCTGCCAAATCCACCGCATGACGCTGGGGCTCCCCTGCGGGAGTCCGCACCGGTGGGGGCACGTCTTCGGCTCTTTAGCCAGGTCTGGGTTCAGTCGGACCTGGATCCTTGGGTGCTAGGAATTGTGACCCAAGGGTACAAACTTGAGTTCGAAGACGTGCCTCCACACCGATTTTTCAAATCGGCCTTACCAGCTTCTCTCCCAGAGAGAACAATAGTTTCAGCGGCAATACAGAAGCTGTGTCAACAGCAAGTGATTATCTTGGTTCCCCGGTTACAACAGGGAAAGGGGTTTTATTCAACTCTATTCGTGGTCCCGAAGCCAGACGGCTTGGTCAGACTGATTCTGAACCTAAAATCCCTAAACCTGTATTTGAAGAGATTCAAATTCAAGATGGAATCTCTCCGAGCAGTGATCTCCAGTCTGGACGGGGGGGATTTTATGGTGTCACTAGACATAAAGGATGCATACCTTCATGTCCCCATATACCCTCCTCATCAGGAGTTCCTGAGATTCGCTGTGCAGGATTGTCATTACCAATTTCAGACGTTGCCGTTTGGGCTTTCCACGGCCCCGAGGATTTTCACCAAGGTAATGGCAGAAATGATGGTGCTCCTGCGCAAGCAGGGTGTCACAATTATCCCGTACTTGTACGATCTCCTGATAAAAGCGAGATCAAGAGAACAATTACTGAAAAAACGTAGATCTCTCTCTGAGGGTCCTACAACAACACGGCTGGCTTCTAAATTTGCCCAAGTCGCAATTCGTTCCGACAACTCGGCTGTCGTTTCTGGGCATGATTCTGGATACGGAAAGACAGAGTTTTTTTCTTCCATTGGAAAAAGCTCAGGAAATCCAGAACATGGTCAAGGATCTGCTGAAACCAAAAAGAGTGTCGATTCATCAATGCACTCGAGTGTTGGGAAAGATGGGGGCGGCCTACGAGGCCATTCCGTTTGGCAGGTTCCAAGCAAGAGCTTTTCAGTGGAACCTACTGAACAAGTGGTCAGGGTCCCATCTCCAAATGCATCGGATGATAAGCCTGTCCCCCAGGGCCAGGATCTCTCTCCTGTGGTGGCTCCAGAGTGCTCACCTTCTAGAGAGTCGCAGGTTCGGAATTCAGGATTGGGTTCTCGTGACCACGGACGCGAGCCTCTGAGGATGGGGAGCGGTCACACAGGGAAAAAACTTTCAGGGAATATGGTCAAGCCAGTAGGCTTGTCTGCACATAAATGTGCTGGAATTAGGGGCCATATATACAACGGCCTGAGACAGGCGGAGCATCTTCTTCGCAACCTACCCGCTCTGATCCAGTCAGACAACATCACAGCCGTGGCGCACATAAACCGCCAAGGCGGAACAAGGAGCAGAGCGGCAATGGCGGAAGCCACCAGGATTCTTCGCTGGGCGGAAAATCATGTGAGCGCTCTGTCAGCAGTATTCATTCCAGGAGTAGACAACTGGGAAGCAGACTTCCTCAGCAGACACGATCTCCATCCAGGAGAGTGGGGACTTCATCAAGAGGTCTTTGCAGAAGTGACAAGTTGCTGGGGACTCCCTCAAATAGACATGATGGCCTCACGCCTCAACAAGAAGCTTCGGACATATTGTTCCAGGTCGAGGGACCCTCAGGCGATGGCAGTGGACGCGCTAGTAATGCCATGGGTGTATCAGGCGGTCTATGTGTTCCCTCCACTTCTACTCATCTCAAAAATATTGAGAATCATAAGAAGAACAAAGGTTCAGGCGATACTCATTGTTCCAGATTGGCCTCGAAGGGCCTGGTATCCAGATCTTCAAGAAATGCTCACGGAAGATCCTTGGCCTCTTCCTCTCAGAGAGGACCTGTTACAACAGGGACCGTTTGTGTGTTCCAACTCTTACCGCGGTTACGTTTGACGGCATGGCGGTTGAACGCCAAATCCTAGCTATCAAAGGTATTCCAGGGGAGGTCATCCCTACTCTACTTAAAGCTAGGAAGGAGGTAACGGCAAAGCATTATCACCGTATCTGGAGGAGGTATGTGTCTTGGTGTGAATCCAAGAATGCTCCTACAGAGGATTTCCAGCTGGGCCGTTTTCTCCATGTTCTACAGACAGGAGTGGATATGGGCCTGAAGTTAGGCTCCATTAAGGGGCAGATTTCGGCCTTATCAATATTCTTTCAGAAGGAATTGGCCTCTCTTCCAAAAGTGCAGACTTTTGTGAAGGGAGTACTACACATCCAACCTCCTTTTGTGCCCCCAGTGGCACCATGGGACCTTAACGTGGTGTTACAGTTCCTTAAATCACATTGGTTTGAACCTCTTCAAACTGTTGACTTGAAATTTCTCACTTGGAAAGTGGTCATGTTATTGGCCTTGGCATCTGCAAGGCGGGTGTCCGAATTGGCGGCCTTGTCTCACAAGAGCCCCTATCTGATTTTCCATGTAGATAGAGCGGAATTGAGAACTCGTCCTCAATTTCTACCCAAGGTGGTTTCGTCGTTTCACATGAACCAACCTATTGTGATGCCTGTGGCTACGGATGTCTTGGAGGATTCCAAGTCCCTTGATGTGGTCAGGGCTTTAAAAATCTATGTAGCCAGAACGGCTCGTATTAGGAAGACAGAGGCACTGTTTGTACTCTATGCAGCCAACAAGATTGGCGCGCCTGCTTCCAAGCAGACTATTGCACGCTGGATCTGTAACACGATTCAGCAGGCTCATTCTACAGCTGGATTGCCGTTACCAAAATCGGTAAAGGCCCATTCCACTAGGAAGGTGGGTTCTTCTTGGGCGGCTGCCGTGGGGTCTCGGCGTTACAGCTTTGCCGAGCAGCTACTTGGTCGTGTTCAAACACTTTTGCAAAATTCTATAAGTTTGATACCCTGGCTGATGAGGACCTCATGTTTGCTCAATCGGTGCTGCAGAGTCATCCGCACTCTCCCGCCCGGTCTGGAGCTTTGGTATAAACCCCATGGTCCTTACGGAGTCCCCAGCATCCTCTAGGACGTAAGAGAAAATAAGATTTTAAACCTACCGGTAAATCTTTTTCTACTAGTCCGTAGAGGATGCTGGGGGCCCGTCCCAGTGCAGACTAAAATCTGCAATAATTGTACATAGTTATTGATAAGGTTACACAAGGCTTGTGTTACAGTTGAAATCAGGCTGTTGCTGATTTTTGTTGTTCATACTGTTAACTGGTTTACTTATATACCATGTTGTACGGTGTGTTTGTGGTGTGAGCTGGTATGTGTCTCACCCTTAATTAACAAAATACTTTTCCTCGAAATGTCCGTCTCCTCTGGGCACAGTTCCTATAACTGGAGTCTGGAGGAGGGGCATAGAGGGAGGAGCCAGTTCACGCCCATTTAAAGTCTTAAAGTGCCCATGTCTCCTGCGGAGCCCGTCTATACCCCCCATGGTCCTTACGGAGTCCCCAGCATCCTCTACGGACTAGAAGAAAAAGATTTACCGGTAGGTTTAAAATCTTATTATATACAGTAAATACTGTAGTGCATGCAAGATAATGTACTAGATTAGTAACAGCACAGTCTGGAACCTGATCCCTAGAGGAGGTGGTGGGGCCCAGGCAGTAGGGCCCACCGGTGGTTTCCCCTGTACCCCTGTGGGCCAGTCCAACCCTGCCTGTATATGTCACTGACTGACCGGACTGAGGGGGCCAACCCTTCCCTGTATATGTCACTGACAGGACTGAGGGTCAAACCCTTCCCTGTATATGTCACTGACTGACCGGACTAAGGGGGCAAACCCTTCCCTGTATATGTCACTGATTGACCAGACTGAGGGGCAAACCCTTCCCTGTATATGTCACTGACTGACCGGACTGAGGGGGCAAACCCTTTCCCTGTATATGTCACTGACCGGACTGAGGGGACAAACCTTTCCCTGTATATGTCACTGACTGACCGGACTAAGGGGGCAAACCCTTCCCTGTATATGTCACTGATTGACCGGACTGAGGGGCAAACCCTTCCCTGTATATGTCACTGACTGACCGGACTGAGGGGGCAAACCCTTCCCTGTATATGTCACTGACTGACCGGACTGAGGGGGCAAGCCCTTCCCTGTATATGTCACTGACCGGACTGAGGGGGCAAACCCTTCCCTGTATATGTCACTGACTGACCGGACTGAGGGGAAAACCCTTCCCTGTATATGTCACTGACTGACAGGACTGAGGGGGCAAACCCTTCCCTGTATATGTCACTGACTGACCGGACTGAGGGGGCAAACCCTTCCCTGTATATGTCACTGACTGACCGGACTGAGGGGAAAACCCTTCCCTGTATATGTCACTGACTGACTGACCGGACTGAGGGGGCAAACCCTTCCCTGTATGTCACTGACTGAGGGGCAAACCGATCCCTGTATATGTCACTGACTGACTGACCGGACTGAGGGGGCAAACCGTTCCCTGTATATGTCACTCACTGACTAAGGGGCAAACCCTTCCCTGTATATGTCACTCACTGACTGACCGGACTGAGGGGGCAAACCCTTCCCTGTATATGTAACTGAGGGGCAGATGTATTGAGCCTGGAGAAGTGATAAAGCAGTGATAAGTGCCAGGTGATAACGCACCAGCCAATCAGCTCCAGTATGTAAATTTACAGTTAGGAGCTGATTGGCTGGTGCGTTATCACCTTGTACTTATCACTGCTTTATCACTTCTCCAGGCTTAATACATCTGCCCCTGACTGACCGGACTGAGGAGGCAAACCCATCCCTGTATATGTCACTGACTGACCGGACTGAGGGGGCAAACCCTTCCCTGTATATGTCACTGACTGACCGGACTGAGGGGCAAACCCTTCCCTGTATTTCTCTTACGTCCTAGAGGATGCTGGGGACTCCGTAAGGACCATGGGGTATAGACGGGCTCCGCAGGAGACATGGGCACTATAAAGAACTTTTAGTATGGGTGTGCACTGGCTCCTCCCTCTATGCCACTCCTCCAGACCTCAGTTAGATCTTGTGCCCAGAGGAGATAGTGTGCATTACAGGGAGCTCTCCTGAGTTTCTCTGATTAAAGTATTTTGTTAGGTTTTTTATTTTCAGGGAGCACTGCTGGCAACAGACTCCCTGCATCGAGGGACTGAGGGGAGAGAAGCAGCCCTACTCTCTGAGTTGCAAGGTCCTGCTTCTTAGGCTACTGGACACCATTAGCTCCAGAGGGAGTCGGAACGCAGGTCTCACCCTGCTGTTCGTCCCGGAGCCGCGCCGCCGTTCTCCTCACAGAGCCGGAAGATAGAAGCCGGGTGAGTATAAGAAGAAAGAAGACTTCACAGGCGGCAGAAGACTTCAGATCTTCACTGAGGTAAGCGCGCAGCGGTAACGCTGCGCGCCATTGCTCCCACAACACACACACAGGGCAGGCACAGATGGGTGCTGCGCCCTGGGCAGCAATAAACCTCGGGACTGGCATATTGGGAGGTATTAGACTGCGGAGGCAGTAAATCCATGAACCCCAGCCATTTTTTGTAAATTCAAGCGGGACCGAAGCCCGCCGCTGGAGGGGGCAGAGCTTGATCCCTCAGCACTAACCAGCGCCATTTTCTCCACAGAAGCTGCAGAGACGCTGGCTCCCCGGACTCTCCCCTGCTGAACTCAGACCAGAGGGCTAAAAAAGAGGAGGGGGGCACAATTATTGGCGCAGTGAGTGTTTAGGTTATTGTTATAACATAAAAGCGCTATCTGGGTTTATTCCAGTGTCAGTGGGCGCTGGGTGTGTGCTGGCATACTCTCTCTCTGTCTCACCAAAGGGCCTTGGTGGGGAATTGTCCCCTTATAGGTATATCCCGGTGTGTGTGGGGTGTCGGTACATGCGTGTCGGCATGTTTGGAGCGGAAGGCTCGTCTAAGGAGGAGGTGGAGCAGATGAGTGGTGAGTCCCCGTCGGCGGTGCCGACTCAGGAGTGAATGGATATGTGGCATATGTTAAATGCAAGTGTTGCATCATTACATAAGAGACTGGACAAAGCTGAGTCCAGGGAGACAACAGGGGTCAATCCACGGATTGGACCGAGTCACAGGGCCCTTCGGGGTCTCAGAAACGTCCCTTGTCACAGATAGTAGACACGGATACCGACACGGAGTCTGACTCCAGTGTCGACTACGATAAAGCAAGGTTGCACCCTAGGGTGACAAAAAGTATTCAGTGTATGATTATTGTAATAAAAGATGTTTTGCATATCACTGATGAACCATCTGTTCCCGACACGAGAGTACACATGTTTAAGGGGAAGAAGCCTGTAGTAAACTTTCCCCCGTCCCATGAACTTAATGAGTTATTTGAAAAAGCTTGGGAAACTCCAGATAAGAGACTGCAGATTCCCAAAAGGGTTATTATGGCGTATCCATCCTTTCCCTATGCAGGACAGGAAACGTTGGGAATCCTCTCCCAGGGTGGACAAGGCTTTAACACGCCTGTCTAAGAAGGTGGCGCTGCCGTCTCCGGACACGGCGGCCCTCAAGGATCCTGCTGACCGCAGGCAGGAGACTACGTTAAAGTCTATTTATATACATACTGGTGCTTTGCTCAGGCCGGCAATTGCGTCGGCATGGGTATGTAGCGCAGTTGCAGCTTGGACAGATATTTTGTCAGCTGACCTTGATACCCTGGACAGGGATACCATTTTACTAACTTTGGCCCATATTAAGGACGCGGTCTTATATATGAGAGACGCTCAAAGATACATTGGACTGCTGGGTTCTAGAGCCAATGCCATGGCTATTTCTCCGAGACGAGCCTTATGGACCCGAAAATGGACGGGTGATGCGGACTCACAAAAGCATATGGAGGTTTTACCTTACAAGGGTGAAGTGTTGTTTGGGGAGGGGCTCGCGGACCTGGTTTCCACAGCTACCGCGGGTAAATCTACCTTTTTGCCTTTTGTACCCCAACAGCAAAAGAAAACTCCACAGTATCAGATGCAGTCCTTTCGGTCGCAAAAGTCCAGAAGAGGTCGGGGCTCCTCCTTCCTTGCCAGAGGTAAGGGTAGAGGAAAGAGAACACCTGCTACGGCTAGTTCCCAGGAGCAGAAGTCCTCCCCGGCTTCTACAAAATCAACCGCATGACGCTGGGGCTCCCCTAAGGGAGTCCGCACTGGTGGGGGCACGCCTTCGACTCTTCAGCCAGGTCTGGGTTCGGTCAGACGTGGATCCTTGGGCGATGGAAATTGTTTCCCAGGGCTACAAGCTGGAATTCGAAGAGGTGCCCCCTCGCCGATTTTTCTAGTCGGCCTTAACAGCTTCTCCCCAAGGGAGGGAAGTAGTGTTAGCTGCAATTCAAACGCTGTGCCAGCAGCAAGTGATTGTCAGGGTTCCCCTGGCCCAACAAGGAAAAGGGTATTATTCGACCCTGTTTGTGGTCCCGAAGCCGGATGGTTCGGTCAGACCCATTTTAAATTTAAAATCCCTGAACTTGTACTTAAAAAAATTCAAATTCAAGATGGAATCGCTCCGAGCTGTAATATCCAGCCTGGAAGGGGGGGATTTTATGGTGTCACTAGACATAGGGGATGCATACCTTCATGTCCCCATATATCCCTCTCATCAGGAGTACTTGAGATTCGCTGTACAGGACTGTCATTACCAGTTTCAGACGTTGCCGTTTGGGCTTTCCACGGACCCGAGGATTTTCACCAAGGTGATGGCGGAAATGATGGTGCTCCTGCGCAAGCAAGGAGTCACAATTATCCCATACTTGGACGATCTCCTGATAAAGGCGAGATCAAGAGATCAATTGCTGAAGAATGTGTCGCTCTCCCTGAGAGTGCTCCAACAGCACGGATGGATTCTCAATCTGCCAAAGTCACAATTGGTTCCAACGACTCGACTATCGTTTCTAGGCATGCTTCTGGACACGGAACGGAAAAAGGTTTTTCTCCCGTCAGAAAAAGCTCAGGATCTCCAGAACATGGTCCGAGACCTGCTAAAGCCAAAAAGAGTGTCAGTTCATCAATGCACTCGAGTTTTGGGAAAAATGGTTGCAGCCTACGAGGCCATCCCCTTCGGCAGGTTTCATGCAAGGACTTTTCAGTGGGACCTTCTGAACAAGTGGTCCGGGCCCCATCTACAGATACATCAGAAAATAACACTGTCCCCCAGGGCCAGAGTATCTCTACTATGGTGGCTGCACAGTGCTCACCTTCTAGAGGGTCGCAGGTTCGGCATTCAGGACTGGGTTCTGGTAACCAAGGACGCGAGCCTCCTAGGGTGGGGAGCAGTCACGCAAGGAAGAAATTTTCAGGGAATATAATCAAGCCAGAAGGCTTGTCTGCACATCAACAAGCTGGAATTAAGGGCCATATACAACGGCCTTCGGCAAGCGGAGAATCTTCTTCGCAATCTACCGGTTCGGATTCAATCAGACAATGTCACAGCCGTGGCTCATGTAAACCGCCAAGGCGGGACAAGGAGCAGAGTCGCGATGGCGGAAGCCACCAGGATTCTTCGATGGGCGGTGTGACAGGACGGTCCCGTACGAAAGCACTCGCCGCTTTCGCGTCCCATTGGCTGCGCACAGAATGGAAGGTCAAGTCACACGAGGCCTGACTGTCACAACTGAGGGCTGGTGCTGACCAGGGGGAAGCCTCAGTTGTAGGGGCTGAGGTATATGTGTACCTGGGAGGCAGTATAGGGTTCTTGGACATGCAGGGAACCTTTAGAACAAATGCCCGAAGGCGTGACCACGACAACAAGGGAAAGTTCAAAGGTTTTATTAAACACAGTTCAGAGGAATACTGATGACTTGGTACTGGTAATAGGAAACACAGTTCAGAGAAATACTTGGGATCGATGACGGAACACCGATGGTGACTTGGAATCGATGACGGAACACCGATGGTTACTTTGGGATCGTTGGTAAGCTTTGAGTGAAGCTGGGGTTCGCAGATAGAAATGCACTATTGTACTTAGAAGCACAGGTGAAGCATGAAGTGATGCTGGGGATCGCTGGAGAAGAAGCTGGAGAATGGCTGCTGGGAAGCCGGAGTTCAGACACAGGTGAATCAGGGTAGACTGTAGAGGGTTAATCACTGGAGTGTCGGATTACACTGCAGAGTATAATCACCAGGGAGTCAGGCTGTACTGCAGAGAAAGTCCATGGGAGAACTGCACACTGGAATCACTGAAGACAATTGAAGCACTGACATCTTTCCACCCCAGGAACAGGATATTTATACCTGCTGGGAAGCAGAGATTGGCTGGATGATTAACCAGAGACCAGCGTGCAGCTGCTGTGTAATCAGGCTGAGAGCAGAGTGCAGCTGATAGGCTGAAAGGTAACATGTGATTAGGAAAACATGGCTGCGCCCATGGTAGCTTTTGGTGGGAAAGATTGTTTGTAACTTGAATGTGAGCTTTAACCATGAAGCTGCCAGAATCACAGTAAAGAGATTTGAGACAATGGGGTATATTTACTAAGCTCCCGATTTTGACCGAGATGCCGTTTTTTCTTCAAAGTGTCATCTCGGTTAATCTCGGTCATTTACTAAACACTAATCACGGCAGTGATGAGGGCATTCGTAATTTTTTGCTAGTTCAGGTAAAAAATTACGAATGAATACACCATCGGTCAAATTACGCCTGTTTAGATATGAATCTCGGTCATTTACTAAGAAGTGCAAAGCAAAAAAACACAAAACACTGCCGTGAAAAATTACAACTCGTAAAAAAGTCCTAAAAAAAAACAGACCTGCTTTTTTTTTCCGTGATTTGAGATGCATGCAGGGATCCATGAGATCCGTGCATGTATATCAGTGGGAAGGGGTGGGAAAGTGCTTATTTTTGCCAAAAAAATTGCGTGGGGTCCCCCCTCCTAACCATAACCAGCCTCGGGCTCTTTGAGCCGATCCTGGTTGCAGAAATATGGGGAAAAAAATGACAGGGGTTCCCCCATATTTAAGCAACCAGCATCGGGCTCTGCGCCTGGTCCTGGTCCCAAAAATACGGGGGACAAAAAGAGTAGGGGTCCCCCGTATTTTTAAAACCAGCACCGGGCTCCACTAGCTGGACAGATAATGCCACAGCCGGGGGTCACTTTTATACAGCGCCCTGCGGCCGTGGCATCAAAAATCCAACTAGTCACCCCTGGCCGGGGTACCCTGGGGGAGTGGGAACCCCTTCAATCAAGGGGTCCCCCCCCCCAGCCACCCAAGGGCCAGGGGTGAAGCCCGAGGCTGTCCCCCCCCATCCAATGGGCTGCGGATGGGAGGGCTGATAGCCTTTGTTGTAAAATAAAAGATATTGTTTTTAGTAGCAGTACTACAAGTCCCAGCAAGCCTCCCCCGCATGCTGGTACTTGGAGAACCACAAGTACCAGCATGCGGCGGAAAAACGGGCCCGCTGGTACCTGTAGTACTACCACTAAAAAAATACCCAAAAAAACACAAGACACACACACCGTGAAAGTATAATTTTATTACATACATACACACATACATACATACATACTTACCTTATGTTCTCACGCAGGTCGGTCCTCTTCTCCAGTAGAATCCAAGGGCTACCTGTTGAAGAAATTCTACTCACCAGATCCATGGGTCCAGGCTCCTCGGCAAATCCAGGGTTAATCCACGTACTTGAATTAAAAAAAAAAACGGTGTCCCGACCACGAACTGAAAGGGGACCCATGTTTGCACATGGGTCACCTTCCCACGAATGCCAGAAACCCACTTTGACTTCTGTCTAAGTGGGTTTCTTCAGCCAATCAGGGAGTGCCACGTTGTAGCACTCTCCTGATCAGCTGTGTGCTCCTGTCCTCACTGACAGGCGGCACACGGCAGTGTTACAATGTAGCGCCTATGCGCTCCATTGTAACCAATGCTGGGAACTTTCTGCTCAGCGGTGACGTCACTTTAGGTCAACCGCAGGGCAGAAAGTTCCCAGCATTGGTTACAATGGAGCGCATAGGCGCTACATTGTAACACTGCCGTGTGCCGCCTGTCAGTGAGGACAGCAGCACACAGCTGATCAGGAGAGTGCTACAACGTGGCACTCCCTGATTGGCTGAAGAAACCCACTTAGACAGAAGTCAAAGTGGGTTTCTGGCATTCGTGGGAAGGTGACCCATGTGCAAACATGGGTCCCCTTTCAGTTCGTGGTCGGGACACCGTTTTTTTTTATTTATTCAAGTACGTGGATTAACCCTGGATTTGCCGAGGAGCCTGGACCCATGGATCTGGTGAGTAGAATTTCTTCAACAGGTAGCCCTTGGATTCTACTGGAGAAGAGGACCGACCTGCGTGAGAACATAAGGTAAGTATGTATGTATGTGTGTATGTATGTAATAAAATTATACTTTCACGGTGTGTGTGTCTTGTGTTTTTTTGGGTATTTTTTTAGTGGTAGTACTACAGGTACCAGCGGGCCCGTTTTTCCGCCGCATGCTGGTACTTGTGGTTCTCCAAGTACCAGCATGCGGGGGAGGCTTGCTGGGACTTGTAGTACTGCTACTAAAAACAATATCTTTTCATTATCACAAATGGCTATCAGCCTCCCCATCCGCAGCCCATTGGATGGGGGGGGACAGCCTCGGGCTTCACCCCTGGCCCTTGGGTGGCTGGGGGGGGGACCCCTTGATTGAAGGGGTCCCCACTCCCCCAGGGTACCCCGGCCAGGGGTGACTAGTTGGATTTTTGATGCCACGGCCGCAGGGCACTGTATAAAAGTGACCCCCGGCTGTGGCATTATCTGTCCAGCTAGTGGAGCCCGGTGCTGGTTTTAAAAATACGGGGGACCCCTACTCTTTTTGTCCCCCGTATTTTTGGAACCAGGACCAGGCGCAGAGCCCGATGCTGGTTGCTTAAATATGGGGGAACCCCTGTCAATTTTTTCCCCATATTTCTGCAACCAGGATCGGCTCAAAGAGCCCGAGGCTGGTTATGCTTAGGAGGGGGGACCCCACGCATTTTTTTTTTGGATTTTACATTGTTTAATTAAAAAAAAAAAAATAAGAACCCCAGCACGGATCACACAGATCCGGCCGAGATTGATTGTAAAAAAAAACGGCAGTGTTTTGCTAATCACTGCCGTAAAAATAGGTAAAAAAAAACGAATGACATCGACATCGGAAGCAAAGAAAAATACGAATACGACAGCTTAGTAAATCCATCGTAATCAATTCAAAAAGTTGCAGTTTTACACTGTCGATGTCATTCGTGATTGAACTTTGACCTATTTTCGGAAATTACGAATCTTAGTAAATATACCCCAATGAGATGCAGCGTGCTGCACACAGACAGTGCAGATGGAATCCAGGCTTGGAACACTGGGACAGTCTCAGGAGGCATTTGGAAGGTAAATACTGATAAGGAATTACCTAGATCATGACACTGACCACATAGGGGATTCCCGCTTACCGTCAGTAACCGCCTGTTACTGACTCCACCCACTGCGTTGTGGGCGGGTTTTTTGCTGCCACCACCAAACTCCTAACCTGCCGTGGCGTTTGGAACCACGGTTCTGCTCTGTATGTGCCGATGCACTGCCTTACCGCACCTGTGTGGTGCTGACGAATCCCCACTAGCCACTTGCTAGGCCTCTACCGGTAGCTGGCGGAAGGCGGAACTTGGAGACGTTTAGGTGCTTCCCTGGACAGCCGGAGGACGGGGCTAGGTTTGGCCTAACCCTGTAGGTCACAAGATGAAGCAGTCTTCTTGAGGCAATGATGTTTATTTGCTCAATGATAATAACCTTTAAAAAGGCTCCTCCCTATTGCTAGGGGCAACAGCATACAATCAGATGTTTCAGCAGAATAAAGATGGTACAATACAATCTCTATGGGCCAACTGCCCTCCTTTTATCCCACTCCAATACACATTACCACAGGGGGTAAGCCCGCCCTGTGGTGTACAACCAATCAATGTTTACCCATGAGCTGTGCATGCCTTGGCCTCTATAGTGCTCCCTGGTCTGTGATCCTGTCCTCTCTATAGTGCTCCCTGGTCTGTGCACCTGCCCTCTCTATAGTGCTCCATGGTCTGTACATCTGCCCTCTCTATAGTGCTCCCTGGTCTGTGCACCTGCCCTCTCTATAGTGCTCCCTGGTCTGTACACCTGCCCTCTCTATAGTGCTCCCTGGTCTGTGCACCTGCCCTCTCTATAGTGCTTCCTGGTCTGTACACCTGCCCTCTCTATAGTGCTCCCTGGTCTGTACACCTGCCCTCTCTATAGTGCTATCTGGTCTGTACATCTCTCCTCTCTATAGTGCTCCCTGGTCTGTACACCTGTCCTCTCTATAGTGCTCCCTGGTCTGTACACCTGCCCTCTCTATAGTGCTATCTGGTCTGTACACCTGCCCTCTCTATAGTGCTCCCTGGTCTGTACACCTGCCCTCTCTATAGTGCTCCCTGGTCTGTACCCCTGCCCTCTCTATAGTGCTCCCTGGTCTGTACCCCTGCCCTCTCTATAGTGCTCCCTGGTCTGTGCACCTGCCCTCTCTATAGTGCTCCCTGGTCTGTACACCTGCCCTCTCTATAGTGCTCCCTGGTCTGTACCCCTGCCCTCTCTATAGTGCTCCCTGGTCTGTACACCTGCCCTCTCTATAGTGCTCCCTGGTCTGTACCCCTGCCCTCTCTATAGTGCTACCTGGTCTGTACACCTGCCCTCTCTATAGTACTCCCTGGTCTGTGCCCCTGCCCTCTCTATAGTGCACCCTGGTCTGTACACCTGCCCTCTCTATAGTGCTCCCTGGTCTGTACCCCTGCCCTCCCTATAGTGCTACCTGGTCTGTACACCTGCCCTCTCTATAGTGCTCCCTGGTCTGTACCCCTGCCCTCTCTATAGTGCTCCCTGGTCTGTACACCTGCCCTCTCTATAGTGCTCCCTGGTCTGTGCACCAGACCTCTCTATAGTGCTCTCTGGTCTGTACCCCTGCCCTCTCTATAGTGCTACCTGGTCTGTACACCTGCCCTCTTTATAGTGCTCCCTGGTCTGTGCCCCTGCCCTCTCTATAGTGCTCTCTGGTCTGTACACCTGCCCTCTCTATAGTGCTCCCTGGTCTGTACACCTCTCCTCTCTATAGTGCTCCCTGGTCTGTGCACCTGACCTCTCTATAGTGCTCCCTGGTCTGTACACCTGCCCTCTCTATAGTGCTCCCTGGTCTGTACACCTGCCCTCTCTATAGTGCTCCCTGGTCTGTACACCTGACCTCTCTATAGTGCTCCCTGGTCTGTACACCTGCCCTCTCTATAGTGCTCCCTGGTCTGTGCACCTCTCCTCTCTATAGTGCTTCCTGGTCTGTGCACCTGCCCTCTCTATAGTGCTCCCTGGTCTGTACCCCTGCCCCCTCTATAGTGCTCCCTGGTCTGTACACCTCTCCTCTCTATAGTGCTCCCTGGTCTGTGCACCTGCCCTCTCTATAGTGCTCCCTGGTATGTACACCTGCCCTCTCTATAGTGCTCCCTGGTCTGTACCTCTGCCCTCTCTATAGTGCTACCTGGTCTGTACACCTGCCCTCTCTATAGTACTCCCTGGTCTGTGCCCCTGCCCTCTCTATAGTGCTCCCTGGTCTGTACACCTGCCCTCTCTATAGTGCTCCCTGGTCTGTACCCCTGCCCTCCCTATAGTGCTACCTGGTCTGTACACCTGCCCTCTCTATAGTGCTCCCTGGTCTGTACCCCTGCCCTCTCTATAGTGCTCCCTGGTCTGTACACCTGCCCTCTCTATAGTGCTCCCTGGTCTGTGCACCAGACCTCTCTATAGTGCTCTCTGGTCTGTACCCCTGCCCTCTCTATAGTGCTACCTGGTCTGTACACCTGCCCTCTTTATAGTGCTCCCTGGTCTGTGCCCCTGCCCTCTCTATAGTGCTCTCTGGTCTGTACACCTGCCCTCTCTATAGTGCTCCCTGGTCTGTACACCTCTCCTCTCTATAGTGCTCCCTGGTCTGTGCACCTGACCTCTCTATAGTGCTCCCTGGTCTGTACACCTGCCCTCTCTATAGTGCTCCCTGGTCTGTACACCTGCCCTCTCTATAGTGCTCCCTGGTCTGTACACCTGACCTCTCTATAGTGCTCCCTGGTCTGTACACCTGCCCTCTCTATAGTGCTCCCTGGTCTGTGCAACTCTCCTCTCTATAGTGCTTCCTGGTCTGTGCACCTGCCCTCTCTATAGTGCTCCCTGGTCTGTACCCCTGCCCCCTCTATAGTGCTCCCTGGTCTGTACACCTCTCCTCTCTATAGTGCTCCCTGGTCTGTGCACCTGCCCTCTCTATAGTGCTCCCTGGTATGTACACCTGCCCTCTCTATAGTGCTCCCTGGTCTGTACCCCTGCCCCCTCTATAGTGCTCCCTGGTCTGTACACCTCTCCTCTCTATAGTGCTCCCTGGTCTGTGCACCTGCCCTCTCTATAGTGCTCCCTGGTATGTACACCTGCCCTCTCTATAGTGCTCCCTGGTCTGTACACCTGCCCTCTCTATAGTGCTATCTGGTCTGTACACCTGCCCTCTCTATAGTGCTCCCTGTTCTGTACACCTGCCCTCTCTATAGTGCTCCCTGGTCTGTACACCTGCCCTCTCTATAGTGCTCCCTGGTCTGTACCCCTGCCCTCTCTATAGTGCTCCCTGTTCTGTGCACCTGCCCTCTCTATAGTGCTCCCTGGTCTGTACCCCTGCCCTCTCTATAGTGCTCCCTGGTCTGTACACCTGCCCTCTCTATAGTGCTCCCTGGTCTGTACCCCTGCCCTCTCTATAGTGCTCCCTGGTCTGTACCCCTGCCCTCTCTATAGTGCTCCCTGGTCTGTGCCCCTGCCCTCTCTATAGTGCTCCCTGGTCTGTACACCTGCCCTCTCTATAGTGCTCCCTGGTCTGTACACCTGCCCTCTCTATAGTGCTCCCTGGTCTGTGCACCAGACCTCTCTATAGTGCTCCCTGGTCTGTACACCTGCCCTCTCTATAGTGCTCCCTGGTCTGTACACCTGCCCTCTCTATAGTGCTCCCTGGTCTGTGCACCTGACCTCTCTATAGTGCTCCCTGGTCTGTACACCTCTCCTCTCTATAGTGCTCCCTGGTCTGTGCACCTGACCTCTCTATAGTGCTCCCTGGTCTGTACACCTGCCCTCTCTATAATGCTCCCTGGTCTGTACACCTGCCCTCTCTATAGTGCTCCCTGGTCTGTACACCTGACCTCTCTATAGTGCTCCCCGGTCTGTACACCTGCCCTCTCTATAGTGCTCCCTGGTCTGTACACCTACCCTCTCTATAGTGCTCCCTGGTCTGTGCACCTGCCCTCTCTATAGTGCTCCCTGGTCTGTACACCTCTCCTCTATATAGTGCTCCCTGGTCTGTACACCTGCCCTCTCTGTAGCGCTCCCTGGTCTGTGCACCTGCCCTCTCTATAGTGCTCCCTGGTCTGTGCACCTGCCCTCTCTATAGCGCTCCCTGGTCTGTACACCTGCCCTCTCTATAGCGCTCCCTGGTCTGTGCACCTGCCCTCTCTATAGTGCTCCCTGGTCTGTGCACCTGCCCTCTCTATAGTGCTCCCTGGTCTGTACACCTGCCCTCTCTATAGTGCTCCCTGGTCTGTACACCTCTCCTCTCTATAGTGCTCCCTGGTCTGTGCACCTGCCCTCTCTATAGTGCTCCCTGGTATGTACACCTGCCCTCTCTATAGTGCTCCCTGGTCTGTACACCTCTCCTCTCTATAGTGCTCCCTGGTCTGTGCACCTGCCCTCTCTATAGTGCTCCCTGGTCTGTGCACCTGCCCTCTCTATAGTGCTCCCTGGTCTGTGCACCTGCCCTCTCTATAGTGCTCCCTGGTCTGTACACCTGCCCTCTCTATAGTGCTCCCTGGTCTGTGCACCAGACCTCTCTATAGTGCTCCCTGGTCTGTACACTTGCCCTCTCTATAGTGCTCCCTGGTCTGTACACCTGCCCTCTCTATAGTGCTCCCTGTTCTGTACACCTGCCCTCTCTATAGTGCTCCCTGGTCTGTACACCTGCCCTCTCTATAGTGCTCCCTGGTCTGTGCACCAGACCTCTCTATAGTGCTCCCTGGTCTGTACACCTGCCCTCTCTATAGTGCTCCCTGGTCTGTACACCTGCCCTTTCTATAGAGCTCCCTGGTCTGTACACCTGCCCTCTCTATAGTGCTCCCTGGTCTGTACACCTGACCTCTCTATAGTGCTCCCTGGTCTGTACACCTGCCCTCTCTATAGTGCTCCCTGGTCTGTACAACTGCCCTCTCTATAGTGCTACCTGGTCTGTACACCTGCCCTCTCTATAGTGCTCCCTGGTCTGTGCCCCTGCCCTCTCTATAGTGCTCCCTGGTCTGTACACCTGCCCTCTGTATAGTGCTCCCTGGTCTGTACACCTCTCCTCTCTATAGTGCTCCCTGGTCTGTACACCTGCCCTCTCTATAGTGCTCCCTGGTCTGTACACCTCTCCTCTCTATAGTGCTCCCTGGTCTGTGCCCCTGCCCTCTCTATAGTGCTCCCTGGTCTTTACACCTGACCTCTCTATAGTGCTCCCTGGTCTGTACACCTGCCCTCTCTATAGTGCTCACTGGTCTGTACACCTGACCTCTGTATAGTGCTCCCTGGTCTGTACACCTGCCCTCTCTATAGTGCTCCCTGGTCTGTACACCTGCCCTCTCTATAGTGCTCCCTGGTCTGTGCACCGGCCCTCTCTATAGAGCTCCCTGGTCTGTATACCTGCCCTCTCTATAGTGCTCCCTGGTCTGTGCACCAGACCTCTCTATAGTGCTCCCTGGTCTGTACACCTGCCCTCTCTATAGTGCTCCCCGGTCTGTGCACCAGACCTCTCTATAGTGCTCCCTGGTCTGTACACCTGCCCTCTCTATAGTGCTCCCTGGTCTGTGCACCTGCCCTCTCTATAGTGCTCCCTGGTCTGTACACCTGCCCTCTCTATAGTGCTCCCTGGTCTGTACACCTGCCCTCTCTATAGTGCTCCCTGGTCTGTGCACCAGACCTCTCTATAGTGCTCCCTGGTCTGTCCACCTGCCCTCTCTATAGTGCTCCCTGGTCTGTACATCTGCCCTCTCTATAGTGCTCCCTGGTCTGTACACCTCTCCTCTCTATAGTGCTCCCTGGTCTGTGCACCTGCCCTCTCTATAGTGCTCCCTGGTCTGTACACCTGCCCTCTCTATAGTGCTCCCTGGTCTGTACGCCTGACCTCTCTATAGTGCTCCCTGGTCTGTGCATCTGCCCTCTCTATAGTGCTCCCTGGTCTGTACACCTGCCCTCTCTAAAGTGCTATCTGGTCTGTACATCTCTCCTCTCTATAGTGCTCCCTGGTCTGTGCAGCTGCCCTCTCTATAGTGCTCCCTGGTCTGTACACCTGCCCTCTCTATAGTGCTCCCTGGTCTGTACACCTGCCCTCTCTATAGTGCTCCCTGGTCTGTGCACCTCTCCTCTCTATAGTGCTCCCTGGTCTGTACTCCTGCCCTCTCTATAGTGCTCCCTGGTCTGTACACCTGCCCTCTCTATAGTGCTCCCTGGTCTGTACACCTGACCTCTCTATAGTGCTCCCTGGTCTGTGCACCTGCCCTCTCTATAGTGCTCCCTGGTCTGTGCACCTGCCCTCTCTATAGTGCTCCCTGGTCTGTGCACCTGCCCTCTCTCTAGTGCTCCCTGGTCTGTACACCTGCCCTCTCTAATAGTGCTCCCTGGTGTGTGCACCTGCCCTCTCTATAGTGCTCCCTGGTCTGTGCACCTGCCCTCTCTATAGTGCTCCCTGGTCTGTGCACCTGCCCTCTCTATAGTGCTCCCTGGTCTGTGCACCTGCCCTCTCTATAGTGCTCCCTGGTCTGTACACCTGCCCTCTCTATAGTGCTCCCTGGTCTGTGCACCAGACCTCTCTATAGTGCTCCCTGGTCTGTACACCTGCCCTCTCTATAGTGCTCCCTGGTCTGTACACCTGCCCTCTCTATAGTGCTCCCTGTTCTGTACCCCTGCCCTTTCTATAGAGCTCCCTGGTCTGTACACCTGCCCTCTCTATAGTGCTCCCTGGTCTGTACACCTGACCTCTCTATAGTGCTAACTGGTCTGTGCGCCTGCCCTCTTTATAGTGCTACCTGGTCTGTACACCTGCCCTCTCTATAGTGCTCCCTGGTCTGTACACCTCTCCTCTCTATAGTTCTCCCTGGTCTGTGCCCCTGCCCTCTCTATAGTGCTCCCTGGTCTGTACACCTGCCCTCTGTATAGTGCTCCCTGGTCTGTACACCTCTCCTCTCTATAGTGCTCCCTGGTCTGTACACCTGCCCTCTCTATAGTGCTCCCTGGTCTGTACACCTCTCCTCTCTATAGTGCTCCCTGGTCTGTGCCCCTGCCCTCTCTATAGTGCTCCCTGGTCTGTACACCTCTCCTCTCTATAGTGCTCCCTGGTATGTACACCTGCCCTCTCTATAGTGCTCCCTGGTCTGTACACCTCTCCTCTCTGTAGTGCTCCCCGGTCTGTGCACCAGACCTCTCTATAGTGCTCCCTGGTCTGTACACCTGCCCTCTCTATAGTGCTCCCTGGTCTGTGCACCTGCCCTCTCTATAGTGCTCCCTTGTCTGTACACCTGCGCTCTCTATAGTGCTCCCTGGTCTGTACACCTGCCCTCTCTATAGTGCTCCCTGGTCTGTGCACCAGACCTCTCTATAGTGCTCCCTGGTCTGTACATCTGCCCTCTCTATAGTGCTCCCTGGTCTGTACACCTCTCCTCTCTATAGTGCTCCCTGGTCTGTGCACCTGCCCTCTCTATAGTGCTCCCTGGTCTGTACACCTGCCCTCTCTATAGTGCTCCCTGGTCTGTACGCCTGACCTCTCTATAGTGCTCCCTGGTCTGTGCATCTGCCCTCTCTATAGTGCTCCCTGGTCTGTACACCTGCCCTCTCTATAGTGCTATCTGGTCTGTACATCTCTCCTCTCTATAGTGCTCCCTGGTCTGTGCACCTGCCCTCTCTATAGTGCTCCCTGGTCTGTACACCTGCCCTCTCTATAGTGCTCCCTGGTCTGTACCCCTGCCCTCTCTATAGTGCTCCCTGGTCTGTACACCTGCCCTCTCTATAGTGCTCCCTGGTCTGTGCACCTCTCCTCTCTATAGTGCTCCCTGGTCTGTACTCCTGCCCCCTCTATAGTGCTCCCTGGTCTGTACACCTACCCTCTCTATAGTGCTCCCTGGTCTGTACACCTGCCCTCTCTATAGTGCTCACTGGTCTGTACACCTGACCTCTGTATAGTGCTCCCTGGTCTGTACACCTGCCCTCTCTATAGTGCTCCCTGGTCTGTACACCTGCCCTCTCTATAGTGCTCCCTGGTCTGTGCACCGGCCCTCTCTATAGAGCTCCCTGGTCTGTATACCTGCCCTCTCTATAGTGCTCCCTGGTCTGTGCACCAGACCTCTCTGTAGTGCTCCCTGGTCTGTACACCTGCCCTCTCTATAGTGCTCCCCGGTCTGTGCACCAGACCTCTCTATAGTGCTCCCTGGTCTGTACACCTGCCCTCTCTATAGTGCTCCCTGGTCTGTGCACCTGCCCTCTCTATAGTGCTCCCTGGTCTGTACACCTGCCCTCTCTATAGTGCTCCCTGGTCTGTACACCTGCCCTCTCTATAGTGCTCCCTGGTCTGTGCACCAGACCTCTCTATAGTGCTCCCTGGTCTGTCCACCTGCCCTCTCTATAGTGCTCCCTGGTCTGTACATCTGCCCTCTCTATAGTGCTCCCTGGTCTGTACACCTCTCCTCTCTATAGTGCTCCCTGGTCTGTGCACCTGCCCTCTCTATAGTGCTCCCTGGTCTGTACACCTGCCCTCTCTATAGTGCTCCCTGGTCTGTACGCCTGACCTCTCTATAGTGCTCCCTGGTCTGTGCATCTGCCCTCTCTATAGTGCTCCCTGGTCTGTACACCTGCCCTCTCTAAAGTGCTATCTGGTCTGTACATCTCTCCTCTCTATAGTGCTCCCTGGTCTGTGCAGCTGCCCTCTCTATAGTGCTCCCTGGTCTGTACACCTGCCCTCTCTATAGTGCTCCCTGGTCTGTACACCTGCCCTCTCTATAGTGCTCCCTGGTCTGTGCACCTCTCCTCTCTATAGTGCTCCCTGGTCTGTACTCCTGCCCTCTCTATAGTGCTCCCTGGTCTGTACACCTGCCCTCTCTATAGTGCTCCCTGGTCTGTACACCTGACCTCTCTATAGTGCTCCCTGGTCTGTGCACCTGCCCTCTCTATAGTGCTCCCTGGTCTGTGCACCTGCCCTCTCTATAGTGCTCCCTGGTCTGTGCACCTGCCCTCTCTCTAGTGCTCCCTGGTCTGTACACCTGCCCTCTCTAATAGTGCTCCCTGGTGTGTGCACCTGCCCTCTCTATAGTGCTCCCTGGTCTGTGCACCTGCCCTCTCTATAGTGCTCCCTGGTCTGTGCACCTGCCCTCTCTATAGTGCTCCCTGGTCTGTGCACCTGCCCTCTCTATAGTGCTCCCTGGTCTGTACACCTGCCCTCTCTATAGTGCTCCCTGGTCTGTGCACCAGACCTCTCTATAGTGCTCCCTGGTCTGTACACCTGCCCTCTCTATAGTGCTCCCTGGTCTGTACAACTGCCCTCGCTATAGTGCTCCCTGTTCTGTACCCCTGCCCTTTCTATAGAGCTCCCTGGTCTGTACACCTGCCCTCTCTATAGTGCTCCCTGGTCTGTACACCTGACCTCTCTATAGTGCTAACTGGTCTGTGCGCCTGCCCTCTTTATAGTGCTACCTGGTCTGTACACCTGCCCTCTCTATAGTGCTCCCTGGTCTGTACACCTCTCCTCTCTATAGTTCTCCCTGGTCTGTGCCCCTGCCCTCTCTATAGTGCTCCCTGGTCTGTACACCTGCCCTCTGTATAGTGCTCCCTGGTCTGTACACCTCTCCTCTCTATAGTGCTCCCTGGTCTGTACACCTGCCCTCTCTATAGTGCTCCCTGGTCTGTACACCTCTCCTCTCTATAGTGCTCCCTGGTCTGTGCCCCTGCCCTCTCTATAGTGCTCCCTGGTCTGTACACCTCTCCTCTCTATAGTGCTCCCTGGTATGTACACCTGCCCTCTCTATAGTGCTCCCTGGTCTGTACACCTCTCCTCTCTGTAGTGCTCCCCGGTCTGTGCACCAGACCTCTCTATAGTGCTCCCTGGTCTGTACACCTGCCCTCTCTATAGTGCTCCCTGGTCTGTGCACCTGCCCTCTCTATAGTGCTCCCTTGTCTGTACACCTGCCCTCTCTATAGTGCTCCCTGGTCTGTACACCTGCCCTCTCTATAGTGCTCCCTGGTCTGTGCACCAGACCTCTCTATAGTGCTCCCTGGTCTGTACATCTGCCCTCTCTATAGTGCTCCCTGGTCTGTACACCTCTCCTCTCTATAGTGCTCCCTGGTCTGTGCACCTGCCCTCTCTATAGTGCTCCCTGGTCTGTACACCTGCCCTCTCTATAGTGCTCCCTGGTCTGTACGCCTGACCTCTCTATAGTGCTCCCTGGTCTGTGCATCTGCCCTCTCTATAGTGCTCCCTGGTCTGTACACCTGCCCTCTCTATAGTGCTATCTGGTCTGTACATCTCTCCTCTCTATAGTGCTCCCTGGTCTGTGCACCTGCCCTCTCTATAGTGCTCCCTGGTCTGTACACCTGCCCTCTCTATAGTGCTCCCTGGTCTGTACACCTGACCTCTCTATAGTGCTCCCTGGTCTGTACACCTGCCCTCTCTATAGTGCTCCCTGGTCTGTGCACCTCTCCTCTCTATAGTGCTCCCTGGTCTGTACTCCTGCCCCCTCTATAGTGCTCCTTGTTCTGTACACCTACCCTCTCTATAGTGCTCCCTGGTCTGTACACCTGCCCTCTCTATAGTGCTCCCTGGTCTGTACACCTGCCCTCTCTATAGTGCTCCCTGGTCTGTGCACCAGACCTCTCTATAGTGCTAACTGGTCTGTATCCCTGCCCTCTCTATAGTGCTCCCTGGTCTGTGCACCTGCCCTCTCTATAGTGCTCCCTGGTCTGTACACCTGCCCTCTCTATAGTGCTCCCTGGTCTGTGCACCTGCCCTCTCTATAGTGCTCCCTGGTCTGTACATCTCTCCTCTCTATAGTGCTCCCTGGTCTGTACACCTGACCTCTCTATAGTGCTCCCTGGTCTGTACACCTGCCCTCTCTATAGTGCTCCCTGGTCTGTGCACCAGACCTCTCTATAGTGCTCCCTGGTCTGTACACCTGCCCTCTCTATAGTGCTCCCTGGTCTGTACCCCTGCCCTCTCTATAGTGCTACCTGGTCTGTACACCTGCCCTCTCTATAGTGCTACCTGGTCTGTACACCTGCCCTCTCTATAGTGCTCCCTGGTCTGTGCACCAGACCTCTCTATAGTGCTCCCTGGTCTGTACACCTGCCCTCTCTATAGTGCTCCCTGGTCTGTACACCTGCCCTCTCTATAGTGCTCCCTGGTCTGTACACCTGCCCTCTCTATAGTGCTCCCTGGTCTGTACACCTGACCTCTCTATAGTGCTCCCTGGTCTGTGCACCTGCCCTCTCTATAGTGCTCCCTGGTCTGTACACCTGCCCTCTCTATAGTGCTCCCTGGTCTGTACCCCTGCCCTCTCTATAGTGCTCCCTGGTTTGTGATCCTGTCCCCTCTATAGTGCTCCCTGGTCTGTGCACCTGCCCTCTCTATAGTGCTCCCCGGCTTGTACACCTGCCCTCTCTATAGTGCTCCCTGGTCTGTACCCCTGCCCTCTCTATAGTGCTCCCTGGTCTGAACACCTGCCCTCTCTATAGTGCTCCCTGGTCTGTACACCTGACCTCTCTATAGTGCTCCCTGGTCTCTACACCTGCCCTCTCTATAGTGCTCCCTGTTCTGTACACCTGCCCTCTCTATAGTGCTCCCTGGTCTGTCCACCTAACCTCTCTATAGTGCTCCCTGGTCTGTGCACCTGCCCTCTCTATAGTGCTCCCTGGTCTGTGCACCCGACCTCTCTATACTGCTCCCTGGTCTGTGCACCTGCCCTCTCTATAGTGCTCCCTGGTCTGTGCATCTGCCCTCTCTATAGTGCTCCCTGGTCTGTACACCTGCCCTCTCTATAGTGCTCCCTGGTCTGTACGCCTCTCCTCTATATAGTGCTCCCTGGTCTGTACACCTGCCCTCTCTATAGTGCTCCCTGGTCTGTACACCTGCCCTCTCTATAGTGCTCCCTGGTCTGTGCACCTGCCCTCTCTATAGTGCTCCCTGGTATGTACACCTGCCCTCTCTATAGTGCTCCCTGGTCTGTACACCTGCCCTCTCTATAGTGCTCCCTGGTCTGTGCACCTGACCTCTCTATAGTGCTCCCTGGTCTGTACACCTGCCCTCTCTATAGTGCTCCCTGGTCTGTACACCTGCCCTCTCTATAGTGCTCCCTGGTCTGTACACCTGACCTCTCTATAGTGCTCCCTGGTCTGTACACCTGCCCTCTCTATAGTGCTCCCTGGTCTGTGCACCTCTCCTCTCTATAGTGCTTCCTGGTCTGTACACCTGCCCTCTCTATAGTGCTCCCTGGTCTGTACCCCTGCCCTCTCTATAGTGCTCCCTGGTCTGTACACCTCTCCTCTCTATAGTGCTCCCTGGTCTGTGCACCTGCCCTCTCTATAGTGCTCCCTGGTATGTACACCTGCCCTCTCTATAGTGCTCCCTGGTCTGTACACCTGCCCTCTCTATAGTGCTCCCTGGTCTGTACACCTGCCCTCTCTATAGTGCCCCCTGGTCTGTACACCTGCCCTCTCTATAGTGCTCCCTGGTCTGTACACCTGCCCTCTCTATAGTGCTCCCTGGTCTGTACGCCTCTCCTCTATATAGTGCTCCCTGGTCTGTACACCTGCCCTCTCTATAGTGCTCCCTGGTCTGTGCACCTGCCCTCTCTATAGTGCTCCTTGGTCTGTGCACCTGCCCTCTCTATAGTGCTCCCTGGTCTGTACACCAGACCTCTCTATAGTGCTCGCTGGTCTGTACACCTGCCCTCTCTATAGTGCTCCCTGGTCTGTACACCTCTCCTCTATATAGTGCTCCCTGGTCTGTACACCTGCCCTCTCTATAGTGCTCCCTGGTCTGTGCACCTGCCCTCTCTATAGTGCTCCCTGGTCTGTGCACCAGACCTCTCTATAGTGCTCCCTGGTCTGTACACCTGCCCTCTCTATAGTGCTCCCTGGTCTGTACATCTGCCCTCTCTATAGTGCTCCCTGGTCTGTACACCTGCCCTCTCTATAGTGCTCCCTGGTCTGTGCACCTGCCCTCTCTATAGTGCTCCCTGGTCTGTACATCTGCCCTCTCTATAGTGCTCCCTGGTCTGTACACCTGCCCTCTCTATAGTGCTCCCTGGTCTGTACCCCTGCCCTCTCTATAGTGCTCCCTGGTCTGTGCACCTGCCCTCTCTATAGTGCTCCCTGGTCTGTGCATCTGCCCTCTCTATACTGCTCCCTGGTCTTTACCCCTGCCCTCTCTATAGTGCTCCCTGGTCTGTGCACCTGCCCTCTCTATAGTGCTCCCTGGTCTGTACATCTGCCCTCTCTATAGTGCTCCCTGGTCTGTACATCTGCCCTCTCTATAGTGCTCCCTGGTCTGTGCACCTGCCCTCTCTGTAGTGCTCCCTGGTCTGTGATCCTGTCCTCTCTATAGTGCTCCCTGGTCTGTGCACCTGCCCTCTCTATAGTGCTCCCTGGTCTGTACCCCTGCCCTCTCTATAGTGCTCCCTGGTCTGTACACCTGCCCTCTCTATAGTGCTCCCTGGTCTGTACATCTCTCCTCTCTATAGTGCTCCCTGGTCTGTGCACCTGCCCTCTCTATAGTGCTCCCTGGTCTGTGCACCTGCCCTCTCTATAGTGCTCCCTGGTCTGTACACCTGCCCTCTCTATAGTGCTCCCTGGTCTGTGATCCTGTCCTCTCTATAGTGCTCCCTGGTCTGTGCACCTGCCCTCTCTATAGTGCTCCCTGGTCTGTACCCCTGCTCTCTCTATAGTGCTCCCTGGTCTGTACGCCTGCCCTCTCTATAGTGCTTCCTGGTCTGTACACCTGCCCTCTCTATAGTGCTCCCTGGTCTGTGCACCTGCCCTCTCTATAGTGCTCCCTGGTATGTACACCTGCCCTCTCTATAGTGCTCCCTGGTCTGTGCACCTGCCCTCTCTATAGTGCTCCCTGGTCTGTGCACCTGCCCTCTCTATAGTGCTCCCTGGTCTGTGCACCTGCCCTCTCTATAGTGCTCCCTGGTCTGTACACCTGCCCTCTCTATAGCGCTCCCTGGTCTGTACACCTGCCCTCTCTATAGTGCTCCCTGGTCTATACACCTGCCCTCTCTATAGTGCTCCCTGGTCTGTGCATCTGCCCTCTCTATAGTGCTACCTGGTCTGTACACCTGACCTCTCTATAGTGCTCCCTGGTCTGTGGACCTGCCCTCTCTATAGTGCTCCCTGGTCTGTGCACCTGCCCTCTCTATAGTGCTCCCTGGTCTGTACACCTGACCTCTCTATAGTGCTCCCTGGTCTGTGCACCTGCCCTCTCTATAGTGCTCCCTGGTCTGTGCACCTGCCCTCTCTATAGTGCTCCCTGGTCTGTGCACCAGACCTCTCTATAGTGCTCCCTGGTCTGTGCACCAGACCTCTCTATAGTGCTCCCTGGTCTGTGCACCTGCCCTCTCTATAGTGCTCCCTGGTCTGTGCATCTGCCCTCTCTGTAGTGCTCCCTGGTCTGTGCACCTGACCTCTCTATACTGCTCCCTGGTCTGTGCACCTGCCCTCTCTGTAGTGCTCCCTGGTCTGTGCACCATACCTCTCTATAGTGCTCCCTGGTCTGTACACCTGCCCTCTCTATAGTGCTCCCTGGTCTGTGCACCTGACCTCTCTATAGTGCTCCCTGGTCTGTACACCTGCCCTCTCTATAGTGCTACCTGGTCTGTACACCTGCCCTCTCTATAGTGCTCCCTGGTCTGTACACCTGCCCTCTCTATAGTGCTTCCTGGTCTGTGCACCTGCCCTCTCTATAGTGCTCCCTGGTCTGTACACCTGCCCTATCTATAGTGCTCCCTGGTCTGTACACCTGCCCTCTCTATAGTGCTCCCTGGTCTGTACACCTGCCCTCTCTATAGTGCTCCCTGGTCTGTACACCTCTCCTCTCTATAGTGCTCCCTGGTCTGTACACCTGCCCTCTCTATAGAGCTATTTTATTTATTCTTTTCTATGTAAGTAATTAGTTGGATCCACTAGTGAGGTGTTTAGTGTGAATATTGGAGTGTATACACCCCTGTCGTGTGTCAGTGACTATAGAGAACATTTAGTTATTGCTGTAAT
Organism: Pseudophryne corroboree; assembly: GCF_028390025.1. Lineage (NCBI taxonomy): Eukaryota > Metazoa > Chordata > Amphibia > Anura > Myobatrachidae > Pseudophryne > Pseudophryne corroboree. The sequence goes on from NC_086451.1 coordinate 16,218,732, forward strand.
GTGACAGTAGTGGTTACACTGACACCAGCAGGTTACTATAACAATTTACAATATCTTACCTCATTATGGAACTATGTATATCCAAAATACTGGCTTTTACATAAGGTGATCCTGAATGGGAAACGGTATAAGACAATGCTAATGGCCCTCATTCCGAGTTGTTCGCTCGCTCGCTGCTTTTAGCAGCATTGCACACGCTAGATACCGCCCTCTGGGAGTGTTTCTTAACATAGTAGTATTGCGTACGAAAGACTAGCAGATTAGCTACTAAATAATTCTTAGCAGTTTCTGAGTAGCTCCAGACCTACTCACAGATTGCGATCAGCTCAGTCCGTTTAGTTCCTGGTTTGACGTCACAAACACGCCCTCCGTTCGGCCAGCCACTCCCACGTTTCTCCAGCCACGCCTGCGTTTTTTAGCCAACGCCGTGAAAACGCTGAGTTGCCGCCCAGAAACGCCCCTTTCCTGTCAATCACTCAACGAACACTCGAGCGACTGAAAAGCATTGCTCGAGCATCAGCAAATCTCCTAAGTTTTGTGTTAAATAACTAAGCGCATGCGCACTGCGTACCATGCGCATGCGCATTTAGCAACTAATCACAGCATAGCGAAAATCGGCAACGAGCGAACAGCTCGGAATGACCACCAATGTGCGCTGTCCACAGTTTTTCTGACTTAGCTCATGTAGCATTCTCCTTCTGTCTCCATGTGAGGTATGGACGCTAGCGGTCTGACCTATGGGAAGCTGCAGTGATATATTAGTATTACCAGTGCCTGTAGTTCTTACAGCATTTAGCCTGTATGTCTTTCTGCTTCTTATCCCTCAACCTAAGCATGATAGATCCACTGCTGCCTTCTGTTCTCAGTAACGTATTATTCACTTCTGCTTTTCCTGGTTATGTCTAGCTGCACATTAATGGGCATATTTATCAATATTAGTTTTACTACAATAGTGTGAAAAAGGATGTTTTCACCCCCTTTCCACATTATTTTAGTATCACCTAAATGTACTAAAGGACAGATAGAGGCGAATTCATAAAATTTGCCTCTAAGCCCTTAACTTTAGATTTTTGTAGTAATCAGATCACATTTTCCATACTTGTGAAAAAAAATAAAGCGGAGGAAGCCCTGTGATAATAAGGCTATCTGCAAGTGGCATTATTAGGGCTGTCCTCCGGTTCCAGTACTTCTGCACAGCCTTCTCTGCCTGCTGACAGTGACGGCTGTGCTCGAATCTGGCCCCTGTGATCAGCCATGTGTGTCTGATAGACCACAGGCTGATCACTGTGTAAACAAAGGAAAAAAATGAGGAAAAAACATAATACTTACCTGCACCTCGGGACCGGCGACCAGTGAGCTCCGCCCATCTGTTCCTGTGCTGCCTGCTGCTGTCACCCGCGTCATCTGATCAGCATACCTCCCAACATTGGGAGATGGGAAAGTTGGACTCCCGGGCGTTCCAAGCGCCCCCCGTCCATACAATGTGAACGGGCAACGGGTCGCATCGACCCGGCAACCCATTCACACCGCACAGCGACCCGGGTGGAAGCCGTATTCAACCCTGGTCACTACCTGGGCCCTTTCAGACCACACAGCAGCCCAGGTTACTGCACGCGCATGTGCAAAAACCAGAGTCTGAAAGGGGTATTACCGTGTATTTACCAGGTCTGCAAGAAGGATTCAACTATCCCTTAGGATGGAAGACTTGATTTTCATGCACCAGGCAGATGAGGTAAGCACGCAGGGGGCACTGACGCAATCGCAAGTCATAACACCGCAGGTGCATAAAGTTTACAGACATGATAAATGACGCATCGATAAGCGTCGTGTGATTAATAGAATAATACAGAAGATTCCTAATACCGGCTAAGCTGGTGGGAGAGATAGCTCTGGAGAATGGTTGTTAGCTAGAAAGGTGACGAAGGAAATAATTGTGTCAAGCCTTGAAGACAGTTGTATCATGCTGTATAGACAGGATCAAAGCAGATTTGTACGTTAGAAGTGAGATTGTTAGTAAGAGATAACTTACCCCTTACACCTCTGTTATTCCTCAGCCTCCTTTTATTGCTGCTATACGTATTCCCAATTCCAAAGCGCTACAGATTATGCTGGCGCTATGTAAATAAATGTGGAAGCAGAGACTGATAAAGTAGTGTTATGGATACTATGGTATTCAATTAACAGGGTAATTCAGACCTGATCGGTAGGGTGCGTTTTTTGCATCCCTGCGATCAGATAGTCACCGCCTACAGGGGGAGGGTATATGGTGTGTGCAGGGGTGCGATCGCATTTGTAGCAGAGCTGCACAAACATCAGTTTGTGCAGTCTCTGCTCAGCCCAGGACTTACTCAGCCAATGTGATGGTTTCCTGGTGTTAGGGGCCGGAGCTGACGTTAAATACCCTCCCTCCAAACGCTTGAGCCCGTCTGCGTTTTTTCGGACACTCCTGTAAAACGGTCAGTTGTCACCCACAAATGACCTCTTCCTGTCAATCACCTTGCGTTCGGCCGTGCGATCGCTTTTTTCACACCATCCCGTCACTAGGCACCGATGCCCGGTGCAGTGTCCAACGCGCCGTCGCATTGCGGTGCATGCGTAGTTTAGATCTGATCGCTTGCTGTGCGCAAATGCACAGCAGCGATCAGATCCGAATTACCCCCTAAGTGTGAAGAAACATCGGGAGCGAAAAATGTACGTTTTTCGCAATTTTTCTCAGATTTTTTTTTCCGGTGTGTTTTTCGCTACAAACAGCCCCATTTTCGGACGAAAATGGGTCTGTTTTAGGGGATCTTGCTTCGCCTGTCTGAGGCAGGTGAAACGAAGTCCCTGATAAACTGCGTCTCGCGCTGACTTATCAGGGCTAATTGAATAGCCCCTGGCGACATAATTACCTGCGATCGATTATGGCGGGTAATTGAATACTGGCCTATAGATGATTGAACGGCTACTGCTGATGGTGATAGAGCTACTCTTGTAACGTTGAGCCCAAATGATCAGGAATATGTAGAGTATTGTACATGAGCTGTCATTCTCTAAAAACGTTACCTAAAACTAATTCTCAGGCCGACACATCTGCATAAACAGGGATGCCTACAACTGGATTCCGAGCGGTATACTCAGTGTCCTTACTTCTAATTCACAGTGAACAAAAGGCGCATGACCCTACTAACTCATCGGTACAAACACTGGACCCTCACCACCGGGGGGGATATTATTGGCGTACATGAGCATAGTATAAATAACATGTAATAATAGTAAATGGAAAGTAACAGGAGACACTCCCCACAGAACATTCACTCATCCTGCTAAAACGGACAAATATCCTTTTGGAAATTGACGCATTATAATAAATTAGAGCCTTTTTACTTTCTCGGATATTCTACAAGGCCATTGCTCTTAGGGTGGCCCCAGGCAATCACATGGATCTGTATAGGCCAGAGGTTCCCAAACGCGGTCCTCAAGGCACCCCAACGGTCCAGGTTTTAAGTATATCCGTGCTTGCCCACAGGTGACTTAATTAGCACCTTAGTCAATTTGATTTAACCATCTGTGCTGAGCCATGGCTATACCTAAATCCTGGACTGTTGGGGTGCCTTGAGGACCGCGTTTGGGAACCTGTGGTATAGGCTCATACACACTAGGCTCATCCAAATGTACAAGATCACCTGGGAAAGCTCTCTGCTGCCCTCATGAGGCCAACTACAGGATAGTGTCTTGTCTAGTTACCAATGGACAAAGCTTTAGGAGCAGATGTACGAAGCCTTGGGGAGAGATAAAGTACCAGCCAATCAGCATCTAACTGCCATGTTACAGGCTGTGTTTGAAAAATGACAGTTAGGAACTGATTGTTTTTTTGTTTATCTCTTTCCACTTTATCACTCTCCAAGGCTTCGTACGTCTGCTCCTTAGGGGGATATCCAATTACTCGCTGTACATTACCACGGGTAATGATATTGCCCAGGGCTATCCTATTAGCCCCGATATGTCGGCACTAGCTGAGGCTTATCGGGGGTTTTGCTACTGCACCAGGTGCCGGCTCCTAACAGCTCCCACTGCAGACAGGATAACACTGACCTCCGGCTCCCCGGTCACATGACCGCTCCCCCGTCATGTGACCGCTGCTGGGGACAGGGGAAGAGGGGGGAGGTTGCCTCCTGATGCGTCCACAATTAGATTGCGGAGGACGCATCGGAAACTAAGGTTGACCCCTAGCAGCGCAGCCCCGCTGCGCTATCAGGCTGTCTGCCGCCATATTTAAATTGAAGTGGCTGTTACGAAAATGGGCCCGTCCCTCCCCCTCCCACCCCCCCCAACGCCGCATCACCACCCGGCGAACACCCGCCGCTCTCAATCTCATTGTAGTCGCATCCATCGGAGATGCGACCGCAATGTGTGTGTCCGCGCAGTCACGATGCTGCTGATGCACATGTGCAGTTTGCCTACATTGCATTGCATTAGCGGCCGGGTCCTCCCGCACTTTGAATACACACTGTTAGGCTAATTGACTGCTGACAAAATGAACCCTAGTGTACAAGTATGTGTGTCTGTCTGATAGGGAACACAGGGGGAAATGCAATGTGTCATTCCGGAACGGCAGATCCTACGCGCTGGAATCACAAGTTATCCCTCGCACCACCATAGAGTTTCAATGCCAGCACTACTGTAATATGTAATTGGCGAATAAGTGTGCAGCTGCCCAGGGGCACTTTCGTCTGAATTTCATTCCCCCCATAGAACCGAATCCGCTCATCACTAATAGATAGTAAGCTCCACTGGGGCAGTGTCTGATTAAATATTCTCTGTAAGGCGCTGCATAACGTGTGCGCTCTATAAATGTTAAAACATTTATGAATATCAGCTTTCCCCAGAAATCCCATTGCTTGCATCATTCTGTTAAAAAATGTAATATACACTTAATGGAGATAATTCCTTCAAGCTGTGAACATTTGGAAGTTGTGTTTAGCAAGTTTCTGCACAGCAGGGCGACATTCCAAAAAGTGCTTTTAAAGCAGACATATTAATATTCTTTTTTTAATGGTTATTTTATCAAGAACCAGTTCTAAATCCCTTTACAGACACCTTATGCTATTGAAAGACTTCGGGAGTCTGAAGGCATGTTGAAATAAAAGTTCATTCGAACAAAAGGAAAAACAGCTTCAGACTAGCAATATAACTTAAATACACCTTGTAACATCACTAAGAGTGCAGTCACTAGGAGCTAGTGACATCACTGAGAGTGTAGTGACATCACTGAGAGTGTAGCCTATCCAGTCACTAGGAATCAGTGACATCACTGAGAGTGCAGCTTATCCAGTCACTAGGAATCAGTGACATCACTGAGAATGCAGCCTATCTGGTCACTAGGAGCCAGTGACATCACTGAGAGTGCAGCCTATCCCGTCACTAGGAGCCAGTGACATCACTTAGAGTCATACTTGGCTAGTTTTGAAAACTAAAATCAGGGAGATCATAGTAGGATGTGCCGCCGAGGGGGCGCGTCATTCTCTGCCCTAAGGGTGTGTCTAGTTCCACAAATGGGTGTGTCTATGCTTAAATGCTTATTATTGTGAGATATTTCTATATAACATTAGTAACAATATATTTTGGGAAGTTCTGCAAGTATTGATACTAACATTGCTGTCTGCAGTACGGGGATTCTTGTTTGCAATATATATTTGCTGTAATATTTCTTTTGTTCTCACTCAGCACATTGGGGGTCATTCCGAGTTGTTCGCTCGTTGCCGATTTTCGCAACGGAGCGATTAAGGCTAAAATGCGCATGCGCATGGTACGCAGTGCGCATGCGCTAAGTATTTTAGCACAAAACTTAGATTTACTCACGTCCGAACGAAGAATTTTCATCGTTGAAGTGATCGGAGTGTGATTGACAGGAAGTGGGTGTTTCTGGGCGGAAACTGGACGTTTTCTGGGAGTGTGCGGAAAAACGCAGGCGTGCCAGGAAAAAACGCGGGAGTGTCTGGAGAAACGGGGGAGTGGCTGGCCGAACGCAGGGCGTGTTTGTGACGTCAAACCAGGAACGAAACGGGCTGAGCTGATCACAGTGGCAGAGTAAGTCTCGAGCTACTCAGAAACTGCTAAGAATTTTCTATTCGCAATTCTGCTAATATTTCGTTCGCAATTCTGCTAAGCTAAGATACACTCCCAGAGGGCGGCGGCCTAGCGTGTGCAATGCTGCTAAAATCTGCTAGCGAGCGAACAACTCGGAATGACCCCCAATATACATGAACATGAGTAACGTGATGCCTATGTAATAAATTCTAAATGCAATTTGACCTTGTGTGAATTCATCACTAAGCATATAAGTAAATGATGATTTCAGTGTATTAAATGTTATTTTATTGTGACCACTGGACGTCTGCATCTTGTAGGCACTATCTAGATTTATTGGATGTGCTGGTTTTTTTTATACCATTACCGCATTAGCCAAATCATTACAGACACCAGATACTCTAATGTGCTTAACTACAGAAAGATTACTAACAACAATTATTATACCCTAAAGGGGGCTACTCACGGAGCGATCGCTGCTTAAAATCTAAGCAATCTGACTAGATTGCTTGGATTTTAAGCACGATCGCTCCGTGTGTAGCCCCCTCAGCGATAGCGATGCGCAGCCCCGCGCATCGCTATCGCTGCTGCTAGATTGGCCTGCATGCAGGCCAATCTAGCGGGTCGCTCACTTCACCCGCTGGGTGAAGTGAGCGGCCCCCCCGTCTCCCCCCGCACGCTCAGCACAGATCGCGCTGTGCTGAGCGCCGGGAGAGATGTGTGCTGAGCGGTTCGCTCAGCACACATCTCTCTGACATCAGCCAGTGAGTACTGGCCTTAACAGCAGAAGCAGATGCTATGGATGAGTGCACAGACACAGCGCAGATAAGACCCTGTGTGTGACAGTGCAGCCTATCCAGTCACTAGGAACCAGTGACATCACCGAGAGTGCAGCCTATCCAGTCACTAGGAGCCAGTGACATTGAGAGTGCAGCCTATCCAGTCACTAGGAGCCAGTGACATCACTGAGAGTGCAGCCTATCCAGTCACTAGGAATCAGTGACATCACTGAGAGTGCAGCCTATCCACTAGGAGCCAGTGACATCACTGAGTATGCAGCCTATCCAGTCACTAGGAATCAGTGATATCACTGAGAGTGCAGACTATCCAGTCACTAGGAGCCAGTGACATCACTGAGAGTGCAGACTATCCAGTCACTAGGAATCAGTGACATCACTGAGAGTGCAGCCTATCCAGTCACTAGGAGCCAGTGACATCACTGAGAGTGCAGCCTATCCAGTCACTAGGAATCAGTGACATCACCGAGAGTGCAGCCTATCCAGTCACTAGGAGCCAGTGACATTGAGAGTGCAGCCTATCCAGTCACTAGGAGCCAGTGACATCACTGAGAGTGCAGCCTATCCAGTCACTAGGAATCAGTGACATCACTGAGAGTGCAGCCTATCCAGTCACTAGGAGCCAGTGACATCACTGTGAGTGCAGCCTATCCAGTCACTAGGAGCCAGTGACATCACTGAGAGTGCGGACTATCCAGTCACTAGGAGCCAGTGACATCACTGATAGTGCAGACTATCCAGTCACTAGGAATCAGTGACATCACTGAGAGTGCAGCCTATCCAGTCACTAGGAGCCAGTGACATCACTGAGAGTGCAGCCTATCCAGTCACTAGGAGCCAGTGAAATCACTGAGAGTGCAGCCTATCCAGTCACTAGGAATCAGTGACATCACTGAGAGTGCAGCCTATCCAGTCACTAGGAGCCAGTGACATCACTGAGCATGCAGCCTATCCATTCGCCAAGAGCCAGCAACATCACTGAGAGTGCAGCCTATCCAGTCACTAGGAATCAGTGACATCACTGAGAGTGCAGCCTATCCAGTCACTAGGAGCCAGTGACATCACTGAGCATGCAGCCTATCCATTCGCCAAGAGCCAGCGACATCACTGAGAGTGCATTTATTCACTGGGAACCATCGCCTCTGACGTGTATAAAGCACTTTCACGCTGCAGGAACCAGTGAGTAAAAGGAAATGTGGCAGCAACAGAAACAGCTGGGGTAAATATAAATGTGTGACTGCTCTCTATATAAATATTATTTGCATACATTTCAAAGGACATGTACAGTATTATAATGTTACTATAATTATTATCAAATAATACATAAAATGCATAGTAAACTCTCAGATGAATTTCCATAGAATGCTTCACATTAAGATTGATGCTGTACAGACAAATATAGAAGAAAAGCCATTTGAAAAAATAAGAATTTACTTACCGATAATTCTATTTCTCGGAGTCCGTAGTGGATGCTGGGGTTCCTGAAAGGACCATGGGGAATAGCGGCTCCGCAGGAGACAGGGCACAAAAAGTAAAGCTTTAGGATCAGGTGGTGTGCACTGGCTCCTCCCCCCATGACCCTCCTCCAAGCCTCAGTTAGGATACTGTGCCCGGACGAGCGTACACAATAAGGAAGGATTTTGAATCCCGGGTAAGACTCATACCAGCCACACCAATCACACTGTACAACCTGTGATCTGAACCCAGTTAACAGTATGATAACAGCGGAGCCTCTGAAAAGATGGCTCACAACAATAATAACCCGATTTTTGTAACTATGTACAAGTATTGCAGATAATCCGCACTTGGGATGGGCGCCCAGCATCCACTACGGACTCCGAGAAATAGAATTATCGGTAAGTAAATTCTTATTTTCTCTATCGTCCTAGTGGATGCTGGGGTTCCTGAAAGGACCATGGGGATTATACCAAAGCTCCCAAACGGGCGGGAGAGTGCGGATGACTCTGCAGCACCGAATGAGAGAACTCCAGGTCCTCCTTAGCCAGGGTATCAAATTTGTAGGATTTTACAAACGTGTTTGCCCCTGACTAAGTAGCCGCTCGGCAAAGTTGTAAAGCCGAGACCCCTCGGGCAGCCGCCCAAGATGAGCCCACCTTCCTTGTGGAATGGGCATTTACATATTTTGGCTGTGGCAGGCCTGCCACAGAATGTGCAAGCTGAATTGTATTACACATCCAACTAGCAATAGTCTGCTTAGAAGCAAGAGCACCCAGTTTGTTGGGTGCATACAGGATAACAGCAAGTCAGTTTTCCTGACTCCAACCGTCCTGGAACCTATATTTTCAGGGCCCTGACAACATCTAGCAACTTGGAGTCCTCCAAGTCCCTAGTAGGCGCAAGGCACCACAATAAGCTGGTTCAGGTGAAACACTGACACCACCTTAGGGAGAGAACTGGGGACGAGTCCGCAGCTCTGCCCTGTCCGAATGGACAAACAGATATGGGCTTTTTTGAGAAAAAAAATCCCCACCAATTTGACACTCGCCTGGCCCAGGCCAGGGCCAAGAGCATGGTCACTTTTCATGTGAGATGCTTCAAATCCACAGATTTGACTGGTTTTAAACCAATGTGATTCGAGGAATCCCAGAACTACGTTGAGATCCCACAGTGCCACTGGAGGCACAAAAGGGGGTTGTATATGCAATACTCCCTTGACAAACTTCTGGACTTCAGGAACTGAAGCCAATTCTTTCTGGAAGAAAATCGACAGGGCCGAAATTTGAACCTTAATGGACCCCAATTTGAGGCCCATAGACACTCCTGTTTGCAGGAAATGCAGGAATCGACCGAGTTGAAATTTCTTCGTGGGGCCTTCCTGGCCTCACACCACGCAACATATTTTCGCCACATGTGGTGATAATGTTGTGCGGTCACCTCCTTCCTGGCTTTGACCAGGGTAGGAATGACCTCTTCCGGAATGCCTTTTTCCCTTAGGATCCGGCGTTCCACCGCCATGCCGTCAAACGCAGCTGCGGTAAGTCTTGGAACAGACATGGTACTTGCTGAAGCAAGTCCCTTCTTAGCGGCAGAGGCCATAAGTCCTCTGTGAGCATCTCTTGAAGTTCCGGGTACCAAGTCCTTCTTGGCCAATCCGGAGCCATGAGTATAGTTCTTACTCCTCTACGTCTTATAATTCTCAGTACCTTAGGTATGAGAAGCAGAGGAGGGAACACATACACCGACTGGTACACCCACGGTGTTACCAGAACGTCCACAGCTATTGCCTGAGGGTCTCTTGACCTGGCGCAATACCTGTCCCGTTTTTTGTTCAGACGGGACGCCATCATGTCCACCTTTGGTATTTCCCAACGGTTCACAATCATGTGGAAAAACTTCCCGATGAAGTTTCCACTCTCCCGGGTGGAGGTCGTGCCTGCTGAGGAAGTCTGCTTCCCAGTTTCCATTCCCGGAATGAAACACTGCTGACAGTGCTATCACATGATTTTCCGCCCAGCGAAAAGTCCTTGCAGTTTTTGCCATTGCCCTCCTGCTTCTTGTGCCGCCCTGTCTGTTTACGTGGGCGACTGCCGTGATGTTTTTCCCACTGGATCAATACCGGCTGACCTTGAAGCAGAGGTCTTGCTAAGCTTAGAGCATTATAAATTTACCCTTAGCTCCAGTATATTTATGTGGAGAAAAGTCTCCAGACTTGATCACACTCCCTGGAATTTTTTTCCTTGTGTGACTGCTCCCCAGCCTCTCGGGCTGGCCTCCGTGGTCACCAGCATCCAATCCTGAATGCCGAATCTGCGGCCCTCTAGAAGATGAGCACTCTGTAACCACCACAGGAGAGACACCCTTGTCCTTGGATATAGGGTTATCCGCTGATGCATCTGAAGATGCGATCCAGACCATTTGTCCAGCAGATCCCACTGAAAAGTTCTTGCGTGAAATCTGCCGAATGGAATTGCTTCGTAGGAAGCCACCATTTTTACCAGGACCCTTGTGCAATGATGCACTGACACTTTTCCTGGTTTTAGGAGGTTCCTGACTAGCTCGGATAACTCCCTGGCTTTCTCTTCCGGGAGAAACACCTTTTTCTGGACTGTGTCCAGAATCATCCCTAGGCACAGCAGACGTGTCGTCGGGATCAGCTGCGATTTTGGAATATTTAGAATCCACCCGTGCTGTTGTAGCAGTATCCGAGATAGTGCTACTCCGACCTCCAACTGTTCCCTGGACTTTGCCCTTATCAGGAGATCGTCCAAGTAAGGGATAATTAAGACGCCTTTTCTTCGAAGAAGAATCATCATTTCGGCCATTACCTTGGTAAAGACCCGGGGTGCCGTGGACAATCCAAACGGCAGCGTCTGAAACTGATAGTGACAGTTCTGTACCACGAACCTGAGGTACCCTTAGTGAGAAGGGCAAATTTGGGACATGGAGGTAAGCATCCCTGATGTCCTGGGACACTATATAGTCCCCTTCTTCCTGGTTCGTTATCACTGCTCTGAGTGACTCCATCTTGATTTGAACCTTTGTAAGTGTTCAAATTTTTTTAGATTTAGAATAGGTCTCACCTAGCCTTCTGGCTTCAGTACCACAATATAGTGTGGAATAATACCCCTTTCCTTGTTGTAGGAGGGGTAATTTGATTATCACCTGCTGGGAATACAGCTTGTGAATTGTTTCCCATACTGCCTCCTTGTCGGAGGGAGACCTTGGTAAAGCAGACTTCAGGAGCCTGCGAGGGGGAAACGTCTCGACATTCCAATCTGTACCCCTGGGATTCTACTTGTAGAATCCAGGGGTCCTGTACGGTCCCAGCGTCATGCTGAGAGCTTGGCAGAAGCGTTGGAAGGCTTCTGTTCCTGGGAATGGGCTGCCTGCTGCAGTCTTCTTCCCTTTCCTCTATCCCTGGGCAGATATGACTCTTATAGGGACGAAAGGACTGAGGCTGAAAAGACGGTGTCTTTTTCTGCAGAGATGTGACTTAGGGTAAAAACGGTGGATTTTCCAGCAGTTGCCGTAGCCACCAGGTCCGATGGACCGACCCCAAATAACTCCTCTTCCTTTATACGGCAATACACCTTTGTGCCGTTTGGAATCTGCATCACCTGACCACTGTCGTGTCCATAAACATCTTCTGGCAGATATGGACATCGCACTTACTCTTGATGCCAGAGTGCAAATATCCCTCTGTGCATCTCGCATACATAGAAATGCATCCTTTAAATGCTCTATAGTCAATAAAATACTGTCCCTGTCAAGGGTATCAATATTTTTAGTCAGGGAATCCGACCAAGCCACCCCAGCTCTGCACATCCAGGCTGAGGCGATCGCTGGTCGCAGTATAACACCAGTCTGTGTGTATATACTTTTTATGATATTTTCCAGCCTCCTGTCAGCTGGCTCCTTGATGACGGCCCTATCTATAGACGGTACCGCCACTTGTTTTGATAAGCGTGTGAGCGCCTTATCCACCCTAAGGGGTGTTTCCCAACGCGCCCTAACTTCTGGCGGGAAAGGGTATACCGCCAATAATTTTCTATCGGGGGGAACCCACGCATCATCACACACTTCATTTAATTTATCTGATTCAGGAAAAACTACAGGTAGTTTTTTCACATCCCACATAATACCCTCTTTTGTGGTACTTGTAGTATCAGAAATATGTAACACCTCCTTCATTGCCCTTAACGTGTGGCCCTAATAAGGAATACGTTTGTTTATTCACCGTCGACACTGGATTCAGTGTCCGTGTCTGTGTCTGTGTCGACCGACTAAAGTAAACGGGCGTTTTAAAAACCCCTGACGGAGTTTTTGAGACGTCTGGACCGGTACTAATTGTTTGTCGGCCGTCTCATGTCGTCAACCGACCTTGCAGCGTGTTGACATTATCACGTAATTCCCTAAATAAGCCATCCATTCCGGTGTCGACTCCCTAGAGAGTGACATCACCATTACAGGCAATTGCTCCGCCTCCTCACCAACATCGTCCTCATACATGTCGACACACACGTACCGACACACAGCACACACACAGGGAATGCTCTGATAGAGGACAGGACCCACTAGCCCTTTGGAGAGACAGAGGGAGAGTTTGCCAGCACACACCAAAACGCTATAATTTTATAGTGACAACCTTATATAAGTGTTTTCCCTTATAGCATCTTTTTTATATATTTCTAACGCCAAATTATATATTTCTAACGCCTCTCTGTTTTAACCCTGTTTCTGTAGTGCAGTGCAGGGGAGAGCCTGGGAGCCTTCCCTCCAGCCTTTCTGTGAGGGAAAATGGCGCTGTGTGCTGAGGAGATAGGCCCCGCCCCTTTTTTGGCGGGCTCGTCTCCCGCTCTTCAACGGATTCTGGCAGGGGTTAAATATCTCCATATAGCCCCCGGAGGCTATATGTGAGGTATTTTTTGCCAAAAAATAGGTTTACATTGCCTCCCAGGGCGCCCCCCTCCCAGCGCCCTGCACCCTCAGTGACTGCCGTGTGAAGTGTGCTGAGAGCAATGGCGCACAGCTGCAGTGCTGTGCGCTACCTTAAGAAGACTGAGGAGTCTTCTGCCGCCGATTCTGGACCTTCTTCTCTTTTCAGCATCTGCAAGGGGGCCGGCGGCGAGGCTCCGGTGACCATCCAGGCTGTACCTGTGATCGTCCCTCTGGAGCTAATGTCCAGTAGCCAAAGAAGCCAATCCATCCTGCACGCAGGTGAGTTCACTTCTTCTCCCCTAAGTCCCTCGTTGCAGTGATCCTGTTGCCAGCAGGACTCACTGTAAAATAAAAAACCTAAGCTAAACTTTTCTAAGCAGCTCTTTAGGAGAGCCACCTAGATTGCACCCTTCTCGGCCGGGCACAAAAATCTAACTGAGGCTTGGAGGAGGGTCATGGGGGGAGGAGCCAGTGCACACCACCTGATCCTAAAGCTTTACTTTTTGTGCCCTGTCTCCTGCGGAGCCGCTATTCCCCATGGTCCTTTCAGGAACCCCAGCATCCACTAGGACGATAGAGAAAGAAGATTGATGTGGACTGAGAAATGTCCGAAGCTCTCAGCCATTAGGCGATTAGAAGGACTGATCTGTGCGCAGCGCGGCTGGTAATCAATACACATATGAAGCCTTTGTTACGTGATGACTCCTGCTGGGCTCAACTTCCCCACAATCACCGGCCCATGGCCCTCATTCCGAGTTAATCGCTCGCTGCCGTTTTTCGCATCGCAGCGATCAAGTGAAAAAGCGCCAATTCTGCGCATGCGCATGGTACGCAGCGCGCATGCGCTAAGTACTTTCACACAAAACTTTGTAGTTTTCCCCAAGCTCGAGCGACGTTTTTCAGTCGCTCGAGTGTTCGTAGTATGATTGACAGGAAGTGGGTGTTTCTGGGCGGCAACTCGGCGTTTTCAGGGAGTGTGCTAAAAAACGCAGGCGTGCCAGGCAAAAACTCAGGAGTGGCTGGAGAAACGGGGGAGTGGCTGACCGAACGCAGGGCGTGTTTGTGACGTCAAACCAGGAACTAAACAGACTGCATTCATCGCAAGATAGGAGTAGGTCTGGAGCTACTCAGAAACGGCATGACATTTTTCCTGTGCAGTTCTGCTAACTTTTCGTTCGCACTTCTGCTAAAATAAGATACACTCCCAGAGGGCGGCGGCTTAGCGTGTGCACTGCTGCTAAAAGCAGCTAGCGAGCGATCAACTCGGAATGAGGGCCCATATTACATGAGCAAGGCATAGGCGTTGTGTTCTACCCAGTTTCCTGTTGTGTATTGTAGTTTTCTCTGAGTTGTCACCCATAAGTTATTTGCTCTCATCATGTAATATGCTGTAGCAGGAATACATAAGTACCGCCCGCACTCCCAGCCGGTATCCGGATGATAGATAGACAGTGTCTAGTTAGACAGTCAATAGATAGACACCTGGGGGATAATTCAGAGTTGATCGCAGCAGCAAATTTGTTAGCAGTTGGGCAAAACCATGGGGGTCATTCCGACCCGTTCGCACACAGCAGTTTGTCGCTGCGGTGCGAACGGGTCCGGAATGCGCATGTGCGGGGGCCGCACTGCGTGTGCGCGACGTTGCCCTGCGACAGGGGTCGCCGGGTTACGTCGCGTCCTACGAAGAAAGCGGTCACAGAGCCGACCGCAAGAAGATGGACAGACAGAAGGCGTACCTGGGCGGATCCGGAACGTTGGAGACCGTTTTCGGGGAGTGGAGAAGGAAACGCAGGTGTGTCCAGGAGAACGGAGGGCAGATGTCTGACGTCAAAGCCGGCTCCAACATCGCAGGGATTGTCGCACAGGGTAAGTAGGTACAGGGCTGCTCTACTTTTGCATGACATTTTTTTAGCTTAGCAGGGCTGCACAAGCGATCGCACCCCTGCTAAGCTAAAATACACTCCCCCATAGGCGTGGACTAATTGATTGCAGCAGCAGCTAAAAGTTGCTGGCTGCGATCACTCGGAATGACCCCCCATGTGCACTGCAGGGGGAGAAGATATAACATGTGCAGAGAGAGTTAGATTTGGGTGGGTTATTTGTTTCTGTGCAGGGTAAATACTGGCTGCTTTATTTTTACACTGCAATTTAGATTTCCGTTTAAACATAGTGAGTCATTCCGAGTTGTTTTACTCTAAAGCAAAGATCTTATCCTAAGCGCTTTTAACGATTCCAGCTGTGCTTTCCAAAGGAAACTGATCAGCTAATCAGTAAACATAAACTCCACACAGAAAAAAAACTTTGAAAATGTTCACAGCGCCGTTGAAATCAGCTCCACATTATGACACCATGAAACTTTCCATGGGACAGATTCATTAAAATAATTCTATTATATCAGGCCTGGTACTTCTTATTTTGTATATAGTTTCCAGACACGATATATTGAAATTCCACACTGTCCTCCAAAAGAAACTCCCGTAAGGAAAGTCTCACAGTTTTAAACACCAAACACTTATGTTCGGATTCCACAAATGCACAATCCAGTCTCTCCAGATCCAAAGAAAATTAAAAGTTTATTTATAATCCATTATTAAGAACATCTAAAAATCTTTCCGGTTTGCAGGCAGTAATAGGCAATTACAGTTCGGTTATAAACTTTTAGATCTCACCGGACCTCCAGGACACCAGCGTTTTGCCGTGTAGGTACTCCCCCTTTATCTGGCTTTAGCTACCAGACGTTCTTTGCAATCACGGGGTAACCTGTCGTCCCGCTGAGCTCCGTCCTGACGTTACTGTGTTAACCGCTGTAATTAGCTAAAGGGTATCTCAAAAATAAGGGATGTTTTTGACCCTGGCGGCACGATTTTACAGTTTTCTGACTTGCAGGCCACATACCAGATTCCACGCCAACATTTTTTTATGTATCTCCAAGCTTCTCATTATGCTAAGTCAATTACCTCACGGCTCTTGCCATCACCTGATCCTATACAATCACTCTTAGCATTTATTGTTTTACACCCATATAAGTCAAAATACTTGAGTGCCGAACTGACAAGATCAGTACCTACTAGAGTTTGGAAGCAAAATGTAGCAGCATGGGAGCGAGATGTTCCCTCTATAATTTCTTCTGACCTATTACTTGATCATTTCGAATCCACATTGAAATATTTGCGATGCACATGGTTACAAGAGGTTCACATTAACACAATTAATAGGGTGTATATTTCCCAGGCCAGAAGAAAGCAAATGGTTTCAGGGGAGTCGGGTGATTGGATAAAGTGTAAAAGTCAGAACGCAACCTTTTTTCACAACATGTGGTCATGCCCAAAAATACGTTAATTTTGGGGCAAAGTAACAAATTATGGGGGTGATTACGAGTTGTTTGCTCGCTAGCTGCTTTTAGCAGCATTGCACACGCTAGGCCGCCGCCCTCTGGGAGAGTATCTTAGCTTAGCAGAATTGCAAACGAAAGATTAGCAGAATTGCGAATAGAAAATTCTTAGCAGTTTCTGAGTAGCTCCAGACCTACTCACAGATTGCAATCAGCTCAGCCCGTTTCGTTCCTGGTTTGACGTCACAAACACGCCCTGCGTTCGGCCAGCCACTCCCCCATTTCTCCAGACACTCCCGCGTTTTTTCCTGGCACGCCTGCGTTTATCCGCACACTCCCAGAAAACGGTCAGTTTCCGCCCAGAAACACCCACTTCCTGTCATTCACACTACGATCACTTCAACGATGAAAATTCTTCGTTCGGACGTGAGTAAATCTACTAAGTTTTGTGCTAAAATACTTAGCGCATGCGCACTGCGTACCATGCGCATGCGCATTTTAGCCTTAATCGCTCCGTTGCGAAAATTGGCAACGAGCGAACAACTCGGAATGACCCCCCATACCCCACCCAAATATAACTCTCTCTGCACATGTTACATCTGCCGACCGTCCCCCCCCCTCGCAGTGCACATGATTTTTCCCAACTGCTAACAAATGTGCTGCTGCGATCAACTCTGAATTAGGCCCCAAATGTTAGACAAACATGTTTTTGGACTATTCCATACTTTCTCTATCCATGTCGGCATAGAGTTGGATATAAACCTTGTGGTGAGCGCAGCGAGGGGATGCCTTTCTACAATTGGGGGTCCCAGATGACAAAACTATCCACACAAACCACAAAAATGCAAAAAACACGGTGTCTACCTTTTTTGAGTCGACCATTTTAATTTCGACATTTTGACCCTGTCGACCTAATGTCTGTCTTACATATGGTGTCAGTCTATCTATTGACTGTCTAACTAGACACTGTCTGTCTATCAGCCCGCACCCCCAGCCTCCCAGCTACAGTAGAATGGAGACGTTACTGGATACAGTAGTATTTGTGCCATGTCTGTAAATGAGGATACAGTCACCATGTGGGATGTTATGATGTGACATTAATCTGCAGATGATCAGAATGTTCCCGTGAATGGCTGTGTAGCGCATTGCTTTGCCCAGGGCCTACAATACTGTTAAGACGGGCCTGTTTTTTATTTCTTTGATGAACACTGAGTATTAGCGTTGCGTGGCATGAGGGCACAGCGACGGAGATCACGTGGTTTAGCCATGGCATCCCTGACCCTGAGGCACTGATTTGCCTGTACAGTATTGGCTGGGTCCCTCTTCTTCATACAAAGCTGACCTGTGTGCACCTCTACAATCAGGGCTGAAGGCTAGATCCTGTTCTTTATCACAAAGTTTTCTGTTTTGAGCCCTATAAATTCCCTTGTGGTCCCAGCAGGTGCCGTGGGCTGACGCTCCCTGGTAATATTGTATTACTCGGGTGCGGCACAGTATCTCCGCTCTGTTTCAGAGTCGCATGTCAGTCGTACAATAGCTGGGCTAATAGAAGATCTCCTACAACAATGAGATCCGCAGTAGCGCCGACAATTACTGAGGTCATAAACAGGATATTTAGTAAGGCGGTAAGGATCTTCCGTTCCGACTCATTTTATTTATTATCTTTTAATAGTTTCTTATATAGCGCAGCAAATTCCGTAGCGCTTTACAACTGGACACAATTAGAAGAAAAACTGGGTAAAAACAAACAGTCATAGAGGTAGGAGGGCCCTGCTCGCAAGCTTACAATCTATGGGGAAATAGGCATTGATACACAAGGATAGGTGCTATCTATTGCATAGTTGTCCACCAGATTGTAAAGGTTCTTGGTGGGCTGCATGATATCACATCACAGCAATGATAAACCGGGGTCAGGAGGAAGGGAGAGTGATGAATTAAATATGTGGGGGATGTGTGGACTGTACTGTGAGGATATAATTGGATAGGAAAGCTATGAAGGTTATGTGAGCGGTTCTGGAATGTGATAAGCTCGTCTGAATAGGTGAGTTTTCAGGGAACGCTTGAAGGTTTGAAGACTAGGGGAGAGTCTTAATGTACGTGGTAGGGCATTCCACAGAATGGGTGCAGCCCGAAGAAAGTCCTGCAGTCATGAGTGGGAGCGAGTAATGAGTGTGGATGAGAGACGTAGATCTTGTGCAGAGCGGAGAGGTCGGGTCGGGAGATATTTTTATATAAGTGAAGTGATGTACGTTGGTGTAGTTTGGTTAATGGCCTTGTGTGTAAGTAACAGTATTTCTCTAACGTCCTAGTGGATGCTGGGGACTCCGTAAGGACCATGGGGAATAGACGGGCTCCGCAGGAGACAGGGCACTTTAAGAAAGAATTTGGATTCTGGTGTGTTCTGGCTCCTCCCTCTATGTCCCTCCTCCAGACCTCAGTTTGAATCTGTGCCCGGACGAGCTGGGTGCTACTTAGTGAGCTCTCCTGAGCTTGCTATAAGAAAGTATTTTGTTAGGTTTTTTATTTTCAGAGAGATCTGCTGGCAACAGACCCCCTGCATCGTGGGACTGAGGGGAGAGAAGCAGCCCTACTCACTGAAGATAGGTCCTGCTTCTTAGGCTACTGGACACCATTAGCTCCAGAGGGATCATACACAGGATCGCACCCTTGGTCATCCGATCCCGGAGCCGCGCCGCCGTCCCCCTCGCAGAGCCGGAAGACAGAAGCCGGTGACAGAAGCAAGAAGACTTCGAAATCGGCGGCAGAAGACTCCAGTCTTCATATGAGCACTGCAGCTGTGCGCCATTGCTCCCACACTAAACCCACATACTCCGGTCACTGTAGGGTGCAGGGCGCAGGGGGAGGGGGCACCCTGGGCAGCAATTAGAGACCTCTTTGGCTAAAGTTTGCATAATATACAGTTGGGCACTGTATATATGTATGAGCCCCCGCCAAAATTGTACATGAAAGCGGGACAGAAGCCCGCCATCGAGGGGGCGGAGCTTCTTCCTCAGCACTCACCAGCGCCATGTTTTTTCTCCACAGCTCCGCTGAGAGGAAGCTCCCCAGTCTCTCCCCTGCAGTTACACGGTAGAAGAGGGTAAAAAGAGAGGGGGGGCACATAATTAGGCGCAAAAATCAATATAAACAGCAGCTACTGGGTTAACATTAAGTTACTGTGTTATTCATGGGTTAATAGCGCTGGGGTGTGTGCTGGCATACTCTCTCTCTGTCTCTCCAAGGGGCTTTATGGGGGAATTGTCTTCAGATGAGCATTCCCTGAGTGTGTGGTGTGTCGGTACGTGTGTGTCGACATGTCTGAGGTAAAAGGCTCCCCTAAGGAGGAGATGGAGCAAATATGTGTGTGAGAGGGTGTCTCCGTCGACAACGCCGACACCTGTTTGGATATGTGTAATTAAGTGCTAAGGTGAATTTATTGCACAAAAGATTAGAGAACAGACAGGAAATCTACCCATGTCTGTCCCTATGTCGCAGAGACCTTTAGAGTCTCTCAATGCTCACTATCCAAAATAATAGACACTGATATCGACACGGAGTTTGACTCCAGTTTCGACTACGATAATGCAAAGTTACAGCCAAAATGGCAGAAAAGTATTCAATATATGATTATTGTAATAAAAGATGATTTGCATATCACTGATGACCCATCTGTCCCTGACACAAGGGTACACATGTTTAAGGGGAAGAAAGCTGAGGTAAATTTCCCTCCTCTCATGCAGGGCCGTCTTTTCGTATGGGCTCAATGGGCTCTTGCCCAAGGGCCCCAGGAGTATAAGGGCCCTAGGCTGATAGCTGAGGGTCCCCTCTTTCCAGGGGTACCAGATTTTTGAAAATCGGCCCTAGGGAACCAGAGATATCCGAGTTCAAAGCAGTGGTCCCCATCCAAGCCTGTTAATTGCTATTACCATCAAGATATCTCAGGCTCTGTATGACTTAGAGTTTTTCTGATGGTACATTTCAAAAGCTGTGACTCTTCCCTTTCGGTGGACACTAGCAGCTTGTCTCTACTATGCTCATAACCAGAGATATCAGCCTTCAAGCAGCTAGTCCCTGCTCAAGCTCCACACGCCTAATATGCAGTTTTGTATATTTGTTGGTGGATTGCTCTGGCTCCTGAACTCTGATCCCCAATTCCCCAGAACCTTCTGACAGGTGAGACACTCTAATTTTTTTATCCCATGCAAAGCTAAGAAATATTTTTCCAGGAACTTGACATATCTGCAGTCAAGCAAGCTGCCCTCCCACCAGAAAATGATGAAAATGAAGCCCACTCCACTATCGACCCCTCCCTCACATATTAAACACCCCCTACCACCCTGGAAGTCATGTACCGGGGCCCCTTCATTCAGCCCAATGCCACAATCTACAGTTTAGTGTTCTCCCTCCCACCCCATCTGTGCAGTAAAGGAGTAATTAGCAGAAATTACTGCTCCAGGTCCTACATGCTGAGCGGAAGCTAGAACACCCCCTACCACCCGTGGGATATTAAAGCTGCCGTTGATAGCACCCCCACCCATGGAGGATGGGTAGGGGCCCCAGTGTATTGCTGTGCCCAGGGGCCCACACTGCTGTTAAGACGGCCCTGCTCTCATGATGAAAAAGAGCGGGAATCTCCAGACAAGAGACTGCAGTTTCACACAAAGAATTCTCAGGCAGTATCCTTTCCCCACTAGGGTCAGGATATGATGGGAATCTTCCCCTAGGGTGTCACGTTTGCCCAAAAGGTAGCCCTGACGTAACAGCTATTCTCAGGGATCCTGCAGATAGCGTGCACATTCTGGTATACTACTCAGACCGGCGATTGTGTCGGCATGGGTTTATAGTGCTGTGGCAGCGTGGACAGGTACCTTATCGGCAGAGATTGAGACCCTAGTATGCATATAGATATATATATGTATATATAGAGATATATATATATATTAAAGATGCTGTGTCACGATCCGGGTATCTGGACGCCATTTCTTACCCATCAGATGCCTCCTAAGGCTGGCTCAGCGCTCCAGGACCGGATCCCATCTGTTATCCTGATGTGTACATTCCTGTATCCTCTCCTGTCACTCTGGGACGCTGTCACAGTAAACGCCATATTACACCTGGCATGGCGTCTCCCGCGGCCTCCGCCGCCGTCCCTGAACTTCTGCATGCAGAGTGTCTGAGTGGCGATTACGTCAGCCGCGGCCTCCGCTGTGTCCGCGTGGTTGGATGTGCATCTGTCAGCCTGGCGCCTCCTGTCTCCGGTGGCCGGCGCCGCCATTACTGTTTTCATTACCACATGGATTACAAACCAAACTTCCCTCCAAGTGTCTGCATGGGCGCAGCCATCTTGGATTCTGTCAGCTGATCATTTCCACCAATCTGTTCTCAGTATTGATAATCTGCATAATTGCCTAGCCAATCCCTTCCTTGCTGCAGGTATAAATACACTGTGCCTGAGCAAGGAAGGCGTCAGTGCTTTGGTTGTCAAACCTAGTTCCTGTTTGTCTCTCTCCTGTGATTGTCTTCCAGGTTCCAGCTCCTGTCTCAAGACTTCCACCATAGAGACCCGCACCAGCATTCCACCTGCGGTGTAGCCTGACTCTCCAATCCATTGTGGATTCATCTGTTTCCAGCTACAACATTACCTGCTTCCAGCTCAGCTTCCAGCAGAGTACAGCTTCCCTTAAAGGGCCGGTGTCCTTTCTACACTTTACCACTCTCCACCGGTATTATTATTTCTCCGCTCTCAAGTTCTACATTTCATTTCAAATTTCATCGCTCCCAAGTTCATTTATTATTTAACTGGTTCCAGCCAGTATCCACTCCGTGCTAACAACAGTCTGGTTCCAGCCAGTATCCACAGCAGCTGTTTTATCTTCAGCAACCCAGCTTTTCCTGGAACACCAGCTGGCACAATCCTGGGTTATCTCCATTGCTACAGTCGGGCCTGGTAAGGACTTTCCATCTAGAAGATCATAAGAACTATCTCACACTACCAGTGCCCTGTGGCTCCTGCCATCCTGTAGTACCCAGGAACTGTATTTATTCTTTGCTGACTTTTACGTTTTCTTTTACTGCTGCTGTGTTGCGGAGTTGTCATAATAAACATCATTGACTTTTATCCAAGTTGTCGTGGTCACGCCTTCGGGCAGTTATTATTCATGTTACTTACATGTCCAGGGGTCTGATACAACCTCCCAGGTTCCGGTACATCTCAGCCCCTACAACTGAGGCTGCCTCCCGTCAGCTCAGGCCCTCAGTTGTGACAGTAAGCACTGACCTAATGAATCCAGCCGGAGACCAGGATCAAGCGGCCAGGCCGATGCAAGAACTGGCAGCCCGACTTGAACATCAGGAGGCTGCACAGGGCCACATCATCCGCTGTCTCCAGGATCTCTCTACTCGGCTGGATGGGATTCAGACAACTCTCCGTGGATCAGGCGCGTCTGGTGCGTCAACCACAGTGACTCCAGCTATAACCCCACCCACCTTACCCATTTCTGCTCCACGTCTTCATCTTCCAACGCCAGCAAAATTTGACGGATCTCCAAGATTCTGCAGGGGATTTCTCAACCAGTGTGAGATTCAGTTTGAGCTACAACCTGGCAATTTTCCCAGTGACCGTACAAAAATTGCCTACATTATTTCTCTTCTCAGTGGCTCAGCCCTTGATTGGGCATCACCGTTATGGGAGATGTCCGACACCCTGCTATCTTCCTACACTGCCTTCGTGTCAACATTCAGGCGCATCTTCGACGAGCCAGGCCGGGTAACCTCAGCTTCATCCGAGATCCTCCGTTTACGCCAGGGGTCACGTACTGTAGGACAATATCTGATACAGTTCCAGATCCTGGCATCCGAACTGGCATGGAACGACGAGGCCCTGTATGCTGCATTCTGGCATGGCTTATCTGAGTGTATTAAAGATGAGTTAGCTACCAGAGACTTACCTTCTAAGTTAGATGAGCTAATCTCACTCTGCACGAAAGTTGATTTACGTTTCAGAGAGAGAGCAACTGAGCGTGGAAGATCATCTGCTCCAAAATCTTCTGCTCCTCCTCCTCGTCAACTGTCACCATCTAAAGATGAGCCCATGCAACTTGGCCGTTCCCGTTTAACTCCTGCTGAGCGCCGAAGACGTCTCTCCGAGTTTCTCTGTCTCTATTGTGCAGCTCCGTCTCACACCATTAATGCCTGTCCCAAACGTCCGGGAAACTCCAAATCCTAGCTCGCCAAGGAGAGGGCCGGCTAGGAGTAATGATCTCCTCTCCATCTCCTCAAGATTGTAATCTCCCAGTCTCGCTTCAAGTTGCTCAACGTTATCGGAACGTCATTGCCCTCCTTGATTCCGGAGCAGCTGGGAACTTTATTACCGAAGCCTATGTTAAACGGTGGTCCCTACCCACCGAGAGACTTCCTTCGTCCATTTCTTTAACTGCCGTGGATGGCAGCAAAATTTTTGATGCAGTTATTTCTTTAAGGACTCTACCAGTTCGTCTGAGAGTGGGAGTTCTTCATTCCGAACTTATTTCTTTTTTAGTGATTCCAAGAGCCACACATCCTGTGGTCCTGGGCCTTCCATGGCTCCGTCTTCACAATCCTACAATTGATTGGACGACTACGCAAATCCTGGCATGGGGTTCCTGCTGTGCTGAGACATGTTTGTTTAAAGTATTGCCTGTCTGTTCTTCCTCCCCCAGGTCGTCTGATGTTCCACCTCCTCCATATCAAGATTTCACGGATGTGTTCAGTAAAGCTTCTGCTGATATCCTTCCTCCTCATAGAGAATGGGACTGTCCGATTGATCTCGTTCCAGGGAAGGTTCCACCTCGCGGCCGAACTTATCCGTTGTCTCTGCCTGAGACGCATTCTATGGAGGAATATATTAAAGAGAACCTAGCAAAGGGGTTCATTCGACCTTCTTCTTCTCCAGCCGGCGCAGGCTTCTTTTTTGTAAAAAAGAAAGATGGTGGTCTGCGGCCGTGCATCGACTACAGAGGTTTGAACGACATTACCATCAAGAACCGTTATCCTTTACCCCTGATTACTGAGCTCTTTGACAGAGTTAGCGGAGCTACCATCTTTACAAAGCTGGACTTGCGAGGTGCATACAATCTCATCCGGATCCGTGAGGGTGACGAGTGGAAGACCGCCTTTAACACCCGTGACGGACATTATGAGTACCTCGTCATGCCCTTCGGATTGAGCAATGCTCCAGCTGTCTTCCAGCATTTTGTCAATGAGATCTTCAGAGACATTCTATACCGTCATGTCGTGGTCTATCTAGACGATATCCTCATTTTTGCCAACGATTTAGAGGAACATCGTTTTTGGGTTAAAGAGGTTCTGTCCCGTCTCCGTGTCAACCATCTCTATTGCAAATTAGAAAAATGCGTCTTTGAAGTCAAGTCCATTCCGTTTCTAGGGTACATTGTGTCCGGTTCCGGACTAGAGATGGATCCTGAGAAACTACAAGCAATCCAGAATTGGCCGGTACCCTTAACCCTCAAAGGGGTCCAGAGGTTCTTAGGGTTCGCCAACTATTACCGAAAGTTTATACGAGACTTTTCCACCATTGTGGCGCCTATTACTGCTTTCACTAAGAAGGGTGCTAACCCGTCCAAGTGGTCTGAAGAAGCCATGCAAGCATTTCATCTTTTAAAACAAAGGTTCATCTCTGCGCCTGTTCTGAAACAGCCTGACATCGACTCTCCTTTCATCTTAGAGGTGGATGCCTCCTCCGTTGGAGTAGGAGCGGTGTTATCTCAGAGGGCTAAAGATGGCCATTTACACCCTTGCAGTTTCTTCTCCCGGAAGTTCTCCCCAGCTGAGCGCAACTATGCCATTGGCGACCAGGAGTTGCTAGCCATCAAGCTCGCTCTAGAAGAGTGGCGGTATCTGCTGGAGGGAGCTTCTCATTCAATCACCATACTTACAGACCACAAGAACCTTTTATACCTGAAGGGCGCACAATGTCTCAACCCTCGTCAGGCCAGATGGGCACTTTTCTTTTCCAGGTTCGACTTTAAACTCCAGTTCTGTCCGGGCTCTCAGAATCGCAAGGCCGATGCCCTTTCCCGCTCATGGGAGCAAGAAAATGAGTCCGAGTCTTCAGACAAGCATCCTATTATAAATCCGTTGGCATTCTCCACGGTAGGGATGGACTCTACGCCCCCATCAGGGAAAAGTTTTGTGAAGCCGATGCTAAGGAAGAAGCTCATGCATTGGGCCCATGCTTCCCGTTTTGCCGGACATACAGGTATCCAAAAAACCCTGGAGTTTATCTCTAGGTCCTATTGGTGGCCAACTCTGAAAAAGGACGTCTTGGAGTTTATTGCATCTTGCCCAAAGTGTGCCCAACATAAAGTATCCCGCCAGTCGCCTGCGGGGCAACTGGTTCCACTATCCGTTCCCCGTCGACCATGGACCCACTTGTCGATGGATTTCATTACAGACTTACCCATGTGCAACAAGTTCAATACCATCTGGGTGGTAGTTGACCGGTTCACCAAGATGGCACACTTCATTCCTCTCACCGGTCTTCCGTCAGCTTCCAAGTTGGCTCAAGTATTCATACAAGAGATCTTCCGACTCCACGGTCTTCCTGAAGAAATTATCTCAGATCGAGGAGTTCAATTCACAGCCAAATTCTGGCGAAGTTTATGTCAAGTCCTCCAAGTCAAGCTAAAGTTTTCCACGGCTTACCATCCTCAGACCAATGGTCAAACCGAGAGGGTGAATCAGGACTTGGAGGCCTTCCTCCGCATCTATGTGTCCTCCTCTCAAGATGACTGGGTTCAATTACTTCCCTGGGCCGAGTTCTGTCATAACAACCAGTATCATTCTTCATCTGCTTCAACACCATTCTTCACTAACTTTGGATTCCACCCTAAAGTCCCTGAGTTCCAACCGCTTCCAGCAACTTCTGTTCCCGCAGTGGATATCACCTTGCATCAGTTTGCCAATATCTGGAAGAGCGTACGATCAGCTCTGCTCAAGGCATCGTTCAGGTACAAGAAGTTTGCGGATAAGAAGCGTCGAGCAGTTCCTGCTCTCAAGGTGGGTGATCGGGTATGGTTATCCACGAAGAATTTGAGGTTAAGAGTTCCCAGTATGAAGTTTGCACCTCGCTATATCGGTCCTTTCAAGATTGAACAAGTCATCAATCCTGTTGCTTACAGACTCCAGTTGCCTCCCTTCTTAAAAATACCCAGGACATTCCATGTTTCCCTGTTGAAACCGCTGATCTTGAATCGGTTTCATTCCTCACTTCCTCCAACTCCGAAAGTCCAAACTCAACGAGGCGTTGAGTATGAAGTGGCCAAGATCCTGGACTCACGTCACCGTTACGGTCAACTACAATATCTTATTGACTGGAAGGGTTATGGTCCTGAGGAACGTTCATGGACCAATGCTTCTGATGTCCATGCTCCTGCCTTGGTCCGGAGATTCCATTCCAAGTTTCCTCAAAAGCCAAAGAAGTGTCCTGGGGCCACTCCTAAAGGGGGGGTGCTGTCACGATCCGGGTATCTGGACGCCATTTCTTACCCATCAGATGCCTCCTAAGGCTGGCTCAGCGCTCCAGGACCGGATCCCATCTGTTATCCTGATGTGTACATTCCTGTATCCTCTCCTGTCACTCTGGGACGCTGTCACAGTAAACGCCATATTACACCTGGCATGGCGTCTCCCGCGGCCTCCGCCGCCGTCCCTGAACTTCTGCATGCAGAGTGTCTGAGTGGCGATTACGTCAGCCGCGGCCTCCGCTGTGTCCGCGTGGTTGGATGTGCATCTGTCAGCCTGGCGCCTCCTGTCTCCGGTGGCCGGCGCCGCCATTACTGTTTTCATTACCACATGGATTACAAACCAAACTTCCCTCCAAGTGTCTGCATGGGCGCAGCCATCTTGGATTCTGTCAGCTGATCATTTCCACCAATCTGTTCTCAGTATTGATAATCTGCATAATTGCCTAGCCAATCCCTTCCTTGCTGCAGGTATAAATACACTGTGCCTGAGCAAGGAAGGCGTCAGTGCTTTGCTTGTCAAACCTAGTTCCTGTTTGTCTCTCTCCTGTGATTGTCTTCCAGGTTCCAGCTCCTGTCTCAAGACTTCCACCATAGAGACCCGCACCAGCATTCCACCTGCGGTGTAGCCTGACTCTCCAATCCATTGTGGATTCATCTGTTTCCAGCTACAACATTACCTGCTTCCAGCTCAGCTTCCAGCAGAGTACAGCTTCCCTTAAAGGGCCGGTGTCCTTTCTACACTTTACCACTCTCCACCGGTATTATTATTTCTCCGCTCTCAAGTTCTACATTTCAGTTCATATTTCATCGCTCCCAAGTTCATTTATTATTTAACTGGTTCCAGCCAGTATCCACTCCGTGCTAACAACAGTCTGGTTCCAGCCAGTATCCACAGCAGCTGTTTTATCTTCAGCAACCCAGCTTTTCCTGGAACACCAGCTGGCACAATCCTGGGTTATCTCCATTGCTACAGTCGGGCCTGGTAAGGACTTTCCATCTAGAAGATCATAAGAACTATCTCACACTACCAGTGCCCTGTGGCTCCTGCCATCCTGTAGTACCCAGGAACTGTATTTATTCTTTGCTGACTTTTACGTTTTCTTTTACTGCTGCTGTGTTGCGGAGTTGTCATAATAAACATCATTGACTTTTATCCAAGTTGTCGTGGTCACGCCTTCGGGCAGTTATTATTCATGTTACTTACATGTCCAGGGGTCTGATACAACCTCCCAGGTTCCGGTACATCTCAGCCCCTACAACTGAGGCTGCCTCCCGTCAGCTCAGGCCCTCAGTTGTGACATGCTGTCTTAAGAGATATGTATATATAAAACATGCCCAAAGAGACATGAGTATACTGGGTCCTAGAGTCAAAGCTATGTCGATTTCTGCTTGACGTGTCCTGTAGAATATGCAATGGACAGATGATGCCGACTTAAGAGGCATATGGAAGGCTGAGGATTGTGTGGAGAAGAGTTCTCGGACCTGGTCTCCACAGCTATAGCTGGTAATTCTGATATTTTGCCTTATATTCCTACACAGCCTAGGAAAGCACAACATTATTAAATGCAGCCTTTCGAATAAAGAGACAAGAAAGTCCGAGGTGCGTCCTTTCTTGCCAGAGGCGGGGGTAGAGGAAAGAAGCTGCACAACACGGGTTCACTACGGCTGGCCGGCGGTCGGGCTCCCGGCGACCAGCATCCCGGCACCGGGAGCCCGACCACCGGCTTACCGACAGCGTGGCGAGCGCAAATGAGCTCCTTGCGGGCTCGCTGCGCTCGCCACGCTACGGGCACGGTGGTGCGCTACGCGCGCCACACTATTTTATTCTCCCTCTATGGGGGTCGTGGACCCCCACGAGGGAAAATAAGTGTCGGTATGCCGGCTGTCGGGCTCCCGGCGCCGGTATACTGAGCGCCGGGAGCCCGACCGCCGGCATACAGAAGACTACCCGCACAACACAGCTAGTTCCCAGGAACAGAAGTCCTCCCCGGCCTCTACAAAAATCCACCGCATGTCGCTGGGGCTCCACAGGCGGAGCTAGGCCCGGTGGGGGGCACACCTTCGTAAGTTCAGCCACAAGTGGGTTCACTCCCTGTTAGATCCCTGGGCAATAGATATGGTGTCTCAGGGATACAAGCTGGACTTTGAGAAGATGCCCCCTCACCGACGGCCCTGCCGGCTTCCCCCCCACGAGAGGGAAACAGTGTTAACTGCAATTCACAAATTATATCTTCAACAGGTGGTGGTCAAGGTTCCCCTCCTTCAACAAGGAGGGGGGTATTATTCGACCATGTTGTAGTCCCGAAACCAGACGGTTCGGTCAGACCCATATTGAATTTAAAATCCCTGAACATATACCTGAAAAGGTTCAAGTTCAAGATGGAATCGCTAAGAGCGGTCATTGCAAGCCTGAAAGGGGGAGATTTTATGGTGACTCGGGACATAAAGGATGCATACCTTCATGTCCCCATTTATCCACCTCATCAGGCGTACCTCAGAATTGCGGTACGGGATTGTCATTACCAATTTCAGACGTTGGCGTTTGGTCTCTCCACGGCCTTGAGAATACTCACCAAGGTAATGGCGGAAATGATGGTGCTCCTGCGGAAGCAAGGTGTCACTATTATCACGTACTTGGACGATCTCCTCATAAAAGCGAGATAAAGAGAGCAGTTGCTGAACAGCGTATCACTTTCTCTGGAAGTGTGACGACAACACGGCTGGATTCTATATATTCCAAAGTCGCAGTTGGTTCTCACAGCTCATCTGCCTCTCCTAGGCATGATCCTAGAAACAGACCAGAAAAGGGTTTATCTCCTGATAGAGAGAGCTCAGGAGCTCGTGACACTGGTCAGGAATCTATTAAAACCAAAACAGGTGTCAGTGCATCACTGTACTCGAGTCCTGGGAAGGAGGGTGGCATCATACGAGGCCATTCCCTTCGGCAGGTTCCATGCGAGGACCTTCCAATGGGACTTACTGGACAAGTGGTCCGGATCACATCTTCAGATGCATCGGTTAATCACCCTATCCCCCAGGGCCAGGGTGTCTCTCCTGTGGTGGCTGCAGAGTGCTCACCTTCTCGATGGTCGCAGATTCGGCATTCAGGACTGGGTCCTGGTGACCACAGATGCAAGCCTCCGAGGGTGGGGGGCAGTCACACAGGGAAGAAATTTCCAAGGGCTGTGGTCAAGGCAGGAGACTTGCCTTCACATCAATATCCTGGAACTAAGGGCCATATACAACGCCCTAAGTCAAGCGGAGACCCTGCTTCGCGACCAACCGGTTCTGATTCAGTCAGACAATACCAAGGCGGCACAAGGAGCAGGGTGGCGATGGTAGAAGCCACCAGAATTCTTCGCTGGGCGGAGAATCACGTAAGCGCACTGTCAGCAGTGTTCATTCCAGGAGTGGACAACTGGGAAGCAGACTTCCTCAGCAGGCACGGCCTCCACCCGGGAGAGTGGGGACTTCCTCAAGAAGTCTTCATGCAGATTGCAAGTCGGTGGGAACTGCCACAGGTGGACATGATGGCATCTTGCCTCAACAAAAAGCTGCAGAGATATTGCGCCAGGTCAAGAGACCCTCAGGCGATAGCTGTGGACGCACTGGTGACACCGTGGGTGTTCCCGTCGGTCTATGTATTTCCTCCTCTTCCTCTCATACCCAAGGTGCTGAGAATCATAAGAAAAGAGGAGTGAGAACAATACTCTTTGTCCCGGATTGGCCAAGAAGGACTTGGTTTCCAGATCTGCAAGAAATACTCACAGAGGACCCGTGGCCTCTGCCTCTAAGACAGGACTTGTGCAACAGGGGCCCTGTCTGTTCCAAGACTTACCGCGGCTGCGTTTGACGGCATGGCGGTTGAACGCCGGATCCTAGCAGAAAAAGGCATTCCGGATGAGGTAATTCCTACGCTGATAGAGGCTAGGAAGGATGTGATGGCTCAACATTATCACCGTATATGGCGAAAATATGTTGCTTGGTGTGAGGCCAGGAATGCCCCTACGGAGAAATTCCAGCTGGGCCGTTTCATTCACTTCCTACAGTCGGGAGTGACTTTGGGCCTGAAATTGGGTTCCATTAAGGTCCAGATTTCGGCTCTATCCATTTTCTTTAAAAAAGAACTGGCTTCTCTTCCTGAAGTACAGACGTTTGTAAAGGGAGTGCTGCATATTCAGCCCCCTTTTGTGCCTCCAGTGGCACCTTGGGATTGTCAAAGTCAGAAAAATATCATGTATCATGTATCATGTATGCGCATTTACGGTAGAGTTTGTGTGCGTCTAGCGGGCGACTCGATCGTTACATATTTTAACCATATAATGTATTTTGTAGATTATGGTCCCTTTGATAGAATCTGAAAGTTTAGTTAATGTAGCATGTTCATAGACAAAGAGATCCCTCTTTGTTTGATACGAAGGGTCAGACAGAGGTTATACAGTGGTGTTTAGTATCCATCGGAAGAGTATTTAATTAGCAATATTCCGGTGTTGGTTTGAAGCGGATTAATCGCTCGTGCGAATAGTTATGGACATAAGCAGTTTATGGACTTTTACTATTATTTGCACTTTATTATCCATGCGGCGGGAAACCTAGTTTCCCACCCACCTGAGCAGTTGGAAATAGTCACAGCCCACCTGTATGAATCAACCTATGACCTTTTGTTATAATGCGAAGACGAATTCCTGTGTCCAATGAACAATGAGATTGTAGGGACCATTGTATTGTATTGTGAGTGGTGTATATATAGACGAGCCGATCTGATCCAGCTCCACTCTACTCTCTTCAACGGTTCTCATCACTGATAATCGGGAGCTGGATATTCAGAAAGGCGCATGCGATTGTTCCCCTTGTGCGTAAGTTTCTCCGCAATCATATTGTCTTTATTGTTATTGTGAGCCATATCTCTCTCTCTCTTCTCCCCTTTTCTCTCTCTTTTCCTCTTAAAGTGTCATTGTGCTGTTATTGTATTTCATGTGTAGTTATCTGGTTAGTTAGTCTATGTTATATTGGTAGTGTATGACTTGTATTGTATTATTCTTTAGCAAATAGAACGTTTATATAAGGTGTTAGAACCTAAGATCGGTATCTGTGTATTTCTTATATTTCTAAGTATTCTCTGAGCGTCGGAGATGCTCGTACAGCTTTAAGTTAATAAGGTTACACTGTGTTACATTTACACCCTATCACTACACCAAGGTTTATTGCATAGATACATTGTTTATGGTATAGTTATAAAGGTTTAACATTGTGAGCATCAGCGCCGCTTGTGATCTCCTCGTGGTCCCAAGCGTCCGCTACGCTAGTAGCATATCATTACGTTAGTCGGCAGCCTATAGCGTGCCTGCCTGTGATCTCTTGGCCGTGAGCGAACGTGACGCTCGAGCGTCTCGACTACGGCTAAGCGATTGTTACGCAACGTGCGTACCCTTACGGTATTCCATACGCCAATAGCGTACTGTGTTCTTTGACCTCTTAAAGGGTTTTAAGTAAGATAAATATTTAGCTTTATCAATTGGCGGCTCGTCCGTCCTTCACATATCTGTACTAGGTAATTTCAGCAGACATTATCCATCAGCAAAGGGCGGGAGATCATATTCCTCGTAGTGCTGCCTGGATAAGCGTCTGCTTCGCTTAGTAAAGGGTGCTGAAGGAATCCGGAACCGGAGGTAAGAACAACACGCTAGTGTCTTTTAAAACTGTTTTTTTCTGTTTTGCGTACGCACACACGCACGCATATATCTGCATTTCTTTTTCATTCGTGTATTTTCATATCACTCTCCTGTTTGCCATTTTATAATTGATAAACGTGCTAAGAGAGATTTGTCGCTATTAATAGTTAAAGAGTAAAAGTAATACATTAAGGGGTAAATTGAAAAGCATGCACACAGCTCTGCCTAAGGATACAAGGAGAGATCTGTGTGGTGCTCGGTAGATGATCGAGGATCACCTACATTGATAAACGTGTTAATTGTGTTACGGTGGATATCTGCCTTGCGTACACGTGTCTCTAACAAAAGGCTGAGACCCGCGTGCGCAACCCAAAGGCCGACGCACGCAGCGTATATTACGCAACGGAGCGTCTGGGTACGCCCACGTAACAAATCACACGATAGTGTTATTTTAAACAGGCGAAAAGGTGGCAACGCGATAAATAGCGCAAGTCGATTTTAGTGTCCGAAATTTAAGCTAATAGATCCTTCTCCAATTTACGACTCATCTGGTCTAAAGGGAAGAAATTTCTGCGCAGAAATAGAATTAGAAACAAAAGTAAAAGTGTACATGTGGTGAGTGAGTGCAATTATATAAGTTTCTACAATTTTTGGGATCGAACCACAGGAAATCATCGAGTTCTCGTGAGGTACATACGTGTAAGTGACATACATGGTGGCTAGGGAGGCATCCCTTGTTAAACATATAAAGAGCATTAGAGTGTAGCAGACCAGGAGGTCATACTGTAGCAGACCAGGAGGTCCGGAACAGACCAGGAGGTCTAGGTACAGCAGACAAAGAAGTCCGCTATAGAGACAAGTAGCCCAACACCAGGAAGGGTTGGTGCGGAACCCATATAGGCCATAAAGCTCAGGCTGAAGGAATTCGCAGCTGCTAAATTTCGATTCCACTGGTCGCTCCGCACATAAGATTAGTTGCTTATGTGCTGAACGATTGTACCGCACGTAATTGTGTGCATTAGTTAGTAATTTGACCCAGTACCATTTGCGTACGGAAGGGGTCATAAACGCTATTTGTACATTCTAACGTGATTTGTGTAATTTTTTATTTTTTTTAAGGGAAGTTCGCTGGTCACTCAGGAATTATCCAACAACCAACAGTTACTGGAAAGGGTTAATGCTCTTCGGATCACACTCGCATGTTCCAGTAAACAAAGGTTCATAGGGGCCCTGGGTCGAGTAAGCCAGCGCTAAAACAGTGTGTGGGCGTATTGGTCGGCGTGGGCGAGTGAGTGGGGTACTCGGTAAACCGCCACCGTCAGCCTATCTTGAACATCTTGGTTTTTGTAAGGGTTCGCTGAAGACCATGATATAAAGGTCAGAGGTAGTGCAAGCAACACCTGCAAGCTATGGGGGCCAGTTGTTCAGGTAGGGGGCGATCAACCTCGGTTCGGGTTGATTTAGTAAACCGACCAATCGGGTCGGCAAGGTATGTAATGTGTGAAAAATACGGTTCACACACAGAGGTTTTATGTGATGAATGGGAAAGAATGACTGTACATGACGGGGAGAAGTTCCCAAGAGTAGGCAGCTTTAGCCCAGATGTGTTACTAAATCTAAGGAGGAGGATATGTCTCATTAAATCAACAAAGAGACGGATCAAACATTATGATTATTTACAGTTATGGCAACAGGAGGGTGAAATACAGAGAGGATTGGCTCAGGCGGCGGGATCTAACCCTATCAGGAAACTGGTAGCCACGGCACCACCGCCACCATATATATCAGGAGAGAAATTGGTTGCGGAGAATGACGCACTAGGGTGCAATAAACAAACACTTAGCAACTGTATAAATGTTAAGGATAATATTAATAAGCTAACTAATACAAGTATTAACCCATGCAAGTTGTACCCTGTTTTAAACTTTCCCCAGGAGTGTGATCAAGAGGACGAATCGACAACAATATCGGCGCTCTCTCTAGCAGCCACCATATCAGAAACAACAGTAGGCACGGCCCAACCCGTAAGATTAGTATCAAAGGCCCCTAGCGGAGGGACAGGTGAGGTCGTATCAACGGGTAAGTACGGCACCATACACTATGCTGAAACCATTTCACCACAGGCTGTAGAATCTACTCAGAATGATATTATTAAACTTAATCCCGTTAGGGTAATAGCAGAGCCAAATGGGAAAACGGACACTACAGGAGTCACTCCTGTCAGAAACATTGCCATGCACTGCCCGTTTACCCGAATGGAATTAAGAGCAATAGTGTCTGAATTCCCTGATCCTAGGAAAGATCTAGTTGCTAGCCAGAAATACATCAGAGACCTAGGGAACACTGTAGAGCCCAATAACAAAGACTGGCAGATATTGCTGAGGGCATGTTTACCCTCCAATGTCGACCCAGAAAGGTTTTAAGCTGACTGTAAATTAGATGGAGAGGTACCCCTTACGGATGTGTACAACTCAGACAATGTAAAGAGGATAAATTTACAGTTGAAGGAGTATTTTCCAGCTGTAGTCAAATGGAATAGAATTTTCTCCATTAAACAAAAAGAGACAGAAACAGCTGCTGATTATTTTCATCGGGCACTACTAGAAATGGCAAAATACACAGGCATAGAAGACATTAAGACCAATGCAAATCATAGAGAAGTAGCAGTATCTGTGTTAATGGATGGTTTAAAAGAGGTATTGAAAGCAAGGGTACAGACCACGCAACCATGTTGGCGAGGTCTGTCGGTGGCTACTTTGAGAGAGGCTGCTATTGATCACGATCGAAATATCACCAGACACAGGGAGTCACAAGGTGATAAGTTAATGGCCGTAAGTATACAGGCTTTGACCACAAGGCAACCTTCGTATAAACCTCCGACCCCTGTGGGTAAGTCAAATGTGGTAACTTGTTATTTTTGTCATAGACAGGGACACATGGCACGAGACTGTAGAGCGAAAAATTCACAAAAATCATACCAACCCCCTAGACAACGACATGACACACGAAATTGGGATCAGGGTCCGCAGAGACGGAGTTATGAGCCACATACAGGGGAAACAAAAAGATATCCCCCAAAAGGAGACTGGCAAGCTTCTGGCAGTTCCCATTTAACCCCTTCTCAAGTAGTTGTTGCCAGCGGGATTCAGGGAGGTCACCATACCCAATAGGGGTGTGGCCACACCTGTAATCTGCAGCCAGTAAAATTGATTGCAAGTCTTGGAAGTGAACCCGAAATTGCAATTAATGTAGCTGGTAAATCATTAAACTTTCTTGTAGATACGGGGGCGGCCAAATCAGTGATAAATTCGACAGTGGGCATGAGAACCACTGGTAAGACAATTCCAGCCATGGGAGTAACGGGAGTAGTCCAGCACTACCCTGTTAGCAAACCAGCCGAGATTACAATAGGGCCTTTACATACCAAGCATTCCTTTTTGCTGGCTGCATCGGCACCGACTAATCTCCTGGGAAGAGATTTATTGTGTAAAATGGGGTGCGTCATTTATTGTACTCCTGAAGGTGTATTCTTAGACATACCTGAGAATAACGCTCAGGAAGTACGAGACATGTTAGACTCCCCATCAAAATTAATGACACATAACGTTATGACAAATAGGACTCCATCCCAAGTAGAAGAAATGACATCCCAAATACCAGAGTCACTTTGGACAAAAGATGGACAAGACACTGGATTAATGGCAAACATAGCTCCGGTAGTTGTGCAAGTAAAAGATGGTAGGATAGCTCCAAAAATCCCACAATACCCTCTGAAGCCAGAGGTGGAGTTAGGAGTATATCCCGTAATAGAGCGCTTGCTACAACAGGGCATTCTGGTAAGAACATCCAGCACTGCCAATAGTCCCATCTTCCCTGTGAAAAAGAGTGGGGGGAGGGGTTACAGGCTAGTGCAGGATCTAAGGGGGATTAACAAAATAGTTGAGAGTCAGTTCCCCGTAGTGCCAAATCCAGCTGTCATCCTTATGCAGATCCCTCCCACTGCGAAATTTTTCACTGTTATTGACCTCTGCTCCGCTTTCTTCTCGGTACCTCTGCACCCTGACAGCCAATATTTGTTTGCATTTACATACAGAGGAGTCCAATACACATGGACTCGATTACCACAAGGTTTCATAGACAGTCCAAGCATATTTTCCCAGGCTTTGCATGATTGTTTACAGTCTTTCCAACCAGAGAGTGGATCAATATTGATACAGTATGTGGATGATTTACTACTGTGTTCAGATTCATTGGAAGCATCCCTGAAGGATACGAAACAGCTCCTGTTTCATCTTTCAGACACAGGACACAAGGTTTCCAAAGACAAGTTGCAATTATGCCAAACTAAAGTAAAATATTTAGGACACTGTCTAACACAAGGACTGAGACACCTGACCTCTGATAGAATCCAAGCAATTAGAGACATGACTCTGCCACAAACCCAGCAACAAATCAGAACATTTTTAGGAATGTGTGGGTATTGCCGTAACTGGATCCCAGGATTTTCCATTCTAGCATTACCTTTGCAGGAGATGGTCTCATCAAACAAACCTGATCGGATTTCGCATACAGACGAATCCGAGATGGCATTTGAGAAACTCAAACTGTGCCTAACGCAGGCACCAGCATTAGGTATGCCAGACTATGGGAAACCCTTTGAGCTGTACGGAACAGAAAGTGCTGGTTGCGCGGCAGGCGTCCTAACCCAAAAGCACGGTGATGCCAGCAGGCCGGTAGCATACTACAGCGCTCAGCTAGATACGGTAGCGCGATCCCTCCCCACATGCTTGCGAAGCGTTGCTGCGATAGCATTGCTAGTAACGAAAAGCGAAGATGTAGTGCTAGGACACAACCTCACAATTCATACACCACATGCAGTGTCAGCCTTGCTAAATTCTGCCCAAACCAGGCACGTCTCATCAGCGCGGTTTACAAGATGGGAATTGGCACTAATGGCCCCCGTAAACATCACCATAAGGAGATGCAGTGCATTAAATCCTGCAACATATCTCCCAGGTGTGCCTGGACAGGCACAAAGGGTGGAGGACGAGAGTGATGGGGAAGGAGGATTTAATACAAGGGATGGCACACATGATTGTATGGAATATTTGACCCAAAATTTCACGGCAAGACCTGACATCAGTGACAACCCACTGGAAGATGTAGATCTTACTTTTTACACTGACGGTAGTTGTCACAGACAGTCGGACTCGGGAGACTTGTGTACTGGATACGCAGTCGTAGATGACCAAGGCACCATAGAAGCAGAACCGCTAGGCCCACCTCACTCAGCCCAGGTTGCTGAACTGGTTGCCCTAACCAGAGCATGTGAATTGGCTAAGGGCAAGTCAGCCAATATCTACACTGATTCTAGATACGCCTTCGGGGTAGTACATGATTTCGGAGCCCTATGGCGCCTCAGAAATTTCATGACGCCAGCTGGTACACCGGTAGCACATGCAGCCCACATCAAAAGACTTCTAACAGCGATACAGGAACCCGACAGAGTGGCTGTTATCAAGTGTAAAGCACATACATATAGCCAGGACCCAGTATCACTTGGTAACAGCCGAGCAGACGAAGCTGCTAAGTTAGCAGCCGGTACCCCCAGACAGACAGACACCACACAACTGATGGTATTTAATACCATCAACACACAGAAGTTGTGTGAAATGCAAAATTTGTGTTCCACACAGGAAAAGGCAGTCTGGAAGGCAAAAGGATATGGCCAGGAGTCCTCAGGACTCTGGACGGATGGACAAGGTAAACCAGTGGCCCCCAGAGCATATCTTCCATGCTTAGCTGAGGCAGCACACGGGCTGACTCATCTGGGCAAGGAAGGAATGTGTAAGTTGGTAAGAGCATATTGGTGCGCCCCAGGATTTTCATCTCATGCAGGTAAGAGAGCAATGTCATGCCTTACCTGTTTGAGGAAGAATATCGGAAAGGCAATACCAACAGAACCATCTCATATCCCACCTACAGGCGGCCCTTTTCAGGTAATACAGATTGACTTTATACAATTACCCCCTTGTCGAAATTTGAAATATGTACTTGTTTGTATAGATGTATTCTCAAATTGGGTCGAAGCATTTCCTGCGGCCACAAATACCGCTATGTTTACCGCTAAGAAAATTGTGCAGGAATTTGTATGTAGATACGGTATCCCTAGAATAATTGAAAGTGATAGGGGTACCCATTTTACAGGTGATGTCTTTCAAGGAATGTGTAAATTGATGGGAATTGATAGTAAGCTGCACACTCCATACCGCCCCCAGGCGAGTGCGAAGGTGGAAAGAGTGAACAGCACTATTAAAAATAAACTGAGTAAAGTGATGGCAGAAACAGGATTGACATGGCCAGAAGCTTTACCCATTGTACTATACAGCATCAGAACCACTCCCAGGTCCCCTCTTAATCTGTCCCCCTTTGAAATCTTGTTTGGTCGACAACCGCATGTTATGATTAACCCTCAGGATGATTTGAAGTGTAACAATGAAGTGACTGTAAAATACCTGGTTAACATGAGTAAACAGCTAAGGAATCAAAATGATAATTTGAAATTAGTGATTCCTGATTTACCAGATAGTAATTGTCATGACATTGAACCTGGGGATTATGTAATGATACGGAATTTTCTACGCTCAGGTTGCCTTATTGACAGATGGGAAGGACCATACCAAGTCTTATTGACTAGCACTACAGCATTGAAGGTTGCCGAGAGAGAGACTTGGGTTCATTCGTCCCATTGTAAGAAGGTTGCTGATCCAGAGAGGTCCCGTGATAAAGAACAGACGGTAGAGGAAGTTGTATCACTGGAGTGTCTGTTTCAGGAGGACTGAGGCGGCACCTGAGCTTTGAAAATCATAAGATCGGAAGCAGTTGTCGATCCCCTGTTCCCTTTTATTGTTTTCTCCACTTCCCATCCCATCTCCCTCAATTATTTTTTCCCCCTTCTTACTCTTCTCCGTTTCCTCCTATAAGATGGACTTGCCCCAAGAGACTGTGATCCGGATTTTCCTGTTGACCATGATGTTGACCAGAGCAGTCTGTTCCGGCGAGAGTACCATGGAGGTCGAGAGAGGTTCTGGAATGGGTTCTGATGACAAAGATGGAGGCGTAGTTTTCCAAGAGCAACTTAACCAACAAGTAAAGGCGAGTATCAGAAAACGATCCGATAGCATTGACAATAGAAGGAATTGTGAAGGATTGTTAGCTGAAGAAAACTGTATCTGTAGGCTCTGTGACAATGTAGTTGAGGATGGGTGCATCAAGAAATGTCAGTCCAGTTTTAATATCCACATGGACCGGCATCCATTGAGTGACTATCACTCCTTAGTGGGTAATGTGTTAAATCAGACAGATTGTTGGGTATGCTCTCAAGTACCTCAAGGCCATAGCAAATCAGGATTGGTACCATTCCCTTTAACGGTAGGGGAGGTACTTGAGCTAAAGGGTGGGAGACCGGTGGACAGGAGGTTTAATATCTCCAGCCCTCCTAGTTTGAAGCTCCACCAATATCATGTGGATAGGTCCCTAATATGTTTCAACATTTCCAATCCCCGAAAGCCGGGAAATTGGGAAGTGTCATGGAGTAACCAAACCATGACCTTTTCATATAGAGCAGATAGAATGCCTACAGATACAGAGCTTATACGCCACATAGCCGGAAGGGAAAAATCTTTCCGATATAGGTATACCCTAGGAAATAGGATCATGAGAGTTGGAGAGGTATCACCAGGATACTGTGCACATATCATACAAACAGATACGTGTACTAGACAGATGGGAGAATTAGGGTTAGGAGATTTCACATGGAAGATGTGTAATATGGTTATGTCCTACTCCGTCCCATATGTTCTCCCCGATGATGCATATTTCATATGCGGGAGGAAGGCGTATAAGTGGCTTGCCCCAAACTCTGAAGGATTGTGTTATATTGGAAAAGTACTGCCTGAGGTAATGACTGTATCACATACCAAAATGAAAGATATACACCGTGGTGCCCAAGCTCCTTATACTCACACTCATTACGAGCACATCGTTAAAAGGCAACTGACAGAAAGGACAGAGCACCCGGCCTCTGATCTGATCCATGAATCCACCGGGATTCAGGTTCTACTTGCGTTAGATTTCACTCGCACCGCTAGAGGAGTGCTGAACTATAGATATATATCTGCGCTTGCAAATTTATTAGACAATATCACAGAAATGTATGACGACACTTTTAGATATACCGGAAGAGAGCTCCAAGCTTATAAAACAGAACTGGTACAGCATAGGATGGTTCTTAATTATCTCACGGCAGTGACAGGTGGATATTGTGTCACACTGGCAACGCAGTACGGCGTGAAATGCTGCACTTATATTACGAATAGCACCGAGGACCCAGTCGAGGTCATAGACCAAAAGATGGACGATATTCTCCAATTAAAGTGGGAATTTCGCAGGAGACACAATCTCACCCTTGCTGCTGTGGGTAATGAGCTGACTGGTTGGGTGTCATGGTTGAACCCGCGAAATTGGTTCTCTGGTTTAGGAGAATGGGCTCAAGGAGTCATAATGGATGTAGGGAAGTTTCTTCTATGTATCTTAGGTGTTGTCATATCGATTGGCTTGATATTTAGATGCGGTCAGGCTTTAACGAAGTGCAAACGGAGTACCAGGGTAATGAGTCTAAGGAGTGAGGAAATTGTAATTCCAATGGATTTGATCTATGACCCAACGTGTCAGGAATCGACTTACCAGACTGGCATCCGTCCGCCGCTGCGGACTCCGTCCTGGCTCCCTGCGGTCACCTGTCGCCTATGCCCCTGCCATGGGACATCATCAGGGTCCTGGGAGCGCTCCTGAGCCAGCGGGCGTGTGCGCGCCGCGTCCCCGCTGGGCCGCGGCGTGGGCGCCGCCATGACAGTTTTCAAACAGCTAGTATACTGCGGCCAATCCGGTGCGTGGCCGCACCCACTGTCCTTTCCTCCATCCAATCCCTGCACACCATGGGGTATATAGGAGGCTACAGTTTCACCTCACAGGCATCCTGGACTTTGTGTCATTCTGACAACTCGCATGAAAGGATCGGCTCCTGTTTCTCCTGAGTTCCTGGTTCTCTGCTAAGAACTTATACTCCTGGTGATTCTACATTTCTCCCGTGGAACTTCAAGGCTCAGCAATACCAGCAACCTGCATTGGGCTTCACACTCATCACTACCTTGTGTACTTCAGCCTGCAGTTGAAGACTAAACTCCAGGTGTGTTCATTTCCTCCACCTGTGACACAGCTTGCTGCTGCCAGTGCCTCATCACCTGCACTGTGAGTTGGTCTCCTGCTTATGCTCAGGTTTGCAATATCCATC
Organism: Pseudophryne corroboree; assembly: GCF_028390025.1. NCBI lineage: Eukaryota > Metazoa > Chordata > Amphibia > Anura > Myobatrachidae > Pseudophryne > Pseudophryne corroboree. The sequence continues at coordinate 16,260,875 of NC_086451.1, forward strand.
TACTGCCTTAGTTCTCTGTTTTAAAACCCTGCACTGGTTTCTAAACCAGAATCATTTCATTGACATTCATTCCGTTGTTTTATATTTCCGGATATGATTTCTCAACTCACCTATCACCCATTGCCATAGACTGTTGTTATCATTCCAAGTGTTTGACTTTTCCATCTGCTATTATTATTATTATTTCTGCTGCATTTCTGTTAATACTTATCTGCTGAATAAATACCATTGCGCTCATGCGCAAGAACGTGATTCAACCTCCTCGTCTCTTTCCTCCTACCTCCACTGACCCACTAGCGCCCCCTCCGGGGACACAGACCAAACACAATCTGACAGTAAGTCCAGGATCGATGGACTCGGATGGTGGACGGAGTGTGGGGTCAGAGGCCTTGCAAAATCTGGTCTCCCGTCTGGATGGTCAAGAGGTTGCGCAGCAGCAGATGCTTCACTTTCTACAAGGGATGTCCTCCCGATTGGATACACTGCAGCAGTCCCTGCCAAGTGTACTCTCACCTACTGTTACCCCAGCACCTGCCAGTGCTGTAAGTTCTTCTATGTCGGCTGCTTCAGCTCCAGTGTCACGTCTGCACCTGCCCGTGCCGAGCAAATATGATGGCAGTCCTAAATTATGTCGCGGGTTTCTTAATCAGTGCGAAATACAGTTTGAGTTATTGCCACATAACTTTCCTACACCAAGGTCCAAGGTTGCCTACATTATTTCCTTACTCTCTGGATCTGCTCTGAATTGGGTGTCTCCTCTGTGGGAACGTGCTGACCCTCTGATTAATAACTACTCTGACTTCGTGTCAACCTTTAGACGGATCTTTGACGAGCCTGGTCGTGCAACATCAGCTTCGGCAGACCTGATCCAAATTCGTCAAGGTAACCGAAGCATGGGACAATATGTCATCCAGTTCCAGACGTTGGCTGCAGAAGTCCAATGGAACAACCAAGCTCTGGTAGCAACCTTCTGGCACGGACTTTCGGATCGGATCAAGGACGAACTGGCAACCCGTGACATTCCTGTTCAACTGTCTGACTTGATCTCCCTGTGTATAAAGCTGGACTCTCGCATCCGCGAACGCAATAATGAACGCGCTCGGAGTGAGCCTCGCAGAGTAAGGTTCATACCCTCTGTACAGTTCCAGCCTCCTTCTTCTTCTGACGAGCCTATGCAGGTAAATAGGTCCCACCTAACCCCTGAGGAACGGGCAAGAAGAATACGAGAGAGGCTCTGCCTATACTGTGCTGCTGCGGGTCATCAAATTAACTCCTGCACGATGCGTTCGGGAAACGCCAGATCCTGACTTGTAAGGGAGGAGTCAAGTTAGGATCATTCAGTCAAGCTCCTTCTCAACAAGATCTCATTCTTCCAGTGACGCTAGAAACTTCCGTTGGGCTCCAGTCTGCGTCAGCATTAGTGGACTGCGGTGCTGCAGGAAATTTTATCACCCAAGCTGCGGTAAACAAATTTTGCCTGTCTACCTGTGAACTTTCTTGTCCTGTATACATTACTGCTGTGGATGGTAGTAGAATCTCCAAAGGGAACATTTCACATCAAACTACCCCAGTGGTTCTGGGAGTTGGATTTCTCCATTCAGAAATTATCAAGTTCCTGGTCATTCCTCAAGCCACCCAGGAGATTGTCTTGGGCATGCCTTGGCTCCAGCTACATAACCCACAGTTCGACTGGACAACGTTGCAGCTTACCTCATGGGGTTCACACTGTCATCATTCCTGCTTAGCCCAAGTGTGTCCCATTAAGTCTACCGAAGTGAAGTCACAGCTAAGTCTCCCAGCAGTTTATCAAGACTTCGCAGACGTCTTCTGCGAAAAGGCTGCTGATATCCTGCCGCCCCATAGGGAATGGGATTGTCCCATTGATCTCCTTCCTGGCAAGAAGCCACCCAGGGGGCGCACCTATCCTTTGTCTGTTCCTGAAACAGAGGCGATGAGTAACTACATTAGAGAGAATCTTCAGAAAGGATTTATCCGTCCGTCATCATCACCCGCTGGTGCAGGTTTCTTCTTTGTCAAAAAGAAGGATGGAGGACTACGTCCATGCATTGACTATCGGGGTCTCAATGACATTACCATCAAGAATAGTTATCCTCTACCACTTATTACCGAACTTTTTGATAGAGTTAAGGGGGCTCGCATCTTCACCAAGTTAGATCTCCGCGGTGCCTATAATCTCATCAGAATCCGGAGTGGTGACGAGTGGAAGACAGCCTTCAACACTCGAGATGGCCATTATGAATACCTGGTAATGCCATTTGGGTTAAGTAATGCTCCAGCAGTATTCCAACACTTCGTGAACGAGATCTTTCGTGATGTCCTGTATAAGTACCTTGTTGTTTACTTAGATGATATTCTTATCTTTTCTCAAGACCTTCCATCTCATCGCCTACAAGTCTGTGAAGTTCTCCGACGTCTTCGTGAGAACCGTCTCTACGGGAAATTATCTAAATGTACCTTCGAAGTTCCCTCTATACCCTTCCTGGGGTATATAATTTCCGGATCGGATCTTCAGATGGACCCGGCAAAATTGGAAGCCATTGCCAATTGGTCCATTCCAAACTCCCTCAAATCTATCCAGCGGTTCCTGGGTTTTGCCAACTATTATAGAAAATTTATTCGAGGATTCTCCACTCTCATCGCTCCTATTACCAACCTGACTCGGAAAGGGGCAGATCATTCCAACTGGTCAGAAGAAGCCTTGGCAGCCTTCCGGAAGATCAAGCTAGCCTTTATGTCTGCTCCAGTGCTGTCACAGCCAGATGTCAACAGGCCGTTCGAGTTGGAGGTAGATGCCTCTACAGTTGGGGTTGGAGCTGTTCTCTCCCAGAAGGGATCTGATGGGAAAGTTCACCCTTGTGGATTCTTTTCTCGCAAGTTTCTTCCCGCAGAAGCTAACTACTCCGTGGGAGATCAAGAGTTACTGGCAATCAAACTGGCTCTCGAGGAATGGAGATATCTCCTAGAAGGGGCTAAACATCCGTTTAACATCTTCACGGATCATAAAAACCTGCTATACCTAAAGGCAGCTCAGTGCCTTAACCCTCGCCAGTCCAGGTGGGCTATGTTTTTCTCACGTTTTAATTTTAGGCTTCATTTCCGCCCAGGTTCACAGAATGTGAAAGCCGACGCATTATCCCGGTCCATGGAATCAGAAGAGGGAACATCTGACTCTGTGCCACATTCCATCCTGAGTCCCGTGGTTTTCGCTGCCTCTCAAGTCTCTCCAGCTCCACCTCCGGGTAAGACTTTTGTTTCCCCAGAACTCCGTCCCAAGTTGCTAGCTTGGGCCCACCAATCCAAGTTCACTGGTCATCCTGGTGTCCTGAAGACATTCAAGTTCCTTTCTGCGTCATATTGGTGGCCGAAGATGAAAGTGGACATCCAGGATTTCGTGGCATCCTGTCCGAAATGTGTGCAGCACAAGACTCCTCGTCAGTCTCCAGCAGGTCAGTTACAACCCTTATCAGTCCCTAGTCGTCCTTGGTCTCACCTATCAATGGATTTTATCACTGATCTTCCACCTTCTCAGGGACATAACACTATTTGGGTTGTAGTGGACAGATTTTCCAAGATGGCTCATTTCGTTTCTCTCCAGGGTCTCCCTTCTGCCCCGAAACTTGCCCAGATCTTCCTACAGGAGATCTTCCGTTTACACGGTTTACCCTCCGAAATAATATCTGATCGGGGGGTACAGTTTGTAGCGAGGTTTTGGAGGGCCCTCTGTTCTGCCATGCAGATAAAATTGAAATTCTCGTCTTCATACCATCCTCAGACGAATGGGCAGACAGAGAGAGTCAATCAAGAACTTGAGACTTTCCTACGGCTATATGTGACATCCTCCCAGGATGATTGGTTTAATCTGCTCCCATGGGCCGAGTTTGCCCATAACTTTCGTTACCACACTGCTACAGAAACGACACCATTCTTTGCAGTCTATGGGCAACATCCCCGAGTACCTGAATTCCAAGAACTCCCTCACATGGATGTTCCTGCTGCCACTACTGCTCTGACTCAGTTTTCCTCCATTTGGAAAAGAATTCATGTTTCCCTCAAAAAAGCCTCCAGTCGATACAAGATCTACGCCGACCGCAAGAGACGTGCGGTTCCCCATTTGAAACCGGGGGACAGGGTTTGGTTATCAACCCGCAACCTTCGTCTCAGGGTCCCATCCATGAAGTTTGCACCACGCTTCATTGGTCCTTACCCTATTGAGAGTGTCATCAACCCAGTGGCTTACAAGTTGAAATTACCACCTTCACTTCGTATTTCTAATGCCTTTCACATTTCTCTCCTCAGACCTCTAATCCTAAACCGCTTTCAGAATACTCTTCCAGTAGGTCCCAAGGTTCGAACTCAGCGGGGCGTGGAATTTGAGATCAACAAGATTCTGGACTCTCGTTGCCGGTATGGACGTCTCCAGTACCTGGTCGATTGGTTCGGTTATGGCCCAGAGGAGAGAAGCTGGGTGAATTCATCTGATGTCCATGCTCCTAGGTTGGTCCGTGTCTTCCACAGCACTCATCCCTCCAAACCACGTGGGTGTTCGGTGTCCACCCCTAAAGGAGGGGGTACTGTCAGGAATCGACTTACCAGACTGGCATCCGTCCGCCGCTGCGGACTCCGTCCTGGCTCCCTGCGGTCACCTGTCGCCTATGCCCCTGCCATGGGACATCATCAGGGTCCTGGGAGCGCTCCTGAGCCAGCGGGCGTGTGCGCGCCGCGTCCCCGCTGGGCCGCGGCGTGGGCGCCGCCATGACAGTTTTCAAACAGCTAGTATACTGCGGCCAATCCGGTGCGTGGCCGCACCCACTGTCCTTTCCTCCATCCAATCCCTGCACACCATGGGGTATATAGGAGGCTACAGTTTCACCTCACAGGCATCCTGGACTTTGTGTCATTCTGACAACTCGCATGAAAGGATCGGCTCCTGTTTCTCCTGAGTTCCTGGTTCTCTGCTAAGAACTTATACTCCTGGTGATTCTACATTTCTCCCGTGGAACTTCAAGGCTCAGCAATACCAGCAACCTGCATTGGGCTTCACACTCATCACTACCTTGTGTACTTCAGCCTGCAGTTGAAGACTAAACTCCAGGTGTGTTCATTTCCTCCACCTGTGACACAGCTTGCTGCTGCCAGTGCCTCATCACCTGCACTGTGAGTTGGTCTCCTGCTTATGCTCAGGTTTGCAATATCCATCTACTGCCTTAGTTCTCTGTTTTAAAACCCTGCACTGGTTTCTAAACCAGAATCATTTCATTGACATTCATTCCGTTGTTTTATATTTCCGGATATGATTTCTCAACTCACCTATCACCCATTGCCATAGACTGTTGTTATCATTCCAAGTGTTTGACTTTTCCATCTGCTATTATTATTATTATTTCTGCTGCATTTCTGTTAATACTTATCTGCTGAATAAATACCATTGCGCTCATGCGCAAGAACGTGATTCAACCTCCTCGTCTCTTTCCTCCTACCTCCACTGACCCACTAGCGCCCCCTCCGGGGACACAGACCAAACACAATCTGACACAACGATAGAGACAATGATGTGATGAAAATGTGATTCTACGGTCCGTTTCTTTCACCTGTTTCTCCTTTTCTCCAAGATAAAAAGACCCGCTTGGAAGAGGAATTTGATGACCTTATATACAGACAACAGATGGATTAAAGAAGAAGTTTGACAACCTTGTACACAAACAACAGATGGACTATGCCATAGACCTCCAGTTTCCCTAGAAATTTTAAATTTACGCTAGCCAAACTTTTTTGTAAGTCTATGGACATTGACAAGGCTTTTTGCATACCGTTAATAGCAAAAGCCCAAAGGAGACTTCAGACAAGACTTCAGACAAGACTTCAGACAAGACTTAAACCAACAAATGCATATTAACCTCACATAGAATATCAATGCATTTACCATAAGTGTTCTTTATCTTCATCTCTACAACCTTCAGGTAACAACACACATAGTCGATAGGGTATACAGGCACAGATATCAGCAATCACATATCCCCCCCATTCATGTATCATCAACTAAAAGGTGCTCCCCCATTTTGTTACAACTAAAAGCCGAAAAAAGCTCAGTAAAGTTTGACAGCCCATCCACAGACCCGTACCACGGGATAAGAAGGAATTCAAATGTATACTTCGCAATACCTCGAAGCTTGATTTAAAACACGTACGGCACGATGATACATGACCCCCCCCAAACATGGATTCATACACACATGCTTCTGCTATCTCACTAGGTCATACCCTTCTTACACCTTCTTCTCTCCTCCCCTACCCAACCATGGAAATGTATTTACACATGACATATATTTTTCTCTTTTTGAAATGTTTTAGGAAGTGGCAGTTATTGGTGACTGCCAAAGGGTGGACTGTCAAAGTCAGAAAAATATCATGATGCACACTACCATATTTGCACCTCATGCGTGTCCCCGCTGCGCGTGCCCACGCTCTCCCGTGCGTACGCATACCCGCTGGTGCGTGCACCCGCAGGCGCACGGTATGCGCATTTACGGTAGAGTTTGTGTGCGTCTAGCGGGCGACTCGATCGTTACATATTTTAACCATATAATGTATTTTGTAGATTATGGTCCCTTTGATAGAATCTGAAAGCTTAGTTAATGTAGCATGTTCATAGACAAAGAGATCCCTCTTTGTTTGATACGAAGGGTCAGACAGAGGTTATACAGTGGTGTTTAGTATCCATCGGAAGAGTATTTAATTAGCAATATTCCGGTGTTGGTTTGAAGCGGATTAATCGCTCGTGCGAATAGTTATGGACATAAGCAGTTTATGGACTTTTACTATTATTTGCACTTTATTATCCATGCGGCGGGAAACCTAGTTTCCCACCCACCTGAGCAGTTGGAAATAGTCACAGCCCACCTGTATGAATCAACCTATGACCTTTTGTTATAATGCGAAGACGAATTCCTGTGTCCAATGAACAATGAGATTGTAGGGACCATTGTATTGTATTGTGAGTGGTGTATATATAGACGAGCCGATCTGATCCAACTCCACTCTACTCTCTTCAACGGTTCTCATCACTGATAATCGGGAGCTGGATATTCAGAAAGGCGCATGCGATTGTTCCCCTTGTGCGTAAGTTTCTCCGCAATCATATTGTCTTTATTGTTATTGTGAGCCATATCTCTCTCTCTCTCTCTCTTCTCCCCTTTTCTCTCTCTTTTCCTCTTAAAGTGTTATTGTGCTGTTATTGTATTTCATGTGTAGTTATCTGGTTAGTTAGTCTATGTTATATTGGTAGTGTATGACTTGTATTGTATTATTCTTTAGCAAATAGAACGTTTATATAAGGTGTTAGAACCTAAGATCGGTATCTGTGTATTTCTTATATTTCTAAGTATTCTCTGAGCGTCGGAGACGCTCGTACAGCTTTAAGTTAATAAAGTTACACTGTGTTACATTTACACCCTATCACTACACCAAGGTTTATTGCATAGATACATTGTTTATGGTATAGTTATAAAGGTTTAACATTGTGAGCATCAGCGCCGCTTGTGATCTCCTCGTGGTCCCAAGCGTCCGCTACGCTAGTAGCATATCATTACGTTAGTCGGCAGCCTATAGCGTGCCTGCCTGTGATCTCTTGGCCGTGAGCGAACATGACGCTCGAGCGTCTCGACTACGGCTAAGCGATTGTTACGCAACGTGCGTACCCTTACGGTATTCCATACGCCAATAGCGTACTGTGTTCTTTGACCTCTTAAAGGGTTTTAAGTAAGATAAATATTTAGCTTTATCAGGATCTTAACGTGGTGTTGAGTTTCCTGAAGTCACACTGGTTTGAGCCACTCAAAACCGTGGAGTTAAAATTTCTCACGTGGAAGGTGGTCATGCTATTAGCCTTGGCGTCAGCTAGGCGTGTGTCAGAATTAGCGGCTTTGTCACATAAAAGCCCTATCTGGTTTTCCATATGGACAGGGCAGAATTGCGGACTCGTCCACAATATCTGCCAAAGGTGGTGTCATCCTTTCATATGAACCAACCTATTGTGGTGCCTGTGGCTACTCGTGATTTGGAGGATTCCGAGTTACTAGATGTGGTCAGGACTTTGAAGGTTTATGTAGCCAGAACGGCTAGAGTCAGGAAAACTGAGTCGCTGCTTATCCTGTATGCATCCAACAAGCTGGGTGCTCCTGCTTCAAAGCAAACTATTGCTCGCTGGATCTGTAACACGATTCAGTAGGCTCATTCTGCGGCTGGATTGCCGCTTCCAAAATCAGTAAAAGCCCATTCCACAAGGAAGGTGGGCTCTTCTTGGGCGGCTGCCCGAGGGGTCTTGGCATTACAACTTTGCCGAGCAGCTACTTGGTCAGGTTCGAACACTTTTGCAAAGTTTTACAAGTTTGATTGGCTGAGGAGGACCTTGTGTTTGCTCATTCGGTGCTGCAGAGTCATCCTCACTCTCCCGCCCGTTTGGGAGCTTTGGTATAATCCCCATGGTCCTTACGGAGTCCCCAACATCCACTAGGACGTTAGAGAAAATAAGAATTTACTCACCGGTAATTCTATTTCTCGTAGTCCGTAGTGGATGCTGGGCGCCCATCCCAAGTGCGGATTGTCTGCAATACTTGTATATAGTTATTGCTTAAATAAGGGTTATGTTATGGTTGTATCAGGGTTGATCTGATGCTCCGTTGTTGTTCATACTGTTAACTGGGTATGGTTATCACAAGTTATACGGTGTGAGTGGTGTGACTGGTATGAGTCTTGCCCTGGATTCCAAAATCCTTTCCTTGTAATGTCAGCTCTTCCGGGCACAGTTTCTCTAACTGAGGTCTGGAGGAGGGACATAGAGGGAGGAGCCAGAACACACCAGAATCCAAATTCTTTCTTAAAGTGCCCTGTCTCCTGCGGAGCCCGTCTATTCCCCATGGTCCTTACGGAGTCCCCAGCATCCACTACGGACTACGAGAAATAGATTTACCGGTAAGTAAAATCTTATTTTTATATTGAATGCCGTAGAATACAGGTAGCCAATGGAGGGACACTTTCTGTGGGGTTGGCAAAGTTTTCCACAGGCACTAGACCTTTGGGATCCCCAGAGTGGTAGCCTCTGCAAGGTTTAGGGGTTGGAAATGGAATATTATGGCCGCACTATGGGGGTGATTCAAATCTGATCGTAGATGTGCTAAATTTATCACATCTACGATCAGCTTCCCTGACATGTGGGGGGACGCCCAGCACAGGGCTAGTCCGCCCCGCATGTCACCGCTGCCCCCCCCCCCCCCCCACACACACAAGTACAAAAGCATCGCACAGCGGAGATGTTTTTGTACTGTAGGAGTAGCTCCCGGCCAGTGCAGCTTCTGCACGCTGGCAGGGAGCTACTCGTCGCAGCCTGGGTCGCAGCGGCTGCGTGTGACATCACACAGCCGCCGCGGCCCAACCCCCCAACGGTCCGGGTACACCTGCATTGCACGGACCGTGCCCACTAAACGGCGGCTAAACGCCGCGGGCCCTCCCCCTCCCGCCCAAACAGGCAGAGGTGAACGCAGGGCTAAGACAGCCGTCGTCTGTCTGCCATGCGCCGGCGCACTGCGGCGCATGTGCAGTTCAGGCCTGATCGCTGCTGTGTGAACACGGACAGCACCGATCAGGTCTGAATTAGCCCATGTAATCCGGGATGTTTTGCAAATGGATGAAGTAGAATTGAAGTGTGCGTGTAATAAACTTATCAGCCGCTTTTTTTCTATCTCTTCCCCAATCTCTGCCCCCTCCCCTATCTCTCTGCCTTCTGTCTTCTCTCCCGCTTCTATGCTGCCTCCCTCTAACAGCGTCGCTCCCTACTCTGCCCACCTCCCTTCTCCTCAGCCCCCACTCTCCCTCCACACCCTGACATATACTAAATATCACAGGGGAGGACCACATTCAGCGGTAGTCTCATTTTTGGAGCGGCCATTGGGGGTCACTTCGAGTTGATCACTAGCTGAAAATGTTCGCTGCGCAGCGATGATTTAAAAAACCGGCACTTATGCGCATGCATGGGTGGCGCAGTGCGCACGCGCGATGTACTTTCACAACAGCCGATGTTATTTCACACAATGTCTAGCGAAGCTTTTCAGTCGCAATGGCTGCCGCAGAGTGATTGACATGAAGGGGGCGTTTCTGGGTGTCAACTGACTGTTTTCAGTGAGTATTATGGAAATACACAGGCGTGCCAGGAAAAACGCAGGCGTGCCAGGAAAAACGCAGGCGTTGCTGGGCGAACGCAGGCCGTGTTTGTGACGTCAAAACAGGAACTGAACAGTCTGAAGTGATCGCAAGCGCTGAGTAGGTATTGAGCTACTCTGAAACTGCACAATTTCTTTTTTTTGTAGTCACTCTGCAAACTGATGGGCGTGATGCGAAAAGTCGCCACCCCCGGAGGGCTGCGAGCTGATCGCGCCTGAATGGAGCAACAATTGAATTGGTCCGTTGCGTGCCATCTAGTGGCAGCCGTGCGAATAACAATCAAATTATTTGTGCACCTTTTCCGGTTGCGTCAGGACCTCAGTCAGGCCCAGTATGCTGGTATACAGATGTGTCCTCATACATTATTGCTACAGAGACACCGTGTACTCACTGGCCACGGCGAATATTACGGAGACTGTAGTCTTTTGTAACGATGACAAATAGCAGCAGTCTCTCTCTCACAGTGTGATCGGATTATTACTCACCGGTGGTGACACAATGCTCCCACCTGAGTCAGGCGCCTGAAGTTTTACCTCTGCGCATGCATCTGGGACACACTGCGCATACCTCCCAATGTCTACCGCTGGGAGAGGCAGATTGAAATTGCATGAAGAGCCATACAGTTGTCATGGTCTGTTCTGCGCAGTAACTGGGGAGTGGCTGACAGTCGGGGGCGTGTCTTTGGCCAGTGACGGCCGCTAAGGACGCAGATGCACTGAATCAGGTGACCATGGTCACTTGGACATTCTGCACCTGCCAAAAGTCGCAGCCGCTGCTGCAATTGCGTTTACCTCTGAATTACCCCCATAGTGTAAATGTGACATGTACATACAATACAAATTGCAGATATGCAAGTCGGTCTATTCGCCATTATCTACCGATGGGTCTGCCAACATTGGTGCCATTGTGTTTTACTTCAGTGGCATTAAACCATCAACAGGAAACCATCAATGCTTGAAACCATTGGTGGGTATTGCTGTCATTCATGGGAAGGTGGCGGCCAATCCGGAACGGAGGCTGTGATTATGCAACACTACAGGTAGCGGAGCTAAGCACCGCAGGACATTGATGGCGGAGAACCATCGGCCATTGGTGGCAAACCATTGATACTTGCTAGCAATCGATGGTCAATGGCCATCCCTAGTCTACAGTCAGAGCCCTATGTTGCCTCTGGTTGTTCTCACAACCCTGGGCTCATCAGTCACCGGGGTTCCTGATCTTGGCCAGCCAGTGGAAATGACACAGGTTGCATATGGCCGCGGAACCCTTCTGACTGCATCACTTTCTTCCTGCTCCGCACTCCTTGCTGGTCCCAACAAAGAGACCTCTCTGCCTCAGATATTGCTGCATAGGCTGCTGGGAAATGTAACAAGAGAGTAGAGATGTGCACTTGAAATTTTTCGGGTTTTGTGTTTTGGTTTTGGGTTCGGTTCCGCGGCCGTGTTTTGGGTTCGACCGCGTTTTGGCAAAACCTCACCGAATTTTTTTTGTCGGATTCGGGTGTGTTTTGGATTCGGGTGTTTTTTTCAAAAAACACTAAAAAACAGCTTAAATCATAGAATTTGGGGGTCATTTTGATCCCAAAGTATTATTAACCTCAAAAACCATAATTTCCACTCATTTTCAGTCTATTCTGAATACCTCACACCTCACAATATTATTTTTAGTCCTAAAATTTGCACCGAGGTCGCTGGATGACTAAGCTAAGCGACCCTAGTGGCCGACACAAACACCTGGCCCATCTAGGAGTAGCACTGCAGTGTCACGCAGGATGGCCCTTCCAAAAAACACTCCCCAAACAGCACATGACGCAAAGAAGAAAAAAAGAGGCGCAATGAGGTAGCTGTGTGAGTAAGATAAGCGACCCTAGTGGCCGACACAAACACCTGGCCCATCTAGGAGTGGCACTGCAGTGTCACGCAGGATGGCCCTTCCAAAAAACACTCCCCAAACAGCACATGACGCAAAGAAGAAAAAAAGAGGCGCAATGAGGTAGCTGTGTGAGTAAGATAAGCGACCCTAGTGGCCGACACAAACACCTGGCCCATCTAGGAGTGGCACTGCAGTGGCACGCAGGATGGCCCTTCCAAAAAACACTCCCCAAACAGCACATGACGCAAAGAAAAAAAGAGGCGCAATGAGGTAGCTGTGTGAGTAAGATAAGCGACCCTAGTGGCCGACACAAACACCTGGCCCATCTAGGAGTGGCACTGCAGTGGCACGCAGGATGGCCCTTCCAAAAAACACTCCCCAAACAGCACATGACGCAAAGAAAAAAAGAGGCGCAATGAGGTAGCTGTGTGAGTAAGATAAGCGACCCTAGTGGCCGACACAAACACCTGGCCCATCTAGGAGTGGCACTGCAGTGTCACGCAGGATGGCCCTTCCAAAAAACACTCCCCAAACAGCACATGACGCAAAGAAGAAAAAAAGAGGCGCAATGAGGTAGCTGTGTGAGTAAGATAAGCGACCCTAGTGGCCGACACAAACACCTGGCCCATCTAGGAGTGGCACTGCAGTGTCACGCAGGATGGCCCTTCCAAAAAACACTCCCCAAACAGCACATGATGCAAAGAAGAAAAAAAGAGGCGCAATGAGGTAGCTGTGTGAGTAAGATAAGCGACCCTAGTGGCCGACACAAACACCTGGCCCATCTAGGAGTGGCACTGCAGTGTCACGCAGGATGGCCCTTCCAAAAAACACTCCCCAAACAGCACATGACGCAAATAAAAATGAAAGAAAAAAGAGGTGCAAGATGGAATTGTCCTTGGGCCCTCCCACCCACCCTTATGTTGTATAAACAGGACATGCACACTTTAACCAACCCATCATTTCAGTGACATGGTCTGCCACACGACTGTGACTGAAATGACGGGTTGGTTTGGACCCCCACCGAAAAAGAAGCAATTAATCTCTCCTTGCACAAACTGGCTCTACAGAGGCAAGATGTCCACCTCATCATCATCCTCCGATATATCACCGTGTACATCCCGCTCCTCACAGATTATCAATTCGTCCCCACTGGAATCCACCATCTCAGCTCCCTGTGTACTACTTTGTGGAGGCAATTGCTGCTGGTCAATGTCTCCACGGAGGAATTGATTATAATTCATTTTAATGAACATCATCTTCTCCACATTTTCTGGAAGTAACCTCGTACGCCGATTGCTGACAAGGTGAGCGGCGGCACTAAACACTCTTTCGGAGTACACACTTGTGGGAGGGCAACTTAGGTAGAATAAAGCCAGTTTGTGCAAGGGCCTCCAAATTGCCTCTTTTTCCTGCCAGTATAAGTACGGACTGTCTGACGTGCCTACTTGGATGCGGTCACTCATATAATCCTCCACCATTCTTTCAATGGGGAGAGAATCATATGCAGTGACAGTAGACGACATGTCCGTAATCGTTGTCAGGTCCTTCAGTCCGGACCAGATGTCAGCATCAGCAGTCGCTCCAGACTGCCCTGCATCACCGCCAGCGGGTGGGCTCGGAATTCTGAGCCTTTTCCTCGCACCCCCAGTTGCGGGAGAATGTGAAGGAGGAGATGTTGACAGGTCGCGTTCCGCTTGACTTGACAATTTTGTCACCAGCAGGTCTTTGAACCCCAGCAGACTTTTGTCTGCCGGAAAGAGAGATCCAAGGTAGGTTTTAAATCTAGGATCGAGCACGGTGGCCAAAATGTAGTGCTCTGATTTCAACAGATTGACCACCCGTGAATCCTTGTTAAGCGAATTAAGGGCTCCATCCAGAAGTCCCACATGCCTAGCGGAATCGCTCCCTTTTAGCTCCTCCTTCAATGCCTCCAGCTTCTTCTGCAAAAGCCTGATGAGGGGAATGACCTGACTCAGGCTGGCAGTGTGTGAACTGACTTCACGTGTGGCAAGTTCAAAAGGTTGCAGAACCTTGCACAACGTTGAAATCATTCTCCACTGCGCTTGAGACAGGTACATTCCACCTCCTATATCGTGCTCAATTGTATAGGCTTGAATGGCCTTTTGCTGCTCCTCCAACCTCTGAAGCATATATAGGGTTGAATTCCACCTCGTTACCACTTCTTGCTTCAGATGATGGCAGGGCAGGTTCAGGCGTTTTTGGTGGTGCTCCAGTCTTCTGTACGTGGTGCCTGTCCTCCGAAAGTGTCCCGCAATTCTTCTGGCCACCGACAGCATCTCTTGCACGCCCCTGTCGTTTTTAAAAAAATTCTGCACCACCAAATTCAAGGTATGTGCAAAACATGGGACGTGCTGGAATTTGCCCATATTTAATGCACACACAATATTGCTGGCGTTGTCCGATGCCACAAATCCACAGGAGAGTCCAATTGGGGTAAGCCATTCCGCGATGATCTTCCTCAGTTGCCGTAAGAGGTTTTCAGCTGTGTGCGTATTCTGGAAACCGGTGATACAAAGCGTAGCCTGCCTAGGAAAGAGTTGGCGTTTGCGAGATGCTGCTACTGGTGCCGCCGCTGCTGTTCTTGCGGCGGGAGTCCATACATCTACCCAGTGGGCTGTCACAGTCATATAGTCCTGACCCTGCCCTGCTCCACTTGTCCACATGTCCGTGGTTAAGTGGACATTGGGTACAACTGCATTTTTTAGGACACTGGTGAGTCTTTTTCTGACGTCCGTGTACATTCTCGGTATCGCCTGCCTAGAGAAGTGGAACCTAGATGGTATTTGGTAACGGGGGCACACTACCTCAAGAAATTGTCTAGTTCCCTGTGAACTAACGGCGGATACCGGACGCACGTCTAACACCAACATAGTTGTCAAGGCCTCAGTTATCCGCTTTGCAACAGGATGACTGCTGTGATATTTCATCTTCCTCGCAAAGGACTGTTGGACAGTCAATTGCTTGGTGGAAGTAGTAAAAGTGGGCTTACGACTTCCCCTCTGGGATGACCATCGACTCCCAGCAGCAACAACAGCAGCGCCAGCAGCAGTAGGCGTTACACGCAAGGATGCATCGGAGGAATCCCAGGCAGGAGAGGACTCGTCAGAATTGCCAGTGACATGGCCTGCAGGACTATTGGCATTCCTGGGGAAGGAAGAAATTGACACTGAGGGAGTTGGTGGGGTGGTTTGCGTGAGCTTGGTTACAAGAGGAAGGGATTTACTGGTCAGTGGACTGCTTCCGCTGTCGCCCAAAGTTTTTGAACTTGTCACTGACTTATTATGAATGCGCTGCAGGTGACGTATAAGGGAGGATGTTCCGAGGTGGTTAACGTCCTTACCCCTACTTATTACAGCTTGACAAAGGCAACACACAGCTTGACAAATGTTGTCCGCATTTCTGTTGAAATACTTCCACACCGAAGAGCTGATTTTTTTGGTATTTTCACCAGGCATGTCAACGGCCCTATTCCTCCCACGGACAACAGGTGTCTCCCCGGGTGCCTGACTTAAACAAACCACCTCACCATCAGAATCCTCCTGGTCAATTTCCTCCCCATCGCCAGCAACACCCATATCCTCCTCATCCTGGTGTACTTCAACACTGACATCTTCAATCTGACTATCGGGAACTGGACTGCGGGTGCTCCTTCCAGCACTTGCAGGGGGCGTGCAAATGGTGGAAGGCGCATGCTCTTCACGTCCAGTGTTGGGAAGGTCAGGCATCGCAAACGACACAATTGGACTCTCCTTGTGGATTTGGGATTTCGAAGAACGCACAGTTCTTTGCGGTGCTTTTGCCAGCTTGAGTCTTTTCATTTTTCTAGCGAGAGGCTGAGTGCTTCCATCCTCATGTGAAGCTGAACCACTAGCCATGAACATAGGCCAGGGCCTCAGCCGTTCCTTGCCACTCCGTGTGGTAAATGGCATATTGGCAAGTTTACGCTTCTCCTCCGACAATTTTATTTTAGATTTTGGAGTCCTTTTTTTACTGATATTTGGTGTTTTGGATTTTACATGCTCTGTACTATGACATTGGGCATCGGCCTTGGCAGACGACGTTGCTGGCATTTCATCGTCTCGGCCATGACTAGTGGCAGCAGCTTCAGCACGAGGTGGAAGTGGATCTTGATCTTTCCCTAATTTTGGAACCTCAACATTTTTGTTCTCCATATTTTAATAGGCACAACTAAAAGGCACCTCAGGTAAACAATGGAGATGGATGGATACTAGTATACTTATGGATGGACCAGCGACTGCCGACACAGAGGTAGCTACAGCCGTGGACTACCGTACTGTGTCTGCTGCTAATATAGACTGGATGATAATGAGATGAAATTAATATATATATATATATATATAATATCACTAGTACTGCAGCCGGACAGGTATATATATTTATTATGTAATGACTGATGACGGACCTGCTGGACACTGTCAGCTCAGCAGCACCGCAGACTGCTACAGTAAGCTACTATAGTAGTATGTATCAAGAAGAAAGAAAAAAAAAAACACGGGTAGGTGGTATACAATTATGGATGGACCAGCGACTGCCGACACAGAGGTAGCTACAGCCGTGGACTACCGTACTGTGTCTGCTGCTAATATAGACTGGATGATAATGAGATGAAATTAATATATATATATATATATATAATATCACTAGTACTGCAGCCGGACAGGTATATATATTTATTATGTAATGACTGATGACGGACCTGCTGGACACTGTCAGCTCAGCAGCACCGCAGACTGCTACAGTAAGCTACTATAGTAGTATGTATAAAGAAGAAGAAAGAAAAAAGAAAAAACGGGTAGGTGGTATACAATATTATATATATATTATATACAATTATATATATATATATATATATATATATATATATATATTAAACTGGTGGTGATTATTAAACTGGTGGTCAGGTCACTGGTCACACTATCAGCAACTTGCAAGTAGTACTCCTAAGCAGACAATCACAATATATATTATACTGGTGGTCAGTGTGGTCACAATGGCAGTGTGGCACTCTGGCAGCAAAAGTGTGCACTGTACGTTATATGTACTCCTGAGTCCTGCTCTCAGACTCTAACTGCTCCCCACTGTCAGTGTCTCCCCCACAAGTCAGATATACATTATACAGTCACACTATCTATCTATCACTTCAGCAAGTAGTAGTACTCCTCCTAATGCTCCCCAAAATTACTACTGTGTCTCTCTCTACTCTAGTCTCACTCTCTTCTCTATAAACGGAGAGGACGCCAGCCACGTCCTCTCCCTATGAATCTCAATGCACGTGTGAAAATGGCGGCGACGCGCGGCTCCTTATATAGAATCCGAGTCTCGCGATAGAATCCGAGCCTCGCGAGAATCCGACAGCAGGATGATGACGTTCGGGGCGCGCTCGGGTTAACCGAGCAAGGCGGGAAGATCCGAGTCGCTCGGACCCGTGTAAAAAAACATGAAGTTCGGGCGGGTTCGGATTCCGAGGAACCGAACCCGCTCATCTCTACAAGAGAGTTCCCGACTTCTCTTTCTGTCTCAGATCTTGCTGCATAGCCTGCTGGGAAATACCTCACTAGGACTGCCCAAGGTGCAAATGCCAGCTCCCGCTAACACAACAGTGCAGTGGGGGTTGCATAGTATAATACACAGTAGATAGTTACTGGATGGAAAACTCAGCAAAGTTTGGTACACAGTCATCTCACTGGAATGGCTATTTCAGTAAGTGGTTCCACATCTCCAGCTCTTATAGAGTTAACTGGTAACTTATCTCCACTTATCTTCCATTTAGTTCTTTCATTTCTGTGTCTTTTCCCTCAGGGGCCTCCGGTTTATCAGTCGCATCCTCTGTTTCCTGTTATCTAATTCCGGAGATCGCCCAATTATTGCCTCTCATCTGAATCCTCAGCCAGGTTCCCGATGTGGTTTGATCTCGGAGCTGAGCATTGTGGGAACAGATAGGGATTACTTCTGGCAAAATCAATTACTCACATTTCACGAAGCTAAAAAACAGAATTGTCATTACTGAGACTGGACATCTTCATATATTTACTAGGAAGGCAGAATGTCCTTTCTGGATCTCTAACTGGGTCCTGCTGACGACGGATGCCAGTCTGAGAGGTTGGGGTGCGGTGTTGGAACAACACTCCCTTCAGTGTCGGTGGACCGAGGAGGGGTCTCTCCTCCCGATAAACATTCTGGAACTACGGGCAGTGTTCAATGCACTAAACCTGGCCCAGCATTTGATACAGAACAGACCTGTTCAAGTACAATCGGACAACGCCACCACGGTGGCATACATCAATCATCAAGGCGGCACTCGAAGCCACATGGCAATGAGGGAAGTATCACGGATTCTTCAGTGGGCAGAACGCCATCTGCCGGCCATATCCGCAGTGTTAATTCCAGGGGTCCTAAACTGGGAAGCGGACTTTCTCAGTCGTCGGGACACAGTCGTCGTACACACCGGAGAGTGGAGCCTCCATCCAGAGGTGTTTCAACTTCTTGTGGACACGTGGGGCCTTCCAGATGTGGACCTGATGGCGTTTCGACACAATCACAAGGTTCCGGTCTTCGGAACAAGGACAAGGGATCCTCAGTCAGCGTTCGTGGACACTCTGGCTATTCCTTGGAACTTTCGGCTGCCGTATGTGTTCCCTCCGGTGTCACTCCTGCCCAGAGTAATACGGAAGTTCAAGCAAGAAGGATGAAACGCTGATCGCTCCAGCGTGGCCCAGACGGCACTGGTCCTCCGATCTACAGGGCCTCTCGCTAGATTGTCCCCTTCTACTTCCACAACGACCAGACCTCCTCGTTCAGGGCCCTTGTGTTTACCAGGACTTGGCACATCTGGCTTTGACTGCGTGGCTCTTGAAGCTTCCGTCTTGAGGGCCAAGGGTTTTTCTGAGGCAGTCGTTCATACTATGTTGAAAGCCCGTAAGCCGTCTTCTGCTCGGATTTACCATAGGGTCTGGAATGCTTACTTTACTTGGTGCGCGTCTCACAATCATGACGTTTTCATGTTTAGTACGGCCAAACTGTTGGCCTTCCTACAACAGGGCTGGATTTAGGCCTTCATCTGGCCTTCCTCAAGGTTCACATTTCTGCCTTGTCGGTTTGGTTTCAGAGAAAGATTGCTGCCCTTCCTGATGTTCATACCTTCACTCAGGGCGTGTTGCGGATTCAAAGAACCAAAAAATGAGTGTTTTGCGCTAAAATACTAAATGGTGCATATATGAATGAAAACTCCTGTATAATATATAGCCATCTGATTTATTTATGCAATTATATATATATATATATATATATAAAAAGATTGGGAAACGTTCTGTTTTTACTATATAGAATTCATGTGTACAAGTCATCAAATACTTTTCCTAATTGCTATAACAATGGAAAACACCTGATATATATTACCACATGTAGTATGAATACTCTTGCACACTCTAGATAGTATCCAATCTTAAGTATTCATCTTTCATAAAAAAGTGCGATTTAACTTTAAAATGTTATCCATATAGATATTGTAGAAACCACTGTGTTTAAAGATGCTGTCCCAAATTGTGCTTACCACTCATATGCTGTATGCACATAGCTTATTTTTCCATTTTATATATATGTTTCTTAAAATGGTATGAAAACTTTTGCACACTCGTATGGTTTTAAGGTGCAGTCTCTTGTATATACAAGCAGTGGCACTAAGTATGGTGTCCCACGTTATGTGCAAACGATCCTGAGAGCACTTGTCCCGTAATGTGATTGCTGCTTATGTGCCGTGTATGGCAGCTTACCACTGCAGCCCAACTGGCTGTTTTGCGGGATCTTGCGCTGCGCTCAGCGTTGTGTGGTGCTGTCTCTCACCCTTCTACGTCTGCTCAACAGAGCACGGGAAGCTGGAGCCGCTTGTATACGGACGGCTATGCAGATCTGACTCTCCCCGTCAGCTGGTTGGCCGCGTCCTCGTTGCAGAAGACCCAGCCGGCGGTTTCTGATTTAAGGAGTCACGTTTGGCCGTCCTTGGTTCCCAGCCTATGGACCAGATCACCATCAGTTGTAGGAATTTGCAGAATGATCAGCAAATTCTCCCTCTAACTAGTTTCGCACCTGGGTGCTTCCTCAAAGAGTCGTTTGCGGATTCAGCCTCCTTATGTGCTACCTGTGGCCCCTTGGGATTTGTCTGTGGTTCTGGAGGCCTTGCAAGAGTCTCCGTTTGAACCTATTGCGTCTGCAGACCTTAAGTGGCTTTCCCTTTAAGCTTTTGTTTTTGCTAGCTATCGCTTCAGCTAGAAGGGTCTCGGACTTAGGTGCCTTATCCTGTAAGTCCCCCTATCTGATTTTTCACTGTGACCGGGCGGTTCTTAGAACGCATCCGGATTATTTGCCTAAGGTGGTGTCTTCCTTCCACCTTAATCAGGCGATTGTGGTTCCGGCCTCTACTTCTCCTGAGGTGTCATCTAAAGAGCGGTCTTTGGATGTGGTACGAGCTCTCCGTATTTATGTGAAGAGAACTTCTTCCATTCGAAAATCTGATTCTCTTGTTGTACTGTTTGGTTTTCACAAATGTGGCTGGCCTGCTAACAAGCAGACCTTGGCCAGATGGATTAGAATGGTGATTGCACATGCTTATGTACAGGCTGGTTTGCCAGCTCCTGCTACCATCAAAGCCCATTCTACTTGGTCTGTTGGACCTTCTTGGGCGGCCCGCCTTGGTGCGACCCTTGAACAATTGTGCAAGGTGGCTACATGGTCCTCAGTGAACACGTTCATAAGGTTCTATGCCTTTGATACTTCCGCCTCCCAGGATGCTTCCTTTGGACGCCGGGTTCTTGTGCCCACTACAGTACGTCCCCTCCCATAAGGAACTGCTTTAGGACATCCCCAATGTTAATCCTTGTGGAGCCCAGTGTACCACGCAGCAGAAAATTAGATTTATGGTAAGAACTTACCGTTGTTAAATCTTTCTGCGAGGTACACTGGGCTCCACAAGGAGCCCACCCTGACGCACTTGGCTTCTATGGGTTGGTAAGGTATTAGCCGCTGACACTTTCTCCTGTTGTGAGAATGTGGTGTATGTGGCTACTAACGATTGTCTTCTCTGGTCCCTGCTATTGCTGGGACCAGAGAAGACAAAACTGAGCCCCTGTGCATGGAGGCGGGGTGATATAGGAGGCGGCGCTCTGCATCTTGGGAAGAAGGTCAAAGCTTTGAGCCTGTTGGTGCCTCGAATCAAGATCCTACTCTACACCCCGATGTTAATCCTTGTGGAGCCCCATGTACCTCGCAGAAAGATTTAACAACGGTAAATTCTTACTATAAATCTCGTTTTTAAAACATATATATATAGATATATATATATATCAACAAAAAAAAGTTATAACCAAATTGCGCTATAAATGAACCGCCTTAGACACAATAATCCTTGGGGAGAATCGGCCGCTAATCTCCAAAACAAGTCCTCCTGCCAGCCGAGAACCGGTGGTTAAAAAATGTAAATGGTTGTATGGAGAACGCTCAAATAAAAGTTATGATATTAATGGGACTTGCTGTCCACCCCAGCCGGGGAGAAGCTCCTATTGACAATCAAAATCAAAATAACAAACTATGTGATCAGTTTGTTATTTTGGTTTTGATTGTCAATTGGAGTATATCATTTTGATTTTTTATTTCTGTCAAAGACACCCCTGACGAAGTCTGTTTAGACGAAACGCATTGGGTGATTGTCTTAGACATAGTGGGTAGACAGGCTGTCATATCTCCCACGAATGACAAGACTAATGTAAGAGTCATACAATACTTTTTACACCAAGATTTTTAATAAATTTTCTGGAAATTACGTACTAACAAGTGATGTTGCTGTCTGGGTTATTCTGGTGAGAGGGTTTGTTTCAGAAACAACTATCTTTTCAGGGCTAATTCCAAATTGAAGGACTATCCTAGAAAAACTGCAAAGAGACATTAACTTTTATTTGAGCGCTCTCCATACAACCATCTACAATGTGTATATATATATATATATATATATATATATATACACACACACACACACACACACACACACACACACACACACACACACACACACACACACACACACACCGGTGTATGTAAATTTCTCCATCTCTTCTCACAAATGTCTCTCAAATGTATATGGTACATTAGTATATCGTGCACCTACTGTATATTATCACTCTTTATTTTATTTTCTGCTGCTTTTACTACTATAGTTTTCACCTGCCATTGATTGCAATAAATACGCCCGTAGGTGGAGATAGACATGCTCTTGGGCGGAGCTAGAGACGTACCTCAACGGCGCAAGTGAGAGGCGTGTGTGTGTAAGTGAGAGGCAGGTGTGTGTGTAAGTGAGAGGCAGGTGTGTGTGTGTAAGTGAGAGGCGTGTGTGTGTGTAAGTGAGAAGCATATGTGTGTGTGAGAGGCATATGTGTGTGTAAGTGAGAGGCGTGGGTGTGTGTAAGTGAGATTCGTGTGTGTGTGTAAGTGAGAGGCAGGTGTGTGTGTGTGAGAGGCAGGTGTGTGTGTAAGTGAGAGGCAGGTGTGTGTAAGTGAGAGGTGTAGGTGTGTGTAAGTGAGAGGCGTATGTGTGTGTAAGTGAGAGGCGTGGGTGTGTGTAAGTGAGAGGCGTGGGTGTGTGTAAGTGAGAGGCAGGTGTGTGTTTAAGTGAGAGGCAGGTGTGTGTGTGTAAGTGAGAGGCGTGTGTGTGTAAGTGAGAGGCAGGTGTGTGTGTGTAAGTGAGAGGCGTAGGTGTGTGTAAGTGAGAGGCGTGTGTGTGTGTAAGGAAGAGGCGTGTGTGTGTGTGTAAGTGAGAGGCGTGTGTGTGTGTAAGTGAGAGGTAGGTGTGTGTGTGTGTGTAAGTGAGAGGTGTGTGTGTAAGTGAGAGGCGCGAGTGTTTTTTTATATATATATCGGCACACCGCTGCGCCAAAGCATCTCCATCGAGACCTGCTGGCGGGTGAGGGAGCACAGTAGGTGTACTATAATGGTATGCTGGTGTCTGTTTTATTGTAATGACTGACTTGGTGTGCGTCCACTTTGTATGTGTATCTATATTACTATTGGGAAAGGTACCTGAGCACGCTGCTACAGTTCACCCTGAGTGCTGGATAGTTACATATGGTATGTGTGTGTATATGTAGGGGGGCACCAACATTTATCATGCCTCCGGGCAACTGGGACGAACTTACGCCACTGGGACCCACAAACACTGGTGTGCAAAGCTTGTGTGTTGCTGCATGCTCACTATGGGCATATGGGTGTATTGGGGCCTGGACACCTCAGCACTCTTAGTATCTGTGCACACCTGGGTGGCAACAAGGCATTTACTGGGCATATGGGGGGACGGGGGGAGGGGGGCACTCAGGAGCTCTCAGACGCAGGACAGTGCACACCTTTGGGGCACTTGTTTGGGGTTACTGCACCAGGTGGAGTCTATTGGTACCTGTTTGTATGAGGGGGTAAAACTGAATTAGTCGGGTCACTCTGGTCAGGAAAGTCGTATTTATCACAAAGCTGCAATCTATGGGGTATATGCAATTAGCGGCGAATCGCGGCAATTTTTCGCCCGTTTTTTTATTCGACACAATTCAACCGTCAAATTCCGGCAAGTGGGTGCCGAAAATTACCATATTCAATATAAAACGGATTCGACAGTCCCGCTGTCGAAAAACGGCCGATTTGACGGATTTTGATCCGATTTTTTAAAAACGGGAAAAAACCCGAAAAAAAATTGCGAGGGTTCCCCCTCCAAAGCATAACCAGCCTCGGGCTCTACGAGCTGGTCCTGATTCTAAATATCCGGGGGGGAAAATGACAGGGGATCCCCCGTATTTTTAAAACCAGCACCGGGCTCTGCGCCTGGTGCTGGTGCAAAAAATACGAGGGACAAAAAGAGT
Source organism: Pseudophryne corroboree (assembly GCF_028390025.1). NCBI lineage: Eukaryota > Metazoa > Chordata > Amphibia > Anura > Myobatrachidae > Pseudophryne > Pseudophryne corroboree. The sequence goes on from NC_086451.1 coordinate 16,284,907, forward strand.
AGGGGTCCCCCATATTTTTTACACCAGCATCGGGCTCCACTAGCTGGACAGATAATGCCACAGCCAGGGGTCACTTTTATACAGCGCCCTGCGGCCGTGGCATTAAATATCCAACTAGTCACCCCTGGCCGGGGTACCCTGGGGGAGTGGGGACCCCTTCAATCAAGGCCCCCCCCCCCCAGCCACCCAAGGGCCAGGGGTGAAGCCCGAGGCTGTCCCCCCCATCCAAGGGCTGCGGATGGGGGGCTGATAGCCTTGAGAAATTTGAAAGAATATTGTTTTTTCCAGTAGTACTACAGGTCCCAGCAAGCCTCCCCCGCAAGCTGGTACTTGAAGAACCACAAGTACCAGCATGCGGGAGAAAAATGGGCCCGCTGGTACCTGTAGTTCTACTGGGGAAAAAATACCCAAATAAAAACAGGAGACACACACCGTGAGAGTAAAACTTTATTACACACATGCCGACACATACATACTTACCTATGTTCACACGCCGACCTCTGTCCACTTGTCCAAGTAGAATCCACGGTGTACCTGTGAATAAAATTATACTCACCTCAATCCAGTGTCCAGGTTATAATCCTCGTACTTGGCAAAACAACAAAACGAACACCCGGACCAAACGGTCCGTGTGTGTCCAGGTCCTCACACACCCACAGTATCCTGTGGTATCTATATTTACATCTGCAAAATGTTTTCTGTGGGGTAAGAAGGCTCATTCATGTTTTCTCATGCAGCTGTACCTCTGAAATGCTGTAATGTGACAGTTAGGAGCTGATTGGCTGGTACTTTATCTCTCTCTCCACTTTATCACTCTTCAAGGCTTACTACATCCTCCCCTAAGAGACCTATAACTGTACTGTAGATTGCGCTAGTTGTTTCGCCATCAGTTTGTTAATTGATCTGAGTTGTGCGAGTGAATAGATACGGGTGTATTATTTCCTCTTCACGGGTTTGCTCCGTTAATCCTGACGTTATCCTGATCTTGGTGGGGTCACTTCCCTCCCAAAAAGAGGGGAAAATCCATTAAAAAAATTAAATTAAATTTTGCCATAACTTTATTACCAGTGCAGCTCGGTGATACTTTGGTAACAGCACGGGGCCAAGCGATGAGTTCTGTTCAGCGCAATCAAAGAACAAAAATATTTGTTTTCTTAAGCCCCAGTATATGCACCATTCTGACGTCACGGCGGTGTACGTATGTCCGCCATAATTGGTTAATATTCCCATGATGCACAGGGCAAAGTATAAACTAATCCCTCTCCTGATCACCACTGTATAGGCTCTTACTCCTGTGATACAGATACCTTTGTAATAAAACACTTGGGTCAATTCAATTCTCAGACATTTGAGTAGCGCCGGGAATTAGCTCCCGGTGCTATTCAATATAGTGCCAAGTGACACTCAATTGTCAGGAATTCTTCTCTCACCCCCGGGGGATGCGAGAGGAAATCCGATAAAAGTGCCGGCGCGAGGCTGATTCTGTCGGGAATCAGCATCAAGGCGGGGAGTTGAGTCAGAGAATGCCCGTTCTCCCAACAAATCTACCTGTAAAGTCCGGGAGAACGGGCATTTACCGACTTAACTTGAGCTGAATTGAATAGCAACGGGAGCTAATTCCCGGCACTATTCAACTGTTGGAGAATTGAATCAACCCCATTGTGGCATTTCTGATTCCTAACTGGCGCTACGGCACCTGCGTCATGGAAGCGGCAAATCTCTGTTGCTGGCAAATGCTAAAACAATCCTACAGGGGGCGCTCTGTGTGGCTTCTCCCCATTAGACAGGCCCCTCTCTCTCCAGACACGGTAATTAGGGTTGATGAGAGATGGTTGGGAAAGCCGCGTTACCCCATAGTGGGATACACGTTGAAGCCATGGGATTGCATTTAAATTTCTTGTGCAGGGATTTCCATGCATAGTAAATATCATGAAAAAGCGGGTTGAGAAGAATGTGGGACGGAATCGAGGAGGGTTTAGATAATAAAAGTGCTCCCGGGGAAAAAGGTGCAAAGAGGACCTCATCTAGTGTTGAATCAGTAAAGAGTTCCCGGTCATACAGCCAATCAGCAGAACAACCAAATAAGGAAGCCACGGAGAAGGACGTATAATCTGGGACACCTATTCCACCCGCAGATTTAGGGACCATCAATTTATCTAAAGCTATGAAAGCTTTCTTTCCTCTCCATAAGAATTTTGACATCATTTTATGTAGATATTTAGGGGTATATTCAATTGAAGTCGAAAGCTGACGTCTGTCGTGATTCGACCTATTCAATATATCCCAAAAATTTTCGACTTGTCGAAAAGCACGTGGATCGGCGGAATAGCTATCGATCCACATGTGTCACAACTGAGGGCCTGAGCTGACGGGAGGCAGCCTCAGTTGTAGGGGCTGAGGTGTAAAGGAACCTGGGAGGTTGAATCAGACCCCTAGACATGTAAGTTACATGTAGAAGAATTGCCCGAAGGCGTGACCACGACAACCAAAGTAAAAGTCAATGATGTTTATTATGACATACTCCGTAACACAGCAGCAGTAAAAGAAAACATAAAATCAGCAGAGGATAAATACAGTTCCTGGGTACTATAGGGTGGCAAGGGCCACAGGGCTCTGGTAGTATGAGATAGTTCTTATAATCTTCTAGTTGGAAAGTCCTTACCAGGCCCGACTGTAGTAATGGAAATAGCCCAGGATCGTACCAGCTGGTGTTCCAGGAAAAGCTGGGCTGCTGTGGATAAAACGGCTGCTGTGGATACTGGCTGGAACCAGACTGATGTTGGCACTAGGGATGTGCACTTGAAATTTTTCGGGTTTTGTGTTTTGGTTTTGGGTTCGGTTCCGCGGCCGTGTTTTGGGTTCGAACGCGTTTTGGCAAAACCTCACCGAATTTTTTTTGTCGGATTCGGGTGTGTTTTGGATTCGGGTGTTTTTTTCAAAAAACCCTAAAAAACAGCTTAAATCATAGAATTTGGGGGTCATTTTGATCCCAAAGTATTATTAACCTCAAAAACCATAATTTCCACTCATTTTCAGTCTATTCTGAACACCTCACACCTCACAATATTATTTTTAGTCCTAAAATTTGCACCGAGGTCGCTGGATGACTAAGCTAAGCGACCCAAGTGGCCGACACAAACACCTGGCCCATCTAGGAGTGGCACTGCAGTGTCACGCAGGATGGCCCTTCCAAAAAACACTCCCCAAACAGCACATGACGCAAAGAAAAAAAGAGGCGCAATGAGGTAGCTGTGTGACTAAGTTCAACGACCCAAGTGGCCGACACAAACACCTGGCCCATCTAGGAGTGGCACTGCAGTGTCACGCAGGATGGCCCTTCCAAAAAACACTCCCCAAACAGCACATGACGCAAAGAAAAAAAGAGGCGCAATGAGGTAGCTGTGTGACTAAGCTCAACGACCCAAGTGGCCGACACAAACACCTGGCCCATCTAGGAGTGGCACTGCAGTGTCACGCAGGATGGCCCTTCCAAAAAACACTCCCCAAACAGCACATGACGCAAAGAAAAAAAGAGGCGCAATGAGGTAGCTGTGTGACTAAGCTCAGCGACCCAAGTGGCCGACACAAACACCTGGCCCATCTAGGAGTGGCACTGCAGTGTCACGCAGGATGGCCCTTCCAAAAAACACTCCCCAAACAGCACATGATGCAAAGAAAAAAAGAGGCGCAATGAGGTAGCTGTGTGACTAAGCTCAACGACCCAAGTGGCCGACACAAACACCTGGCCCATCTAGGAGTGGCACTGCAGTGTCACGCACGCTGGCCCTTCAAAAAACTACTCCCCAAACAGCACATGACGCAAAGAAAAAAAGAGGCGCAATGAGGTAGCTGTGTGAGTAAGCTAAGCGACCCTAGTGGCCGACACAAACACCTGGCCCATCTAGGAGTGGCACTGCAGTGTCACGCAGGATGGCCCTTCAAAAAACACTCCCCAAACAGCACATGACGCAAAGAAGAAAAAAAAGAGGCGCAATGAGGTAGCTGTGTGAGTAAGCTAAGCGACCCTAGTGGCCGACACAAACACCTGGCCCATCTAGGAGTGGCACTGCAGTGTCACGCAGGATGGCCCTTCAAAAAAATACTCCCCAAACAGCACATGACGCAAAGAAAAATTAAAGAAAAAAGAGGTGCAAGATGGAATTGTCCTTGGGCCCTCCCACCCTTATGTTGTATAAACAGGACATGCACACTTTAACCAACCCATCATTTCAGTGACAGGGTCTGCCACACGACTGTGACTGAAATGACGGGTTGGTTTGGACCCCCACCAAAAAAGAAGCAATTAATCTCTCCTTGCACAAACTGGCTCTACAGAGGCAAGATGTCCACCTCATCATCATCCTCCGATATATCACCGTGTACATCCCCCTCCTCACAGATTATCAATTCGTCCCCACTGGAATCCACCATCTCAGCTCCCTGTGTACTTTGTGGAGGCAATTGCTGCTGGTCAATGTCTCCACGGAGGAATTGATTATAATTCATTTTAATGAACATCATCTTCTCCACATTTTCTGGAAGTAACCTCGTACGCCAATTGCTGACAAGGTGAGCGGCGGCACTAAACACTCTTTCGGAGTACACACTTGTGGGAGGGCAACTTAGGTAGAATAAAGCCAGTTTGTGCAAGGGCCTCCAAATTGCCTCTTTTTCCTGCCAGTATAAGTACGGACTGTCTGACGTGCCTACTTGGATGCGGTCACTCATATAATCCTCCACCATTCTTTCAATGGGGAGAGAATCATATGCAGTGCCAGTAGACGACATGTCCGTAATCGTTGGCAGGTCCTTCAGTCCGGACCAGATGTCAGCATCAGCAGTCGCTCCAGACTGCCCTGCATCACCGCCAGCGGGTGGGCTCGGAATTCTGAGCCTTTTCCTCGCACCCCCAGTTGCGGGAGAATGTGAAGGAGGAGATGTTGACAGGTCGCGTTCCGCTTGACTTGACAATTTTCTCACCAGCAGGTCTTTGAACCCCAGCAGACTTGTGTCTGCCGGAAAGAGAGATCCAAGGTAGGTTTTAAATCTAGGATCGAGTACGGTGGCCAAAATGTAGTGCTCTGATTTCAACAGATTGACCACCCGTGAATCCTTGTTAAGCGAATTAAGGGCTCCATCCACAAGTCCCACATGCCTAACGGAATCGCGCTGTCTTAGCTCCTCCTTCAATGTCTCCAGCTTCTTCTGCAAAAGCCTGATGAGGGGAATGACCTGACTCAGGCTGGCAGTGTCTGAACTGACTTCACGTGTGGCAAGTTCAAAGGGCAGCAGAACCTTGCACAACGTTGAAATCATTCTCCACTGCGCTTGAGACAGGTGCATTCCACCTCCTATATCGTGCTCAATTGTATAGGCTTGAATGGCCTTTTGCTGCTCCTCCAACCTCTGAAGCATATAGAGGGTTGAATTCCACCTCGTTACCACTTCTTGCTTCAGATGATGGCAGGGCAGGTTCAGGCGTTTTTGGTGTTGCTCCAGTCTTCTGTACGTGGTGCCTGTACGCCGAAAGTGTCCCGCAATTCTTCTGGCCACCGACAGCATCTCTTGCACGCCCCTGTCGTTTTTTAAATAATTCTGCACCACCAAATTCAAGGTATGTGCAAAACATGGGACGTGCTGGAATTTGCCCAGATTTAATGCACACACAATATTGCTGGCGTTGTCCGATGCCACAAATCCACAGGAGAGTCCAATTGGGGTAAGCCATTCCGCGATGATCTTCCTCAGTTGCCGTAAGAGGTTTTCAGCTGTGTGCGTATTCTGGAAACCGGTGATACAAAGCGTAGCCTGCCTAGGAAAGAGTTGGCGTTTGCGAGATGCTGCTACTGGTGCCGCCGCTGCTGTTCTTGCGGCGGGAGTCCATACATCTACCCAGTGGGCTGTCACAGTCATTTAGTCCTGACCCTGCCCTGCTCCACTTGTCCACATGTCCATGGTTAAGTGGACATTGGGTACAGCTGCATTTTTTAGGACACTGGTGACTCTTTTTCTGAGGTCTGTGTACATTTTCGGTATCGCCTGCCTAGAGAAATGGAACCTAGATGGTATTTGGTACCGGGGACACAGTACCTCCAACAAGTCTCTAGTTGGCTCTGCAGTAATGATGGATACCGGAACCACGTTTCTCACCACCCAGGATGCCAAGGCCTCAGTTATCCGCTTTGCAGCAGGATGACTGCTGTGATATTTCATCTTCCTCGCAAAGGACTGTTGGACAGTCAATTGCTTGGTGGAAGTAGTAAAAGTGGTCTTACGACTTCCCCTCTGGGATGACCATCGACTCCCAGCAGCAACAACAGCAGCGCCAGCAGCAGTAGGCGTTACACGCAAGGATGCATCGGAGGAATCCCAGGCAGGAGAGGACTCGTCAGAATTGCCAGTGACATGGCCTGCAGGACTATTGGCATTCCTGGGGAAGGAGGAAATTGACACTGAGAGAGTTGGTGGGGTGGTTTGCGTGAGCTTGGTTACAAGAGCAAGGGATTTACTGGTCAGTGGACTGCTTCCGCTGTCGCCCAAAGTTTTTGAACTTGTCACTGACTTATTATGAATGCGCTGCAGGTGACGTATAAGGGAGGATGTTCCGAGGTGGTTAACGTCCTTACCCCTACTTATTACAGCTTGACAAAGGCAACACACGGCTTGACAAATGTTGTCCGCATTTCTGTTGAAATACTTCCACACCGAAGAGCTGATTTTTTTGGTATTTTCACCAGGCATGTCAATGGCCATATTCCTCCCACGGACAACAGGTGTCTCCCCAGGTGCCTGACTTAAACAAACCACCTCACCATCAGAATCCTCCTTGTCAATTTCCTCCCCAGCGCCAGCAACACCCATATCCTCCTCATCCTGGTGTACTTCAACACTGACATCTTCAATCTGACTATCAGGAACTGGACTGCGGGTGCTCCTTCCAGCACTTGCAGGGGGCGTGCAAATGGTGGAAGGCGCATGCTCTTCACGTCCAGTGTTGGGAAGGTCAGGCATCGCAACCGACACAATTGTACTCTCCTTGTGGATTTGGGATTTCGAAGAACGCACAGTTCTTTGCTGTGCTTTTGCCAGCTTGAGTCTTTTCATTTTTCTAGCGAGAGGCTGAGTGCTTCCATCCTCATGTGAAGCTGAACCACTAGCCATGAACATAGGCCAGGGCCTCAGCCGTTCCTTGCCACTCCGTGTGGTAAATGGCATATTGGCAAGTTTACGCTTCTCCTCCGACAATTTTATTTTAGATTTTTGAGTCCTTTTTTTACTGATATTTGGTGTTTTGGATTTTACATGCTCTGTACTATGACATTGGGCATCGGCCTTGGCAGACGACGTTGATGGAATTTCATCGTCTCGGCCATGACTAGTGGCAGCAGCTTCAGCACGAGGTGGAAGTCGATCTTGATCTTTCCCTATTTTTGGAACCTCAACATTTTTGTTCTCCATATTTTAATAGGCACAACTAAAAGGCACCTCAGGTAAACAATGGAGATGGATGGATACTAGTATACTTATGGATGACGAGCGACTGCCGACACAGAGGTAGCTACAGCCGTGGACTACCGTACTGTGTCTGCTGCTAATATAGACTGGATGATAATGAGATAAAATTAAAATATATATATATATCACACTAGTACTGCAGCCGGACAGGTATATATTATGTAATGACGGACCTGCTGGACACTGTCTGTCAGCACTGCAGACTCCTAAAGTAAGCTACTAGTATCAAGAAGATAGGAAAAAAAAAAAACCACGGGTAGGTGGTATACAATTATGGATGGACGAGCGACTGCCGACACAGAGGTAGCTACAGCCGTGGACTACCGTACTGTGTCTGCTGCTAATATAGACTGGATGATAATGAGATAAAATTAAAATATATATATATATATATATATCACACTAGTACTGCAGCCGGACAGGTATATATTATGTAATGACGGACCTGCTGGACACTGTCTGTCAGCACTGCAGACTCCTAAAGTAAGCTACTAGTATCAAGAAGATAGGAAAAAAAAAAAACCACGGGTAGGTGGTATACAATTATGGATGGACGAGCGACTGCCGACACAGAGGTAGCTACAGCCGTGGACTACCGTACTGTGTCTGCTGCTAATATAGACTGGATGATAATGAGATAAAATTAAAATATATATATATATCACACTAGTACTGCAGCCGGACAGGTATATATTATGTAATGACGGACCTGCTGGACACTGTCTGTCAGCACTGCAGACTCCTAAAGTAAGCTACTAGTATCAAGAAGATAGGAAGAAAAAAAAAAACACGGGTAGGTGGTATACAATTATGGATGGACGAGCGACTGCCGACACAGAGGTAGCTACAGCCGTGGACTACCGTACTGTGTCTGCTGCTAATATAGACTGGATGATAATGAGATAAAATTAAAATATATATATATATATATATCACACTAGTACTGCAGCCGGACAGGTATATATTATGTAATGACGGACCTGCTGGACACTGTCTGTCAGCACTGCAGACTCCTAAAGTAAGCTACTAGTATCAAGAAGATAGAAAAAAAAAAAAAAACATGGGTAGGTGGTATACAATTATGGATGGACGAGCGACTGCCGACACAGAGGTAGCTACAGCCGTGGACTACCGTACTGTGTCTGCTGCTAATATAGACTGGATGATAATGAGATAAAATTAAAATATATATATATATATCACACTCGTACTGCAGCCGGACAGGTATATATTATGTAATGACGGACCTGCTGGACACTGTCTGCAGAATGCGTTTATAAAAACACCACACGACGAGTGTTTAACTTTTTCAGGCAGACAATCACAATATACTGGTGGTCAGCAGACAATCACAATATACTGGTGGTCAGTGGTCACTGGTCAGTCACACTGGCAGTGGCACTCTGGCAGCAAAAGTGTGCACTGTACTTAAAATATGTACTCCTGCTATAACTGCTCCCCAGTCTCCCCCACAATTAAGCTGTGTGAGCAGTGAGCACTCAGCACAGTCAGATATACAGTATTACATATGATGATGCAGCACACTGAGGCTGAGCACAGATATGGTATGTGACTGTGTCACACTGTGTATCGTTTTTTTTCAGGCAGAGAACGGATTAATTAAACTGGTGGTCAATGGTCACTGGTCACACTATCAGCAAGTAGTAGTACTCCAGTCCTAATATGCTCCCCAAAATTAGTAAATACTAAATAGTGTCTCTAACTCTCTACTCTCTTCTCTATAAACGGAGAGGACGCCAGCCACGTCCTCTCCCTATCAATCTCAATGCACGTGTGAAAATGGCGGCGACGCGCGGCTCCTTATATAGAATCCGAGTCTCGCGATAGAATCCGAGCCTCGCAAGAATCCGACAGCGGGATGATGACGTTCGGGCGCGCTCGGGTTAACCGAGCAAGGCGGGAGGATCCGAGCCTGCTCGGCCCCGTGTAAAAAAAGCTGAAGTTCGGCGGGTTCAGATTCCGAGAAACCGAACCCGCTCATCACTAGTTGGCACGGAGTGGATACTGGCTGGAACCAGTTAAATAATAAATGTAGCTTGAGAGCGATGAAATATGAAATGATATATGGAGCTTGAGAGCGGTGAAATAATAATACCGGTGATAAATGGTAATCTGCTGGAAGCTGATTGCTGTAAGCAGGTGGATCTGTAGCTGGAAGCAGATGAATCCAAATGGATAGGAGAGTCAGGCTACACCGCAGGTGGAAATGCTGGTGCGGGTCTCTTTAGTGGAAGTGTGGAGATAGGAGCTGGAACCTGGAAAACAACCACAGGAGAGAGACAACCTGGAACTAGGTTTGACAACCAAAGCACTGACGCCTTCCTTGCTCAGGCACAGATTACTTATACCTGCAGCAAGGAAGGGATTGGCTAGGCAATTATGCAGATTAACAATGCAGACAGCAGATTGGTGGAAATGAACAGATGACAGAATCCAAGATGGCTGCGCCCATGCATACACTTGGAGGGAAGTTTGGTTTGTAATCCATGTGAGAATCAAAACAGTAATGGCGGCGCCGGCCACAGGAGACGCCAGACTGACAAGCGCACATTTAACCACGCGGGCACAGCGGAGGCCGCGGCTTATGTAATCACCACTCTGACATTCTGCATGTAGAAACTCAGGAACAGCGGCGGAGGCCGCGGGAGACGCCATTCCGGATGTAACAGGCGTTGCGGTGACCGCGTCTCAGAGTGACAGGAGAGGAGGCAGGAATGTGGACATCAGCATAACAGATGGGATCCGGTCCTGGAACGCTGAGCCAGCCTTAGGAGGCATCTGATGGGTAAGTAATGGCGTCCAGATACCCGGATCGTGACAGCACCCCCCCCCCCCCCCCCTTTAGGAGTGGCCCCAGGACACTTCTTTGGCTTTTGAGGAAACTTGGAATGGAATCTCCGGACCAAGGCAGGAGCATGGACATCAGAAGCATTGGTCCATGAGCGTTCCTCAGGGCCGTAACCCTTCCAGTCAATAAGATACTGTAGTTGACCGTAACGGTGACGTGAGTCCAGGATCTTGGCCACTTCATACTCAACGCCTCGTTGAGTTTGGACTTTCGGAGTTGGAGGAAGTGAGGAATGAAACCGATTCAGGATCAGCGGTTTCAACAGGGAAACATGGAATGTCCTGGGTATTTTTAAGAAGGGAGGTAACTGAAGTCTGTAAGCAACAGGATTGATGACTTGCTCAATTTTGAAAGGACCAATGTAGCGAGGTGCAAACTTCATACTGGGAACTCTTAACCTCAAATTCTTCGTGGATAACCATACCCGATCACCCACCTTGAGAGCAGGAACCGCTCTACGCTTCTTGTCCGCAAACTTCTTATACCTGAACGATGCCTTGAGCAGAGCTGCTCGTACACTCTTCCAGTTGTTTGCAAACTGATGCAAGGTGATATCCACTGCTGGAACAGAAGTTGCTGGGAGCGGTTGGAATTCAGGGACTTTAGGGTGGAATCCAAAGTTGGTGAAGAATGGTGTTGAAGAAGATGAGGAATGATACTGATTGTTATGACAGAACTCGGCCCAGGGAAGTAATTGAACCCAGTCATCTTGAGAGGAAGACACATAGATGCGGAGGAAGGCCTCCAAGTCCTGATTCACCCTCTCAGTTTGACCATAGGTCTGAGGATGGTAAGCCGTGGAAAACTTTAGTTTGACTTGGAGGACTTGACATAAACTTCGCCAGAATTTGGCTGTGAATTGAACTCCTCGATCTGAGATAATTTCTTCAGGCAGACCGTGGAGTCGGAAGATCTCTTGTATGAACACTTGAGCCAACTTGGAAGCTGACGGAAGACCGGTGAGAGGAATGAAGTGTGCCATCTTGGTGAACCGGTCAACTACCACCCAGATGGTATTGAACTTGTTGCACATGGGTAAGTCTGTAATGAAATCCATCGACAAATGGGTCCATGGTCGACGGGGAACGGATAGTGGAACCAGTTGCCCCGCAGGCGACTGGCGGGATACTTTATGTTGGGCACACTTTGGGCAAGATGCAATAAACTCCATGACGTCCTTTCTCAGAGTTGGCCACCAATAGGACCTAGAGATAAACTCCAGGGTTTTTTGGATACCTGTATGTCCGGCAAAACGGGAAGCATGGGCCCAATGCATGAGCTTCTTCCTCAGTACCGGCTTCACAAAACTTTTCCCTAGTGGGGGCGTAGAGTCCATCCCTACCGTGGAGAATGCCAACGGATTGATAATAGGATGCTTGTCTGAAGACTCTGACTCATTTTCTTGCTCCCATGAGCGGGAAAGGGCATCGGCCTTGCGATTCTGAGAGCCCGGACAGAACTGGAGTTTAAAGTCGAACCTGGAAAAGAAAAGTGCCCATCTGGCCTGACGAGGGTTGAGACATTGTGCGCCTTTCAGATATAAAAGGTTCTTGTGGTCTGTAAGTATGGTGATTGAATGAGAAGCTCCCTCCAACAGCTATCTCCACTCCTCTAGAGCGAGCTTGATGGCTAGCAACTCCTGGTCGCCAATGGCATAGTTGCGCTCCGCTGGGGAGAACTTCCGGGAGAAGAAACTGCAAGGATGTAAATGGCCATCTTTAGCCCTCTGATATAACACCGCTCCTACTCCAACGGAGGAGGCATCCACCTCTAAGATGAAAGGAGAGTCGATGTCGGGCTGTTTCAGAACTGGTGCAGAGATGAACCGTTGTTTTAAGAGATGAAAAGCTTGCGTAGCTTCTTCAGACCACTTGGACGGGTTAGCACCCTTCTTAGTTAAAGCAGTAATAGGCGCCACAATGGTGGAAAAGTCTCGTATAAACTTTCTGTAATAATTGGCGAACCCTAAGAACCTCTGGACCCCTTTGAGGGTTAAGGGTATCGGCCAATTCTGGATTGCTTGTAGTTTCTCAGGATCCATCTCTAGTCCGGAACCGGACACAATGTAACCCAGAAACGGAATGGACTTGACTTCAAAGACGAATTTCTCTAATTTGCAATAGAGATGATTGACACGGAGACGGGACAGAACCTCTTTTACCCAAAAACGATGTTCCTCTAAATTGTTGGCAAAAATGAGGATATCATCTAAATAGACCACGACATGACGGTATAAAATGTCTCTGAAGATCTCATTGACAAAATACTGGAAGACAGCTGGAGCATTGCTCAATCCGAAGGGCATGACGAGGTACTCATAATGTCCGTCACGGGTGTTAAAGGCGGTCTTCCACTCGTCACCCTCACGGATCCGGATGAGATTGTATGCACCTCTCAAGTCCAGCTTTGTGAAGATGGTAGCTCCGCTAACTCTATCAAAGAGCTCAGTAATCAGGGGTAGTGGATAGCGGTTCTTGATGGGAATGTCGTTCAGACCTCTGTAGTCGATGCACGGCCGCAGACCACCATCTTTTTTCTTTACGAAAAAGAAGCCTGCGCCGGCTGGAGAAGAGGAAGGTCGAATGAACCCTTTTGCTAGGTTCTCTTTAATGTATTCCTCCATAGAATGCGTCTCAGGCAGAGACAACGGGTAAGTTCAGCCTCGAGGTGGAACCTTCCCTGGAACGAGATCAATCGGGCAGTCCCATTCTCTATGAGGAGGAAGGATATCAGCAGAAGCCTTACTGAACACATCCGTGAAATCTTGATATGGAGGAGGTGGAACATCAGACGACCTGGGGGAGGAAGAACAGACAGGCAATACTTTAAACAAACATGTCTCAGCACAGGAGGGACCCCATGCCAGAATCTGCGTAGTCGTCCAATCAATAGATGGATTGTGAAGACGGAGCCATGGAAGGCCCAGGACCACAGGATGTGTGGCTCTTGGAATCACTAAAAAAGAAATAAGTTCGGAATGAAGAACTCCCACTCTCAGACGAACTGGTAGAGTCCTTAGAGAAATAACTGCATCAAAAATCTTGCTGCCATCCACGGCAGTTAAGGAGATGGACGAAGGAAGTCTCTCGGTGGGTAGGGACCACCGTTTAACATAGGCTTCGGTAATAAAGTTCCCAGCTGCTCCGGAATCAAGGAGGGCAATGACGTTCCGATAACGTTGAGCAACTTGAAGCGAGACTGGGAGATTACAATCGTGAGGAGATGGAGAGGAGATCATTACTCCTAGCCGGCCCTCTCCTTGGCGAGCTAGGATTTGGAGTTTTCCCGGATGGTTGGGACAGGCATTGATGGTGTGAGACGGAGCTGCACAATAAAGACAAAGAGACTCAGAGAGACGTCTTCGGCGCTCAGCAGGAGTTAGACGAGAACGGCCAAGTTGCATGGGCTCATCTTTAGATGGTGACAGTTGGCGAGGAGGAGGAGCAGAAGATTTTGGAGCAGATGATCTTCCACGCTCAGTTGCTCTTTCTCTGAAACGTAAATCAACTTTCGTGCAGAGTGAGATTAGCTCATCTAACTTGGAAGGTAAGTCTCTGGTAGCTAACTCATCTTTAATACGCTCAGATAAGCCGCACCAAAATGCAGCATACAGGGCCTCGTCGTTCCATGCCAGTTCGGATGCCAGGATCTGGAACTGTATCAGATATTGTCCTACAGTACATGATCCCTGGCGTAAATGGAGAATCTCAGATGAAGCTGAAGTTACCCAGCCTGGCTCGTCGAAGATACGCCTGAATGTTGACACGAATGCAGTGTAGGAGGATAGCAGGGTGTCGGACCTCTCCCATAACGGTGATGCCCAATCAAGGGCTGAGCCACTGAGAAGAGAGATAATGTAGGCAATTTTAGTACGGTCACTGGGAAAATTGCCAGGTTGTAGCTCAAAATGAATTTCACACTGGTTGAGAAATCCCCTGCAGAATCTTGGAGATCCGTCAAATTTTGCTGGCGTTGGAAGATGAAGACGGGGAGCAGAAATGGGTAAGGCGGGTGGGGTCATAGCTGGAGTCACTGTGGTTGACGCACCGGACGCGCCTGATCCACGGAGGGTTGTCTGAATCCCATCCAGCCGAGTAGAGAGATCCTGGAGACAGCGGACGATGTGGCCCTGTGCAGCCTCCTGATGTTCAAGTCGGGCTTCCAGTTCTTGCATCGGCCTGGCCGCTTGATCCTGGTCTCCGGCTGGATTCATATGGTCAGTGCTTACTGTCACAACTGAGGGCATGAGCTGACGGGAGGCAGCCTCAGTTGTAGGGGCTGAGGTGTAAAGGAACCTGGGAGGTTGAATCAGACCCCTAGACATGTAAGTTACATGTAGAAGAATTGCCCGAAGGCGTGACCACGACAACCAAAGTAAAAGTCAATGATGTTTATTATGACATACTCCGTAACACAGCAGCAGTAAAAGAAAACATAAAATCAGCAGAGGATAAATACAGTTCCTGGGTACTACAGGGTGGCAAGGGCCACAGGGCTCTGGTAGTATGAGATAGTTCTTATAATCTTCTAGTTGGAAAGTCCTTACCAGGCCCGACTGTAGTAATGGAAATAGCCCAGGATCGTACCAGCTGGTGTTCCAGGAAAAGCTGGGCTGCTGTGGATAAAACGGCTGCTGTGGATACTGGCTGGAACCAGACTGATGTTGGCACGGAGTGGATACTGGCTGGAACCAGTTAAATAATAAATGTAGCTTGAGAGCGATGAAATATGAAATGATATATGGAGCTTGAGAGCGGTGAAATAATAATACCGGTGATAAATGGTAATCTGCAGAAAAGGGTACCGACACTTTAAGAAGAGCTGATCTCTGCTGGAAGCTGATTGCTGTAAGCAGGTGGATCTGTAGCTGGAAGCAGATGAATCCAAATGGATAGGAGAGTCAGGCTACACCGCAGGTGGAAATGCTGGTGCGGGTCTCTTTAGTGGAAGTGTGGAGATAGGAGCTGGAACCTGGAAAACAACCACAGGAGAGAGACAAACAGGAACTAGGTTTGACAACCAAATCACTGACGCCTTCCTTGCTCAGGCACAGATTACTTATACCTGCAGCAAGGAAGGGATTGGCTAGGCAATTATGCAGATTAACAATGCAGACAGCAGATTGGTGGAAATGAACCGATGACAGAATCCAAGATGGCTGCGCCCATGCAGACACTTGGAGGGAAGTTTGGTTTGTAATCCATGTGAGAATCAAAACAGTAATGGCGGCGCCGGCCACAGGAGACAGGAGACGCCAGACTGACAAGCGCACATTTAACCACGCGGGCACAGCGGAGGCCGCGGCTGATGTAATCACCACTCTGACATTCTGCATGTAGAAACTCAGGAACAGCGGCGGAGGCCGCGGGAGACGCCATTCCGGATGTAACAGGCGTTGCGGTGACCGCGTCTCAGAGTGACAGGAGAGGAGGCAGGAATGTGGACATCAGTATAACAGATGGGATCCGGTCCTGGAACGCTGAGCCAGCCTTAGGAGGCATCTGAAGGGTAAGTAATGGCGTCCAGATACCCGGATCGTGACAACGTGCTTGTGTCGAAAGCGGAGTCAAAACCGACAGGTTTTGGCTAGAGATGTGCACTTGAAATTTTTCGGGTTTTGTGTTTTGGTTTTGGGTTCGGTTCCGCGGCCGTGTTTTGGGTTCGACCGCGTTTTGGCAAAACCTCACCGAATTTTTTTTGTCGGATTCGGGTGTGTTTTGGATTCGGGTGTTTTTTTCAAAAAACACTAAAAAACAGCTTAAATCATAGAATTTGGGGGTCATTTTGATCCCAAAGTATTATTAACCTCAAAAACCATAATTTCCACTCATTTTCAGTCTATTCTGAATACCTCACACCTCACAATATTATTTTTAGTCCTAAAATTTGCACCGAGGTCGCTGGATGACTAAGCTAAGCGACCCTAGTGGCCGACACAAACACCGGGCCCATCTAGGAGTGGCACTGCAGTGTCACGCAGGATGGCCCTTCCAAAAAACACTCCCCAAACAGCACATGACGCAAAGAAAAAAAGAGGCGCAATGAGGTAGCTGTGTGAGTAAGATAAGCGACCCTAGTGGCCGACACAAACACCGGGCCCATCTAGGAGTGGCACTGCAGTGTCACGCAGGATGGCCCTTCCAAAAAAACACTCCCCAAACAGCACATGACGCAAAGAAAAAAAGAGGCGCAATGAGGTAGCTGTGTGAGTAAGCTAAGCGACCCTAGTGGCCGACACAAACACCTGGCCCATCTAGGAGTGGCACTGCAGTGTCACGCAGGATGGCCCTTCCAAAAAACACTCCCCAAACAGCACATGACGCAAAGAAAAAAAGAGGCGCAATGAGGTAGCTGTGTGAGTAAGATAAGCGACCCTAGTGGCCGACACAAACACCGGGCCCATCTAGGAGTGGCACTGCAGTGTCACGCAGGATGGCCCTTCCAAAAAACACTCCCCAAACAGCACATGACGCAAAGAAAAAAAGAGGCGCAATGAGGTAGCTGTGTGAGTAAGATAAGCGACCCTAGTGGCCGACACAAACACCGGACCCATCTAGGAGTGGCACTGCAGTGTCACGCAGGATGGCCCTTCCAAAAAACACTCCCCAAACAGCACATGACGCAAAGAAAAAAAGAGGCGCAATGAGGTAGCTGTGTGAGTAAGATAAGCGACCCTAGTGGCCGACACAAACACCTGGCCCATCTAGGAGTGGCACTGCAGTGTCACGCAGGATGGCCCTTCCAAAAAACACTCCCCAAACAGCACATGACGCAAAGAAAAAAAGAGGCGCAATGAGGTAGCTGTGTGAGTAAGATAAGCGACCCTAGTGGCCGACACAAACACCGGGCCCATCTAGGAGTGGCACTGCAGTGTCACGCAGGATGGCCCTTCCAAAAAACACTCCCCAAACAGCACATGACGCAAAGAAAAAAAAGGCGCAATGAGGTAGCTGTGTGAGTAAGATAAGCGACCCTAGTGGCCGACACAAACACCTGGCCCATCTAGGAGTGGCACTGCAGTGTCACGCAGGATGGCCCTTCCAAAAAACACTCCCCAAACAGCACATGACGCAAAGAAAAATTAAAGAAAAAAGAGGTGCAAGATGGAATTGTCCTTGGGCCCTCCCACCCACCCTTATGTTGTATAAACAGGACATGCACACTTTAACCAACCCATCATTTCAGTGACAGGGTCTGCCACACGACTGTGACTGAAATGACGGGTTGGTTTGGACCCCCACCAAAAAAGAAGCAATTAATCTCTCCTTGCACAAACTGGCTCTACAGAGGCAAGATGTCCACCTCATCATCATCCTCCGATATATCACCGTGTACATCCCCCTCCTCACAGATTATCAATTCGTCCCCACTGGAATCCACCATCTCAGCTCCCTGTGTACTTTGTGGAGGCAATTGCTGCTGGTCAATGTCTCCACGGAGGAATTGATTATAATTCATTTTAATGAACATCATCTTCTCCACATTTTCTGGAAGTAACCTCGTACGCCGATTGCTGACAAGGTGAGCGGCGGCACTAAACACTCTTTCGGAGTACACACTTGTGGGAGGGCAACTTAGGTAGAATAAAGCCAGTTTGTGCAAGGGCCTCCAAATTGCCTCTTTTTCCTGCCAGTATAAGTACGGACTGTGTGACGTGCCTACTTGGATGCGGTCACTCATATAATCCTCCACCATTCTTTCAATGGGGAGAGAATCATATGCAGTGACAGTAGACGACATGTCCGTAATCGTTGACAGGTCCTTCAGTCCGGACCAGATGTCAGCATCAGCAGTCGCTCCAGACTGCCCTGCATCACCGCCAGCGGGTGGGCTCGGAATTCTGAGCCTTTTCCTCGCACCCCCAGTTGCGGGAGAATGTGAAGGAGGAGATGTTGACAGGTCGCGTTCCGCTTGACTTGACAATTTTCTCACCAGCAGGTCTTTGAACCCCAGCAGACTTGTGTCTGCCGGAAAGAGAGATCCAAGGTAGGTTTTAAATCTAGGATCGAGCACGGTGGCCAAAATGTAGTGCTCTGATTTCAACAGATTGACCACCCGTGAATCCTTGTTAAGCGAATTAAGGGCTCCATCCACAAGTCCCACATGCCTAGCGGAATCGCTCCGTGTTAGCTCCTCCTTCAATGTCTCCAGCTTCTTCTGCAAAAGCCTGATGAGGGGAATGACCTGACTCAGGCTGGCAGTGTCTGAACTGACTTCACGTGTGGCAAGTTCAAAGGGCAGCAGAACCTTGCACAACGTTGAAATCATTCTCCACTGCGCTTGAGACAGGTGCATTCCACCTCCTATATCGTGCTGAATTGTATAGGCTTGAATGGCCTTTTGCTGCTCCTCCAACCTCTGAAGCATATATAGGGTTGAATTCCACCTCGTTACCACTTCTTGCTTCAGATGATGGCAGGGCAGGTTCAGGCGTTTTTGGTGTTGCTCCAGTCTTCTGTACGTGGTGCCTGTACGCCGAAAGTGTCCCGCAATTCTTCTGGCCACCGACAGCATCTCTTGCACGCCCCTGTCGTTTTTTTAAAATTCTGCACCACCAAATTCAAGGTATGTGCAAAACATGGGACGTGCTGGAATTTGCCCAGATTTAATGCACACACAATATTGCTGGCGTTGTCCGATGCCACAAATCCACAGGAGAGTCCAATTGGGGTAAGCCATTCCGCGATGATCTTCCTCAGTTGCCGTAAGAGGTTTTCAGCTGTGTGCGTATTCTGGAAACCGGTGATACAAAGCGTAGCCTGCCTAGGAAAGAGTTGGCGTTTGCGAGATGCTGCTACTGGTGCCGCCGCTGCTGTTCTTGCGGCGGGAGTCCATACATCTACCCAGTGGGCTGTCACAGTCATATAGTCCTGACCCTGCCCTGCTCCACTTGTCCACATGTCCGTGGTTAAGTGGACATTGGGTACAGCTGCATTTTTTAGGACACTGGTGACTCTTTTTCTGAGGTCTGTGTACATTTTCGGTATCGCCTGCCTAGAGAAATGGAACCTAGATGGTATTTGGTACCGGGGACACAGTACCTCCAACAAGTCTCTAGTTGGCTCTGCAGTAATGATGGATACCGGAACCACGTTTCTCACCACCCAGGATGCCAAGGCCTCAGTTATCCGCTTTGCAGCAGGATGACTGCTGTGATATTTCATCTTCCTCGCAAAGGACTGTTGGACAGTCAATTGCTTGGTGGAAGTAGTAAAAGTGGTCTTACGATTTCCCCTCTGGGATGACCATCGACTCCCAGCAGCAACAACAGCAGCGCCAGCAGCAGTAGGCGTTACACGCAAGGATGCATCGGAGGAATCCCAGGCAGGAGAGGAATCGTCAGAATTGCCAGTGACATGGCCTGCAGGACTATTGGCATTCCTGGGGAAGGAGGAAATTGACACTGAGGGAGTTGGTGGGGTGGTTTGCGTGAGCTTGGTTACAAGAGGAAGGGATTTACTGGTCAGTGGACTGCTTCCGCTGTCGCCCAAAGTTTTTGAACTTGTCACTGACTTATTATGAATGCGCTGCAGGTGACGTATAAGGGAGGATGTTCCGAGGTGGTTAACGTCCTTACCCCTACTTATTACAGCTTGACAAAGGCAACACACGGCTTGACAAATGTTGTCCGCATTTCTGTTGAAATACTTCCACACCGAAGAGCTGATTTTTTTGGTATTTTCACCAGGCATGTCAACGGCCATATTCCTCCCACGGACAACAGGTGTCTCCCCGGGTGCCTGACTTAAACAAACCACCTCACCATCAGAATCCTACTTGTCAATTTCCTCCCCAGCGCCAGCAACACCCATATCCTCCTCATCCTGGTGTACTTCAACACTGACATCTTCAATCTGACTATCAGGAACTGGACTGCGGGTGCTCCTTCCAGCACTTGCAGGGGGCGTGCAAATGGTGGAAGGCGCATGCTCTTCACGTCCAGTGTTGGGAAGGTCAGGCATCGCAACCGACACAATTGGACTCTCCTTGTGGATTTGGGATTTCGAAGAACGCACAGTTCTTTGCGGTGCTTTTGCCAGCTTGAGTCTTTTCATTTTTCTAGCGAGAGGCTGAGTGCTTCCATCCTCATGTGAAGCTGAACCACTAGCCATGAACATAGGCCAGGGCCTCAGCCGTTCCTTGCCACTCCGTGTGGTAAATGGCATATTGGCAAGTTTACGCTTCTCCTCCGACAATTTTATTTTAGATTTTGGAGTTCTTTTTTTACTGATATTTGGTGTTTTGGATTTTACATGCTCTGTACTATGACATTGGGCATCGGCCTTGGCAGACGACGTTGCTGGCATTTCATCAGCTCGGCCATGACTAGTGGCAGCAGCTTCAGCACGAGGTGGAAGTGGATCTTGATCTTTCCCTAATTTTGGAACCTCAACATTTTTGTTCTCCATATTTTAATAGGCACAACTAAAAGGCACCTCAGGTAAACAATGGAGATGGATGGATACTAGTATACTTATGGATCGACGAGCGACTGCCGACACAGAGGTAGCTACAGCCGTGGACTACCGTACTGTGTCTGCTGCTAATATAGACTGGATGATAATGAGATGAAATCAATATATATATATATAATATCACTAGTACTGCAGCCGGACAGGTATATATATTTATTATGTAATGACTGATGACGGACCTGCTGGACACTGTCAGCTCAGCAGCACCGCAGACTGCTACAGTAAGCTACTATAGTAGTATGTTTAAAGAAGAAAGAAAAAAAAAAAAAACACGGGTAGGTGGTATACAATTATGGATGGACGAGCGACTGCCGACACAGAGGTAGCTACAGCCGTGGACTACCGTACTGTGTCTGCTGCTAATATAGACTGGATGATAATGAGATGAAATCAATATATATATATATATATAATATCACACTAGTACTGCAGCCGGACAGGTAGATATATTTATTATGTAATGACTGATGACGGACCTGCTGGACACTGTCAGCTCAGCAGCACCGCAGACTGCTACAGTAAGCTACTATAGTAGTATGTATAAAGAAGAAAGAAAAAAAAAACCACGGGTAGGTGGTATACAATTATGGATGGACGAGCGACTGCCGACACAGAGGTAGCTACAGCCGTGGACTATCGTACTGTGTCTGCTGCTAATATAGACTGGATGATAATGAGATGAAATCTATATATATATATATAATATCACACTAGTACTGCAGCCGGACAGGTAGATATATTTATTATGTAATGACTGATGACGGACCTGCTGGACACTGTCAGCTCAGCAGCACCGCAGACTGCTACAGTAAGCTACTATAGTAGTATGTATAAAGAAGAAAGAAAAAGAAAAAAACCACGGGTAGGTGGTATACAATTATGGATGGACGAGCGACTGCCGACACAGAGGTAGCTACAGCCGTGGACTACCGTACTGTGTCTGCTGCTAATATAGACTGGATGATAATGAGATGAAATCAATATATATATATATAATATCACACTAGTACTGCAGCCGGACAGGTAGATATATTTATTATGTAATGACTGATGACGGACCTGCTGGACACTGTCAGCTCAGCAGCACCGCAGACTGCTACAGTAAGCTACTATAGTAGTATGTATAAAGAAGAAAGAAAAAAAAAACCACGGGTAGGTGGTATACAATTATGGATGGACGAGCGACTGCCAACACAGAGGTAGCTACAGCCGTGGACTACCGTACTGTGTCTGCTGCTAATATAGACTGGATGATAATGAGATGAAATCAATATATATATATATAATATCACACTAGTACTGCAGCCGGACAGGTAGATATATTTATTATGTAATGACTGATGACGGACCTGCTGGACACTGTCAGCTCAGCAGCACCGCAGACTGCTACAGTAAGCTACTATAGTAGTATGTATAAAGAAGAAAGAAAAAAAAAAACCACGGGTAGGTGGTATACAATTATGGATGGACGAGCGACTGCCGACACAGAGGTAGCTACAGCCGTGGACTATCGTACTGTGTCTGCTGCTAATATAGACTGGATGATAATGAGATGAAATCAATATATATATATATAATATCACACTAGTACTGCAGCCGGACAGGTAGATATATTTATTATGTAATGACTGATGACGGACCTGCTGGACACTGTCAGCTCAGCAGCACCGCAGACTGCTACAGTAAGCTACTATAGTAGTATGTATAAAGAAGAAAGAAAAAGAAAAAAACCACGGGTAGGTGGTATACAATTATGGATGGACGAGCGACTGCCGACACAGAGGTAGCTACAGCCGTGGACTACCGTACTGTGTCTGCTGCTAATATAGACTGGATGATAATGAGATGAAATCAATATATATATATATAATATCACACTAGTACTGCAGCCGGACAGGTAGATATATTTATTATGTAATGACTGATGACGGACCTGCTGGACACTGTCAGCTCAGCAGCACCGCAGACTGCTACAGTAAGCTACTATAGTAGTATGTATAAAGAAGAAAGAAAAAAAAAAAACCACGGGTAGGTGGTATACAATTATGGATGGACGAGCGACTGCCGACACAGAGGTAGCTACAGCCGTGGACTACCGTACTGTGTCTGCTGCTAATATAGACTGGATGATAATGAGATGAAATCAATATATATATATATAATATCACACTAGTACTGCAGCCGGACAGGTAGATATATTTATTATGTAATGACTGATGACGGACCTGCTGGACACTGTCAGCTCAGCAGCACCGCAGACTGCTACAGTAAGCTACTATAGTAGTATGTATAAAGAAGAAAGAAAAAAAAAAACCACGGGTAGGTGGTATACAATTATGGATGGACGAGCGACTGCCGACACAGAGGTAGCTACAGCCGTGGACTATCGTACTGTGTCTGCTGCTAATATAGACTGGATGATAATGAGATGAAATCAATATATATATATATATATATAATATCACACTAGTACTGCAGCCGGACAGGTAGATATATTTATTATGTAATGACTGATGACGGACCTGCTGGACACTGTCAGCTCAGCAGCACCGCAGACTGCTACAGTAAGCTACTATAGTAGTATGTATAAAGAAGAAAGAAAAAGAAAAAAACCACGGGTAGGTGGTATACAATTATGGATGGACGAGCGACTGCCGACACAGAGGTAGCTACAGCCGTGGACTACCATACTGTGTCTGCTGCTAATATAGACTGGATGATAATGAGATGAAATCAATATATATATATATAATATCACACTAGTACTGCAGCCGGACAGGTAGATATATTTATTATGTAATGACTGATGACGGACCTGCTGGACACTGTCAGCTCAGCAGCACCGCAGACTGCTACAGTAAGCTACTATAGTAGTATGTATAAAGAAGAAAGAAAAAAAAAACCACGGGTAGGTGGTATACAATTATGGATGGACGAGCGACTGCCGACACAGAGGTAGCTACAGCCGTGGACTACCGTACTGTGTCTGCTGCTAATATAGACTGGATGATAATGAGATGAAATCAATATATATATATATAATATCACACTAGTACTGCAGCCGGACAGGTAGATATATTTATTATGTAATGACTGATGACGGACCTGCTGGACACTGTCAGCTCAGCAGCACCGCAGACTGCTACAGTAAGCTACTATAGTAGTATGTATAAAGAAGAAAGAAAAAAAAAAACCACGGGTAGGTGGTATACAATTATGGATGGACGAGCGACTGCCGACACAGAGGTAGCTACAGCCGTGGACTATCGTACTGTGTCTGCTGCTAATATAGACTGGATGATAATGAGATGAAATCAATATATATATATATAATATCACACTAGTACTGCAGCCGGACAGGTAGATATATTTATTATGTAATGACTGATGACGGACCTGCTGGACACTGTCAGCTCAGCAGCACCGCAGACTGCTACAGTAAGCTACTATAGTAGTATGTATAAAGAAGAAAGAAAAAGAAAAAAACCACGGGTAGGTGGTATACAATTATGGATGGACGAGCGACTGCCGACACAGAGGTAGCTACAGCCGTGGACTACCGTACTGTGTCTGCTGCTAATATAGACTGGATGATAATGAGATGAAATCAATATATATATATATATAATATCACACTAGTACTGCAGCCGGACAGGTAGATATATTTATTATGTAATGACTGATGACGGACCTGCTGGACACTGTCAGCTCAGCAGCACCGCAGACTGCTACAGTAAGCTACTATAGTAGTATGTATAAAGAAGAAAGAAAAGAAAAAAACCACGGGTAGGTGGTATACAATTATGGATGGACGAGCGACTGCCGACACAGAGGTAGCTACAGCCGTGGACTACCGTACTGTATCTGCTGCTAATATAGACTGGATGATAATGAGATGAAATCAATATATATATATATAATATCACACTAGTACTGCAGCCGGACAGGTAGATATATTTATTATGTAATGACTGATGACGGACCTGCTGGACACTGTCAGCTCAGCAGCACCGCAGACTGCTACAGTAAGCTACTATAGTAGTATGTATAAAGAAGAAAGAAAAAAAAAAACCACGGGTAGGTGGTATACAATTATGGATGGACGAGCGACTGCCGACACAGAGGTAGCTACAGCCGTGGACTATCGTACTGTGTCTGCTGCTAATATAGACTGGATGATAATGAGATGAAATCAATATATATATATATATATAATATCACACTAGTACTGCAGCCGGACAGGTAGATATATTTATTATGTAATGACTGATGACGGACCTGCTGGACACTGTCAGCTCAGCAGCACCGCAGACTGCTACAGTAAGCTACTATAGTAGTATGTATAAAGAAGAAAAAAAAAAAAAAAACACGGGTAGGTGGTATACAATTATGGATGGACGAGCGACTGCCGACACAGAGGTAGCTACAGCCGTGGACTACCGTACTGTGTCTGCTGCTAATATAGACTGGATGATAATGAGATGAAATCAATATATATATATATATATATATAATATCACTAGTACTGCAGCCGGACAGGTATATATATTTATTATGTAATGACTGATGACGGACCTGCTGGACACTGTCAGCTCAGCAGCACCGCAGACTGCTACAGTAAGCTACTATAGTAGTATGTATAAAGAAGAAGAAAGAAAAAAAAAACGGGTAGGTGGTATACAATATTATATATATATTATATACAATTTTATATATATATATATATATATATATATATATATATATTAAACTGGTGGTGATTATTAAACTGGTGGTCAGGTCACTGGTCACACTATCAGCAACTTGCAAGTAGTACTCCTAAGCAGACAATCACAATATATATTATACTGGTGGTCAGTGTGGTCACAATGGCAGTGTGGCACTCTGGCAGCAAAAGTGTGCACTGTACGTTATATGTACTCCTGAGTCCTGCTCTCAGACTCTAACTGCTCCCCACTATCAGTGTCTCCCCCACAAGTCAGATATACATTATACAGTCACACTATCTATCAATCACTTCAGCAAGTAGTAGTACTCCTCCTAATGCTCCCCAAAATTACTACTGTGTCTCTCTCTACTCTAGTCTCACTCTCTTCTCTATAAACGGAGAGGACGCCAGCCACGTCCTCTCCCTATGAATCTCAATGCACGTGTGAAAATGGCGGCGACGCGCGGCTCCTTATATAGAATCCGAGTCTCGCGATAGAATCCGAGCCTCGCGAGAATCCGACAGCGGGATGATGACGTTCGGGCGCGCTCGGGTTAACCGAGCAAGGCGGGAAGATCCGAGTCGCTCGGACCTGTGTAAAAAAAACTGAAGTTCGGGCGGGTTCGGATTCCGAGGAACCGAACCCGCTCATCTCTAGTTTTGGCCCCCTTTTCGACCATCTCAGTCCGACATAAAAAAAAGTTGGACTGAGATGGGGGAGTAGAGCAGGAGAGGGGGGAGAGATGCAGGGAGAGGGGGGACAGCCGCGGGCATATAGGGGTGCTCTTATCTCCTCCGTCTGCCGGTGGCTGTCCCTGCAGCTCCACCCCCCCTCTCCTCCTCTGGGTCCCTCATCTCGACTTGAAAAAGTCGAATTGAGATGAGATTGAATAGGGGTTGTCGGATCCATTCCGACAAATGCATGTCGGAATGGATCCGACGCTAATTGAATATACCCCTTAATATCATGATTAGTGAGACGTATTGGAAGCATTTGCATTAAATAGAATAATTTTGAAAAGACTATACTCTGTAGTACCGCCACTCTTCCCAATAGGGATAAAGGCAACAATTTCCAATTATCCAGTAGCAAGGCAATGCGTGCCAGCATGGGTGTGAAATTATCCTCATACAGCCGGGATAGATTAGTTGGGATCTGGACTCCTAAATATGTGATTTTCGTATGGGCTATTTTAAAGGAAAGAGAGGGGAGTAGCTGGGGGATAGATTGCGCAGAGTGGCCTAATGGGAGGAGTTCAGAATTGATTATATTGATTCGGTATCCCGCCCTGTCTCCAAATGCCTGGATTAAACCAAGAATTTTCGGGATGGTAGTCGTTGGGTCTGATAAAAATAAGAGAATATCATCGGCAAAGAGAGCAAGACGAAGTTCTACATCGCCGACCCTCATCCCCTTAAAAAGTGCCAATGTTCGTAATGCTATCGCCAGGGGCTCTAAGGCTATGGCGAAAAGTAAGGGTGATAAAGGGAAACCCTGTCTTGTTCCCCGGTGGATTGTGAAAGGAGAAGATAACACCCCATTACAGGACACCTGGGTCTGAGGGCTGGAATAGAGTAGTCTTAAAAAATCCACAAAGGAATCTGGGAAACCAAATTGTAAGAGCGTTCGAAATAAGTGATCTCATTCTACCATATCGAATGCTTTTTCAGCATCAAGGGATAGGATAACAGGGTGTGTGGAGGGGGGTAAAGAGGTAGAAGCACATATAGCAGTGAGTACCCGTCGCACATTAATCTCCGAGTGTCGACCCCAGATAAATCCTGTCTGATCTCTGTGTATAATATGGGGGAGTAATAATTTGATCCGATCCGCCAAAATTTTTGGGAGCAGCTTACAGTCAAGATTTAAAAGGGCTATTGGACGGTACGAGCCAGGAAGGGAAAGGTCTCTATCAGGTTTGGGAAGGACTTTAAGGACGGCAGTGTTAAAGTGAATGAGGAGGGTGGCAGATGTCAATATCGCATTCAATACTCGGTCTAGGGTATCCCCTAAGCGAGGGAGGAGCAGTTTGTAAAAACCGGCACTGAAGCCGTCTGGGCCTGGAGCCTTGTCCCTACTGAACTTCTTCTAACGAGACAGGGGCCAGTAGTGATTGCACCATACAGGGTTGAAGTCGAGGAGTGATAAGGTTGTCCCAGAACGTAGCAGGCCAGGGCGAGCAGATGGGGGTGGTAGGGGATGACGAGTGTGAAGTCGCGGAATATAGATTTGGATAAAAGGATTTCATTACCTTGGATATCTCCAGGTTACTGGTAGTTAAAGTGCCAGAGGAGGGTCACAATGGGCGGGTAACCATGGGAGGACGTGTACCATTAAGTAAGTTTTGGGCAGATGTATTAACCTGGAGAAGGCATAAGGAAGTGATATGTGCAAGGTGATAAGTGACCAGCCAATCAGCTCCAATATGTAAATTAACAGTTAGGATCTGATTGGCTGCTGCCTTTATCACCTTGCACATATCACTGGTTTATCACTTCCTTATGCCTTCTCCAGGTTAATACATCTGCCCCTTAGTTAGTAATTTCCCAGTCTATAATATCTATAGTTCACTGAGACAGAATATCTATTTCCCATGGTGGACATAAACTCATCAAAGTGTGTTTTAGCCTCAATATATAAAAGACGATTATGAGGGGAGGGGTGGGGTGAGATTTGTAGTGCTGATAGGCTGCCGACAGGAGCCTTTGAAATTCCAGATACTGAGAGGCATATTTCTTATTATTGGCCGATGCATATGATATAATATCACCTCGAAGAACCGATTTTCGCGGTCATCCAGAATAATATTGGGTTCTCCTGTAGATGAGATTCATTATGGACTTTAAAGGTCTCCCAAAAGGCTTCTAGTCTTTGTTGAAATTTTAAGGATTTTGCAAGATATGAGAGGAACCTCCATAATTTAGGGGAGGAGGGGGTGTCCGGAGAGAGAAGGGTCGCTGCCACCAAGCCATGGTCCGAGAGGGCAATTGCCTCAATTTGGGAATCTGATACCTGTGGTAATAGGGAATGGGATAGTAAGATATAGTCTATTCTGGAGAGCGTATGGTGAGCCGCAGAGAGACGTATATTCTTTATCTGTGGGGTGTAAGGCTCTCCAAATGTCTACTGCCTGCAACCTCTCTGCAAGGAGGGGGATTCCTAATTTGGGAAGTGTGAGAGGTCTCCCTGGCATGTGGGATCTGTCTAAATAGAAGGATGAACTAAGATTTAAATCACCACAGAAGATCAAAGGGTCAGTAACGGGCTCAGTTTAGCCAGTAGGGTCTGAAAGAAAACTTTATGCATTGCATAAGGAGTAAGTGCGAGCATTAATTTCTCTGACGTTCTAGTGGATGCTGGGAACTCCGTAAGGACCATGGGGAATAGCGGCTCCGCAGGAGACTGGGCACAACTAAAAGAAAGCTTTTAGACTACCTGGTGTGCACTGGCTCCTCCCACTATGACCCTCCTCCAAGCCTCAGTTAGATTTCTGTGCCCGGCCGAGCTGGATGCACACTAGGGGCTCTCCTGAGCTCCTAGAAAGAAAGTTTATTTTAGGTTTTTTATTTTACAGTGAGACCTGCTGGCAACAGGCTCACTGCATCGAGGGACTAAGGGGAGAAGAAGCGAACCTACCTGCTTGCAGCTAGCTTGGGCTTCTTAGGCTACTGGACACCATTAGCTCCAGAGGGATCGACCGCATGGAACTGGCCTTGGTGTTCGTTCCCGGAGCCGCGCCGCCGTCCCCCTTACAGAGCCAGAAGCAAGAAGAGGTCCGGAAAATCGGCGGCAGAAGACATCAGTCTTCACCAAGGTAGCGCACAGCACTGCAGCTGTGCGCCATTGCTCCTCATACACACTTCACACTCCGGTCACTGAGGGTGCAGGGCGCTGGGGGGGGGGGGGCGCCCTGAGCAGCAATAAAAACACCTTGGCTGGCAAATATATCACAATATATAGCCCCAGAGGCTATATGTGTGATAAATACCCCTGCCAGAATCCATAAAAAAGCGGGAGAAAAGTCCGCAAAAAAGGGGCGGAGCTATCTCCCTCAGCACACTGGCGCCATTTTCTCTTCACAGTGCAGCTGGAAGACAGCTCCCCAGGCTCTCCCCTGTAGTTTGCAGGCTCAAAGGGTTAAAAAGAGAGGGGGGGCACTAAATTTAGGCGCAATATTGTATATACAAGCAGCTATTGGGAAAAATTCACTCAATATAGTGTTAATCCCTAAATTATATAGCGCTCTGGTGTGTGCTGGCATACTCTCTCTCTGTCTCCCCAAAGGGCTGTGTGGGGTCCTGTCCTCAGTCAGAGCATTCCCTGTGTGTGTGCGGTGTGTCGGTACGGCTGTGTCGACACGTTTGATGAGGAGGCTTATGTGGTGGCAGAACAGATGCCGATAAATGTGATGTCGCCCCCTGTGGGGCCGACACCAGAGTGGATGGATAGGTGGAAGGTATAAACCGACAGTGTCAACTCCTTACATAAAAGGCTGGATGACGTAACAGCTGTGGGACAGCCGGCTTCTCAGCCGCGCCTGCCCAGGCGTCTCAAAGGCCATCAGGGGCTCAAAAACGCCCGCTCCCTCCCTCAGATGGCAGACACAGATGTCGACACGGAGTCTGACTCCAGTGTCGACGAGGTTGAGACATATACACAATCCACTAGGAACATCCGTTACATGATTCCGGCAATAAAAAATGTGTTACACATTTCTGACATTAACCCAAGTACCACTAAAAAAGGGTTTTATGTGTGGGGAGAAAAATCAGGCAGTGTTTTGTTCCCCCATCAAATGAGTGAATGAAGTGTGAAAAAGCGTGGGTTCCCCCGATAAGAAACTGGTAATTTCTAAAAAGTCACTGATGGCGTACCCTTTCCCGCCAGAGGATAAGTTACGCTGGGAGATATCCCCTAGGGTGGATAAGGCGCTCACACGTTTGTCAAAAAAGGTGGCACTGCCGTCTTAGGATACGGCCACTTTGAAGGTACCTGCTGATAAAAAGCAGGAGGCTATCCTGAAGTCTGTATTTACACACTCAGGTACTAGACTGAGACCTGCAGATAGTGCTGCTGCAGCGTGGTCTGTGACCCTGTCAAACAGGGATACTATTTTGCGAACATAAGAGCATATTAAAGACGTCGTCTTATATATGAGGGATGCACAGAGGGATATTTTGCCGGCTGGCATCCAGAATTAATGCAATGTCCATTCTGTCAGAAGGGTATTAGAGACCCGACACTGGACAGGTGATGCTGACTTTAAAAGGCACATAGAGCCTTATAAGGGTGAGGAATTGTTTGGGGATGGTCTCTGGGACCTCGTATCCACAGCAACAGCTGGGAAGAAAATTTTTTACCTCAGGTTTCCTCACAGCCTAAGAAAGCACTGTATTATCAGGTACAGTCCTTTCGGCTTCAGAAAAGCAAGCGGGTCAAAGGCGCTTCCTTTCTGCACAGAGACGAGGGAAGAGGGAAAAAGCTGCACCAGTCAGCCAGTTCCCAGAATCAAAATTCTTCCCCCGCTTCCTCTGAGTCCACCGCATGACGCGGGGGCTCCACAGGCGTAGCCAGTTACGGTGGGGGGCCGCCTCAAAAATTTCAGCGATCAGTGGGCTCGCTCACAGGTGGATCCCTGGATCCTTCAAGTAGTATCTCAGGGGTACAAGCTGGAATTCGAGGCGTCTCCCCCCCGCCGTTTCCTCAAATCTGCCTTGCCGACAACTCCCTCAGGCAGGGAGGCTGTGCTAGAGGCAATTCACAAGCTGTATTCCCAGCAGGTGATAG
The DNA here is from genome assembly GCF_028390025.1 of Pseudophryne corroboree. Classification (NCBI taxonomy): domain Eukaryota; kingdom Metazoa; phylum Chordata; class Amphibia; order Anura; family Myobatrachidae; genus Pseudophryne; species Pseudophryne corroboree. Next base: position 16,316,262 of record NC_086451.1, read on the forward strand.
TCAAGGTGCCCCTACTTCAACAAGGACCGGGTTACTATTCCACACTGTTTGTGGTACCGAAACCGGACGGTTCGGTGAGACCCATGTTAAATTTGAAATCCTTGAACACATACATAAAAAAATTCAAGTTCAAGATGGAATCGCTCAGGGCGGTTATTGCAAGCCTGGAGGAGGGGGATTACATGGTATCCCTGGACATCAAGGATGCTTACCTACATGTCCCCATTTACCATCCTCACCAGGAGTACCTCAGATTTGTGGTACAGGATTGCCATTACCAATTCCAAACACTGCCGTTTGGACTGTCCACGGCACCGAGGGTCTTTACCAAGGTAATGGCAGAAATGATGATACTCCTTCGAAAAAAGGGAGTTTTAATTATCCCGTACTTGGACGATCTCCTTATAAAGGCGAGGTCCAAGGAGCAGTTGTTGGTCGGAGTAGCACTATCTCGGGAAGTGCTACAACAGCACGGATGGATTCTATACATTCCAAAGTCACAGCTGGTTCCTACCACACGCCTACTGTTCCTGGGGATGGTTCTGGACACAGAACAGAAAAAAGTATTTCTCCCGCAGGAGAAAGCCAAGGAGCTGTCATCTCTAGTCAGAGACCTCCTGAAACCAAAACAGGTATCGGTGCATCACTGCACACGAGTCCTGGGAAAAATGATAGCTTCTTACGAAGCAGAATTCCATTCGGCAGGTTCCATGCAAGAACCTTTCAGTGGGACCTCTTGGACAAGTGGTCGGGATCGCATCTTCAGATGCATCGGCTGATAACCCTGTCTCCAAGGACCAGGGTATCTCTACTGTGGTGGCTGCAGAGTGCTCATCTTCAAGAGGGCCGCAGATTCGGCATACAGGACTGGGTCCTGGTAACCACGGATGCCAGCCTTCGAGGCTGGGGGGCAGTCACACAGGGAAGAAATTTCCAAGGACTTTGGTCAAGTCAGGAGTCGTCCCTACATATAAATATTCTGGAACTGAGGGCCATTTACAATGCCCTAAGTCTGGCAAGGCCTCTGCTTCAAAACCAGCCGGTACTGATCCAATCAGACAACATCACGGCAGTCGCCCATGTAAACCGACAGGGCGGCACAAGAAGCAGGATGGCGATGGCAGAAGCCACAAGGATTCTCCGATGGGCGGAAAATCACGTCTTAGCACTGTCAGCAGTGTTCATTCCGGGAGTGGTCAACTGGGAAGCAGACTTCCTCAGCAGACACGACCTACACCCGGGAGAGTGGGGACTTCATCCAGAAGTCTTCCAACTGTTGGTAAACTGTTGGGAAAGGCCACAGGTGGACATGATAGCGTCCCGCCTAAACAAAAAACTAGATATTGCGCCAGGTCAAGGGACCCTCAGGCGATAGCTGTGGACGCTCTAGTGACACCGTGGGTGTACCAGTCGGTTTATGTATTCCCTCCTCTGCCTCTCATACCAAAGGTACTGAGAATAATAAGAAGACGAGGAGTAAGAACGATACTCATGGTTCCGGATGGGCCAAGAAGAGCTTGGTACCCAGAACTTCAAGAAATGATATCAGAGGACCCATGGCCTCTACCGCTCAGGCAGGATCTGCTACAGCAGGGGCCCTGTCTGTTCCAAGACTTACCGCGGCTGCGTTTGACGGCATGGCGGTTGAATTCCGGATCCTAAAGGAAAAGGGCATTCCGGAGGAAGTCATTCCTACGCTGATAAAAGCCAGGAAAGAAGTAACCGCAAACCATTATCATCGTATTTGGCGAAAATATGTTGCGTGGTGTGAGGCCAGGAAGGCCCCTACAGAGGAATTTCAGCTGGGTCGTTTTCTGCACTTCCTACAGTCAGGAGTGACTATGGGCCTAAACTTGGGTTCCATTAAGGTCCAGATTTCGGCTCTGTCGATTTTCTTCCAGAAAGAACTGGCTTCACTGCCTCGAGTTCAGACATTTGTAAAGGGAGTGCTACATATTCAGCCCCTTTTGTGCCTCCTGTGGCACCTTGGGATCTCAACGTGGTGTTGAGTTTCCTAAAATCACATTGGTTTGAGCCACTTAAAACTGTGGATTTGAAATATCTCACGTGGAAAGTGGTCATGTTATTGGCCTTGGCTTCGGCCAGGCGTGTGTCAGAATTGGCGGCTTTGTCATGTAAAAGCCCTTATCTGATTTTCCATATGGATGCACGTTGGGTTAACGGCGGATAACAGTGCATGTGGATGTTACCCGTAAACTGCCTATCCTGCTCATATACATAGGTTCAGCGGCTACGACGGGCTGCACGCTGCCCGCGGCAGTCTAAGACGGCAGGCTCCTGATTGTGACCAGTCATCCCGTGGATGTCCTAGATCAAGGATATCCTGAAGGGAAGTGTATGTCAGTGAGGGATTAATGACGGATGACAGCGTACGTGGATGCCATTTGAGAATTGCTTCTCCTGCCTTCATACACTGATCTAGCGGCAGCGACGGTATGCAATTTGCCCGCGGTGGTTTTGAACGCCAGTTATTTGACTGTGACCAGCCATCCCGATGACGCCCTAGAATAAGGATATCCTAAAGGGAGGTGCATGTCGGAGACATTAGTAACTACATCTCCTAGCATCACGGCCTCGGAGCCAAACGAGTAATGAGGAGCCGCACACTGATAGCAGCAGAGGGTAATCGATGACAACACACAGAGGATAAGTAACAACATTCCCTACTCTTATTCTATTATCGCACTATTTTTATTACTGATGGGCTATTACATGCTTAATTATTTAACAATCAATTCACTATTAGTATAATAAGAATAATTGTGGATGAATTGAATAGTAGGGTGTTTCTTCTTACTGTGGTACGAGCGACCAGGGTCGCATCCGCATGTACAAATCCGCCTTCTGCAAATATAATGTAAATTATTTTGATTAGAGCAAATATAATGCAAATGTGTTCTAATTGGATATAATCTTTACTGTGCGGGTACTGAATATACTACATTAATTATATACCTAATTGATTAAACGCACATTGTTTATTGTGTGGGTACTTAACATACTACAGAAATTATGCACTTAATTGATTAATTGTACAGTGTTCTAATTGGGATTAATTGTACAGTTTGTTGGGTAGATTAACCCATTAAGGGCAGAATAAACCCATTTGCATAATTATGTACTTAATTGATCAAATCTTGTAGGGCAGATTAACCTATTGTTTTATTGGTCTTAAACATAAATTATATGGGAATAAACAAATTTGTTGATACTGAGCTAATCCCTTTATATTTATGATGTGGAGTAAATACACTCAAAGAAACACAGTACAAAAAAACACCAAGAAAATATAATTTATTCTAAAACACATAATGTATTATCATTTTTATTTTTATTTTCATCTGTATTTATTTTTCTTTGTAAGTGCTCTCTCATCGGTTTGACTCATCTATTGAGACAACGACAGCAGAAGCACACTTTTTTCATATTGCACTCACACCCATCAGGACTCTCTCATCCACAATTCGATGTCATTGGATAAGATTGGGGACAGTAGACATCCTGGGTGTCACTGCATATGAAAGCTGTATTTCTTAGAAACCAATTCATCAAATGTGTCACAGACACATACCTAAGTATCTTTTTTGATCTTTTGAGTGTTCCTTCACTAAATGTTACATAAATTCACTGTGAATATTCACAAGAGGGCGATGCCCTAAATGTATACTGCATTTGATACAAATTAAGGGCTAGTAAATAATCGGTATCACAGTTATTTAACACTGGCTAGGGACCTCTCCCCTGCACTCTCATTAACTCTGCCATAGCTTAGCTAGGTGGAGTTAACAGCAGATACAGGTCTTGGGAGTGATGCATATATGCTCCAGTTGGTTCTCTCATTGGGGATTCGATGCTACCTAAGCAGATCTTCAAAAGCAGAAACCAGGCATTATCATCTATCCTTCCCTATCTTCCTTCTGACTTTTCTCTTCAGTAATTCTTTTCACACAATACTGACTTATTACCCTATTGGGCAAATCAATCAGCCATATATTAGGCAGTGCTGTGTGATTTGACAGATGAATGGAATAACAAATCATTGGCAGGGGGTAGTTGTAATTAATACAGCCAGATATATCATTAACATCCCCATAAATTAAGTGTTTTATGTTGTATGTCCATTGTGAGTCCGTTTCAATAAAAGTTACGTTTTAATTAGATTACTACTAATGAGTGCCCCATAAAAAGGAGTTGTCTTTTCTCTCTTGCTTATTAATTTCCATATGGATAGGGCAGAATTGAGGACTCGTCCCCAGTTTCTCCCTAAGGTGGTATCAGCTTTTCACTTTAACCAACCTATTGTAGTGCCTGCGGCTACTAGGGACTTGGAAGATTCCAAGTTACTGGACGTAGTCAGGGCCTTAAAAAATGTATATTTCCAGGACGGCTGGAGTCAGGAAAATTGACTCGCTTTTTATCCTGTAGGCACCCAACAAAATAGGTGCTCCTGCTTCTAAGCAGACTATTGCTCGCTGAATTTGTAGCACAATTCAGCTGGAGCATTCTGCGGCTGGATTGCCGCATCCTAAATCAGTAAAAGCCCATTCCACGAGGAAAGTGGGCTCATCTTGGGCGGCTGCCCGAGGGGTCTCGGCTTTACAACTTTGCCGAGCTGCAACTTGGTCAGGGGCAAACACGTTTGCAAAATTCTACAAATTTGATACCCTGGCTGAGGAGGACCTTGAGTTCTCTCATTCGGTGCTGCAGAGTCATCCGCACTCTCCCGCCCGTTTGGGAGCTTTGGTATAATCCCCATGGTCCTTACGGAGTTCCCAGCATCCACTAGGACGTCAGAGAAAATAATATTTTACTCACCGGTAAATCTATTTCTCGTAGTCCGTAGTGGATGCTGGGCGCCCATCCCAAGTGCGGATTGTCTGCAATACTTGTATGTAGTTATTGCCTAACTAAGGGTTATTGTTGAGCCATCTGTTGAGAGGCTCAGTTATATTTCATACTGTTAACTGGGTATAGTATCACAAGTTATACGGTGTGATTGGTGTGGCTGGTATGAGTCTTACCCGGGATTCAAAATCCTTCCTTATTGTGTCAGCTCTTCCGGGCACAGTATCCTAACTGAGGCTTGGAGGAGGGTCATAGTGGGAGGAGCCAGTGCACACCAGGTAGTCTAAAAGCTTTCTTTTAGTTGTGCCCAGTCTCCTGCGGAGCCGCTATTCCCCATGGTCCTTACGGAGTTCCCAGCATCCACTACGGACTACGAGAAATAGATTTACCGGTGAGTAAAATCTTATTTTTTGCTGACATAATCACATAGCGACCATTAGGGTCTGTTACTGTAGACAAGACTTCTGTAGGTATATGACGTTTGATTAATATGACAACACCCCTGGCTTTCGAGTTATAAGAGCTACAACCCAAGACCCACCAATTTAAGGTATTCAGTTTTGTTTTGTTTTTTAAACGTTTTTATTAGGTTTTTAACACGGGAAAGAAAAACAATCAGTACAGGGAGCAGTACATAATGGTAACACTGATAACCGTACATGATGATGAAAACAGTAAAGTCCCTGAAATATAGAAATACAAAACATAAAAAAAAAAAGGGGGGGGAAAGAGAAGAGGAGGAAAAAGGGGAGGGGGGGGGGGGGGCAAGGGTAAGAAATCTCGAGCATTATCAGTCACTGATTATAACACTTGGGTGAACCAACAACAACATTTAAAAAGTCCAAAGCGTAAGAATGAAGTATGGTACAACTGAAAGAGCAATACATTAATAAAAGAACATCTATCAAAATCGATATAAAATATAAAATAGGGAGAGCGGGTCACTATGTTGTGTCAGACCTCCCGCGAGCAGTCGGCTGTACACCAGCAGCAAGATTACGTATGAGAGACCAGCTAGTGGTTTCAAACACCTGCATAACTTTGTATTGAGTGGGGGAGTCCAGTGGTTCAACAAGGGGGCCCCATTTCTTATAGAATGAGACTACACCAGATTCTAGAGCTGGAAAAATGGCTTGTCTATCATAATAAAGAGTTTTCAACAAAAGGGATTTAATCGTCCCCCCAAAAAAGGGGGGGGGGGGTTCTAGTCCAAACACATAAAATTGCCTTCCTACCAATCGTTACTATATTGGTCAACAAGGGGATGAAGTTAGGACCAACGGAGCCTAAGGACCAATGTTGAAAATTCTAGCATAAAAGAGCAAGGGGTTCAGCTTGGAGTCGCTAATGAAAAATAGAATTGATATAGGGGGTCATTCCGAGTTGTTCGCTCGTTGCCGATTTTCGCAACGGAGCGATTAATGCGAAAATGCGCATGTGCATGGTACTTTAGTACCATGTATTTTATAGTATTTTAGCTCAAAACTTAGTAGATTTACTCATGGCAGAACAAAGTTTTTCCATCGCTCTGCTGATCGTAGTGTGATTGACAGGGAGTGGGTGTTTCTGGGCGGAAACTGGCCGTTTTATGGGAGTGTGCGGAAAAACGCAGGCGTGCTAGTTGAAAACGCAGGAGTGTCTGGAGAAACGGGGGAGTGGTTGGGCGAACGCTGGGTGTGTTTGTGACATCAAACCAGGAACGAAAAGGACTGAGCTGGTCGCAATGGCAGAGTAAGTCTGGAGCTACTCAGAAACTGCGGGGTAATCGTTACGAGAAAATTAGCGAATCTTTAGTTCGCAATTCTGCTATGCTAAGATACACTCCCAGAGGGCGGCGGCCTAGCGTGTGCAATGCTGCTAAAATCTGCTAGTGAGCGAACAACTCGGAATCACCCCCATAGTTTGTTACTTTGCCCCAAAATTTACGTATTTTTGGGCATGACCACATGTTGTGAAAAAAGGTTGCGTTCTGGCGTTTACACTTTAGCCAATCACCGGACTCCCCTGAAACCATTTGCTTTCTTCTGGCCTGGGAAATATACACCCTATTAATTGTGTTAATGTGAACCTCTTGTAACCAGGTGCATCGCAAATATTTCAATGTGGATTCGAAATGATCAAGTAATAGGTCAGAAGAAATTATAGAGGGAACATCTCGCTCCCATGCTGCTACATTTTGCTTCCAAAATCTAGAAGGTACTGATCTTGTCAGTTCGGCACTCAAGTATTTTGACTTATATGGGTGTAAAACAATAAATGCTAAGAGTGATTGTATAGGATCAGGGGATGGCAAGAGCCGTGAGGTAATTGACTTAGCATAATGAGAAGCTTGGAGATACGTAAAAAACTGTTGCCGTGGAATCTGGTATGTGGCCTGCAAGTCAGAAAACTGTAAAATCGTGCCGCCAGGGTCAAAAACATCCCTCATTTTTGAGATACCCTTTAATATCCAGTGTGAGAACATAACATTGTTTAACCCCCGGGGTGAATTGAGGATTCCCACAAAAAGGTATATATCGAGACGCAGTATACGGCCTAGAGAGCTTAAAACAAATTGCCTTCCACGCCACATAAGTGTCGTGGAACATAAAAATATTATTACAAATAGTGGTGGGAATAAGGCGTTTTGGGGTGTGGAGCAGTGCTACCGCAGAAAAGGGGGCAAAAAGAGCCGCTTCAGACGAAGCATGGGTATATACTGTATCTCCCTACCTAACAACCAGTCGCTGATATATCTAAAGAATATAGAGTTAGTAAACAGTTTAATGTCTGGGAGACCCAAACCACCTTTAGATTTGTGGAGCAATAATTTGGTAAGAGCTATGCAGGGATGTCCTCCCTTCCATAAAAAAGTGTTAAATAAACGTAGACCGAGTTTGATATCAGTTGGGGATAGGGCGATAGGTAGCATTTGGATCGGGTAAGACAAGTTGGGGAATATTATACTTTTAATCAAATCTATCCTTCCCAGCAGTGACAATGGTAATTTCTATGAGTCCAGCAATTTTGCAATTTGAGAGATGATCGGGGAGAAGTTAGAGCGATATAAAGCTGACAGTGACAAAGGGATATTTATACCTAAGTATTTAAATTTAGTGTGGGTAACACGGAAATGACTGAACGCGGGGTCTAAAAGGTCAGAGGCACTAAGGCCCGGGAGCGGTAGAAGTTCAGATTTATGTAGGTTGAATTTATAACCTGCAAATGACCCAAACATAGATAATATCGATATTCTATTTGGAATGGAGGTTTTGGGATCTGAGACAAAAAGCAGCATATCGTCTGCAAAGAGGGATAACCTTAAATCAGACTGACCCAAGGTAATCCCCTTAAAGCTGTCAGAAGAGTGAAGAACGATAGCAAGCGGTTCCAACGCAAGTGCAAACAATAATGGGGACATAGGACACCCCTGCCGAGTGCCTCGACAAATCGGGAAAGGAGAAGAAATATAGCCGTTGCTGGACACCTGGGTAAGGGAAGAAGAGTAACGAGCTTTCAGAGATAAAATTCCCCGGGAATCCAAACTTCGTAAGAGTGTGAAATAAATGATCCCAGGTAACCAGGTCAAACGCTTTCTCCGCGTCCATAGAAATAATAGCCTAATGGGAAGTGTTCGCAGAGAAGGCGGCCGACTGTAGCACCGCGATCACCGTACATATGTTAACAGTGGAGTGTCTAACCCAGATAAAACCGGTTTGGTCAGGAGCAATAACAGAAGGCAAAATCAATTTCAATCGTTCAGCCATAACTTTCATTCATCGCTTATAATCAACATCTAATAAAGATATCGGGCGATATCAGGATGGTAGTTCAGGGTCACATCCTGGTTTAGGAAGTACCTTGATTATCGCAGAATTAAAATGAAGGGGTACAACATAATCAGAGAGGATAGTATTTAAAAAAGCAGTGAGAGGGGCAGTGACTTTTCTGTTTAGTATTTTGGAAAAACTCCCCAGAATTCCCATCGGGGCCAAGGGCTTTCATGGGTTTCGGGTGTTTTATGGCAGCTTCCACCTCTTCAACTGTAATGGGGGCTATCAGCATATCAGCATGGGCAGAAGAAATCAGAGGAGTATCTGCATTATTGCAAAAGGCTGATTTCCGAGTCAGATCGATATTGGGGTGAGAATAAAGGTCTTCATAGAAATCCCTGAAAAGGTTAACTATATCTTGACCTTTACGTTTTATAATACCAGAAGGATCTCGAAGAATCAGAATGGAGGTGGGGGCAGTGTGATTGCGTAATAAATTAGAAAGTAGCCTGCCTGTTTTATTTCCATGTTTATAGTTCTGCCAATGCTTACGGAAGGTATGTCTGGAGGCTAATTGGTCCATAACCCCCTCAAAATGAACCCTGTCTTTCAAATATACTGAGCGAGTAGATGGAGAGGGCCGGGTCTTATACACTTGAAACGAGGATGTGAGCCTAGTTTGTGCTTGGATATAGAGACTTTCACAATCCTTCCTATGTTGAGCCGTATAGGCCATAATTTCCCCACTCAGAACAGACTTCGCGACTTGCCAAAACAGGGCAGGGTCTTGGATATGAACAGCGTTACTATGAGCATAATCCAGCCATTTTGCTTCAAGCATGTTCCTGAATTTTACGGAGTTGGCTAAGAAGGATGGAAACCGCCACGGCTTATAGGATCCACTATCAACAACTGGCGTGAGAGTAAACCATACAAGTGCGTGGTCGGATAAGCTAATAGGCTCAATATCGGAGGCGTCAACCCTAGAAACAAGTGCATCAGACAGCAAGATATAATTAATACGCGATAAGGTAGCATGAGCAGCGGAAAGGCAGGTGATTTCCTTATCTATCGGGTGAAAAGACCTCCACACGTCAATTAGGCGTAATTCAGAGGCCATTTGGGGGATACCTAAAGCAAGGAAGTGTTATGATTCCCGTACTCCAGACCAGAGGAGATCTTATGGCAGAGGTCTGGGTACTGGAAAGATATGCTGGTTACGGGAGCAGGAAAGCCTAGTAACCCCTGGCGCCCTAACTCCGTTGTCTCGCCCGTGTTGTCAGAAATCCCCTGCGAGACTATGGTTGCTTGAGCCCATGGCAGCCGCGTTCGAAGGGCGGATTATGTCTGCCCAACCCCGATGCCCCCTCAGGTCTTAATGGGAGACAAAGGGAAATCCGAGACAGGGTATAACAAGGGGCCCTCTGACTAAGCAACCAGGCCAGGGGTTACAAGCTATCTAACTTAAACCAAAAGTATGTGCGGACAAACCGCCAGGGAAAAGGACAACCAAAAGATCCCCTGATCCATTACTCCTATCCAGCACCGCTGGATACCAGAGTGGATCTGTGGGAGCGGAATCCTCCGCAAAAACTCCGGAACACAAAGAAACTAAATAATAAATAGTAAGCGGTCAGGCCGCAACACACGGCTACGCCGCGACTCACGAACACCACAGGATGTTAAAGGTGCTCGGTCGGACTCCAGGAATAGATGACAAATTCCGAGTACTGGATCACTGAGGACAGGAACAACCGGATAGAGCAGGACTGGAAACTCTCTGTAACAGACTCAGCAAACAGGAAGCTATCACCGGCGTCTGTAAGAAGTCCTGAGAGTGCCTTTATTTGGGAACCCTCCAATCAGGATCCAGACAGGATAATAAACATCATGCCGTGCAGCTGCATGCTGCACGGCCAGGATACAAATGAACTCATTATCTAGACCTAGCAACGGGGAACGCGGTCCGACAGTGGCGTCCCCATTGCTATGGTCTGAGCGGCTCCGTGCGCCCGGCGTCTAGCGTTGCTAGGGAGCCGGCGGCTGTGTGCCTGCGGCGTCCCTAGTTGCTAGGCGCCGGGCCGCACTGACGGGCGGACCCTCGGCGCCTAACAGTACCCCCCCCTTGAGGAGGGGTCAAGGAACCCCTAAAGCCAGGTTTCTGAGGAAATTCTCGAAAAAATGCCTTTTTAAGCCTTGGAGCATGGAGATCCTCATCCAGGACCCAAGACCTTTCTTCTGGACCATAACCTCTCCAATGCACCAAAAAATAAAGCCGACCCCGGGACAACTTGGAATCGAGAACCTTCTCCACCAAGAACTCCTGCTGACCCTGTACATCTATTGGTGATTTCCCCTGAGGGATCTTGCGAGGAAATCTACTGGACGAAACATATGGTTTTAACAAGGAGCAATGGAAGGTATTCCCGATCCGTAAAGTTTTTGGTAAACGTAACCGGAAAGCAACTGGGTTGACTTTTTTGATAATATGAAATGGTCCAATAAATTTAGGACCCAATCTGGCTGAGGTTTGTCGAAGTTTAATGTTGCGAGTCGACAACCATACCCTATCTCCAACTTTAAAAGTGCACGGCCGCCGGAGCCTGTCAGAAAATTTTTTCTCCCGAAATGCCGCTTTTCTGAGAGCCAGGTGCACTTTTCTCCAAATGAGTTTGAGATGAGAGGTCAAGGTCAGTGAGGAGACAGAGGAATGTTGAAAAAAGGAATTAGCTCTGGGGTGAAAACCAAAAACTGTAAAAAATGGAGATACATTGGTGGAGGAATGACAGGCATTGTTGTAAGCAAACTCTGCTAACGGAAGAAACTCAGACCAGTCATTTTGGAGTTTGGCCGAGTACAAACGCAAATATTGTTTCAATGACTGATTAACTCGCTCAGTCTGCCCGTTGGATTGGGGATGGTAGCCAGACGTTAAAGATAATTTCATCTTTAATGAGGCACAAAAAGACTTCCAAAATTGTGCAATGAATTGTGGACCCCGATCAGAAACACAATATCAGTGGGTAACCCATGGAGTCTGAAAACATGGCGGAGGAACAAAACTGCCAATCCCTGGGCAGATGGCAATCGGGGAAGAGCAATGAAATGGGCCATTTTGCTAAAACGGTCCACTACCACCCATATGACTCGGCATCCGGCTGACAGAGGGAGGTCCACCACAAAATCCATGGAAATATGAGACCATGGCCTAAGAGGAACATTCAAGGGCATAAGTTGACCGATAGGCAAGGAACGGGGAACCTTATGCTGTGCACAGACCTGACAAGAAAAAACAAACTCCTTAACGTCTTTGGAAAGACCAGGCCACCATACCGAGCGGGAAACTAATTCAAAGGTTTTAGCGATCCCCGGATGCCCGGCAACTTTGCTATCGTGAAACTCCGTCAAAACTGTTGCTCTCAAAAACTCGGGGACATAAAGACGACCAGCAGGAGTATTTCCAGGAGCTTGATGTTGAAGCTGCTTTAACTGGGTAAATAAATCTTGTGTGAGGCCTGCCCGAATGACTGAAGACGGAAGTATGGGAGTAACAGGACTGTTGTCTTGAACTGGAAGAAAACTGCGTGACAGGGCATCTGCCTTGGTATTCTTGGAACCTGGCCTGAAGGTGATAATGAACTTGAAACGAGTAAAAAATAAAGCCCAACGAGCTTGCCGGGCATTCAGCCGTTTAGCTGATTCAATGTATTGAAGATTTTTGTGATCAGTCAAAACTGAAATGGTATGAGTGGCTCCTTCAAGCCAATGCCTCCACTCCTCGAAAGCCCATTTAATAGCCAGTAATTCCCGGTTACCAACATCGTAGTTGGATTCAGCAGACGAGAATTTCCTGGACATAAAGGCACAGGGATGTAATTCTAGGGAATCCGGATCCTTCTGAGATAGGATGGCCCCTACTCCAACCTCCGAGGCATCAACCTCAACAATGAAAGGCAAATCTGGGTTGGGATGTCTGAGGACAGGGGCTGAGACAAAGGCTTGTTTCAAGGCCTGAAAAGATAACTCCGCTTCATGTGACCAGTTGGTAGGATCTGCTCCCTTCTTAGTCAGTGCCACAATGGGAGCAACTAGGTCAGAGAAAGAGTGAATACATCTTCTATAGTAATTCGCAAACCCTAAAAAGCGCTGAATTGCTTTTAAATTGGTGGGTTGCGCCCAACTAAGGATGGCTTGGAGCTTCTTTGGTTCCATACAGAATCCCAGAGGGGAAATAATGTACCCTAAAAAGGATACCTCCGTGACATGAAATTCACACTTCTCCAGCTTGGCATATAGGTGATTTTCACGTAATTTCTTTAGAACCTGACGCACCTGGGTAACATGTTGTTCTATAGAGTCAGAATATATCAAAATATCGTCTAAGTAGACTACAACGAATTTTCCAAGAAATTCACGGAGCACATCGTTAATGAGATCCTGGAAAACTGCCGGAGCGTTGGACAGGCCGAATGGCATAACCAGATACTCATAGTGGCCTGACTGAGTACTGAATGCCGTTTTCCACTCATCCCCTGACTTGATTCTGATAAGGTTATATGCTCCTCTCAGGTCAATCTTAGAAAAAATCACAGCCGAACGTAGCTGATCAAAGAGGACAGAAATCAGCGGCAAAGGGTAAGTATTCTTTACTGAGATTTTATTCAAGGCTCTAAAGTCAATGCAAGGTCTGAGTGATCCATCCTTCTTCTCCACGAAGAAGAAGCCTGCACTTAAAGGGGATTTAGATGGCCTGATAAATCCTTTCCCTAGACTTTCTTTAACATACTCATTCATGGCCACAGTTTCAGGTCCGGACAATGCATATAACCTTCCCTTAGGAAAAATGGCACCAGGAATTAACTCAATAGCACAATCATAAGGCCTATGGGGAGGCAGAATATCCGCATTGCCCTTGGAAAATACATCAACAAAATCCTGGTATTCCACAGGAATGGGTGCGGGAATGACAGCAGCTATTCTGATGGGAAGCGTAATACATTCCTTATTACAGATGGTACCCCATTGTAAGATCTCCCCCGACTGCCAATCAATGATGGGATTATGAAAGGCCAGCCAAGGGTGACCCAGAACCACAGGAACTGCTGGACAATGGGTAAGGAAAAACTCAATCTTTTCAGAATGCAGAGCTCCTACCGAAAGTAGAACAGGAGGTGTACAGAGAGAAATAACCCCATTGGACAAGGGACTCCCATCTAAACCATGCATGGTGATACACCTACCCAAGGCTAACTGAGGAATACCTAAGGCCTTGGCCCATGTTAAATCCATAAAGTTCCCTGCAGCTCCACTGTCCACAAAAGCCGAGACCGAGGAACAGAGGCTGCCAAAGGAAACCTTAGCTGGAACCAACAGTGAATTATTTGAGGAGATAAGCTGCAGACCAAAGTGAACCCCCTCACAACTCACTTGGTCGAGGCGTTTCCCGACTTGTTCGGACAACTACGGGCAAAATGTCCCTTACCCCCACAGTATAAACAAAGACCAGAATTTTGCCTTCTGGTTCTTTCTTCAGGAGACAGTTTGGAGAGGCCTATCTGCATGGGCTCCTCTATGTCCACAGGAATGGAAAAAACACAAGGAGTAGACCCGACAGATGCTCCTTTTTCAGCCCTCCGCTCTCTGAGACGACGATCAATCTTAATAGAGAGCTCCATGAGTTTATCGAGCGTCTCAGGAGCGGGATACTGAAGGAGACTGTCTTTTATAGACTCGGATAAGCCGAGGCGAAACTGACTGCGCAGGGCTGGGTCATTCCATCCACAGTCGTTCGACCAACGGCGAAACTCCGTACAATAAATCTCTGCGGGATTCCTACCCTGTCTGAGAGCACGCAACTGACTCTCGGCGGATGCCTCTCTATCAGGGTCGTCATACAATAGCCCTAAAGACCCCAGAAAGGCATCTACAGACAATAAAGCCGGATCGTCTGTCTTTAAACCAAAAGCCCAGGTCTGAGGATCCCCCTGTAGCAAAGAAATAATAATCCTACCCGCTGAGATTCAGTACCTGAGGAGACTGGTCTTAAACGAAAATACAGTTTACAAGACTCTTTAAAATTAAAAAACTGCTTTCTATCCCCAGAAAAACGGTCAGGCAGATACATTTTTGGTTCAGGAATGACCCTCGGGGAAGTCCGTAACAGATCTTCCTGTGACCTCACCCGAAGGGACAGATCCTGAACCATCTGAGTAAGCTCTTGAATCTGGCTAACTAAAAGCTGGCCAGGATTTGGCCCAACACCGGTGGGATTCATGAGGCTGACAAATCTCCCAACAGAATAAAGGAAAAAATTAACTCCTGTTTAATTTTAAATGTTAGTCTGGCCGGTGATAATGTTATGATTCCCGTACTCCAGACCAGAGGAGATCTTATGGCAGAGGTCTGGGTACTGGAAAGATATGCTGGTTACGGGAGCAGGAAAGCCTAGTAACCCCTGGCGCCCTAACTCCGTTGTCTCGCCCGTGTTGTCAGAAATCCCCTGCGAGACTATGGTTGCTTGAGCCCATGGCAGCCGCGTTCGAAGGGCGGATTATGTCTGCCCAACCCCGATGCCCCCTCAGGTCTTAATGGGAGACAAAGGGAAATCCGAGACAGGGTGATAACAAGGGGCCCTCTGACTAAGCAACCAGGCCAGGGGTTACAAGCTAACTAACTTAAACCAAAAGTATGTGCGGACAAACCGCCAGGGAAAAGGACAACCAAAAGATCCCCTGATCCGTTACTCCTATCCAGCACCGCTGGATACCAGAGTGGATCTGTGGGAGCGGAATCCTCCGCAAAAACTCCGGAACACAAAGAAACTAAATAATAAATAGTAAGCGGTCAGGCCGCAACACACGGCTACGCCGCGACTCACGAACACCACAGGATGTTAAAGGTGCTCGGTCGGACTCCAGGAATAGATGACAAATTCCGAGTACTGGATCACTGAGGACAGGAACAACCGGATAGAGCAGGACTGGAAACTCTCTGTAACAGACTCAGCAAACAGGAAGCTATCACCGGCGTCTGTAAGAAGTCCTGAGAGTGCCTTTATTTGGGAACCCTCCAATCAGGATCCAGACAGGATAATAAACATCATGCCGTGCAGCTGCATGCTGCACGGCCAGGATACAAATGAACTCATTATCTAGACCTAGCAACGGGGAACGCGGTCCGACAGTGGCGTCCCCGTTGCTATGGTCTGAGCGGCTCCGTGCGCCCGGCGTCTAGCGTTGCTAGGGAGCCGGCGGCTGTGTGCCTGCGGCGTCCCTAGTTGCTAGGCGCCGGGCCGCACTGACGGGCGGACCCTCGGCGCCTAACAGGAGGTTTACGAGGCTTAATGCAAGGATGCTGGCGATCCATAAAATCCGAGGCCACGACATTAAAATCCCCATCAATAATTAAAGAAGAATCACGAAAAACACTAAGTTTGGCTAGAATGGTTTAAAAAATGTCTTAGAGTATACATTAGGTTCGTGAATATTACATATTACAAACCTATCCGTCTGTATAGACACTTCTGAAATGACGTATCTGCCCATAGGGTCGGCTATAGTGGTATGAAGTGTAGGAGCTAGTTGTCTCTTAAGGGGGGTACTCACGGAGCGATATTCTAAGCAATCTGACTAGATTGCTTAGAATATCGGCAGGATCGCTCCGTGTGTAGCCCCCTCGGCGATAGCGATGCGCGGCCCCGCACATCGCTATCGCCGCTGCTAGATTGGCCTGCATGCAGGCCAATCTAGCGGGTCGCTCACTTCACCCGCTGGGTGAAGTGAGCGGCCCCCCCGTCTCCCCCCACACGCTCAGCACAGATCGCGCTGTGCTGAGCGGCAGGAGAGATGTGTGCTGAGCGGTTCGCTCAGCACGCATCTCTCCTTGATCGGCCCGTGAGTACTGGGCTTTAATCAAAATAACCACCCCATGATTTTTAGAAGTAAAGGCAGCAGAGGAAAATACAGACTAACCCATAGTATTACGCTTTACAATTTCAGGGGGGAGGAGGTGAGTTTCCTGCAGCAGCACTCGACCACACCCAGTTTCAGGATTCTCGTACGCTTAATGGGGGAGTTTATCCCTCCCACATTCCACGAACAGATCTTTAGGGGGGCCATATCAAAGCATTAAGCAAAATAGAGAGCGGGCTTTTAAAGTATAACAGGAACATAATGAAAAAAAACCAGCAGAATGAATCCATAATAAAAATACAAAAATGTACAGTTTGATACCATACTTGGAAAAGCAATGAGAAGATGAACCAGTGCAATAGGACATATCAGTACTTTTGCTCGAAGGGAGAGGAAGGGTAAAATAAAAACAAACTTGAAGCAAGACATAGAAAAATTAAAACAAACAAAAACACAGAAATCATCATTGCAGAGAAATAAATTCCCTGCAGCCAACAGGCATACAGCAGACTTCCGGGGAAATACACTTAAGAGACCTCAGGCGGTATACAAAGACACCGCGCAAGGAATCCGAGCAAACAGAGATCGGAGAGGGGGAAGGGAGAGGGGAGGGGGCGTGGGCTCCAAGGAGCAGCAGCGGGGAAAAAAAGATATAAATCCCAACCTTCAAACCACTTTAATACAAAGGACTATATTATGGGAAAAGTTGTAAGGTGGGAATACATACTACCAATAGTCGGACCAGCACCAAAACAGCTTTTTATTTTTTTTTTTGTATAAAAAAAGAGAACGAGAAGAAAGAGAAAATAAATTCAATAATTGCAATAATAAGAAACAGTAGATAATAATAACCAGGGGTACCCCTGCAACAAGAGGGTATGCAACAAACAAAAGAAAAAAAGAAAATACCATACAAAAATGGCACTCAGGTATTATAATAGATTCATACGATACCAATACTGTCTAAATCAAAGCGGCAGAAGATAAGCAAACTGTATATGGGGAAAGAAAATCCAAGATGGAGAAACGGGTCGAAAAATGCAGCTTTTTTCAAATGTCCACAAGGCTCAGATGTTATCAATATATTCAATTTGAAAGGACTAGTAAATGAGGATAGGAGAGAAATGAGCTAGAAAATAGTCCCAGCAAATACTGCAGGAGGAGGTCAGTCCTGGTCGGTCATTCTGATAGGGGAGCCTGCAGCAGACCGCGCTTGGGCTTCGTCGCAGAGAAAATCAGACGCCTCATCAGCGGCCAGAGTGCCTCGCGGTGAAGGAAATGTAAACATCGGAAAATAGTCACTCTGGGTCTAGAATCTTTACCGCTCCTGGGAGGCCCGATGCGGTGTGCTCTCTCAACAACCATATCTGCACAGGAATCACTCACATCCAGCAAATCAGGCAGAGATGAGGTAATAAAGTCAGTCAGAGAATCACCTGTAAGTGACTCAGGAAGACCCACTATCCTCAGATTGTTCTATCCTCAGATTGTTCTGACGTGGACGATTCTCTAGGTCGTCCACTTTACCGAGCACATGCTGTTTGTAAAGAGAATCATATTGCTACTTGAGCACGGTGACGTCGTGGAAGGTATCGCCAAGCTGATTTTCTGTGACTTGGACCCTCTTAGTGAGTTGCACAATGTTATTAGCTTCCATTAGTGCCTGCATGAAAGATTCTGCCTGCTCTTGTATCAGGGGAGCCATAGTCTCTCTTATAGCTTTCACAATGTCTCCATATGCAGCTAAAGCTATAGGCACTCCATCCACAGGCTGAGGGACAGGAGAGGCATGGAGCGTTGCTGGGAGGGCTGCAGGGGATCCAGGCTGTGGGGAGACAGCAGCATGAGTGGCGGGCACAGGAGCCACCATTTTGGATAGGCAGAACAGAGACAGAACAAGGGCAAAGGGGGAGTAGCAAAAAATGAAAGTACAAGTAATGAGATGGTCATACAATAGTAAAAAATACATAATACTGATTTCAAAAGTATAAACGACCGTTGACCTCCAGCTAGCGGTCATGTGCGATCACCGGAATCAGTGGCACCACTCACGAGCGCTAAAAGCGGGGAGACAGCTTGAGGAGGAGCCCTTCCCAGCCAGTCCCATATGGATAGTTGGGCGTCCGAGAGACCCTCCTCTAATAACATACAGATTAACATGAATATGAATAAAGATATAAATCATGTGGAGGATGCAGCATAGCAACAACAGCATAGAGTGTGTAACCCCAATATAGTAAGGGTAAAATAGTCGGGGAATGAAAATATATAGAGGGGGAAACCCCCGGTTGTGTACAAATCACAGTGAGCCCCAACAGCGACGGCATACATGGAAGGCTATATCATTTGAGAAATAGGAGTGGAGAGTCATATATACGGGCTATCAACTATAGCTGCAACCTGTGGGGGTGAGGTATATAATGAAACTTGAATATTCCAGGTGAGGTGTGAAAAGTTGTAGTGGAAGGAGAATATAACCAAATTAAGCAGGTTAGGTGGCCGCTGTAGGGGGATCAGCAATATCTGAGAATTCCTCTCTGGAGAGATTCCGTAGGTACGCAGCAGCATCGGTGGGTGACAAAAAATCTTTGTGGGAAGTACCCACATACAGGCGTAAACGTGCAGGATAGAATAGACCAAACTTGCGACCCTCCAAGACAAGTTGAGTGCAAATTTGGGAAAACGCTTTGCGGGCCCAAGTCAGTTATAAAATATTATATATATATATATATATATATATAATCAGTAAGGCAACAGTAGAAACATCTCCTATATATTAGCCCAGATCTGTGACTTTGTGCCTCATTGCTAATGCTGGGCGGAGTCACAACACTGGGCGGAGTTAGTCAAATGAGTCACAGATCTGGGCAAATCTATAGGAGACTAGGAGCAGAAGCAGATGGTATGGGAATGGCACAGACAGGGGTGCATATCTCCCAGCTTTCCTCAGGCAGACAGGGGTGCATACCTCCCAGCTTTCTTCAGGCAGAAGGAAGGACACACATGCGGCAAAAAGGGGGTGTGGCTTCGCAGGAGGGCCCGCAATCGCGAGCCACGCCCCCATTTTCGTCAGTGGGGGGCATGCCCAGCGCTCTGTGAGCTGCTGGCTTGCCCCCAGGGGCGGATTATGAGTCCGGGGGGCCCAGGGCACTTGAGACAGGGGGGCCCTATCTCATTGCTGTGCCTGCTGTGGGTTTGGGGGTGTGGCCTAATCGCGTGATGCGTGACCACGCCCCATTATGCAAATTCCGGGAATTGATATTTTTTTTTATGGGATTTTGGCCCCTCAGCTAGGGGTAATTCCAGAGGGGTGGTCGCTCCCCCCTACACACCCGCAACAGGCAGAAGAAAGCAGGGAGGCTGCCGCCTCCCTGCAACACCACAGACCTGCCAACACACAGCAGCATGTGCTGACTATAGCACAATGCTGTTGCTGGCAGGACGGGGGAGCTTCAGAGCTGGGACAGAGCTACTCCAGTCAGGGGGCCCCCTAAAACTGTGGGGCCCGGCATACGTACCCCCTGGCCCCCCTCCCTTAATCCGGCTCTGCTGCCGGACCCCCCCTTAATCCGTACCCCCTGATGCCCACTCTCCCTCTGTCTCCACTAAGCAGAACAGAGAGTACAGGATCTTTCCAACTGCCCCCCCCCCCCCCCCCCCACCGCGGGACACTGCGGCCCACGGGTGGGACAGACCCAAAAAAACAGGACTGTCCTGCGAAAATCGGGACAGTTGGGAGGTATGGGGGTGTCCGAGGGGGTATGCCATACAGACAGACAGACGGGCACCGGCTCACTGTGTGCTTGACCCCCCACATCAGCATACTCAGCAGGGGCTCTCTGACACACTCCACGCTTCTTAGCTGCAGTTTTGTGGGGCACCTGCCGCTGTGCAGGTTTCGTACTGCCTCTGTTATCTCCAGCCCCGGCAACCCCACCACTAGCTGCAGCCCGCAGTGAGGTGCACCCAGCTCCTTCTCACACTTTAGCTAACGAGCAGCGCTGCAGAAGTCCGCGCCATGTGCATGCTATGACCCCCTCCTCCCTCCAGCCGCAGCGTCTCCTGGGGGCTAACCAGTCACTCCCAGTCTCCCCTTACCAAAGTGCCCGGCAGCCGCGAGGTCCACGCCGTGTGCATGCTTTGACTCCCTCCAGCCGCAGCATCTCCTGGGGTCTAACCAGTCACTCCCAGTCTCCCCTTACCACATTGCCTGGCAGCAGCATGTGGTCCGCGGTGTGTGACTGAGGAGTGGGGGGGAGGGATGCGGACAGGCAGAGGAAGCAGGACTCCAGCCTAAGAGAGTCAGCCATGCCAAGTCTCCACCAGCAGCAGCAGATCCAATCTCTCCCATGTCCTGTGTTCTGTCATGTCCCTGTCACCCCTGGCCTTGCCCTGTCACCCTTATCCTGGCCCTGTCACCCCTATCCTGGCCCTGTCACCCCTGTGCTTGCCCTGTCACCCATTTGCTTGCCCTGTCAACCCTATCCTGGCCCTGTCACCCCTGTCCTGGTCCTGCTGTCCCTACCCTGGCCCTGCCGCCCCTATCCTGTCTCTTCTGTCCTGGCCCCGTCACCCCTGTCCTGGCCCTGTCACCCCTATCCTGTCCCTGTCATTTCTGTCCTGGCCCTGTCACCCCTGTCCTGGCCCCGTCACCCCTGTCCTGGCCCTGTTACTGCATACCCTCCAACTACCTTTTTGGCAGGTACAGTACTCACACCACCTCCAGGCCCCTCCCCAATGCAACACACCTCCGCACCTTCCCCTCCACCACATGCGGCACCCCACCCCTCCCCCACACGCTGTGCCTCCAGACCCCCTCCACCACCCGCAGCTCCCACTCCCCCGCCCCTCCACCACCCACAGCACCTCCAGACCCCCTCCACCATCCACCCCCCATATATGTCTCCCCCCACACCTGCCCCCCCTCCACCCGCAGCATCTGGAGACACCCTCCTCCATCCGCGGTCCCCCCTCCTCCCCCCACCCACGGCACCCCCACACCCGACCCTCCAACACCAGCAGCGCCTCCGGATCCCCTTCCCCATCTGCCGCACCACCCAGACCTGCCCCTCCCCCACCCGCAGCGCCTCCAAACCCCCTACCCCACCCCCGGCACCCCCGCCCCTTCCCATCCCACAGCACCTCCAGAACCCTTCACCAATCCGCAACATCCCCGCACCTGCCCCTCCCCCACCCGTAGCACCCCTGCCCCTCCCCCACCTGCAGTGCTTCCGGACCACTTTCCCATCTGCAGCCCCCACTCCTCTGCCCCTCCCCCACCCGCAGTACCTCCCAACCCTTCCCCATCCAGGCCCCCCCCCCCACATCCGCCCCCCCTCCACCCGCAGCATCTACAGACACCCTCCCCCATCCGCAGTCCCCCCGCACCCGCTACATTCTGTACATCATGCCCTGCAGGTGCTGTTCACGCCGTCGCAAGGGGCTGCGCCTCCTTCACCATCGCACGCCCTTTCATTGTGCAATATATAACCATTAACAAAGGAATGCAGGTAATACTCCATATAATACAAATATTGAACCCCAGAAAGGCATGCAAGGGTAATGGGGCGGAGCCCCTTGCGACGGTGTGAAGAGCGCCCGTAGGGCGCGATGAAGCACCTAGTATATTATAAAAAGGATAAAAATGTTTTTGTTTCTGCATGTTTTACAATGAAGCTTGGGATATAGAGTATATAGGGGTACATTAAATGTCTTGGTAGAGAGGACCCTATGGCTCTTTTAAAAGACAGAAGCGCACGTCCGCTGCACTGTATGTTCTTAGCAAATGGACTCCTCCCACTAGCTAGAGCAACCCTCCTCCAGGAGGGCCGTGCTTGGGCCAGAGAATCACTGCCTGCCTCCCATGAGTCCTTGCAGCATATCAATGGGCAGCGGGAAGATGATGGTGGAATTCTTCTCCGCAGCGATGGTGTTCAGCGTCTGGAGGTAACGCAACTGCAGGGCGGCAGGAGACTCCGAGATAACGATCGCCGCTTCCTTCAGCGCACGGGACGCATTCATTTCACCCTCCGCTGCAATAACCTGGGGTGAGAAGATCATATAATGAGTGAAGGCTTGTATTATTCCTAGATACCGACATTACACCATCACCATGGTTACCATGCCCCTTATGTGCTATAGGACCAATGGCCCTTAGTAACCAATCAGTTCCACGCTATCATTTATCTAGTACAGTCTATAAAAGGATATAGAACCTGACGGGGCACCATGGCACAGTCTAGGCTATCCAGTGCCTGGCAAGTGTATGGTATTTTCAGAAACACCCGCCTGCATTTTACAATGAAGCAGATTACTAAGTGACACTTGAGGCGTTCCAGTCTCCGTTTCTTCACGGAGTGCTCTTCTGTCCCGTTGTTCCGGATGAGATCTGGGGAACGTTACATGCTATAATGATCTCCTAGTATCTAGCGTGTGCTGGCATGCCTAAGGTGTATTCCATATATAGGGTTGCAATGTCATAGTAATAATTTATTTATTCAGCGTTCTTTCTCCAGCAGGACTCAAAGTGCTTGTAACTATAATACTATATATATATATATATATATATATATATATATATATATATAATATATGACAAACAAGGGGACTCGGTAAGTAAGGTAACAAGACCTCTCACGTCTGTAATGTTCTCTCTGTCTGATTCTCCACTAGGCCAGAGCCGTTAGACCGCTGCTTCCCCTCACGGACATTAGATCGTCTCATATCAGCTGTACTGTCCTAGCGGCAACATGGTCACACATCGAGGTGCGATCAGATTTCTGCGTCTACAGGGCCCAGCGCAGCTGACATTTATCACCAACTTGTCCCCGATGGCTCCCCAACCATCTGGGAACTGCAGTAAGAATGGCATAAGCGATCCTTACTAAATTAGACCCGGAGCTTCTGTTTCTACAGAACCTTATCTTGGTGTGCATGGGAGAACTCGCCCCCCAGTCTCTCACCGCACGCTCAGCACACATCTCTCCCCAAATCGAGCAGTGAATACGGCCTTTACGTTTGAGCACCTGTGCAATAAAAAACAGTGATGTATTATCACTGCTGCAGGCTTAAGTGCAAGGTGATAACGCATCAGCCAATCAGCTCCAATATGTAAATAGACAGGAGCTGATTGGCTGGTGCATTATCACCTTGTACTTATCACTGGTTTATCACTTCTCCAGGCTTAATACATATGCCCCACAATAAGACATCTGATTGAGGATTAGGAATCCCACTAGCTGCCAACAACACAGAACAATGGCACCAGTGAGTCGGAGGAATATATTCCTTCCATGACATGGGCACCCACCCTACGTGGGTGACAAGGGTTAGGGTTTTCACGAAAAATTAATCAACCCCAAAAGGGGCAAATCTGGATTTTGACCCCCAAGAATGAAAGGCTACCATCATTTATTACACTTTGCTTCAGTTCTCTGAAGGGGCAGAATTGGAGTACAGGTCTGTGGACTCGGTGGTACAAATGGATAACGCAGTCCACTAGCCCATGGGGTTCCTCAACCCTCCTGGCCTCCCATTCCACAAGCTTCTCCTCAAAGTGGAAGTTCCAGTGACGTTGCTGTGGAACCTCAACCCGCCCAAACTCTGCCATGGCACCAGGCTGCGAGTGAAGACTCTTCACAGGAACGTCAGTGAAGCCAGTGTTCATTGGTTCTGCTCGGGGGAAGTCAGTGTTCAAACCCTGTATACCACTCCTACCTTCAGAGTACCCCTTCCAGTTCAAGAGGCTGCAGTTCCCCCTAAAGGTCTGCTATACAATGACCAGCAACAAGTCCCGGGAGCAGTCGCTGAAGGTGGGAATGGAAACGGTAAATATAGAAGGTCTATCCAGGTGAAATCGGGCACATCAGCTAGTATAATAGATACACATAAATACTCAGAGAGCGGGTGTGGGAGTAGTGCTGTTACCTTCTGTTACAACAAAGCAAGGTCTGTATCGGGGTAACGCTGCTTCTCCCTACACTGGAAGGATTGGATCAGGTGCTGAGAAGAGTTGTTATGTCTGTGCAGCACAGGCCTAACACTGTTACGGTGGAAGAGTCCTTACCTTGGCTTTGGCTTCCCGAGTGGCCTCCGCTTCAGCCGCCATCGCCCTCTGCAGCTGAACCGGCAATTTCACATCTTTAATCTCCACGCGCTCCACCTTGATACCCCAATCATCTGTGGCAACGTCCAGGGAAGACTGCACAGAAACAGACAAGAGCAATAAGACGGAGTCCCCGGTGCTTTCCCTGACCAATGTATTTTCTTTCTGCAATTACAGAACAAATACACCATGTATACACTCCTAATTATAAGTGAATTTTCCATATTATATTTGGGAATAATCCCCCATGTGAGACGGTTTGCAAATATATTTTATTCTGCCTTATGGTGAAAAATATCCTGTATAAGAGGCATCTTCTGCCCTGTATGTAGCGGTCAGAGATGTAACATCCACCCCACCTTCCCTATAAGTTACTGTCACCCCCTCACCACAGGCCCTAGTACTGTCATGTCTGACCCCTTACTGCTACCCCTTACCTCTCTTACTACTACCCCTTACCTCTCTTACTGCTACCCCTTACCTCCCTTACTACTACCCCTTACCTCTCTTACTGCTACCCCTTACCTCTCTTACTGCTACCCCTTACCTCCCTTACTACTACCCCTTACCTCTCTTACTGCTACCCCTTACCTCTCTTACTGCTACCCCTTACCTCCCTTACTACTACCCCTTACCTCTCTTACTTCTACCCCTTACCTCTCTTATTGCCACCTCTTTTACTGCTACCCCTTACCTCTCTTATTGCCATCTCTTACTGCTACCCCTTACCTCTCTTGTTGCCACCTCTTACTGCTACCTCTTACCTCTCTTATTGCCACCTCTTACTGCTACCTCTTACCTCCCTTATTGTCGCCTCCTACTGCTACCCCTTACCTCCCTTATTTTCTCCTCTCCTACTGCTACCCCTTACCTCCCTTATTGCCTCCTCTCTTACTGCTACCTCTTACCTCTCTTATTGTCTCCTCTCCTGCTACCCCTTACCTCCCTTATTGCCACCTCTCTTACTGCTACCTCTTACCTCCCTTATTGACTCCTCTCCTACTGCTACCCCTTACCTCCCTTATTGCCACCTCTCTTACTGCTACCTCTTACCTCCCTTTTTGTCGCCTTTTACTGCTACCCCTTACCTCTCTTATTGCCACCTCTCTTACTGCTACCTCTTACCTCCCTTATTGTCGCCTCTTACTGCTACCCCTTACCTCCCTTATTGCAACCTCTCTTACTGCTACCCCTTACCTCCCTTTTCTCTAGCATCCATAAGGGATATTGGGGACAACAGTATACGTACGCCGTGGGAGTTGGGGGGAGACGGTCACTGGCCTCTTGAGGTGCAGAGCCGCTTCTCCGCTGCAGGACCACTGTCCTGAGGGGCTGTTTGTTCAGCGGGTGATCGTCGGTGGTGAGTACCAACCGGGGGCCCCGCTAGGGGGGTCCCCCGGTCAAATGTGGGGCTGAAGCGCGGTGAGGTGTACGGGTCCCTCCTGGGGGGGACCCGCTACAGCCCCTGGGTGAGACTGGCTAACTACAGTGAACCAAGCATTTATGTGAGGTTGTACATTCTAAAGGGAGACATGGCCAGTATAAATATTAAGCAGTAGCTCCGGCGCCATGGCGGGGGGCAGAGCTACATTAGAGCGAGCTCAGCGGCATTTTGGCACCTTCCTCTGCATGAGCAGCAGCTGCAGCAGCCTACACAGCTCCTCCAGAACTGTCACTGTATACACTTGAACCGGGTATAGGGGGTCATTCCGAGTTGTTCGCTAGCTGCTTTCATTCGCTGTGCAGCGACCATGCAAAAAAAGGCACTTCCGCGTGTGCGGTGCAATGCGCACGCGCGTCGTACTATTACAACGAACGATGTCGTTTCACACAAGGTCTAGCGAAGCTTTTCAGTTGCACTGCTGTCCGCAGAGTGATTGACAGGAAGTGGGCGTTTCTGGGTGTCAACTGACCGTTTTCAGGGAGTGTTCGAAAAAACGCAGGCGTGCCAGGAAAAACGCAGGCGTGGCTGGGCGAACGCAGGGCATTTTCGTGACGTCAAAACAGGAACTGAACAGTCTGAAGTGATCGCAAGCGCTGAGTAGGTCTGAAGCTACTTTGAAACTGCACAAAATTATTTTGTAGCCGCTCTGCGATCCTTTCGTTCGCACTTCTGCTAAGCTAAAATACACTCCCAGAGGGCGGCGGCATAGCGTTTGCACGGCTGCTAAAAACTGCTAGCGAGCGATCAACTCGGAATGACCACCATAGGGGGGGGGGGGGGGGAGGAGCCGCTATCATTGTGCACAGTAATCCCCTAGGGGATTTTATAAATAATCTCACTGTGTTTACACACATATATCAAACACAGCCGCACCTCAGCGTTGGGTGCGCTGGAGTTCTCTCTTCTCTGTCTCCTCTCACATGCAATAGGGAAGGCTTGTCATACTTAATATCAGGCTGTATTGTGTGTGTGTGTGTGTGTGTGTGTGTGTGTGTGTGTGTGTGTGTGTGTGTGTGTGTTATACCTGTTTTTCTACTCACTATGGTAAAACAGAAGTCTTGCAGTGTGTGTAATGCCAGGTTCTCTCCTAGCACATCAAGCTCAATATCATGTGAGCAGTGTAGTCAGTCATCTCATGCTGATACTAATGTGGGGGAGAATACAGAGCCCCCCTGGTTGGGGGCTATAAAAACTATGATGTCTGATATGTCATCTCAGCTCACTGCAAATGCAAATAAGACTCAAGAACTGCAACAAGCAGTGGCTAGCCTTACTGCTAAGCGTCCCTCCCTGCCTGCTTCACAGAAACCTGCTCTACCAGCACTCCTATCAGATGATACTGATGATGATATACAGGATGCTGGGGATGATGGAGACCCCATAAGTGGGGATCCCACCCCGATTCAGGGTATTGAACCCCTCATATTGGCTATTAGGGAGGTGTTAAAGCTCCTCCTGGGGGATGCAAATACTCAGCAGTCTTTTTTTTCCTCCCTCAAGATGAACCAAAAGTCACATTCCCTGATTCCATGGAACTGGATGATTTATTTAAACTAGTCTGGAAGAATCCAGATAAAAAAATATCAGGTGACAAAAAGGTTTTTGAATACCTTCCCCTTTGCCCTTGAAGGCAGAAAGTTCTGGGAAGAATCCCCAGCAGTAGACGTCCCAGTCTCTCGCCTTTCTAAAAAGGCAGTGCTCCCTTCTCCGGGCTCCTGACGGTAAAGGACCCAGCAGATAGAAAAATAGAGACCACTCTAAAATCTATTTACATTGCTGCAGGCGTAGCACAAAGGCCGGTCATTGCAGGTTGCTGGATGACACATGCAATCCATTCCTGGGCTAGTCAAATAAAGGAAGGTCTCTCAGGTAATATGACCTTAGTCGACACTGCTGCCTTACAGACTCACATTCAGGACACGGCAAGAGTCCCCTGTGACTCCCTAAAAGAGATTGCCACTGATGATGCTAGAACCACGGCTATGCCTGCGTCTGCGCGCAGAGCCATATGGTTACGTCACTGGATTGCTGATGCTGACTCCAAACGTAATGTGGAATCTCTTCCCTTCACAGGGGAATGGCTCTTTGGAGGTGACCTGGACTCCTGGATTTCTAAGGCTATGGCCAGGAAGTCCACGTTTCTCACTTCGGGGGCCACTCCTGCTAGACGTACCTATCCGGGACCGTCTACTCAGTCCTTTCATCCTCAAGATTTCGATCCAGAGCCAGGGCTGCCTCCAAAGCAGTAAGAGGCTCCAGGGCAAAACCGAGAAAACCAGCAGTTGCTGGGTCTCAGGACCAAAACACCAGTTCTGCTTCCGCAAAAACATCAGCATGACGGTACACACCCTGGGGAGATCTCGTGGTGGGAGCTCTGTTACATCACTTCAGCCACATCTGGGACAGTTCTTGCCAAGATGCTTGGGTAAGGGACCTTATCTCACAGGGCTACAAGCTGGAGTTCGACGGTGCTCCTCCCAATGATTTTTCAAATCAGGCTTACCAGCTTTGGAAAGTATGCGTGGTACTCTACTACTGGCCATAGAGAAGTTGGTACAGTCCCAGGTCATTGCTCCAGTACCAATACTGCAACAAGGACAGGGTTACTACTCCAGTCTGTTTGTAGTACCGAAACCAGACTGGTCTGTGAGACCCATTCTAAATCTGAAGTCCTTGAATCCTTACCTGAAGGTTTTCAAATTCAAGATGGAATCTTTGAGGGCGGTGATCGCAGGCCTGGAACCATGGGAATTCCTAGTATCTCTGGATATCAAGGACGCTTACCTACATATCCCAATTTGGCCTCCTCATCATCATCACGAAGGTGATGGCAGAAATTATGTTTCAGCTCAGGGTCCAGGGGGTCAATGTGATTCCATACCTGGACGATCTCCTGATAAAAGCGAGCTCCAGGGAGCTTCTATTGCTCCATATAGATCGCACTATCCAACTTCTGTCTCACCACGGGTGGATCCTCAATCTATGGAAGTCCCACCTGGAACCGTCTCAGCAGCTCCTGTTCCTGGGCATGCTACTGGATACTGCAGCACAGAAAGTGTTCCTACCCGAGGAAAAAGCGAGAACACTCCAAGAGATGGTGCGCATGGTACTCAGACCTGCTCGAGTCTCCGTCCATCTATGCATAAAATTATTGGGAAAGATGGTGGCCTCCTACGAGGCGATACAGTACGGAAGGTTCCACGCCAGACCCTTCCAATTGGACATCCTGAACAAATGATCCGGTTCCCATCTCCAGATGCACCGGATTCAGCTGTCACCCCGGGCCAGGATTTCACTCCTGTGGTTGCCACAGTCTTCCAACCTCCTGGAAGGCAGAAACTTCGGGATTGGATCCTCCTCACGACAGATGCGAGTCTATGAGGATGGGGAGCTGTAACCCAAGGGGCTCAGTTCCAGGGCAGGTGGTCTGCCCAGGGTGCCCTTCTTCCAATCAACATTCTGGAACTTTGCGCTATCCACAACGCTCTGCTTCAGGCATCTCCTCTACTAAGGGATCGGGCGATCCAAGTGCAGTCGGACAACGCCATGTCAGTGGCATACATCAATCGACAAGGAGGGACAAAAAGCAGGGCCTGCATGCAAGAAGTGTCAAGAATACTCCTCTGGGCAGAAAAACATGCAAGAGTGCTGTCTGTAATCTTCATTCCGGGAGTGAACAACTGGGAGGCGGACTTCCTAAGTCGCCATGACCTCCACCCGGGGGAGTGGGGACTACACCCTCAGGTGCTCCAACTGATCATCGACAGGTGGGGTTGCCCACAGATCGACCTGATGGCCTTTTGTCTCAACAAGAAGTTTTGCTGTTACTGCTCAGGGACCCTCTGGCGAGTGCAGTGGATGCGCTGATCTCGCCTTGGCCTTATCAGCTGGTCTACCTGTTTCCTCCGATTCCTCTGATCCCAAGGGTGCTCAAGCGGATCAGACATCTAAGAGTGGAAGCAATCTTGATTGCCCCGGATTGGCCCGAAGAGTGTGGTACGTGGCTCTTCTGGACATGTCCGTACAGGACCCTTGGCCTTTGCCACTAAGAAGAGATCTTCTTCAACAAGGACCGTTCGTCTACCCGGACTTACAGCAGCTTCGTTTGATGGCATGGAAGTTGAGCGGAACATCCTTACTCACAAAGGGCTTTCCAAAAAGGTAATTGCCACTATGGTACAAGCCAGAAAACCTGTGACGTCAAAACACTATCATCATATCTGGCGGAGATATGTCTCTTGGTGCGAGGAACGCACATATCCCTCTGCGGAATTCCATTTGGGAAGGTTCCTGCGTTTCCTGCAGAAGAAGTTGGCTTTCTTGCCGGAAGTTCAGACCTTCTTGCAAGGGGTGCATCATATACAACCTCCTTTCATGCTGCCTACGGCACCTTGGGATCTGGATGTTATGTTACGCTTTCTACAGTCCTCCTGGTTCGAACCTCTGCCGAAGGTAGAGGATAAGTACCCCACGTGGAAAACAGTGATGTTACTGGCCCTGGCTTCTGCTAGGCGTGTCTCAGAATTGGGGGCCTTGTCGTTCAAAAGTACGTACTTGGTCTTTTACGAGAACAGAGCGGAGCTCAGGACTAGACAGCAGTTCCTGCCGAAGGTGGTCTCCGCTTTTCACTTGAATCAACCTCTGGTGATTCCGTCCAGTTCTGACACTGTATTCCGGAGGCATTGGATGCTGTGCGAGCCTTGAAAATCTACGTCAAGAGGACGGCTTGGATCAGGAAGACGGATTCCTTGTCCGTGCTGTATGATGCATTGAAAAAGGGTTGCCCTGCTTCAAAGCAGTCCATTGCTCGTTGGATTAAGCTTACAATCCAACAGGTTTATGTGTTGGCAGCCTTACTGGTACCACAGTCTCTGTAGGCCCACTCTACTAGATCGATGGGTTCTTTCTGGGCGGCTGCCCATGGAGTCTCGGCCCTACAGCTATGCCGAGCTGCTACCTGGTCGGGGACTAACACCTTTGTGAAGTTCTACAAATTTGATACCCTGACCAAAGAAGATACCCAGTTTGGGCAGGCGGTGCTGCAGTTGTCTCCGCATGTTCGCGCCCGTTCTGGAAGCTTTGAGACATCCCCATCATACTAATTCTGTCCCCCAATATCCCTTATGAATGCTAGAGAAAATAGGATTTTAATATATTGGATATTGGGCGCCCGCCTCTGTGCGGTGACTTTCTGCAGGTTCTCTATTTGGTGTTCCTGTTCAGCTGTTGCTGTTATTGTTGCCAGATTTTGCTGGCTAAGATTATGATAATGTTGCCAGACCTTGCTGGCTAAATTATGTATTGGTGTGCTGGTGTTTAAATCTCACCACACCTGTTATTAAGTTCCTTCTCTCAAGTATGTCATTCTCCTTCGGGCACTGTTTTACCTATAACTGAGCTGTAGGAGGAGGCATAGAGGGGAGGAGCCAGCACACCCAGTGAAGAATTTTAAAGTGCACTTGCTTCTTTCGACCCGTCTATACCCCATCGTACTAATTATGTCCCCAATATCCCTTATGGACTACGAGAAAAGGATTTACCAGTAGGTATAATAAAATCCTATTATTGCCACCTCTCTTACCGCTACCCCTTACATCCCTTATTGCCACCTCTCTTACTGCTACCCCATACCTCCCATATTGCCACCTCTCTTACTAGTACCCCTTACCTCCCTTATTGCCACCTCTTACTGCTACCCCTTACCTCCCTTATTGCCACCTCTTTTACTGCTACCCCTTACCTCCCTTATTGCCACCTCTTACTGCTACCCCTTACCCCTCTTACTGCCACCTCTTACTGCTACCCCTTACCTCTTATTGTCACCTCTTACTGCTACCCCTAACACCTCTTACTGCCACCTCTTACTACTACCCCTTACCTCCCTTATTGCCACCTCTCTTACTGCTACCCCTTATCTCCCTTTTCTCTAACGTCCTAGTGGATGCTGGGAACTCCGTAAGGACCATGGGGAATAGCGGGCTCCGAAGGAGGCTGGGCACTCTAGAAAGATCTTAGACTACCTGGTGTGCACTGGCTCCTCCAACTATGACCCTCCTCCAAGCCTCAGTTAGATTTCGTGCCCGGCCGAGGTTGGATGCACACTAGGGGCTCTCCTGAGCTCTTAGAAAGTTATAGTCTTAGAATTTGTTCTTTTCAGTGAGACCTGCTGGCAACAGGCTCACTGCAGCGAGGGACTAAGGGGAGAAGAAGCGAACTCGCCTGCTTGCAGCCGGATTGGGCTTCTTAGGCTACTGGACACCATTAGCTCCAGAGGGATCGACCGCAGGCCCAGCCTTGATGTTCGGTCCCGGAGCCGCGCCGCCGTCCCCCTTACAGAGCCAGAAGCAAGAAGATGGTCCGGAAAATCGGCGGCATGAAGACTCAGTCTTCACCAAGGCAGCGCACAGCACTGCAGCTGTGCGCCATTGCTCCTCTCACACACTTCATACTCCGGTCACTGAGGGTGCAGGGCGCTGGGGGGGGGCGCCCTGAGGCAGCAATAAAAACACCTTGGCTGGCAAAAATACCTCAATATATAGCCCCAGGGGCTATATATGAGGTAAATACCCCAGCCAGAAGTCCATAAAAAACGGGAGAATAGGCAGCGAAAAAGGGGCGGAGCCTATCTCCTCAGCACACTGGCGCCATTTTCCCTCACAGCTCCGTTGGAGGGAAGCTCCCTGGCTCTCCCCTGCAGTCTACAAGGGTTAAAAAAAGAGAGAGGGGGCACTAAATTTAGGCGCAGTATACATTATATATATAGATATAAAGCTATAGGGGACATAACTCAGTTAGTCCCTGCAGTATATAGCGCTCTGGTGTGTGCTGGCATACTCTCACTCTGTCCCCCCAAAGGGCTTTTGTGGGTCCTGTCCTCGTTTAGAGCATTCCCTGTGTGTCTGCGGTGTGTCGGTACGGCTGTGTCGACATGTTGAATGAGGAGGCTTATATGGTGACGGAACAGAGGCCGATATATGTGATGTTGCCCCCTGTGGGGCCGACACCAGAGTGGATAGAGAGGTAAAAGGTATTAACCGACAGTGTCAACTCCTTACATAAAAGGGTGGATGACGTAACAGCTGTGGGACAGCCGGCTTCGCAGCCCGCGCCTGCCCAGGCGTCTCAAAGGCCATCAGGGGCTCAAATACGCCCGCTCTCTCAGATGGCAGACACAGATGTCGACACGGAGTCTGACTCCAGTGTCGACAAGGTGGAGACATATACACAATCCAATCCGTGACTTGTTCCCGGCAATAAAAAATGTGTTATACATTTCTGACTTTAACCTCTATAAATGGGTTTTAGGTTTGGGGAGAAAAAACAGGCAGTGTTTTGTTCCCCCATCAGATGAATAAATGAAGTGTGTGAAAAGCGTGGGTTCCCCCGTTAAGAAACTGGTAATTTATAAAAAGTTACTGATGGCGTACCCTTTCCCGCCAGGAGGATAAGTTACGCTGGGAGATATCCCCTAGGGTGGATAAGGCGCTCACACGTTTGTCAAAAAAGGTGGCACTGCCGTCTTAGGATACGGCCACTTTAATAGGTACCTGTTGATAAAAAAAACAGGAGGCTATCCTGAAGTCTGTATTTACACACTCAGGTACTAGACTGAGACCTGCAGATAGTGCTGCTGCAGCGTGGTTGGTGACCCTGTCAAACAGGGATAATAGTTGGCAAACATAAAAACATAAAAACATATTAAAGACGTTGTCTTATATATGGGGGATGCACAGAGGGATATTTTGCCGGCTGGCATCCAAAAATAAATGTAATATCCATTCTGTCAGGAGGGTATTAGAGACCTGTCACTGGACAGGTGATGCTGACTTAAAAAGCGCATAGAGAGCCTTATAAGAGTGAGGAATTATTTGGGGATGGTCTCTGGGACCTCGTATCCACAGCAACTGCTGGGAAGAAATAATTTTACCTCAGGTTTCCTCACAGAAAAAGGTACAGTTCTTTCGGCTTCAGAAAAGCAAGCGGGTCAAATGGCGCTTCCTTTCTGTACAGAGACAAGGGTAGAGGGAAAAAGCTGCACCAGTCAGCCTGTTCCCAGAATCAAGATTCTTCCCCCGCCTCCTGTGAGTACACACCATGACGCGGGTGCTCCACAGGTGTAGCCAGGTACGGTGGGGGGCCGCCTCAAAAATTTCAGCAATTAGTGGGCTCGCTCACAGGTGGATCCCTGTTTCTTCCAAGTAGTATTTCAGGGGTACAAGCTGGAATTAGAGATGTCTCCCCCCAGCCGTTTCCTAAAATATGCCTTGCTGACAACTCCCTCAAGCAGGGAGGCTGTGCTAGAGGCAATTAATAAGCGGTATTCCCAGCAGGTAATACTCAAGGTGCCCCTACTTCAACAAGGACGGGGTTACTATTCCACACGGGTTGGGGTACCGAAACCGCATGGTTCGGTGTGACCCATTTTATATTTAAAATCCTTGAACATAAAAAAATTCAAGTTCAAGATGGAATCGCTCAGG
The DNA here is from genome assembly GCF_028390025.1 of Pseudophryne corroboree. Classification (NCBI taxonomy): domain Eukaryota; kingdom Metazoa; phylum Chordata; class Amphibia; order Anura; family Myobatrachidae; genus Pseudophryne; species Pseudophryne corroboree. The sequence goes on from NC_086451.1 coordinate 16,350,818, forward strand.
GCGGTTATTGCAAGCCTGGACGAGGGGGATTACATGGTATCCCGGGACATCAAGGATGCTTACCTGCATGTCCCCATTTACCATCCTCGCCAGGAGTACCTCAGATTTGTGGTACAGGATTACCATTACCAAGTCCAGACACTGCCGTTTGGACTGTACATGGCACCGAGGGTGTTTTATCAAGGTAATGGCCGAAATGATGATACTCCTTCAAAAAAAGGGAGTTGTAATTATCCCGTAATTGGACAATCTCGTTATAAGGGCGAGGTCCAAGGAGCAGTTGGTAGTCGGGGTAGCACTATTTTGGAAAGTGCTACAACAGCATAGGTGGATTCTAAACAGTCCAAAGTCACAGCTGGTTCCTATGACACGTCTACTGTTCCTGGGGATGGTTCTGGACATAAACCAGAAATAGTGTTTCTCCCGGAGGAGAAAGCCAAGGAGTTGTCATCTCTAGTCAGAGACCTCCTGAAACCAAAATAGGTAGCGGTGCATCATTGCACGCGAGTCCTGGGAAAAATGGTAGCTTCCTACGAAGCAATCCCATTAGGCAGGTTCCATACAAGAACTTTTCAGAGGGACCTGTTGGACAAGTGGTCCGGATCGCATCTTCCGATGCATAGGCTGATAACCCTGTCTCCAAGGACCAGGGTATCTCTACTGTGGTGGCTGCAGAGTGCCCATCTTCAAGAGGGCCGCAGGTTCGGCATACAGGACTAGGTCCTAGTGACCATGGATTCCAGCCTTTGAGGCTGGGGGGCAGTCACATAGGGAAGAAACTTCCAGGGACTTTGGTCAAGTCAGGTTATTTCCCTACACATAAATATTCTGGATCTGAGGGCCATTTACAATGCCCTGAGGCCAGCAAGGCCTCTGCTTCAAAACCAGCCGGTACTGATCCAATCAGACAACATCACGGCAGTCGCCCATGTAATCAACAGGGCGGCACAAAAAGCAGGATGGCGATGGCAGAAGCCACAAGGATTCTCCGATAGGCGGAAAATCATGTGTTAGCACTGTCAGCAGTGTTCATTCCCGGAGTGGACAACTGGGAAGCAGATCTTCTCAACAGACACGACCTCCACCCGGGAGAATGGGGACTTCCTCCAGAAGTCTTCCAATAGGATTGTACACCATTGGGAAAGGCCACAGGTGGACATGATGGCGTCCCGCCTTAACAAAAAGCTATAAAAGATATTGCTCCAGGTCAAGGGACCCTCAGGCGATAGCTATGGACGCTCTGGTAACACCGTGGGTGTACCAGTCGGTTTAGGTGTTCTCCCCTCTGCCTCTCATACCAAAGGTACTGAGAATAATAAGAAGGCGAGGTGTAAGAACGATACTCGTGGATGGCCAAGAAGAGCTTGGTACCCAGAACTTCAAGAATTTATATTAGAGGACCCATGGCCTCTGACACTCAGTCAGGACCTGCGGCAGCAGGGGCCCTGTCTGTTCCAAGACTTACCGCGGCTGCGTTTGACGGCATGGCGGTTGAACGCCGGATCCTGAAGGAAAAGGGTATTCCGGAGGAAGTAATTCCTACGCTTACTAAAGCCAGGAAAGAGGTTACAGCAACTCATTATCACCGCATATGGCGAAAATATGTTGCATGGTGTGAGGCCGAAAGGGCCCCAACAGAGGAATTTCAACTAGGTCGATTTCTGCATTTCCTGCAAGCAGGAGTGACTATGGGCCTTAAATTGGGTTCCATTAAGGTACAGATCTCGGCTCTGTCGATTTTCTTTCAAAAAAGAACTAGCTTCAGTACCTGAAGTTCAGACATTTATAAAAGGAGTGCTGCATAGTCAGCCCCCGTTTGTGCCTCCTGTGGCACCTTGGGATCTCAACGTGGTGTTGAGTTTTCTTAAAATCACTTTGGTTTGAACCACTAAAAACCATGGATCTGAAATATCTCACATGGAAGGTGGTTATGTTATTGGCCTTGGCTTCTGCCAGGCGAGTATCAGAATTGGCGGCTTTGTCTTGTAAAAGCCCTTATTTGATTTTCCATATGGATAGGGCAGAATTGAGGACTCGTCCCCAGTTTCTCCCTAAGGTGGTGTCAGCGTTTCACCTGAACCAGCCTATTGTGGTGCCTGCGGCTACTAAGGATTTGGAGGACTCCAAGTTGCTAGACGTTGTCAGGGCCCTGAAAATATATGTTTCCAGGACGGCTGGAGTCAGAAAATCTGACTCGCTGTTTATCCTATATGCACCCAACAAGCTGGGTGCTCCTGCTTCTAAGCAGACTATTGCTCGTTGGATTTGTAGTACAATTCAGCTTGCACATACTGTGGCAGGCCTGCCACAGCCAAAATCTGTCAATGCCCATTCCACAAGGAAGGTGGGCTCATCTTGGGCGGCTGCCCGAGGGGTCTCGGCTTTACAACTTTGCCGAGCAGCTACTTGGTCAGGGGCAAACACGTTTGCAAAATTCTACAAATTTGATACCCTGGCTGAGGAGGACCTGGAGTTCTCTCATTCGGTGCTGCAGAGTCATCCGCACTCTCCCGCCCGTTTGGGAGCTTTGGTATAATCCCCATGGTTTCAACAAAAAGGGCAAGGGGAAGGGAAAAACTTCTGCACCAGTCAAAAGGTCAATATGTATTCTTTATTGATTGAGAAAAACCCCATTAATACATGCATTATGGTATTGATTCACTATTATATGTTGGGGGTGCCGCCATAGACAATAAGATTGAAGACACAAAAAGAAAAAGAAAAGATTGTCTCTTTGTTGGCGCACTAAGGGAGAAAGAGTAATTAAATCTAAAATGTAACCTTTATTGGTAATCAATTAAAATAGATGTGAAATATATTTGAAAAAATATTTTATTATTAAAGATATTATATGAATTAAAAATTCACTGTGTCACTTGTTTTATTTACATTCATTAGTTTTAAGGGTCCAGACCACTCATAGCCTATATTCATCAGTTGGTATAATTTTAAGTGGTGTGTCACTTTACAGGGGACCGGAAGAGAGGTTCGTGTGGGATGAATCCACAATACTCTTACTTGAGCTTAATATGGATTATAATGAAATCTCCTTTCCACAGTGTTAATATATTTGCAAAAAAAGTGTCCCGTAATATAATGCACTTTTTAAATGCAATAGTTTCTGTAGCAATCCCAGTTCTGTGCACATTCATACAATTGATTGCTTGCCTGTTCTTAGTACTGAAACAAGTTGTTGGAACAGGACACTGTCATAGTTAAAGTCATACAGTGTTGCACTCCCCTTTTAAGTTGACACAATATTGTCACATATGTTACTTGCCTGTGACAAGGAGTTCCTATGATAAGGGAATTCGTAAATACAATGGGGTAAATTGATGTATGATATTCTTGTATTCAATATCATGCGTCTGTCTATTTACAGTTTTATCCCATTATATTAATGGCAGGAAACCATTGAGGAATAACCACAATATTTTGTGATAATTTTACATGTATATCATGTCCTTATTGTATATCAGATGTATGGTACAGTAATGATGATTTAATACATTTCTCATCTATGTCTCAAAAGGTATCACAATATGTAAGGGCAGGGGGTCACTGAGATCTATACAATAAATAACACCTTTTTATTGCAGATTGAGATACACCCAGAGTGTGTTTGCAGCGGTGATTTGATGTTTAATTATTCTCTCATATATCTCTCACTGAGTGAGGGAACAGCACCACTGGAACATATACACTGTTTCAGTTCTACACTTATATATACAGCCGCACGCACTTTAGGTTATCATCAGCGTGTCACTACAACAGCTGTTTTTGTACTGAAAGACTTGATGGTTAAATACCGCAACTGCTGTTCTTATAGATATTGCAATCTATGCTGATTCCCCCAAATTCATTACCAAGAGGATCAGTATTCTATCGTTGCAGGTGTTATGATTAAACCACCATCAGCATATTTTTAAACCACCGTCATTATGTTTTTCTATTATGGGTATTGCAAATTGATGCAACTGCTGTTTCAATTAGGTGTGACCTGTGCTGATTGCCCCAGTTACAGAGAGTGTCAAATCCTTGACTGGTGTATTTATAATCACCGTCTGCACCAGAACATCACTGTGACCCCAGGTACATGGCTAGCGACATATGATGTCGAGAGCCTGTACACCAGCATAGATCACACGAAAGGTATCAGTGCTATAAAATTCTTTCTTGACATGAACATACAACACGAGTTTAATGCATTCCTCCTCTCCTTACTTGAGTTCATATTAACGAAAAATTACTTTACATGTAATGAACGACACTATCTCCAGGTTAGAGGCACAGCTATGGGGACGGCTTGTGCCCCCACGTATGCTGGCCTCTACCTGGGATGGTGGGAGAGGGAGGTGGCTTTTCAGGATGATTATGTAAAATATACAGATCATATCGTATTGTATCTCAGATACATAGACGACGTCCTCATCCTCTGGGATGGGGATCAGAACCTATTGGAAGAATTCATAATCATACTTAACACCAATGATCTGAACCTGAAACTCACAGGTGTAATGAGTCAGGAAACCATCAACTTTTTGGACCTCACTATTAACATAAATAGTGATGGCTCAATCTCTACTGATACTTTCAGGAAGAAAACGGCTACGAATAGCATCCTCCATGCGGATAGCTCACATTTGCCCACAACTATTAAAGGAATACCAAAGGGCGAATTATTACGCATTAAGAGGAATTGCTCTGAACCAACTAATTTTGCCATCAGAGAACAACAGCTGGTTGACAGACTGAAACAGAGGGGATACAGTAATAGGGCCCTAAAAACCGCTAAAAGAGATATCAAAACATACTCCAAAGAATCTCTACTCGTCCCTAAACCCAAAATTACAAGAGATGAGCCAGTTCGATTTATAGGCACCTTTAACAATAAATGGCGTGAAATAAACACCATCCTACAGAAACATTGGCCAGTCTTAAAAACAGATGATGATCTGAATGAGATCCTTCCGAATAAAATCCAAACCAGTTGGAGAAGATCACGTAATTTGAAGGATCATTTGGTGAGAAGCCATTTACCATCGTTAAAGAAACCCCTACATCAAAAGAAAGGATCCTATTGTTGTAGACAATGCAGAGCTTGCCAATATATGATCCCCAAAACAGACTACATGGACAAGTATGGCAAAAAATGGGAGATCAATAGTTACATCGACTGTACCACAACAGGGGTGGTATATGAACTGATATGCCCCTGCAATCTGATTTATATCGGAAAAACAATCAGACCTTTAAAGGTGAGATTGTTGGAGCACATCGGCAGTATCAGGAATGCCAGGCAGGACAAATTAAAATTTAAGACTCTAACTCCAGTAGCCAGTCATTTTCTACAATCTCACAACGGGATCCCAAAGGGCCTCCGGGCCTTTGGTATGAGACATTTTGAATCAAATATTCGTGGGGGCGATATAGATGGAGACCTTCTCAGATTTGAGAGCAAAATGATCTTTTTGATGGGCTGCCAATACCCAAAAGGATTAAATGAAAATAACAGTTATTTACCTTTCCTGTAACAACAAGGAATCATGTTGAATAAAGTGCCATATTACAACATCCGTACTATACTCACCTGAGAAACTTACCTGTATGCATATCCAAGACTATCCGGAACCTTTTGTGTGAGAATGGTAATTATACAGCGGGAATCATATGGAAGCAAGTGCCATATCATAACATCTTTATTATACTTACCCATGGGATTCACCTGTATGCATATTCAAGACTATCAGGAACCTTCTATATGAAAGTGATAAACACCTATCCCTACTATACATGCAGGTGCACCTAATCCGGACCCCAAATGTGCATAAAAAAGTACAGTAGATAGCACATTGGAGGTCAAAATATTATGAGATGAGAAGCACATGCAATTCCTAGGGATGATGAAATAATCCTAAAACACTTGTCCATCCACTCAAAGATAGATTGGGGGGACAATTGGATATAGTATAGAAATTTGAAGGATCTTGATAAAATCACGTACTCAATGGGGAATGATGGGATGACAGTATTAAAAAGTACTTTACATTTTTACTGTATATTATTGATCTGGAATGTCCCTCAAAAATAATAGGGGCATGGCAAGCTCACATAGGTTAATATACAAATAAAAGTAGAGATCCTGTATAAAGTAATCCTCAGGACATCATAATTTTTACACAATTACTACACATATAATTCATTCACAAATATTTCTCTGATTTCACGTTTTTTGCACATATATAGTTCATTCCACATAACGTTTTATATTAATTTTTATGGCACACCATTTTCACGTTTTCATTTATTATAATCACTTCCCTCTGTCACACATCCTAATGTAGATTAATATAACAATATCACATTTCTAATATATTACAGATCACTTATTTCACCATATCTATAATAATCTATAGACAGATCACACACACACATTCACGAGATATCAACCCTGTCACGTATGAATTATAGTAAAACACATCTTACATTATATTAATACACCAATAGACTGAGCATCAGTCCCTAAATATATATATAAAAAATGTTTTCTTTTATAATAAAAATTTTATTTAATAAAAATTTTCACTTATAGATATTATTATCCATCGTCCCCTTTTTTATATTCTATCATGAAGGATATTAGATCAATTATGGGAATTCATATACCATAATATACAGTTTTTTGACATCTCTCAAAGTAAGAAACCAAATGTTTCCATTCTTACAACAAACTCTTTTAAGTAGTTCGGCTAAGTATTCGAGCAACATATTTTCAAACATAAAGCAGGGGATTATTATCCTTTACTCCTGATAGGATCTCTTGGATATGATAAATACTGTATGGGATACCTAGATGATTAGTGTAAATAGATCATTTATCCCTAATTACGGTGCCAGTATGAGTACGGGCAGTAATGACGTGTCACGTCATTATGTGACACGTCACGCTAATTTGAAATGATTGGCTGAGCTTCTCCTTATAGCCATCCTCGTTAGGACAATCGTGTTTGCCCTGAGGAAGCTGATGTGAAACGTGCACGTCGGTGGCGTTTCAGAGCGGCATAAAATCTGTCCGCTATATTCACTTAAAATGTCATAATCACTTGTACCAATGTAATGCAGTTAATAGATATATGAAATAGGAATAGGACCACTCGTACCAGTATTTAGCCAGACCAGGAGGGATCTAAGGGAACCATTGAGGGGAACAATATGTACATGCAGTCAGAAATTATGTATGAGCAATGTCAGTAATGGATTTGAGTGAAAGAATACAATAGGTATCAAATACGTATTAATAGCCGCAATAGTGAGGTATGTTCCAACTAACAAAATACTAATGTGCAGCGGGATCAATGTATAAGGGCATTGAACCTTTTATTCTTAACATACGGACGCTGCACACTAACTCACAGTTGGTATAGGGAGGTGCAGACAGTGATTATAAATACACCAGTCAAGGATTTGACACTCTCTGTAACTGGGGCAATCAGCACAGGTCACACCTAATTGAAACAGCAGTTGCATCAATTTGCAATACCCATAATAGAAAAACATAATGACGGTGGTTTAAAAATATGCTGATGGTGGTTTAATCATAACACCTGCAACGATAGAATACTGATCCTCTTGGTAATGAATTTGGGGGAATCAGCATAGATTGCAATATCTATAAGAACAGCAGTTGCGGTATTTAACCATCAAGTCTTTCAGTACAAAAACAGCTGTTGTAGTGACACGCTGATGATAACCTAAAGTGCGTGCGGCTGTATATATAAGTGTAGAACTGAAACAGTGTATATGTTCCAGTGGTGCTGTTCCCTCACTCAGTGAGAGATATATGAGAGAATAATTAAACATCAAATCACCGCTGCAAACACACTCTGGGTGTATCTCAATCTGCAATAAAAAGGTGTTATTTATTGTATAGATCTCAGTGACCCCCTGCCCTTACATATTGTGATACCTTTTGAGACATAGATGAGAAATGTATTAAATCATCATTACTGTACCATACATCTGATATACAATAAGGACATGATATACATGTAAAATTATCACAAAATATTGTGGTTATTCCTCAATGGTTTCCTGCCATTAATATAATGGGATAAAACTGTAAATAGACAGACGCATGATATTGAATACAAGAATATCATACATCAATTTACCCCATTGTATTTACGAATTCCCTTATCATAGGAACTCCTTGTCACAGGCAAGTAACATATGTGACAATATTGTGTCAACTTAAAAGGGGAGTGCAACACTGTATGACTTTAACTATGACAGTGTCCTGTTCCAACAACTTGTTTCAGTACTAAGAACAGGCAAGCAATCAATTGTATGAATGTGCACAGAACTGGGATTGCTACAGAAACTATTGCATTTAAAAAGTGCATTATATTACGGGACACTTTTTTTGCAAATATATTAACACTGTGGAAAGGAGATTTCATTATAATCCATATTAAGCTCAAGTAAGAGTATTGTGGATTCATCCCACACGAACCTCTCTTCCGGTCCCCTGTAAAGTGACACACCACTTAAAATTATACCAACTGATGAATATAGGCTATGAGTGGTCTGGACCCTTAAAACTAATGAATGTAAATAAAACAAGTGACACAGTGAATTTTTAATTCATATAATATCTTTAATAATAAAATATTTTTTCAAATATATTTCACATCTATTTTAATTGATTACCAATAAAGGTTACATTTTAGATTTAATTACTCTTTCTCCCTTAGTGCGCCAACAAAGAGACAATCTTTTCTTTTTCTTTTTGTATAATCCCCATGGTCCTTACGGAGTTCCCAGCATCCACTAGGACGTTAGAGAAAATAAGAATTTACTCACCGGTAATTCTATTTCTCGTAGTCCGTAGTGGATGCTGGGCGCCCATCCCAAGTGCGGTTTATCTGCATTACTTGTACATAGTTATTGTTAACTAAATCGGGTTATTGTTGAGCCATCTGTTGAGAGGCTCTATTGTTTCATACTGTTAACTGTGTTTCATATCACGAGTTGTACGGTGTGATTGGTGTGGCTGGTATGAGTCTTACCCGGGATTCAAAATCCTTCCTTATTGGGTACGCTCGTCCGGGCACGGTACCTAACTGAGGCTTGGAGGAGGGTCATAGTGGGAGGAGCCAGTGCACACCAGGTAGTCTAAGATCTTTCTAGAGTGCCCAGCCTCCTTCGGAGCCCGCTATTCCCCATGGTCCTTACGGAGTTCCCAGCATCCACTACGGACTACGAGAAATAGAATTACCGGTGAGTAAATTCTTATTATTGCCACCTCTTACTGCTACCCCTTACCTCCCTTATTGCCACCTCTCTTACTGCTACCCCTTACATCCCTTATTGCCGCCTCTTACTGCAACCCCTTACCTCCCTTATTGCCACCTCTCTTACTGCTACCCCATACCTCCCTTATTGTCACCTCTCTTACTGCTACCCCTTACCTCTCTTATTGCCACCTCTTACTGCAACCCCTTACCTCCCTTATTGCCACCTCTCTTACTGCTACCTCTTACCTCCCTTATTGCCACCTCTCTTACTGCTACCCCTTACATCCCTTATTGCCACCTCTTACTGCTACCCCATACCTCCCTTATTGTCACCTCTCTTACTGCTACCCCTTACCTCTCTTATTGCCACCTCTTACTGCAACCCCTTACCTCCCTTATTGCCACCTCTCTTACTGCTACCCCATACCTCCCTTATTGTCACCTCTCTTACGGCTACCCCTTACCTCTCTTATTGCCACCTCTCTTACTGCTACCCCTTACACCCCTTACCTCTCTTATTGCCACCTCTTACTGCTACCCCTATATTTGTGACTAAAAATAACTTTTTTCTTTTTGATCCTAAGCTAACTTGCAGGACATTTGCTGATATACAATAAATCCCAGACAAGTATCCCAATTAAAAACAACTTTATCATTATTATCGGTGACTGTTCATATAACGATGGGTGTCTCGTGGCATGGTCGGAAGGCAGCGGCCCCTCTGTTGTGTTATACACAGCTACCGCCAGCTAAGGCGAGCACCTGAAGTGTGTACCAGAGATACAGATGTAAAATATTAACCGGGGCTGTGACGTCTCTACCAGCTCCTCCATCCGTGTAACGCAGATGGCGGGATCCGCAGTAATTGTCAGTAATACGGAGAGTAATAATTACACCCTGACAGCTGTGTCTACACCTCTCTCCGCTCTGCCCACTCCTCCTTCAGTACAGTGATAACTCTTGTAATAACGAGATACGTGAAGGTCATAGGTCACACGTGGAACTCAAAGTGTGATATCTGGTTACAACTCAAGCTCGTCCATGGGCCTTGTCCAAGTGGAGTTATAATAGGATTTTATATACCTACCGGTAAATGCTTTTCTTGTAGTCCGTAGAGGATGCTGGGGTTCCATTTAGTACTATGGGGTATAGATGGGTCCTTTGGGAGCCATGGGCACTTTAAGAGTTTAATAGTGTGGGCTGGCTCCTCCCTCTATGCCCCTCCTAGCAGACTCATTCTAGAAACTGTGCCCGAGGAGACGGACATACTTTGAGAGAAGGAAATACACATATAGTGGTGAGATCACACCAGCTCACACATAACAAAAGGAAAGCCAAGCTAACCAACTTGAAACGATTCAGCAACGACTGAACCAACAATACTTAACCAAGTAACAATGCAGGAAAACGAAGCACTGGGCGGGCGCCCAGCATCCTCTACGGACTACAAGACAAGGATTTAACGGTAGGTAGATAAAATCCTATTTTCTCTAACATCCTAGAGGATGCTGGAGTTCCATTTAGTACCATGGAGATGTACCAAAGCTCCCAGTATGGGAGGGAGAGTGCTGAGGTTCCTGCAGAACAGATTGACCTAACTTTATGTCCTCAGAGGCCAAAGTATCGAACTTGTAGAACTTAGCAAACGTGTTCGACCCTGACCAAGTAGCTGCTTGGCAAAGCGGAATAGCCAAGACACCCCGGGCAGCTGCCTAGGACGAACCCACTTAACGGGTAGAGTGGGCCTGAACAGATTTTGGAATCGGCAAACCTGCCGTAGAATAAGCATGCTGGATAGTAAGCCTGATCCAGCGAGAAATTGTCTGCTTAGAAGCAGGACACCCAATCTTGTTGGGATCATAAAGGACAAACAGTGCGTCCGACTTCCCGTGACGAGTAGTTCTCTTCACATATATTTTTAAAGCCCTAACAACATCCAAGGATCGTGAGGTAATCGAGGTGTCATTAGCCACTGGCACCACAATAGGTTGGTTAATATGAAAGGCCGACACAACCTTTGGAAGAAATTGCTGACTCATTCTGAGCTCAGCTCTATCCTCATGGAAAATCAAGTAGGGGCTCTTGTGTGACAACACCCCCAATTCTGACACGCGTCTTGCAAATGCCAATGCCAACAGTGTGACCACCTTCCAAGTAAGAACCTTTACATCCACCTCCTGTAAAAGTTCGAACCAATCCGATTGCAGGAACTGCAGCACCACATTGAGATCCCAAGGTGCCGTAGGAGGCACAAAGGGTGGTTGGATGTGCAGAACCCCTTTCAAGAATGTCTGAACCTCAGGGAGAGCAGCCAATTGTTTTTGGAAGAAAATGGACAAGGCCGAAAGCTGGACCTTTATGGAGCCCAAGCGTAGGCCCACATCCACACCTGGTTGCAGAAAGAGGAGAAAACATCCCAGTTGAAACTCCACCGTAGGAAACTTCTTGGATTCACACCAAGACACCTACTTTTTCCAAATTCGATGGTAATGCTTAGACATTACCCCCTTCCTAGTTTGGATCAGAGTAGGAATGACTTTGTACGGAATGCCCTTCCAAGCTAAGATCTGGCGTTCAACCTCCATGCCGTCAAACGTAGTCGTGGTAAGTCTTGATAGGCGAACGGCCCCTGTTGCAGAAGGTCCTCGTGCAGAGGAAGAGGCCTCGGATCCTCCAGCAGTAATTCCAGAAGATCCGCGTACCAAGCCCTTCTTGGCCAGTCTGGAGCAATGAAGATCGCCTGAACTCTTGTTCTTTTTTATTAGTTTGAGAATCCTTGGGATGAGCGGAAGTGGAGGGAACACCTACACTGACCGGAACACCCACAGAGTTACCAGGGCGTCCACCGCCACTGCTTGTGGGTCTCTCGACCTGGAACAGTACCTCCGAAGCTTCTTGTCGAGACGAGAGGCCATTATGTCTATCTGAGGTACACCCCATCGGCTTGTTACCTTTGCGAATACCTCCTGGTTGAGGCCCCATTTTCCTGGATGGAGATCGTGTCTGCTGAGGAAGTCCGCTTCCCAGTTGTCCACTCCCGGAATGAAGATTGCCGACAGCTCCACCGCGTGCCTTTCTGCCCAGAGGAGGATTCTTGTTACCTCCGACATTGCAGCTCTGCTCTTCGTTCCGCCCTGTCGGTTTATGTAGGACACTGCCGTGACATTGTCCGACTGAACCTGAACGGCTTGATCTTGCATAAAATGTGCCGCTTGTAGAAGGCCGTTGTATATGGCCCTTAGTTCCAGAATGTTTACTGGAAGGATGGATTCCAGACTTGACCACTTTCCTTGGAAGTTTTCCCCCTGGGTGACTGCTCCCCAACCTCTCAGACTTGCATCCGTGGTTAGAAGTATCCAATTCTGAATCCCGAACCTGCGTCCCTCGAGTAGGTGAGAAGTTTGCAGCCACTAGAGGAGTGAAATTCTGGCTTTCGGCGACAAGCGTATCCGCCGGTGCATGTGAAGATGTGATCCCGACCACTTGTCCAGGAGATCCAGCTGGAAGAACCTTGCATGGAATCTTCGGTACTGCAGAGCCTTGTAGGAGGCTACCATCTTTCCCAGAAGGTGAATGCACTGATGAACCAATACCCGGGCTGGCTTCAGGACATCCCGGACCATTGAGTGGATCACCAACGCTTTCTCCACCGGTAGAAACACCCTCTGCACTTCCGTGTCGAGTATCATCCCCAGGAAGGACAGTCTCCTTGTCGGCTTCAAATGTGACTTTGGAAGGATCAGGATCCACCCATGATCCTGGAGTAGTTGAGTTGAGAGAGCAATACTCTGCAACAGCCTCTCCCTGGAAGATGCCTTTATCAGTAGATCGTCCAGGTATGGAATTATGTTCACTCCCTGTTTGCAGAGGAGGAGCATCATCTCTGCCATGACCTTGGTGAACACCCTCGGTGCTGTGGAGAGGCCAAATGGAAATGTCTGGAACTGATAGTGACAGTCCTGTAGTGCAAACCTTAGATAGGCCTGGGGAGGCGGCCAGATCGGAATGTGAAGGTACGCATCCTTGATATCCAGGGATACTAGGAATTCCCCCTCCTCCAGACCTGAGATCACCGCTCTCAGAGACTCCATCTTGAATTTGAATACCCTCAAGTAGGGGTTTAATGACTTAAGGTTCAATATTGGTCTTACCAAACCATCCGGTTTCGGTACCACAAACAGGTTTGAGTAATAACCCTTGTTCTTTAGGTGAGGTGGAACTGGAACAATGACATTGGTTTGTACCAATTTTTTTTATTTTTTCCTGTAGGATAGCACTTTCTGTCAGCGAAACTGGTAAGCCTGATTTGAAGAATCTGTGAGGCGGAAGTTCCTGAAACTTCAGTCTGTCCTCTGGGCAGCAATATCTTTTACCCAGGGGTCTAGGCCCGATGACGCCCAGATGTGACTGAAGTCTTTTAGTCTCGCTTCCACCTGCCCGATCTCCAGGCTGGGAGGTCCACCATCATGCTGAAGATTTTGAGGAAGCAGAACCTGGTTTCTATTCCTGGGAACCTGTTGTTGCAGGTTTCCTGGATTTCCCCCGACCTCCTCTAAAGAAGGTGGGGGGACCTTTTGGATTTTTTTTTATTTTGCTGTCCGAAAGGACTGTGTTAGGCGCGGCGGTCTTCGGCCGTGCCCTGACTGAGCAGCGGTCACGGCCGCCGCGCCTCTCTCCTTCCCTGTCCCCCGCACGGCGCCTAGCAACGCCAGGACGCCGTGCGCACAATAGCCGCCGGGTCCCTGACAACGCAGGACGCCATGCGTGCAGGGCCGCCGGGTGCATAGCAACGGGGACGCCACAGGTGGACCGCGTTCCCCGTTGTTAAGAATAGTTAATTAGGTTGCTCGTGCAGCAGGGCAGCTGCACGGCAACTAGTAATTAGGGTCTGGGGGCTGGTCCTGCTGGCCCTCCTGTTATTGGCCAGCAGGGCCTTTTTATGTGAGCCAGCACACTGCAGCCCCGCCGGTGATAGCTTCTTGTATGCTGTTCCTGCCTTGCAGAACTCTGTTCCTGTCAGCCGTGTTTGGTGGATCTTGCTCCCTGCCCTTTGGTACTTTGGAGGTCCGAAGCTGGTCCTGGGAATCCTTCTAGTCCTTGCGAACCTGTTTGTCATCTGGGGTTCTCGCCCGGTTTCGTGAGTAGCGGCTTCTGCCGCGTGTTGCGGCCTATGCCGCTTAGTGTTTACTTTACTGTGAATTGGTGCATTTGCGGAGGTTTCCGCTTTCACTGTCCTCTCCGGAACTCGGCGGTGCCGTGTAGGGGAGTGGACAGTGGTTTCTTTGTAGTTCTTTTTCCTTTGGCGGCGTGCCGCACATACGTTTAGTTTTTAGGTAGTTTATAGCCCCTAGCGTGGTTGTTTCAGTTAGAGGTCCCCTTGTTATTACCCTGTCTCAGTTCACGCCTTGTCTCTCTTTAAGACCTGAGGGGGCATCGGAGTTGGGCAGACATAATCCGCCCTTCAAACGCGGCTGCCATGGGCCCAAGAAACCATAGTCGTTCAGGCGTGAATTGATAACACGGGTAAGACAACGGAGGTAGGGTGCTAGGGGCTATTTCCTTCCCATTTCCCAATCCCAGCATTCCGTCTTGGTGCTCAGGACTCACTACATAAGATCTCCCCTGTCCTGAGCATCAGGATCGTAACAGACTGCAGTGTAGGCGTAGGACCAGATTTCCTAGCCGGTGCAGCTGTGGAGGGAAGAAAGGACAACTTACCCGCAGTTGCCGTGGATATCCACACATCCAGTGCGTCCTCAAACAGGGCCTGACTTGTGAAGGGTAGGTTCTCCACACTTTTCTTGGATTCTGCATCCGCCGTCCATTGGCGTAGCCAGAGTCCTCTGCGTGCCGAGACTGCCATGGGAGTAGCCCTTGCATTAAGCAGGCCAATGTCCTTCATGGCCTCCTCCATGAAACCTGCAGAATCCTGTATGTGATGTAAAAACAAGTCAGTGTCACTCCTATCATTAGTATCTAATTCCTCCAGTAATGCACCTGACCACTTCACTATGGCTCTAGAAATCAACGCACAAGCAATAGTGGGTCTCAGGGCTACTCCTGTAGCAGTGTGTAGTGATTTGAGCGTAGTCTCAATCTTGCGGTGAGCCGGCTCGCTTAAGGAGGTTGAGCCAGGGACAGGTAAAACCACCTTTTTTGACAACCTAGATACAGAAGCGTCCACTATAGGTGGTGGATTTTCCCACTTCTTTCTGTCCTCTTCAGTGAAACAACAGACAGAGGTGGGGGGGGGGGGGGGGGGGGGTTTGCAAATCCCCGCCCCCAAATTTCCCTTCCGCACACTGAAAATTACCTGTAACCATCCCTGAACCTATCTGGTAATAAAATTCAGAGAATTAGTCACAAATGTTTGCAAACACATGTTTAGCTGCTGGCCACTTCATGGCTTCTCTGATACAGCCGTCCTAACCTACATAATAGCAGTGCCCACATAGGGCCATGTAATTTGTCACAGTAGGCCTCATGATAAAGGCTGTTTGTGACCCCTCCCCCTTCCAGCACCTGATATATAATTATCTCCAGGTATGACTGAGCAGCTGTTAAATTGTTTGTCTGCTTGTGTGCGAGAGGCATTGAATGGGAGCAGTATTTGGAAGGCATGTTGTTCCTTGTAGTGCCAATGGGAGATCCTGGGGGTGGCTCCCGGGTAAGTTAGCTCTCTGTCTGGAAGTGTTTTAGTAATAGCCTTTATCATGAGGCCTACTGTGGCAAATTACATGGCCCTATGTGGGCACTGCTATTATGTAGGTTAGGACTGCTGTATCAGAGAAGCCGTGAAGTGGCCAGCAGCTAAACATGTGTTTGCAAACATTTGTGACTAATTCTCTGAATTTTATCACCAGATAGGTTGAGGTATGGTTACAGGTAATTTTCAGTGTGCGGAAGGGAAATTTAGGGGTGGGGATTTGCACCCCCCCCCCCCCCCCCCCCCCCCCCTCTATGTCTGTTGTTTGTCTGTGACCCCTCCCCCTTCCAGCACCTGATATATAATTATCTCCAGGTATGACTGAGCAGCTGCCAAATTGTTTGTCCTCTTCAGGGAACGCAATGAGAATTCTTTTAGGGATCTGGAATTTTTTCTCTAGGTTTTCCTAGGATTTTTCAAGCAAGGAGTTTAACACCTTAAAAGCAGGGAATGTAAGCGAGGATTTCTTATTTGCAGTAAAATCAGTCTCCTCTTCCTGCTCAGGTACCTTCTCAGTAATATGCAACACATCCCTAACGGATTAAATCATTAGTTGCACCCCTTTAGCAAGGGATTCACCCCCCCCCCTTCCTCCTGCATATCCCCATCACCGTTCCCTGTATCAGAGTCGGTATCAGTGTCAGCTTGCATTATCTGGGCAAGTGTACATTTTTGTGGGTATGTAGGTGGGTTTTTAGACTAAGTAGTGGGGGCTGAATATATCATATCCTCCACAGATTTTCTTAAAAACTGCGTCCCTTTTTCAGTATGTGACATCCTAGTTGAAATCTGGGACATCCTCGCCCTTAAAGAATCCACCCATAGGGGTTCGGATCCAGAGGGCTGAGAAAGCATATTGCAGTCTTGAGTACATGGAATAGACTCCTCAGGAGAAGATAAACACTCTGCAGCACAGGACACAGAGTCCTTAGACATGGCAGTTTGGGATATGCACCCCCCCCCGAGTACCTTCAGTGAGCCTCAGAGTATGAGGAACCAGCCACACCGCGCCCTTTCAGGCTGTTATTACGGTAACAGTCCGGCGCTGACTGACTATCCTTAATTGGATAGCTAGTATATTTAATACACTCTCCCACCCCCTATCTATAACCCCCTGGTACCGCAGAGGTGCTGGAGTTATGTGGAGGGACAGCGCTTCCCTGTCAGCATCTTGTGTGGCGATCTGCAGGGAGAAAATGGCGCTGGTGAGATGCTGGATCTGCTCTGAGAGGAAGCCCCCCCCCCCGACATGGTGCGCGGCTTCCCGCACTTAGTTATTTATACTGGCCTGAGGTATTAGTGGGATCAGCCCCTGTTAGCTATGTGACCAGTGTAGGGTTATCCGCGCTGGCTCAGGACGCCCCTCAAAGCGCCTACACCGTGTGTTGCTGAGCCTTCCTTGAGCGCAGCCGACAGAGCTGCACTCCCACCCTTGTGCCGCCTGTTATACCCGCCGGCGACCCGCTAACCGGGATGCCGGCGCTGTACTCGCCACTCTTCTTTCTTCTGGCACTGTTAGGGGGTGCCGGCCATGCTGCGGGAGTGAGCGGTCGCCTTGTGGGCTTGCGATCAGTTCCCCCAGGAGCTCAGTATCCTGTCAGTGGAGTAGAGAACCATTAACTCTCTATTAAG
The DNA here is from genome assembly GCF_028390025.1 of Pseudophryne corroboree. Taxonomy (NCBI): domain Eukaryota; kingdom Metazoa; phylum Chordata; class Amphibia; order Anura; family Myobatrachidae; genus Pseudophryne; species Pseudophryne corroboree. The sequence continues at coordinate 16,368,452 of NC_086451.1, forward strand.
TTGATTCCTACTCCCCCCCCCCCTCCCTCTCCAAGTCCCACGAAGCCAGCAGTCTCCCTGTAAATAACTTGAGAAAATAATAAAACTAAGAAAACTCGTAGGAGCTCCCCTAGCTGTGACCGGCTCCTCCGGGCACATTTTCTAAATTGAGTCTGCTAGGAGGGGCATAGAGGGAGGAGCCAGCCCACACTATTAAACTCTTAAAGTGCCAGTGGCTCCCAAAGGACCCGTCTATACCCCATGGCTCTAAATGGAACCCGAGCATCCTCTAGGACGTAAGAGAAAGTCTGTTTGACAGTTCCACTTACCTGCATGCTTTGGGCGATCTCCTCCCTGTCAGAAAGGATCTGCGACAGGTTTTTAGTGCCCAAAACATTCCTGAGAGTGGTCTGGGCTAGCAGGCGGGTGGCGGAGTTTGCATTGGTGATATTAGCCACCGCCATAGTGGCGTTCTGGACTCGGTAGTAGACAACGCCATCCACGCTGACGGTCACAGAATCTTTTGTCAGAATCTGAGAGGAGACACCGAGAAGGACATGTAAGAGCTTTGTACATTCTGTTGCTTGGTATATTGGGAATGGAAAAAGGTCTAAAATGGAACTACATACTGCACAAGCAGCCAATACAAACGTTACAAAACAAGGTAACGAGGGAGCCTTGGACCCTCCCAGCCCCCCCTGCTCTTCATAACCTGCGTAAGCGTCAGTCAGTAGCAGAGATATTACCTCTTGGGGTGGAATGTCAAATGTGATGGTCCTCAAGTCCACTCTAATAAAGTTGTCTGTGCAGGGGACGATGAAGAACATACCTGTGAAGAAATTGTGTGTTTAATAACAGCATGAAAAACTAGGTGGCAGCTCAGTGATGGAACACCAGAATGAAGGAGCCGCTAGGAGGTGGGACAGCTAAGGAGAGGTATAAGGGCAGGAGAGGGCTCAGTGATGGAACACTAGGATGAAGGAACTGCTAGGAGGTGGGACAGCTAAGGAGAGGTATGAGGGCAGGAGAGGGCTCAGTGATGGAACGCTACGATGAAGGAACTGCTAGGAGGTGGGACAGCTAAGGAGAGGTATGAGGGTATGAGGCGGCTCAGTAATGGAACGCCAGAATGAAGGAGTCGCTCGGAGGTGGGACAGCTAAGGAGAGGTACGAGGGCAGGAGATGGCTCAGTGATTGAAACGCCAGAGTGACAGCTGAGGAGACTGAGACAGCCTGATTATGAGGGCAGAAGATGGGTCAGTCAGCTATAAGGCTATATCTGATGCTTCATTCTTCTGATGGGTGCAGGACTGAGATCAACACACCCAAACAAAGCAGCAACATACAAGGCCAAAAAAAACTACACAATGCAGTGACAAGAGACATACAAAGACCAACACAACTATATAACTCTGTGACAAGAGACATACAAAAACCGACACAACTATACAATGCAGTGACGAGACATACAAAGACCAACACGTTTACAATGCCTCGACAAGCTATATACAAAAACCGACACAACTATACAATGCAGTAACAAGCGACACACAAAGACCAACATAGCTATGCAATACAGCGACAACAGACATAAAAAAGATTAAGACAACTACACAATGCAGCGACAAGCAACAAAGTCCAACACAACTATATAATGCAGCAACAAGAGACATACAAAGACCAATACAGCTACGCAATGCAGCCAAAAACAACATACAATAACCAACCAAGCTAAACAAGACATCAATAAGTGACATAAAAAACACAGCACAACGAATTAACTCAGCAACAAAGGTTATACAGAGAACAGCAATCTCACACACCGTTTCCTTCTAAGGTTAAACAATGACAGAGTAACACTGTATAGATAAGGCGGTTACACGTATCCCTAGAAACTGGCGGTTTATATCATACACACACACACACACATTATCTATATATATATATATATATATATATATATACACACACGCACGTTCCTGACAGCGCAGACTACCACCAGGATTATCACATTTGGTGATAGACACTACATACAGCATGGGGACACTAGCCTGGCCACAGGACCTTCAGCAGTAATCACTGACCATGTAGTGACAGAATATAACTGGATGGGATATATACATAAGATATGTTACATTATTACATCATATACAACAATGATACAGAAATCCATAAGAAACTGACCTGGCCCCTTTGGGCCTCCACGCATAATACGCCCAAACTTGAAAATGATGGCACGTTCGTATTCCTTCACAATCTGCAACCAGAAAGAGGACAGTGAGAATCCGGTCGCAGATGAGATACAATAGTCGGCAGTGAGACTGGTTCATGTCTTTCCCTGGAAATGCAGATTCTCCTGGACGAGGAAAGGGAGATTTTGAAAACAAATGATATAATTTTAGGCTAGGGCCACACATAGCGGCCAAGCGGGTCCCGTTCAGCGGGACCCGCTTGCCCGGAAGGAGCCTGCACATTGGCGTCTATGCAGGCGCCCACACATATGTGGCGGTTCCGCCGCATCCAACCGCAGCATGCTGCGGTTGAGCTAGATGGCAGGATTTCAAGGTGACCACATACATTTCAATGTATGTGTTCACACAGTGCGACCGTGTTCTATTGAAATCCCGTGCGTCACTGGCCGGATCCTGTTCTGCAGCATCCCGCAGTACAGGATCCGTGTGAACACAAAACGGGACCCGCTTAGCCGCTATGTGTGGCTGTAGCCTTAGAGTTGGTCTGTGTACATGTACCTGTATCTGTGTACGTGGACCTGTAGATAAGCCTGTCTGTGTACAAGCAGCTGTAGATGCACCTGTCTGTATACATGGCCTGTAGATACACCTATGTACCTCTAAATACACCCGTATGTGTACATATACCTGTAGATACACCTGTCTGTGTACAAGCACCTGTAGATGCACGTGTATGTGTACATGTACATGTACCTGTAGATACACCTGTGTACATGTACCTGTAGATGAACCTGTGTCTGGATACAAGCACCTGTAGATGCACCTGTATCTGGATAGAAGCACCTGTAGATGCACCCGTCTCTGGATACAAGCATCTGTAGATGCACCTGTATCTGGATATAAGCACCTGTAGATGCACCTGTATCTGGATATAAGCACATGTAGATGCACCTGTATCTGGATATAAGCACCTGCAGATGCACCTGTCTCTGGATACAAGAACCTGTAGATGCACCTGTCTCTGGATAGAAGCACCTGTAGATGCACCTGTATCTGGATATAAGCACCTGTAGATGCACCTGTCTCTGGATAGAAGCACCTGTAGTTGCACCTGTGTCTGGATACAAGCCCCTGTAGATGCACCTGTCTCTGGATACAAGCACCTGTAGATGCACCTGTCTCTGGATAGAAGCACCTGTAGTTGCACCTGTCTCTGGATACAAGCCCCTGTAGATGCACCTGTCTCTGGATACAAGCACCTGTAGATGCACCTGTCTCTGGATAGAAGCACCTGTAGATGCACCTGTCTCTGGATACAAGCACCTGTAGATGCACCTGTCTCTGGATACAAGCACCTGTAGATGCACCTGTCTCTGGATAGAAGCACCTGTAGTTGCACCTGTCTCTGGATACAAGCACCTGCAGATGCACCTGTCTCTGGATACAAGAACCTGTAGATGCACCTGTCTCTGGATACAAGCACCTGTAGATGCACCTGTCTCTGGATAGAAGCACCTGTAGTTGCACCTGTCTCTGGATACAAGCACCTGCAGATGCACCTGTCTCTGGATACAAGAACCTGTAGATGCACCTGTCTCTGGATACAAGCACCTGTAGATGCACCTGTCTCTGGATACAAGCACCTGTAGATGCACCTGTCTCTGGATACAAGCACCTGTAGATGCACCTGTCTCTGGATACAAGCACCTGCAGATGCACCTGTCTCTGGATACAAGAACCTGTAGATGCACCTGTCTCTGAATACAAGCACCTGCAGATGCACCTGTCTCTGGATACAAGCACCTGTAGATGTACCTGTCTCTGGATACAAGCACCTGTAGATGCACCTGTCTCTGGATACAAGCAGCTGCAGATGCACCTGTCTCTGGATACAAGAACCTGTAGATGCACCTGTCTCTGAATACAAGCACCTGCAGATGCACCTGTCTCTGGATACAAGCACCTGTAGATGCACCTGTCTCTGGATAGAAGCACCTGTAGTTGCACCTGTCTTTGGATACAAGCAGATGCACCTGTGTCTGGATACAAGCACCTGTAGATGCACCTGTCTCTGGATACAAGCACCTGTAGATGCACCTGTCTCTGGATACAAGCACCTGTAGATGCACCTGTCTCTGGATACAAGCACCTGTAGATGCACCTGTCTCTGGATACAAGCACCTGTAGATGCACCTGTCTCTGGATAGAAGCACCTGTAGTTGCACCTGTCTCTGGATAGAAGCACCTGTAGTTGCACCTGTCTTTGGATACAAGCAGATGCACCTGTCTCTGGATAGAAGCACCTGTAGATGCACCTGTCTCTGGATAGAAGCACCTGTAGATGTACCTGTATCTGGATACAAGCCCCTGTAGATGCACCTGTCTCTGGATACAAGCACCTGTAGATGCACCTGTCTCTGGATAGAAGCATCTGTAGATGCACCTGTATCTGGATATAAGCACCTGTAGATGCACCTGTATCTGGATATAAGCACCTGTAGGTGCACCTGTCTCTGGATAGAAGCACCTGTAGTTGCACCTGTCTCTGGATACAAGCCCCTGTAGATGCACCTGTCTCTGGATACAAGCACCTGTAGATGCACCTGTCTCTGGATAGAAGCACCTGTAGATGCACCTGTCTCTGGATACAAGCACCTGCAGATGCACCTGTCTCTGGATACAAGAACCTGTAGATGCACCTGTCTCTGAATACAAGCACCTGCAGATGCACCTGTCTCTGGATACAAGCACCTGTAGATGCACCTGTCTCTGGATAGAAGCATCTGTAGATACACCTGTATCTGGATACAAGCACCTGTAGATGCACCTGTCTCTGGATACAAGCACCTGTAGATGCACCTGTCTCTGGATAGAAGCATCTGTAGATGCACCTGTATCTGGATATAAGCACCTGTAGATGCACCTGTATCTGGATATAAGCACCTGTAGATGCACCTGTCTCTGGACAGAAGCACCTGTAGTTGCACCTGTCTCTGGATACAAGCCCCTGTAGATGCACCTGTCTCTGGATACAAGCACCTGTAGATGCACCTGTCTCTGGATAGAAGCACCTGTAGATGCACCTGTCTCTGGATACAAGCACCTGCAGATGCACCTGTCTCTGGATAGAAGCACCTGTCTCTGGATAGAAGCACCTGTAGATGCACCTGTCTCTGGATACAAGCACCTGTAGATGTACCTATCTCTGAATACAAGAATCTGTAGATGCACCTGTCTCTGAATACAAGCACCTGCAGATGCACCTGTCTCTGGATACAAGCACCTGTAGATGCACCTGTCTCTGGATACAAGCACCTGTAGATGCACCTGTCTCTGGATACAAGCACCTGTAGTTGCACCTGTCTTTGGATACAAGCACCTGCAGATGTACCTGTCTCTGGATACAATCACCTGTAGATGCACCTGTCTCTGGATACAAGCACCTGCATATGCACCTGTTTCTGGATACAAGCACCTGTAGATGCACCTGTCTCTGGATACAAGCACCTGTAGATGCACCTGTCTCTGGATACAAGCACCTGCAGATGCACCTGTCTCTGGATAGAAGCACCTGTAGATGCACCTGTCTCTAGATAGAAGCACCTGTAGATGCACCTGTCTCTGGATACAAGCACCTGTAGTTGCACCTGTCTTTGGATACAAGCACCTGCAGATGTACCTGTCTCTGGATACAATCACCTGTAGATGCACCTGTCTCTGGATACAAGCACCTGTAGATGCACCTGTCTCTGGATACAAACACCTGTAGATGCACCTGTCTCTGGATAGAAGCACCTGTAGATGTACCTGTCTCTGGATACAAGCACCTGTAGATGCACCTGTCTCTGGATACAATCCCCTGTAGATGCACCTGTCTCTGGATACAAGCACCTGTAGATGCACCTGTCTCTGGATACAAGCACCTGTAGATGCACCTGTCTCTGGATACAAGCACCTGTAGATGCACCTGTCTCTGGATACAAGCACCTGTAGATGCACCTGTCTCTGGATACAAGCACCTGTAGATGCACCTGTCTCTGGATACAAGCACCTGTAGATGTACCTGTCTCTGGATACAAGCACCTGTAGATGCACCTGTCTCTGGATAGAAGCACCTGTAGATGCACCTGTCTCTGGATAGAAGCACCTGTAGATGCACCTGTCTCTGGATAGAAGCACCTGTAGATGCACCTGTCTCTGGATAGAAGCACCTGTAGATGCACCTGTCTCTGGATACAAGCACCTGTAGATGCACCTGTCTCTGGATACAAGCACCTGTAGATGCACCTGTCTCTGGATAGAAGCACCTGTAGATGCACCTGTCTCTGGATACAAGCACCTGTAGATGTACCTGTCTCTGGATACAAACACCTGTAGATGCACCTGTCTCTGGATAGAAGCACCTGTAGATGCACCTGTCTCTGGATACAAGCACCTGTAGATGCACCTGTCTCTGGATACAAGCACCTGTAGATGCACCTGTCTCTGGATAGAAGCACCTGTAGATGCACCTGTCTCTGGATACAAGCACCTGTAGATGTACCTGTCTCTGGATACAAACACCTGTAGATGCACCTGTCCCTGGATACAAGCACCTGTAGATGCACCTATCTCTGGATACAAGCACCTGTAGATGCACCTGTCTCTGGATAGAAGCACCTGTAGATGCACCTGTCTCTGGATACAAGCACCTGTAGATGCACCTGTCTCTGGATACAAGCACCTGTAGATGCACCTGTCTCTGGATACAAGCACCTGTAGATGCACCTGTCTCTGGATACAAGCACCAGTAGATGCACCTGTCTCTGGATACAAGACCTGTAGATGCACCTGTCTCTGGATAGAAGCACCTGTAGATGCACCTGTCTCTGGATACAAGCACCTGTAGATGCACCTGTCTCTGGATACAAGCACCTGTAGATGCACCTGTCTCTGGATACAAGCACCTGTAGATGCACCTGTGTCTGGATACAAGCACCTGTAGATGCACCTGTCTCTGGATACAAACACCTGTAGATGCACCTGTCTCTGGATACAAGCACCTGTAGATGCACCTGTCTCTGGATACAAACACCTGTAGATGCACCTGTCTCTGGATACAAGCACCTGTAGATGCACCTGTCTCTGGATACAAGCACCTGCAGATGCACCTGTCTCTGGGCCAGATATATGGTTAGCACGGATCTCCACTAGCAGACGCGCAGATCCCGGCAGTAGAAGAGCGGAATCTGGCATTAGTACAAAGCAGTAAATATGGCTTCCACGCTGCCCCCACATACAGCCCCCAATGTATATATTAGTGTGATGTCCTCTACTCACCTTTATGCACATCCATATTGATATGGGAAATGTGATCACGATGAGGATGTATGACACAATGAGCAGAACCCAACCACAGCGTCCGAGCTCGGGATCCTCCTCGCCTGCAACAGAAACATCAGGGCAAGGCTTTATAGCGGCCAGGTGCAGATATATATTGTGAGAAGAGCTTACAATCTAACATGATGCCTACTACATGTAGATGGAGCTAGTAACTCAGTCCCCCTGATGCAAAGTATTTACAGGTCTATTTACTAAAGCTTCTAAAACAGACCAAGTGAGGTGTTGCCCATAGCAATCTTTCAGATTGTGTCTATCGTTTTCTAGAATGCAATAGAGAAATGATAGCGAAATCTGATTGGTTGCTAGGGGCAACACCTGTACTTTTCCTATTTAGAAGCCTTGGTAAATCTACCCCTCAATATGGCCAAACACAGGGTTTTAAAGTGATTGTTTCACAATCGTGTAATATACACCATATCTACTAATTACTAATCAGGGCTTGTTTGCTGGGAAAATGGACCTAATTCAGACCTGATCGCTCGCTAGGGTTTTTTTGCAGCGCTGCGATGAGATAGTCGCCGCCTACGGGGGAGTGTATTTTTGCTTTGCAAGTGTGCGATCGCGTGTGCAGCTGAGCGGTACAAAAAAAAAAACTTTGGGCAGTGTCTGAGTAGCCCAGAACTTACTCAACCGCTGCAATCACTTCAGCCTGTTGGGGGCCGGTACGGACGTCAGACACCCGCCCTGCAAACACTTGGACACGCCTGCGTTTTTCCAAACACTCCCTAAAAACAGTCAGTTGCCACCCACACTTCCTGTCAAATCTCCTTTCGATCGCCTGTGCGACGGATTCTTCGTAAAATCCATCGCACAGCAACGATACACTTTGTACCTGTGCGACGCAGTTCTGACCTGATCGCAGTGCTGCAAAAAACGCTAGCGAGCGGTCAGGTCTGAATGACCCCTATGTGTACTAGGGCATAAAGAGGAATGCAGGTGTTTTTGTGCTTTCTATGTGTCTTTAATGCATTACACTTGTACACGGTGGAGTCACGTTATGATGAGCACCAGCTAATAGCCGGAGTAACCGCAGCGTGCAGCACGGACAGCAGCTAGACGGTTGAACTGTCGTATTAGACACACGTCTGGTAGCCCCCAGGTTCATCTGACGGTGAGCTGCTCCCCTGTAGCGTGTCGGTCGGCCCTCACGCACCTTCGTAGCCGACGTTCACCTCTCACATCAGTGGCACGTGGTGATCCGCAGTTTCCACGTCTGTTGTTCGCAATGGTGCCATTTGACCAGTCACTATACACCTTCACCACAAACTGCGCTGTGCCAGAAATACCGCCACACTTGGCCCGAAAGCATCTTTTTTTGCAACTCGGATAAATCGCACCTTTATCCCATGACAGCAACGAGTGATATGTGTGCGTTTTTCCGAACACTCCCTGAAAACGGTCAGTTGACACTCAGAAACGCCCACTTCATGTCAATCACTCTGCGGCCAGCAGTGCGACTGAAAAACGTTGCTAGACCTTGTGTGAAACTACATCGGCCATTGTGAAAGTACGTCGCGCGTGCGCATTGTGCCGCATACACATGCGCAGAAGTGCCTTTTTTTGCATTATCACTGCGCAGCGAACATTTTCAGCTAGCGATCAACTCGGAATGACCCCCATAGACTCTACCTGACTCTGTCTGATACTCACCTGGACTCATTATTACTCTAAAAGTTCAAGTCTAAGATTTTCTGTTCACTCTCCTCCTTTTTCCTTAATGACAGGGAAATGTTAGTATTGATAGAAATGTGTATATTCCGTTATGTTGGATGTACACACTGACACGGGGGCCACAGTGAATTGTTTGCTGGTTTCTTCACCTTGAGTAACATATATGGTATAATTGTCCAACGCCATCTGGCTGCTAACTGACTTTTTCTTGTTTTACACTTGTTTACAATGCTAGTTGCCACGAATGGCGGTGTTATTGGGATGGTTGCTTTATTCGGGGCGATGAACCGGAGAAGAATTTTTCTCGGGCCAGACCCTGAGTTCATATTTGAAACCATATTACCAGATTTATGTCCTCACCGTTTCATTCTCCCAGTTTTGAAGTTAATCTGTTAGATACTGGCGAGCACAGGGTTCTGTTTGCATCAATGTTAACTATGTAGCGAGGGTGGGCTTTTTGACCCCATCACGTCCTCGTTGTGTTGCCTTCTTGGGCAGCCCATGGCAACACCTAACTGGTGCCTTTTTTTTTTCCCCCTCCCCCTTTATTTTTTCCCCCCTCCCTGTATTCGATGGATCTCATACTATTACAAGAGATCTTGTTATAATTATGGTACGACTACTGGTACTTTTTTTTTTTTTTTTTTTAATGTATTTATTGGATTTTACATACGAACAAAGTAAATAAAGTAATCATATCGACAAGAGCAGTATTATATAGAAACAGCAACATATTTTGGACAAGGAAGGTATAAAAGTGATCACAAAGTTATCATTGAAGATAGTAGTATACTGAGTCTAGATCACATCATAGCAGCCCTTGGTAACGGTTTGTCGGTATAGGGAATAAACATAACCAAAATGTAACAGTCAACGAACTAAGAAAAGTAAGAAGAAGGAGTAAAGAGAGAAGGGAGGGGGGGACAGTGAAAAACTAGAGAATTAAACTAAGAAAAAGTAGTGAGAAGGAGAAGGGAGGGAAGGGAGGGGGAAAAGAAAGAGAGAAAAGGATTTTCTCTATTATAATAGAATATTGATATTACTAGGTGATTCATCGCGCCCTACGGGCGCTATTCACACCGTCGGTTGGGGCTACGCCCCGTTAACCCCTGCACGCCTTTGAACATACACAGGCCAGTAGATAGGTGGTCAAGAGGTGCTGCGGGTGGGGAAGGGGAGGGTGTGGTAGGTCCGCGAATGGGGGAAGGCAGAGCCGGATTAAGACCATGGGGGGCCCGGGGTGCTTTAGACAGTGGGGTCCCTATTGAAGAGAGGGGTGGGGGGTGCACCTATTAACGGGGCCAAATGCCCACCATGCGTCCTCGGCCCAGGGGGGCCCGACTATAAATGGCCACGGGCCGAGAGGGCCCAACTACATACCCACAGGCCGGGAGGGCCTGACTGTACCTACGGGCCTAGTGCCCGATCCCTGGCGGTCTAGGGAGGAAAGGGGGGGTGAGTGAGAAACCACCTCGCTGAGGCCTCACCTGGTCCGGGTCATTTTCCATCAGGAGCACGGCGTCTTCCGGCCTTTTCAGCGGGCACCGGAGCTCTTCTCCCTCCATGCGGCTGTTCACCGCTCTTCAGCGCGGCCTCCCTCTTCGGCTCTCGCTCGGTGTCTTCTGCGCTCTTCCGCGCGGTCGTCTTCTTCGGCTCCCGCCCGACAATCTGATTGGCCGGCGCCCCGCGAGCCATGATTTACTCGCGGACGGCGCCGGAAAAGAACTCCCGCCGCCAGCGCCTCAGATTGGCTGGCAAAACGGCGCCAAGTTTGAAGCGCCGCTGCCCGTCGCCACTTCCAGTCTGGTGCGGGTGGGATGCGGTGTGTGCCGCGGGTGAAAGGAGGGCCGTGCGCCGCGGGTGGGGTGAATGCTGTGGGAGGGGGGCCTCCGGACTGTGCGGTGACGGCGAGTCCGGCTTACAGTCCCCGCTCCCCGGCTGCAGGATCACCAGGGTACGTACAGGGAGTGTACGGGGAGGAGAGAGACAGGGCACTGGGTGGAGACGGGGCGGGGATGGGCGGACCGAGGGAGGGGACTGTTCCTGGCCTGCATGCAGCCACTGTGACTCCGCCCAGTGTTACGGATACGGAGTCACAGACTAAGGCAAATATATAGGAGATAATATAATATAGCACATCACAGACACACTACACTATGGGGGTCATTCCGAGTTGGTCACTCGCTAGCTACTTTTAGCAGCCGTGCAAACGCATTGTCACCGCCCACCGGGGAGAGTATTTTCACTTTGCAGAAGTGCGAACGCATGTGCAGCAGAGCGCCTGCAAAATAATTTTGTGCAAAACAAGACCAGCCCTGTAGTTACACTTCGTGTGCGTTGATTCTAACGACGGAGGGACGGCTTTTGATGTCACACACCCGCCCAGCCACGCCTGCATTTTCCCCGACACGCCTGCGTTTTTCTAAGCACTCCCTGAAACCGGTCGGTTGACACCCAGAAACGCCCACTTCATGTCAATCTTCCTGCGTTCGTCCGTGCGACTAAAAGCTTCGCTAAAACCTGTGCAAAACCACAAAGGACTTTGTACCCGTACATCGTGCTTGCGCACTGCGGTGCATACGCATGCGCAGAGATGCCGATTTTTAGCCTGATCGCTGATTTGCAAACAACAGCAGCTAGAGATCAACTTGGAATGACCCCTATATCCTATCATATCCCATAATGCCTTAATGGAGAAAAGGATTCAAGCAATCAAATGGGGATCGAGCAGCAATATGAGTAAAAGTCCTACAGTTTGAAACATCCATATCCAGTATGCATCTATAATGAAAGCTAAATCAGGCACTAGGAACATCATATAGACCATCAAAAAAAGTCTGTTATTTGCAATTGTACAGATGCAGGTTTTGTATGGATATATGGTCCCCACTTCTCAAAAAACAGTTATACCACGAGAAGAATTGGTTATAGCTTCATATCTATCAAAAAGTAGTTGTTTCATTAATAAGTTATCGACTTCCGTAAGAGTCGGTCTGTGTCGAGCAATCCAAGAATTTAATATCACCTTTTTGGCCATTGTGACTTAAGTCCGTAAACAATAGACGACGTTGCTCTGTGAGCAACGTCGTCTAATGTTTCCCCCTCCCAGGCTGGCCGGTCGGCGGCCGACTGTACACACTGAGCGATATGACCGCTCATATCGCTCAGTGACGTCACGCCTACGCCAGTCCTGCTTGCAGGTCATGGATGAGTCCAGATCCTGCATGCTTGCCCTACCGACAGCGACGATCGCTGGTGACCCGCAGGGACGCGCATCAGTCGTCGCTGGCGGCATACACACTTGCCAATAAAACGAGCGACGTTGCTCATTTTATCAGCAAGTGTGTATGGGTCTTAAGAGTATCAGAAAGGGAATAAGGGCTGTCTGTGAAGCCGGAATATCCCAGTCATCCAAGTTCGCAAATAACAAGGGAACTGGATTGAGGGGAACTGTCAATGGGAATTAAGAATTAATATAATGTATTCATTTGTACTAAAAATCTTTTAATATATCCACAGGACCAGAGATTCTGGTATAGAGTGGCTGAGAAGTATCTGCATTTCGGGCAACGTCCATATTCACCAAGAACAAAGTGACTCCTCTGGCTCTGGGATATAGATGCCCTGTGCGTAGTTTTGATATGTACTTCTTGAAGCGTGGATGATTGTACTGTACGGAGAACCAAATCATAATATTTAAAGAGGGTGTCATTGTTCATTAATATAGAAATATCTTTTTCCCAAGCTGTCGTGGATGTTTGCCATATTTTGGAAGTCTGGAAGCTTATTAATATGTAATATACAAGTTTTGGTTTGTATCGCCCCATAGTACATTTGTGAAGTATGGGAATCAATGGATCTCTAATAGTAGAGGCAGAGGTCACTGGGGGCAAGGAATGTATATAACGGGACAGCTGAAGGAAAGATAAAAGATAAGAATCAGAGAGACCATAACATTGCTGGAGGTCAGAAAAGGAGAGCATATTGCCCCCTGGGTCAAAGACTTGGGCTATGGATTTGAATCCTTTTTGCCGTAGGCGCTGAAAATTTGGGTTCTCCATTCCTGGTGAGAACATCGGGTTACCCCAAAAGGTTAGCCCTTGTGACCTTCGGGGATTACGATCTAATTTTACATTAACCATCCACCACGCCTCATACGTGTCCCAAAAGAAAACATTGTTGTATATGTCTTTGGGAATATGTGTTTTGGGGGTGTGAAGTAGTGCCCCTGGTGAGAAGGGGTGTAGAGTTGCACAATCTATCAAAATGTCAGTATAGGTGTTCTGCTCCGTTATCCAATCCAGGGCATATCTAAAGAAAAGTGCTCGAGAGTAGTTAGTTAGATTAGAGAGACCCACTCTTCCATCCCTTTTTGGTAATTGTAATTTTGATTGGGATATCCTTGGTTTTTTGGATTTCCAGATAAATCGTGTGCATATTTTCATGATGCGAGTGATATCCTTAACGATTAATTTAATGGGTAACATCTGCATGATGTAGGTCAATCTAGGGAAAATTACCTTTTTAACAACTTCGACTCTACCAAGTAACGAGAGAGGTAAGTTGTGCCAACTGTCCAGCAACATCTCCATGAGAGATATTGCAGGAGGAAAATTGAACCGATATAAATTTTCAAGTTTATTAGGTATCTGAATGCCTAAATATTTAATTTTGGAATCCATGACCTTAATGGAGCATAGATTATCTGTAGCAGGTAACGTCGGCACAGTGCCACTTAAGATAAGAAGTTCTGATTTATTAATATTCATTTTGTATCCTGAAAACATGCCAAATTGTGTGATTATTTTGAAGGCAACTGGAATGGAATAGTCTGGTTTAGTTAGAAATAGGAGCATATCATCAGCAAAGAGTGAAAGTCTGAGGTCTGTGTTCCCTAAAAGAATCCCACGATAAAAGGGTGGACTGTCGTAGGGTCTGTGTTCCCTAAAAGAATCCCACGATAAAAGGGTGGACTGTCGTAGGGTCTGTGTTCCCTAAAAGAATCACACGATAAAAGGGTGGACTGTCGTAGGGCAATTGCAAGGGGCTGAAGCGCCAGGGAAAACAAGAGTGGTGACAAGGGGCACCCCTGTCTGGTTCCTCGGAGTATTGGAAAATTAGTGGACATAAGCCCGTTACAAATAATTCTAGATGTCGAGTGTGTATATATTACATTTCTTAAAATTTTTAACAAATCTGGAAAGGAGAATCTAGATAGAGTATCATATAAGTGGTCCCAGTGCACCATGTCAAAAGCCTTCTCTGCATCTAAGGATAGAATGGTATCCGGACTCCAGGTCGACAGCACAAAGGTCGACACACCTTATGTCGACATCAATTGGTCGACATACCTTAGGTCGACATGGACAAAAGGTCGACATGAACAAGGTCGACATGGAAAAAGGTCGACATGAGTTTTTCACGATTTTTTTCTTTTTTGGAACCTTTTCATACTTAACGATCCACGTGGACTACGATTGGAACGGTAAAGTGTGCCGAGCGAAGCGGTAGCGGAGCGAAGGCACCATGCCCGAAGCATGGCGAGCGAAGCGAGCCATGCGAGGGGACGCGGTGCACTAATTGGGGTTCCCGGTCACTCTACGAAGAAAACGACACCAAAAAACATAAAAAACTCATGTCGACCTTTTTCCATGTCGACCTTTTTCCTGTCGACCTTTTGTCCATGTCGACCTAAGGTGTGTCGACCAATTAGCGTCGACCTAAGGTGTGTAGACCTTTGTGCTGTCGACCCTCAGTCCCAGACCCGGATAGAATGGCCTGCGATACATTTGACACGGCACACCGGGCGCCACCAACCCGCCTAATATTTGTCACAGAGTTCCTTCCCATAGCAAAGCCCATCTGATCCCGGTGCACCAGAAGGGGTAGTACCAATTTCAAGCGTTCCGCCAATATTTTAGTTAAAAGTTTATAGTCTAAATTTAAAAATGAGATTCGGTGGTAAGAGCCGGGATCAGACAGGTCTCTGCCCGGCTTAGGGAAAAGACGCAGTGTGGCTGCATTAAAATATGGTGGGATATTTCCGGAAGTCAGTATATGATTGTATACTAGGACGAGGACAGGAGTTCATTTTGGAGCTAATAATTTATAAAAGACCGAGGTAAATCCATCCGGTCCTGGTGCCTTCCTACTTTTCAGATTCGATATTGCTGACATAACTTCCTGATAGGTAACGGGTGCAGTCAAAGATTGGCCATATTGTTCCGATAATTGTGGGATCGACAGACCTTCCCAGAATTCAGAGTCAGTCCGTGAGTATGTAGAGGGGGGGGGGGGGGATATAAATATGTGTAAAAGCTACATAAAACTTCTGTTATGTCTTTGAGGACTTAATAGAACCATCCGGGCGTTTCAGTGGGTGAGCAGTGGACGGTGGACGTTGCCCCAGTAATAAACTGGACAGTAATTTACTGGATTTATTTCCATATTTATGAAAACTAAATCTACCTCTAAGAGGTATATTTAATAAAAGTCGGAGGCTGCCGTCTTGTCGGGAATACGGTAGTTTCCGACAGTTTGAGGTCGGAAGGGGTTCCGACCTATTCATTACGGAATGCACGCTGATTGGCGGCTTTAGCCACCGATCAGCGTGCATTGTCGTAAGCGGGGCCAAACCCAACAGGTTTTAGCGCCGTTTCCGACAATCTCAATCTGACTTTAAAAAAAGTTGCATTGAGATGAGGGAGCTGAGACCAGGAGACGTGGGGGGAGCAGCGCTGCAGCGGGGAGAGCAGGAGCCCAGCAGCAGCGCCCACACTTGCTGGAGCCGGGTGGATGCCGCCATGAGCCTCCGCTGCTGCTCCCCAGTCTCCTCCTCTCCTCTCCCCGTCCGCTCTATCTCCTCCACTGCTCCCCCCACCACCGCAGACATCTCCTCACCTCCGGCGCCGCCGACCGCTTTCCCCTCACCCCCGGTGGCGCTGACCACTTCCCCCTCACCTCCGGCGCCGCTGACCTCTCCTCCCTCACCCCCGGTGCCGCTGACAGCTCCCTCTGCCGCTGCTGTCAGCGCACCCGCAGCGCTGACAGCAGGTCAGGAAACAGGGAACGGCCAAATCCGACAGTCGGATTTGGCCGCTCTTTTGAATAGTGGTTGTCGGGTCCATTCCAACAACTGCATGTCGGAATGGACCCCACTCTTATTGAATATACCCCTAAATGAGTAAGAGGATCCCAGTTTGTTAAATAAGTCCTCAAAATCCAGTTTTGCCGTGTCATAAACTTTTTTGGAAGAAAGGGAGGGGTTACCCTTATAATTTTGAAAGGCTGAAGTGAGAGTATGTTGAGCTGCCAGATATTTCTGTGTGAGTGTCTTTTTTATATTTGACAGAATATTCTCACCTCGTAAAGTCGCCTTGGAGGCTTGCCATTAGAGTACCGGGTCAGTCAGGAGAGTCTCAGAGTTACCGGTAGCATAGTTATCCCAGGCGGTAGATACAGCCTCTCTTAGCACTCTGGAAGAGGCCAAGGAAGACGGACATCTCCCATCAATGAAGTCACTTCACCCAAATGACCGCATGATCAGACATGGATATATATATATATATATATATATATATATATATATATATATACACTCCATCTCCTTTTTTCATACCTCCGTGAGCAAATAATGAGATAACAGCATAAAATCAATTTGAGACATCGTGCCCGTGGAAGCTGATAGGCATGAAAAATGACGTTCTAACGGGTGCGTCACTCTCCACATATCTAATAATAGTGATTGTTTAGACAGAGCAGGTACCCCAAACTTAGGGAGTTTCCTCCCCACATAAGAGTATAGGGAGATCCATGAATGGGGTAAGCAAGGATACAATAGTTTGAAAAAACGGCTTTGAGTAAGTAGTAGGGGCATAGTGTTCCCCCTAGGAATTTTTGAGGGCAGGGCGCCGGTCTGTGGGATCACTTGTGCACGCATCTGAAAACGGGGCGTGACTATGCAAATTGTGGGCGACAGCATCACTTAAGGGGGCGTGGGTGGGCGGCGGTGTCACTAAAGGGGGCGTGGGCAGGTGGCGGCATCACTAAAGGGGGCATGGGTGGCTGGTGGTGTCACTAAAGGGGGCGTGGGCAGCCGGCGGTGTCACTAAAGGGGCGTGCCTAGCACCTACAGAGGTGCTGGGCTTCCCCCAAGCGCTCTCCCGTAGCGTGAAACGGCATCTATACACACTGGGAGAGCAGGAAGCGGGCTGGCTGTTTAGCAGGGCAGGGCGGATTTTGCCTTAATAAAATCGGGCAGGGCGCGGCGCCCTGCTAAAACTGCCTAGCGTGAACACTAAGGGCAAATACATTTTGACATACAAATTCCTGACGTTCATAGAAGATGCGGCATAAAACATAACGTCCCTGCGGGTCACCATTGATATCAGAAACCTCCATCATTAAATGACGTACAGCGGGAATTACAACTCCCGGAGCTTTGGAGTTATAGGAGGCTGATGTCAAAACTTTCCAATTGAGCATATTTAGCTGAAGTACTTCAGGGGGCGTCAGATGCATCTCCTGGAGGAAGACGATATCAAGGCGGAGTTTACGCAAATACATAAGTATGCGTTTCCGCTTTGGGGGGGGGGGGGGAGTTACCCCCCCCCCCCCCACACACACACACACACACATTCCAGCGGGTCTGGGACTCCAGATCGACAACAAAAAGGTCGACACACCTTAGGTCGACGCCAATTGGTCGACACGCCTTAGGTCGCCATGGACAAAAGGTCGACATGGACAAAAGGTCGACAGGAACAAGGTCGACATGGGAAAAGGTCGACATGAGGTTTTTATGCTTTTTTGGTGTCGTTTGCTTCGTAGAGTGACCGGGAACCCCAATTAGTGCACCGCTTCGCTCGCCATGCTTCGGGCATGGTGCCTTCGCTCCGCTCCGCTTCGCTCGGCACAGATTACCGTTCCAATCGTAGTCCACATGGATAGTTAAGTATGAAAAAGTTCCAAAAAAGAAAAAAATTGTGAAAAACTCATGTCAACCTTTTTCCATGTCGACCTTGTTCCTGTCGACCTTTTGTCCATGTTGACCTTTTGTCCATGTCGACCTAAGGTGTGTCGACCAATTGGCATCGACCTAAGGTGTGTCAACCTTTTTGTTGTTGACCTGGAGTCCGGATACCATTCCAGCATCCGGTCTTTAAGGACATAAGCAAAAAGTAGTTGGATACCACAAAATATCAGCAATATAAGACACATAAGTGGTAAGAAGGCAGAGACGCGAGATATACATCTTCGTCTAATAAAGAGACAATACCGAAAATAGAGAAGAAGAGACCTATGAAGCACCAGCAAAGAATCCCAGAGACAGTCAGGGCCGGGCCAAGCTTATTTTTTTAGTAAGCAAAAATATATTTTGGCGCCCCTTGATGGGATAAAAGGGGTGTAGTCTTACAAGAAAGGGGTGTGGCTACACAATTGTACTCCCCGTGGTACAGGGTGACAGGGAGATAATAGGTTACTGGTGAGGCAGGGGTGACAGGGAGATGGTGGGTGACTGAGGTAGGGGTGACAGGGAGATGGTGGGTGACTGAGGCAGGGGTGACAGGGAGATGGTGGGTGACTGAGGCAGGCGTGACAGGGAGATAATGGGCGACTGAGGCAGGGTGACATTGAGATAGTGGGTGACTGATGTCCCCAGTGCTAGATACACATGCCCCCACAGTGCCAGATATGCCCCCAGTGCAGATACACATCTCCCCACAGTGCCAGATATGCCCCCAGTGCAGATACACATGCCCCCACAGTGCCAGATATGTCCCCAGTGCTAGATACACATGCCCCCACAGTGCCAGATATGCCCCCAGTGCAGATACACATGTCCCCACAGTGCCAGATACACACATCCCCACAGTGTCAGATATACCCCCAGTGCAGATACATATATCCCCACAGTGCCAGATATGCCCCCAGTGCCAGATACACATATCCCCACAGTGTCAGATATACCCCCAGTGTAGATACACATATCCCCACAGCACCAGATATGCCCCCAGTGCAGATACACATATCCCCACAGCACCAGATATGCCCCCAGTGCAGATACACATGCCCCCACAGCACCAGATATGCCCCCAGTGCAGATACACATGCCCCCACAGCGCCAGATATGCCCCCAGTGCAGATACACATGCCCCCACAGCGCCAGATATACCCCCAGTGCAGATACACATGTCCCCACAGCACCAGATATACCCCCAGTGCAGATACACATGTCCCCACAGCGCCAGATATGCCCCCAGTGCAGATACACATGTCCCCACAGTGCCAGATATGCCCCCAGTGCAGATACACATGCCCCCACAGTGCCAGATATACCCCCAGTGCAGATACACACATCCCCACAGTGCCAGATATGCCCACAGTGCAGATACACATGCCCCCACAGCGCCAGATATACCCCCAGTGCAGATACACATATCCCCACAGCACCAGATATGCCCCCAGTGCCAGATACACATATCCCCACAGTGTCAGATATACCCCCAGTGCAGATACACATATCCCCACAGTGCCAGACATACCCCCAGTGCAGATACACATGTCCCCACAGTGCCAGATATGCCCCCAGTGCCAGATACACATATCCCCACAGTGTCAGATATACCCCCAGTGCAGATACACATATCCCCACAGTGCCAGACATACCCCCAGTGCAGATACACATGTCCCCACAGTGCCAGATATGCCCCCAGTGCAGATACACATATCCCCACAGTGCCAGATATACCCCCAGTGCAGATACACATATCCCCACAGTGCCAGATATACCCTCAGTGCAGATACACATATCCCCACAGTGCCAGATATACCCCCAGTGCAGATACACATACCCCCAGTCCAGATATACATATCCCCACAGTGTCAGATATACCCCCAGTGCAGATACACATGTCCCCACAGTGTCAGATATACCCCCAGTGCAGATACACATGTCCCCACAGTGTCAGATATACCCCCAGTGCAGATACACATGTCCCCACAGTGTCAGATATACCCCCAGTGCAGATACACATATCCCCACAGCGCCAGATATGCCCCCAGTGCAGATACACATGCCCCCACAGTGCCAGATATGCCCCCAGTGCAGATACACATGTCCCCACAGTGCCAGATATGCCCCCAGTGCAGATACACATATCCCCACAGTGCCAGATATGCCCCCAGTGCAGATACACATATCCCCACAGTGCCAGATATACCCCCAGTGCAGATACACATATACCCACAGCGCCAGATATACCCCCAGTGCAGATACACATGTCCCCACAGTGCCAGATATACCCCCAGTGCAGATACATATATCCCCACAGTGCCAGATATGCCCCCAGTGCCAGATACACATATCCCCACAGTGTCAGATATACCCCCAGTGCAGATACACATATCCCCACAGTGCCAGATATACCCCCAGTGCAGATACACATACCCCCAGTGCAGATACACATATCCCCACAGCGCCAGATATACCCCCAGTGCAGATACACATGTCCCCACAGTGCCAGATATACCCCCAGTGCAGATACATATATCCCCACAGTGCCAGATATGCCCCCAGTGCAGATACACATTTCTCCACAGTGATTCCCCCCAAAAAAGTGCTGCTCACCGCGCTGCTGTGAGGGGAGGAGAGCGCAGCGTGCGCCTCTCCAGCCCCGGGCCCTTAGTCTCCAGCGGTGGTGTCTATCTTCAGCGCCGGCCCGTGAGCAAATCAGAACTCACGGTCCGGCAGCCAATCAGGAGCCTTAGCTGCCAGTCTGCGAGCTCTGATTGGCTCACGGGCCGGCGCCAAATTTAAGATAGTCACTGCCACCGGAGACGTCTGTGCGTGCTGGGCAGCGGTGGCCGGGAGAGGATCGAGCCTCTTACTGGCCACTGCTGCTGTAGAGAGTGAAGCCACTGTGACTCACTGTCTGCAGCAGCACCCTCTACTGCCTGGCGCTCAACGTGGCTGCGTAGCCCACGTATGCGTCGGGGCCGGCCCTGGTGACAGTAACGGGGATAAAAATAAAAACAAAAGGACAAACAACATATAGGAAAGAAAGAGCATAGAGCATTGGCATTTTGTGGGCGCGGCCAGACCGTGCGGGGGGCGGGCTGTGGAGCGACGAGTAGCTAATGCTGCGCTGGCCGGGAGCTACTCCTAAAGTGCAAAAGCATCGCCGCTGAGCGATGCTTTTGCACTTCTGCGGGGGGGGGGGCTGGCACTGACATGTGGGGCGGGATAGCCCTGTGCTGGGCGTCCCCCCGCATGTCTATGGTCTTTATCGTAGCCCTACAAAATTTAGCGGGGCTACGATCAACTCGGAATGACCCCCACAGTAAGGCGAATTAGCGGTTGTCTTGGATTAAATGGGAGCAAAGTGGTGCAAAATCTTTTCTCTGTTTGGTCAATTCAGTCGAATAGTCCTGGAATAATAGGATTTTGTGGCCATCCCAAGTTATATTCCTGTGTCTGCGAGATGCTGACCAAATTAGTTCTTTGGGGGTCATTCCGAGTTGTTCGCTCGCAAGCTGCTTTTAGCAGCTTTGCACACGCTAAGCCGCCGCCTACTGGGAGTGAATCTTAGCATATCAAAATTGCGAACGAAAGATTCGCAATATTGCGAAAATACTTCTCTGTGCAGTTTCTGAGTAGCTCGAGACTTACTCTGCCAGTGCGATCAGTTCAGTGCTTGTCGTTCCTGGTTTGACGTCACAAACACACCCAGCGTTCGCCCAGACACTCCTCCGTTTCTCCAGCCACTCCCGCGTTTTTCCCAGAAACGGTAGCGTTTTTTCACACACCCATAAAACGGCCTGTTTCCGCCCAGAAACACCCACTTCCTGTCAATCACATTACGATCACCAGAACGAAGAAAAAACCTCGTAATGCCGTGAGTAAAAAACCTAACTGCATAGCAAATTTACTTGGCGCAGTCGCACTGCGGACATTGCGCATGCGCATTCGCGACTAATCACTCCGTTGCGAGAAAAAAATAACGAGCGACCAACTCGGAATGACCCCCTTTATGCAGATAGTTGAGAGTTTTAAAAATCACTGCACGGGGTCTGGCTCCCTCTTGTGGCCGGCACTATTCTGTACGCTCTCTCAATAATGATGTCCTCACATCTATCCTGGATATTGAGTAGCTTCGGGATATTGATTGTAATGAAATCAAACAGCTCCTGGCCCTTAATAGATTCAGGAAGGCCTATAATCCTACTCTCCTCTTTTGCTTTTATCGCTGGACGCCAAAATTGCATTTGACCGTGTTAATTGGGACTACACGCGAATGGTTTTAGATAAGTTTGGATTCTCCGGTAGAATCCGGTCCTCCATACTGGCCCTCTACACTAACCCATCAGCCACGGTGTTCGTAAACGCCATCCTCAAAATTTCCAATCGCAAACGGGACACGCCAAGGCTGTCCCCACTGGTATTTGCGCTATTAATAGAACCCCTAGCGGAAAAAAATCAGATCAAACCCTAATATAAAAGGACCAGAACTATTTGGCAAAACATACAAAATTTGTCTTTTTGCAGACGACGTTCTGCTTACATTAGAGGACCCTCACTCTGCGCTCGCCCATCTCTTTCCAGTACTTTAACAAAGTCCAGGAGGGAAACATTCTTCAAAGGAAGAGAAGTATTAGAACACAAGTGTCAAAATGAGGACTGAGGCTGACCTGGGGAGGCCTCACTTGTAGTGGCTGACGTGTACTTGAACCTGGAAGGCAGTATAGGATTCTTGGACATGCAGGGAACCTTTTACCAAGACAACAGTGTAAAAGTTAAGTTGTTTATTAAGCACAGTTCAAATGATACATCGGCAGTTCAGGAGAAATAGTGCTCAGCAATATGAAGTTGTAGCATAGAAGTAGTAACACAGGCCCTCATTCCGAGTTGTTCGCTCGGTATTTTTCATCGCATCGCAATGAAAATCCGCTTAGTACGCATGCGCAATGTTCGCACTGCGACTGCGCCAAGTAACTTTGCTATGTAGAAAGTAATTTTACTCACGGCTTTTTCATCGCTCCGGCGATCGTAATGTGATTGACAGGAAATGGGTGTTACTGGGCGGAAACACGGCGTTTCAGGGGCGTGTGGCTGAAAACGCTACCGTTTCCGGAAAAAACGCAGGAGTGGCCGGAGAAACGGTGGGAGTGCCTGGGCGAACGCTGGGTGTGTTTGTGACGTCAAACAGGAACGACAAGCACTGAACTGATCGCACAGGCAGAGTAAGTCTGAAGCTACTCTGAAACTGCTAAGTAGTTAGTAATCGCAATATTGCGAATACATCGGTCGCAATTTTAAGAAGCTAAGATTCACTCCCAGTAGGCGGCGGCTTAGCGTGTGTAACTCTGCTAAATTCGCCTTGCGACCGATCAACTCGGAATGAGGGCCACAGTTCCTTAAACGTAGCAGTAAATTAGGATGCTGTTGGGAGTGGTACAAACGCAATATAATACAATCTTGGAAGACCCGGAGATGGTAAGTCCATAGAACCAACAGCTAACCGATGTATAGATGGAGTGAACAAAAACGGACCAGCATATGACACACTGGAAGCTGGAGGTAATGATGAAGCACTGAAATGAGGTGTGTACTTATGAACTGCCGGGGATGCCGAGTGGGACCGGCCCAGGTGGTGAGGGTGCTACGGAACTCACCGATGATGTAAAAGTTCGATGTTAGGAGCACCGATGGTGAACTGTGGGAAGATGCTGGAACACCAATGGTGCTGGAGATCGATGGCGGAACACCGATGGTGCTGGAGATCGATGGCGGAACACCGATGGTGCTGGAGATCGAGGGCGGAACACCGATGGTGCTGGAGATCGAGGGCGGAACACCGATGGTGCTGGAGATCGAGGGCGGAACACCGATGGTGCTGGAGATCGAGGGCGGAACACCGATGGTGCTGGAGATCGAGGGCGGAACACCGATGGTGCTGGAGATCGAGGGCGGAACACCGATGGTGACTGGAGATCGATGATGGAACACCGATGGTGACTGGAGATCGATGATGGAACACCGATGGTGACTGGAGATCGATGATGGAACACCGATGGTGACTGGAGATCGATGGCGGAACACCGATGGTGAATGGAGAGGTGACTTGGAGATCGATGATGGAACACCGATGGTGACTGGAGATCGATGATGGAACACCGATGGTGACTGGAGATCGATGATGGAACACCGATGGTGACTGGAGATTGATGATGGAACACCGATGGTGACTGGAGATTGATGATGGAACACCGACGAAGCTGGCACAGTGAAACACCGCTGGAAGCCGGTTTTGGATCACTGCCAATTGCTGGATGCAATGCTGGGACACTTGCAGAGTCAGGCTGCACCGCCAGATGGTAGCTGGTGCGGGTCTCTAGTGGAGCTGGACACAGGAGCTGGAATACCTGGAACAAATGCAGAACTACCACAAGCAGGAGAGACTTGTATCACTGGGTTTGACAACCAAAGCACTGACGATTAGGCAGCCTTAATGAAGGATATTTATACCAGCTGGGAAGCAGGTATTGGCTGGGCAATTAAGCAGAGTCCAGAGTGCAGCTGCTGGATAATTAGGCAGAGACCAGAGTGCAGCTGATAGGCTGTAACGCAACATGTGATGTAAACAAACATGGCTGCGCCCATGTTTGAATTTGGAGGGAAAGCCTGTTTGTAATTTGCATGTGGGTTTTAACTGTGATGCTGCCTGGAGCACAGGGAAGAGACTTGAGGCAATGGAATGCAGCGTGCTGTACGCAGACAGCTCAGATGGAATCCAGGCTTGGAATGCTGGGACAGTCTCAGGAGGCATTTGGAAGGTAAAAATAGATGAGAAATCACCTGGACCGTGACATCGAGGACATGCACTGAAAAATTACTTCAAATAAAGGGTAGTGGATAAGTGGAATAGCCTCCCATCAGAGGTGGTAGAGGCTAAGACTGTAGAGCAATTTAAACATGCATGGGATAGACATAAGGATATCCTTACAAAGAATTAAGGTTCAAAAAGGGTTGAGATTACCTAAAGGATAAAAAAAGGGGCAGACTAGATGGGCCAAGTGGTTCTTATCTGCCGTCACATTCTATGTTTCTGGACAAATTTTCTATGGTTTCGCACTATAAATTGAATTGTACCAAAACCGAAGCTTTGCCTATTTGCCTTCCCGCGAATGTGATCCATAATCTGAAAGCTGTATACACGTTTGACTGGCAAGATAGAGGGTATATATACTTGGGTATAAAGATCACAACACATGTTTACGATATGATATCAGCTAACTATCTGCCCCTACTGCGACAAATCACACAATTAACAACGGACTGGATGATGTATCATGTGTCGTGGTTCAGGTGTATAGCGGCTCTAAAGATGATGATCCTTCCCAAAATTCTATACCTCCTTAGAACTATCCCTATCCTCCTCCCCAACTACCTGATGGATAAATTCTATTCTGTTTTTAATAAATATGTCTGGCAGGGTAAAAAAGCAAGATTATCGAGAAAAATAATGTATCTTGACAAAATGGTAGGGGGCCTGGCTATGCAGGGCACGCACAAATGCAAAACCCACACGTGGCCTGCACATGGACCCTCGCCTGTCTTATAATGTCCCTTATAGATTAAATACAGGCTGCAATACAGGTTCTGCAAACAATAAGGGTCTATTTACTATACCCTGCGTTATGTACCACCGTGTATCCCATATCAAGATAGGAGGAGCGGTGGTGACCCCTTTCCCCCGGCAAAAAGGGTGATCATTGCTTCTGGATCGGTATGAAATACCTCCAATCAAAATCCCGACATTTAAAATACCGACAAAGTCAAAATACCGACATGCGTTTTCATTTTTTTCTGTGTATGTCGACATAGGTCGACATGGGCACCATATAAGTGTACCGCTGCGCTCGCCATGCTTCGGGTACGGTGCCTCGCTGAGCTCGGCACACTATTATATTCCCCCTCCAGGTCCACTGGGATGGTAAAGTATGAACAAGTCGGTTTCAATGAAAAAAATCATGAAAAACTCATGTCGGTATTTTGACCTGTCGGCATTTTACATGTCGGTATTTTGACCTTGTCGGTATTTTAAATGTCGGGATTTTGACCTTGTCGGGATTTTGACCGTCGGTCAATTGCTGTCGGGATTTCGACCGTCGGGATTTTGATTGGAGGTAAATAGACTGCATCCCGCTTCATAAAGAGACCCATGACTGTTTTCTAGACAAGGGACCTAGGCATGAGAGAACACATCTGAACCTTACAAGAGACATCAGGGGAATGTATAATAAAAAGTTATATTAGACTGCGGCACTTTGAGACTTTTCTGTATACTACAGACGGTGTCTGTCGTTTCTCCCTCCCTAATACACGTCTGATAATAAATATGTTTTCTTTACAATCCAGGTCCAGCCTCTTTGGTAAATGACAGAGAAATCATCTGTCTTGAAGACAAATGAGTCTATTCACTAAAGGGGGGTACACACAGAGAGATACGTGCTTACATTCTAAGAAATCTGACTAGATTGCTTAGAATCACTAGATTGCTTAGACTAGATTGCTTAGAAATTGACACCATGTTCTAGTCTAGAGAGCATGGTGTCAATTTTTGCAGATGATACCAAATTGTGTAAGGCTATAAATACGGAGGAGGATGCCAAGTCTCTTCAGAACGACTTAGTTAAATTAGAAGCATGGGCAGCCAAATGGAGAATGCGCTTCGATACAGACAAATGTAAGGTAATGCACTATGGTAACAAGAACAAAAATAACACCTACCTACTAAATGGGGTAATATTAGGGGATTCTGTACTGGAAAAAGACTTAGGGGTTCACATAGATAACAAATTAAGCAGCAGTACCCAAAGTAGGATTGCAGCAAAGAAGGCTAATAAGATATTAGCATGCATAAAACGGGGAATTGATGCTAGGGACGAGAGTGTTATGCTCCCGTTATATAAATCACTAGTGAGGCCACACCTTGAATACTGTGTACAATTCTGGGCACCAAACTACAAAAAGGATATCCTGGAGCTAGAAAAGGTTCAGAGGCGGGCGACCAAACTAATTAAGGGCATGGAGACGCTGGAATACGAGGAAGACTTGCAAGACTAGGCATGTTTACACTGAAAAAGAGGAGAGTGAGAGGGGACATGATCAACATCTACAAATATATAAGGGGACAATATACAGATCTTGCGCGGGACCTGTTTTTGGTTAGATCAACACAGAGGATTCGTGGACACTCGCTCAGATTAGAGGAGAGGAGATTCCGCACACTACGGCGTAAAGGCTTTTTCACGGTTTGGACAATACGTGTTTGGAATTCCCTGCCTTTAAGAATGGGT
This sequence comes from Pseudophryne corroboree, assembly GCF_028390025.1. NCBI lineage: Eukaryota > Metazoa > Chordata > Amphibia > Anura > Myobatrachidae > Pseudophryne > Pseudophryne corroboree. The sequence goes on from NC_086451.1 coordinate 16,396,036, forward strand.
TAGATAAATTCCTAATGGATAAGGATATCCAGGGTTATGGTGCGTAGTCACGCACTATAGTTATTATAAAAAGAGAGATAAAACGCAAGGGCAGACATCAGCATCGGTCAAAAATTTATACCAAATAATCCTGCATAGGAGACCACAAATAGGTTGAACTCGATGGACAATTGTCTTTTTTCAACCTTAGATACTATGTTAAATTTAGCACGGATCACTCCGTGTGTAGGTTGCCGGCGACAGCGATGCGCAGTCCCACGCGTCGCTATCGACGATTCTAGATATCGCATGCATGCAGGCCAACTCTAGCGAGATCGCTAATTTCACTGCTGGGTGAAATGAGTGTGTCCCCCTCCCCCCTCGCTCAGCACACATCTCCCCTGTGTGTAAGCCTTGGAGAGAAAGAAAGTTGGACGGAGATAAGTTATCAGCCAATCAGCTCCTAACTGCACATCCTGTAACATGACAGTTAGGAGTTGATTGGCTAATACTTTATCCCGTTCACTTTATCTCTCTCCGAGGCTTAGTAAATAGACCCCTATATTTGACAGCAGAACACGTATTAGATGCAAATACACGTGTAATCTGTTTACAGAGACCATGCCCCTATATACCATACATATTGCAAGTGGCTGCATGACATATAAGGTCCACTAAGGTTCAACATAAGTTGACACCTTTACTGTGGATTTCCCACGAGGCATGATGGAACTTGTAGTCCCACAATAGCTGGAGCACCACAGGCTGCCTAAAGGATGTCACATAAACTGAATAATAATGCACCTAGAGTGGCTGGAATCAGGAACGCACATAAATTAGGGCGCCGGAGAGGAAATAGTAGACACCCCATTGTTATCGAGCAGTGCAGCATAGCCCCCCTGGCAGGCCTGAGCCCGGATATATGGTGCCCGTCCCTGGGGATCTCACAGGGTTTATGGACAAATTGTCCATAATCTCCGGGCAGCAAGCGAGAGGTTAAACACAGCTAAGAAGAATGTAAGGAAGGATATTATTAGCCAGGGCAGATAAGCAGGATGACAGGTCCAGTTTCACGCACTCCCTGTTTATTCCTATGAACACAGCCCCCAACATGCAACAGGGCAGACAGGAGAGCAATCACTTATGTTACTGCCATATGTAAGGGTAGGTTCTCCTACTCCAGCAATCATTGTCATACCCCTCACAGGGGGGTCTCCAGGAGAGGGGGGAGGGGACTAGAAATAGCTGCTTTTCCTGCCAACATGATGACACTTGTAGTTCTACAGGAACAGGGGAGCAATCAGGGGCCCAATCCAGCTATTGAACGTATTGTAATCACTGCACGTCATGTGACCCATGAAAATGTGACCCCGGCTCTGCGTGTTAGACAGCGGCCCAGTATGAGAGACAGTCACTGTGACAGAAGCCCTGTATGAGAGACAGTCAGTGTGACAGTTGCCCTGTATGAGAGACAGTCAGTGTGACAGAAGCCCTGTATGAGAGACAGTCAGTGTGACAGCAGTCCTGTATGAGAGACAGTCAGTGTGACAGAAGCCCTGTATGAGAGACAGTCAGTGTGACAGGAGCCCTGTATGAGAGACAGTCAGTGTGACAGGAGCCCTGTATGAGAGACAGTCAGTGTGACAGAAGCCCTGTATGAGAGACAGTCAGTGTGACAGGAGCCCTGTATGAGAGACAGTCAGTGTGACAGGAGCCCTGTATGAGAGACAGTCAGTGTGACAGGAGCCCTGTATGAGAGACAGTCAGTGTGACAGAAGCCCTGTATGAGAGACAGTCAGTGTGACAGGAGCCCTGTATGAGAGACAGTCAGTGTGACAGAAGCCCTGTATGAGAGACAGTCAATGTGACAGCAGCTCTATATGAGAGACAGACAGCGTGACAGAAGCCCTGTATGAGAGACAGACAGTGTGACAGCGGCCCTGTATGAGAGACAGTGTGACAGCAGCTCTGTATGAGAGACAGACAGTGTGACAGAAGCCCTGTATGAGAGACAGTGTGACAGCAGCCCTGTATGAGAGACAGTGTGACAGAAGCCCTGTATGAGAGACAGTCAGTGTGACAGCAGCCCTGTATGAGACAGTGTGACAGCAGCCCTGTATGAGAGACAGACAGTGTGACAGCGGCCCTGTATGAGAGACAGTGTGACAGCAGCTCTGTATGAGAGACAGTGTGACAGAAGCCCTGTATGAGAGACAGTCAGTGTGACAGAAGCCCTGTATGAGAGACAGTCAGTGTGACAGAAGCCCCGTATGAGAGACAGTCAGTGTGACAGCGGCCCTGTATGAGAGACAGTCAGTGTGACAGAAGCCCTGTATGAGAGACAGTGTGACAGCAGCCCTGTATGAGAGACAGTCAGTGTGACAGCAGCCCTGTATGAGAGACAGACAGTGTGACAGCGGCCCTGTATGAGAGACAGTGTGACAGCAGCCCTGTATGAGAGACAGTCAGTGTGACAGAAGCCCCGTATGAGAGACAGTCAGTGTGACAGCGGCCCTGTATGAGAGACAGTCAGTGTGACAGAAGCCCTGTATGAGAGACAGACAGTGTGACAGAAGCCCTGTATGAGAGACAGTCAGTGTGACAGAGGCCCTGTATGAGAGACAGTCAGTGTGACAGGAGCCCTGTATGAGAGACAGACAGTGTGACAGAAGCCCTGTATGAGAGACAGTCAGTGTGACAGAAGCCCTGTATGAGAGACAGACAGTGTGACAGAAGCCCTGTATGAGAGACAGTCAGTGTGACAGCGGCCCTGTATGAGAGACAGTGTGACAGCAGCCCTGTATGAGAGACAGTCAGTGTGACAGCAGCCCTGTATGAGAGACATTGTGACAGAGGCCCTGTATGAGAGACAGTCAGTGTGACAGAAGCCCCGTATGAGAGACAGTCAGTGTGACAGCGGCCCTGTATGAGAGACAGTCAGTGTGACAGCGGCCCTGTATGAGAGACAGTCAGTGTGACAGAAGCCCCGTATGAGAGACAGTCAGTGTGACAGAGGCCCTGTATGAGAGACAGTCAGTGTGACAGAAGCCCCGTATGAGAGACAGTCAGTGTGACAGCGGCCCTGTATCAGAGACAGTGTGACAGAGGCCCTGTATGAGAGACAGTCAGTGTGACAGAAGCCCCGTATGAGAGACAGTCAGTGTGACAGCGGCCCTGTATGAGAGACAGTCAGTGTGACAGAAGCCCTATATGAGAGACAGACAGTGTGACAGAAGCCCTGTATGAGAGACAGTCAGTGTGACAGAGGCCCTGTATGAGAGACAGTCAGTGTGACAGGAGCCCTGTATGAGAGACAGACAGTGTGACAGAAGCCCTGTATGAGAGACAGTCAGTGTGACAGGAGCCCTGTATGAGAGACAGTCAGTGTGACAGAAGCCCTGTATGAGAGACAGTCAGTGTGACAGAGGCCCTGTATGAGAGACAGTCAGTGTGACAGGAGCCCTGTATGAGAGACAGTCAGTGTGACAGCAGCTCTATATGAGAGACAGTCAGTGTGACAGAAGCCCTGTATGAGAGACAGTCAGTGTGACAGAAGCCCTGTATGAGAGACAGTCAGTGTGACAGAAGCCCTGTATGAGAGACAGTCAGTGTGACAGGAGCCCTGTATGAGAGACAGACAGTGTGACAGAAGCCCTGTATGAGAGACAGTCAGTGTGACAGGAGCCCTGTATGAGAGACAGTCAGTGTGACAGAGGCCCTGTATGAGAGACAGTCAGTGTGACAGGAGCCCTGTATGAGAGACAGTCAGTGTGACAGGAGCCCTGTATGAGAGACAGTCAGTGTGACAGAAGCCCTGTATGAGAGACAGTCAGTGTGACAGAGGCCCTGTATGAGAGACAGTCAGTGTGACAGCAGCTCTATATGAGAGACAGTCAGTGTGACAGAAGCCCTGTATGAGAGACAGTCAGTGTGACAGAAGCCCTGTATGAGAGACAGTCAGTGTGACAGGAGCCCCGTATGAGAGACAGTCAGTCACTGTGACAGAAGCCCTGTATGAGAGACAGTGTGACAGAAGCCCTGTATGAGAGACAGTGTGACAGAAGCCCTGTATGAGAGACAGTGTGACAGAAGCCCCGTATGAGAGACAGTGTGACAGAAGCCCTGTATGAGAAACAGACAGCAGCACGGTAGACAAGTGGCGGTAGAGCATAGGAGCGAGGTGTGAGGCACTATAATACAGCAGTGTACTGTAGTTACCAGAGCTGTCTGTGATCCGGTGACGCTTCATCTCAGAGTCCCGGTTATCAGCCATGGGCTGCGGGCTGGTCACTAGCTGAGCGGCCTCTGCCATAGGAGCCAAATCCAAATCCCCAGCACTGCTCATAGTATACACAGCCCGGGCACTCCCTGCACGCTTCCTCCCCAGCCAGTCCCCCTGCACAGCCTCCTCCCTGGCCTCCTCCTCCCCTGCCCCAGCCTCCTCCTCATAGTATACACAGCCCGGGCACTCCCTGCACAGCCTCCTCCCCAGCCCCCAGCCTCTCCCCTGCACAGCCTCCTCCCCGGACAGTCCCAGCCTCCTCCCCAGCCTCTCCCCCTGCATGAGTGGGCATTCCCATCTTTCAGTATTTTGGCATCAGGTTCCTTAATGCCAGGATCCGGACAGCCGGGATAAGTACATCCCCTCCAGTCCGTGGTAGACAGACCCTGACACAGACTGATTTTCCGCCATCTGCACAGGCTGTCATCATGCGATCGCATCCCGGAATGAATCAGAATCGGCTTTATTGGCCAGGTGTACTCACGTACTCTAGGAATTCTTTGTGGTACAATGCATCGCCAAGCAGGTGTGGTTCGTTTTATCGACAGTATCTAGGTCGACAATGTTTAGGTCGACCACTATAGGTCGACAGTCACTAGGTCGACATGGATGGAAGGTCGACAGGGTTTCTAGGTCGACATGTGCTAGGTCGACAGGTCTAAATGTCGACATGAGGAATTTTTTTTTTTTTTTTTTGGTGTCGTTTTCTTCGTAGAGTGACCGGGATCCCAAATTAGTGCACCGCGTCCCCTCGCATGGCTCGCTTCGCTCGCCATGCTTCGGGCATGGTGCCTTCGCTTCGCTCGGCACACTTTATCATTCCAATTGTAGTCCACGTGGATCGTTAAGTATGAAAAAATAAAAAAATAAAAAAATGTGAAAAACTCATGTCGACCTTTAGACCTGTCGACCAAGCACATGTCGACCTAGAAACCCTGTCGACCTTCCATCCATGTCGACCTAGTGACTGTCGACATATAGTGGTCGACCTAAACATTGTCGACCTAGACACTGTCGATCTTCAGACCGGATCCCGCAGCCACATGAAGGGGGAATACACAGCATAAGAAGGGGGAAGAACGTAGCATACATTACACACATTACACGTATGAGGTCATACTGCACATTGCAACTGTACGAAAGACTCGTCATATTAGACATATTATACATGTAAGAATAGAAACGAAGGCGGCTTGGCAGAGCAGCTCCGAGGCAGCAATCCGCGACGCCAACTAGAACCCAAACAATGCACATAATACAATATGGCTGCCTCGGATGCATGCAAGGAAGGATGCATTCGCATCATAATTCATAATTGACAGGCGACGGGTGTCCGTGTTGCATCATTGGGGAGGGGGGGGGGTCACAGTAAACACAGACGTGTCATGGCTGTTTTCAGGGCCGACCAATGATGTCGCCTGCGTTTCCTGCGATTGGAAACATGGTGGCGGTGTATGCTGCATAGGCAGGGGTCAATCGCTATTTGAATTGCGATCGTATTGCGGGGCAGCACCACACATGCTGGGTGGCCTTGCCCTGTTCTGGGCGGCTCCCAGCGTGCGATTATGGTGGTCACAGATTTTGCTAAAATAGCAAAATCTGCGACAAACTCTGAATTATCTCTTTAGCGCTCAGAAAACAAGCAACCATAAAAAACCAAGCCCAATTTCACTTGTTATAAGCTGAATTGGCAACTATGCACCCCGGGCACTCCCAGCACAGCCTCCTCCCCAGCTTCTCCCCCTGCACAGCCTCCTCCCCAGCCAGTCCCAGCCTCCTCCTCCCCAGCCTCTCCCCCTGCACAGCCTCCTCCCCAGCCAGTCCCAGCCTCCTCCTCCCCTGCCCCAGCCTCCTCCTCCCCAGCACTGCTCATAGTATACACAGCCCGGGCACTCCCTGCACAGCCTCCTCCCCAGCCTCTCCCCCTGCACAGCCTCCTCCCCAGCCAGTCCCAGCCTCCTCCTCCCCAGCCTCTCCCCCTGCACAGCCTCCTCCCCAGCCATTCCCAGCCTCCTCCTCCCCTGCCCCAGCCTCCTCCTCCCCAGCACTGTTCATAGTATACACAGCCCGGGCACTCCCTGCACAGCCTCCTCCCCAGCCTCTCCTCCTGCACAGCCTCCTCCCCAGCCAGTCCCAGCCTCCTCCTCCCCAGCCTCTCCCCCTGCACAGCCTCCTCCCCAGCCAGTCCCAGCCTCCTCCTCCCCTGCCCCAGCCTCCTCCTCCCCAGCACTGCTCATAGTATACACAGCCCGGGCACTCCCAGCACACCTCCTCCCCAGCTTCTCCCCCTGCACAGCCTCCTCCCCAGCCAGTCCCAGCCTCCTCCTCCCCAGCCTCTCCCCCTGCACAGCCTCCTCCCCAGCCAGTCCCAGCCTCCTCCTCCCCAGCCCCAGCCTCCTCCTCCCCAGCACTGCTCATAGTATACTCAGCCCGGGCACTCCCTGCACAGCTTCCTCCCCAGCCTCTCCCCCTGCACAGCCTCCTCCTCCCCCCCAGCACTGCACATAGTATACACAGCCCGCCTGGGCACTCCCTGCACAGCCTCCTCCCCAGCCTCCTCCCCAGCCAGTCCCAGCCTCCTCCTCCCCTGCCCCAGCCTCCTCCTCCCCAGCACTGCTCATAGTATACACAGCCCAGGCACTCCCTGCACAGCCTCCTCCCCAGCCTCTCCCCCTGCACAGCCTCCTGCTCCCTAGCCTCCTCCCCAGCACTGCTCATAGTATACACAGCCCGGGCACTCCCCGCACAGCCTCCTCCCCAGCCTCTCCCCCTGCACAGCCTCCTCCCCGGCCAGTCCCAGCCTCCTCCTCCACCCCAGCACTGCTCATAGTATACACAGCCCGGGCACTCCCCGCACAGCCTCCTCCCCACCCTCTCCCCCTGCACACCCTCCTTCCCGGCCAGTCCCAGCCTCCTCCTCCCCAGCCTCTCCTCCTGTACAACCTCCTCCCCAGCCAGTCCCAGCCTCCTCCTCCTCCCCAGCACTGCTCATAGTATACACAGCCCGGGCACACCCTGCACAGCCTCCTCCCCCTGCACAGCCTCCTCACCTGCCCCAGCCTCCTCCTCATAGTATACACAGCCCAGGCACTCCCTGCACAGCCTCCTCCCCAGCCAGTCCCAGTCTCCTCCTCCTCCCCAGCCTCCTCCTCCCCAGCACTGCTCATAGTATACACAGCCCAGGCACTCCCTGCACAGCCTCTTTCCCACCCTCTCCCCCTGCACAGCCTCCTCCCCAGCCAGTCCCAGCCTCCTCCTCCCCAGCACTGCTCATAGTATACACAGCCCAGGCACTCTCTGCACAGCCTCCTCCCCAGCCTCTCCCCCTGCACAGCCTCCTCCCCGGCCATTCCCAGCCTCCTCCTCCCCAGCCTCTCCCCCTGTACAGCCTCCTCCCCAGCCAGTCCCAGCCTCCTCCTCACCTGTACTGCTCATAGTATACACAGCCCAGACACTCCCTGCACAGCCTCCTCCTCCTCCCCAGCCTCTCCCCCTGTACAGCCTCCTCCCCAGCCAGTCCCAGCCTCCTCCTCCCCTGTACTGCTCATAGTATACACAGCCCGGGCACTCCCTGCACAGCCTCCTCCCCGGCCAGTCCCAGCCTCCTCCCCAGCCAGTCCCAGCCTCCTCCTCACCTGTACTGCTCATAGTATACACAGCCCAGACACTCCCTGCACAGCCTCCTCCTCCTCCCCAGCCTCTCCCCCTGTACAGCCTCCTCCCCAGCCAGTCCCAGCCTCCTCCTCCCCTGTACTGCTCATAGTATACACAGCCCGGGCACTCCCTGCACAGCCTCCTCCCCGGCCAGTCCCAGCCTCCTCCTCCCTAGCACTGCTCATAGTATACACAGCCCAGGCACTCCATGCACAGCCTCCTCCCCAGCCTCTCCCCCTGCACAGCCTCCTCCCCGGCCATTCCCAGCCTCCTCCTCCCCAGCCTCTCCCCCTGTACAGCCTCCTCCCCAGCCAGTCCCAGCCTCATCCTCCCCTGTACTGCTCATAGTATAAACAGCCCGGACACTCCCTGCACAGCCTCCTCCCCGGCCAGTCCCAGCCTCCTCCTCCCCAGCCTCTCCCCCTGCACAGCCTCCTCCCCAGCCATTCCCAGCCTCCTCCTCCCCAGCCTCTCCCCCTGCACAGCCTCCTCCCCAGCCAGTCCCAGCCTCCTCCTCCCCTGCACTGCTCATAGTATACACAGCCTGGGCACTCCCTGCACAGCCTCCTCCCCAGACTCTCCCCCTGCACAGCCTCCTCCCCAGCACAGCCTCCTCCCCGGACAGTCCCAGCCTCCTCCCCAGCCTCTCCCCCTGCATGAGTGGGCATTCCCATCTTTCAGTATTTTGGCATCAGGTTCCTTAATGCCAGGATCCGGACAGCCGGGTAAAGTACATCCCCTCCAGTCCGTGGTAGACAGACCCTGACACAGACTGATTTTCCGCCATCTGCACAGGCTGTCATCATGCGATCGCATCCCGGAATGAATCAGAATCGGCTTTATTGGCCAGGTGTACTCACGTACTCTAGGAATTCTTTGTGGTACAATGCATCGCCAAGCAGGTGTGGTTCGTTTTATCGACTGTATCTAGGTCGACAATGTTTAGGTCGACCACTATAGGTCAACAGTCACTAGGTCGACATGGATGGAAGGTCGACAGGGTTTCTAGGTCGACATGTGCTAGGTCGACAGGTCTATAGGTCGACATAAGGAATTTTTTTTTTTTTGTAGAGTGACCGGGATCCCAAATTAGTGCACCGCGTCCCCTCGCATGGCTCGCTTCGCTCGCCATGCTTCAGGCATGGTGCCTTCGCTCCGCTACCCGCTTCGCTCGGCACACTTTACCGTTCCAATCGTAGTCCACGTGGATCGTTAAGTATGAAAAAATCCCCTCCCCCCCAAAAAAAGTGAAAAACTCATGTCGACCTTTAGACCTGTCGACCTAGCACATGTCGACCTAGAAACCCTGTCGACCTTCCATCCATGTCGACCTAGTGACTGTCGACCTATAGTGGTCGGCGTAAACATTGACGACCTAGACACTGTCGATCTTCAGACCGGATCCCGCAGCCACATGAAGGGGGAATACACAGCATAAGAAGGGGGAAGAACGTAGCATACATTACACACATTACACGTATGAGGTCATACTGCACATTGCAACTGTACGATAGACTCGTCATATTAGACATATTATACATGTAAGACTAGAAACGAAGGCGGCTTGGCAGAGCAGCACCGAGGCAGCAATCCGCGACGCCAACTAGAACCCAAACAATGCACATAATACAATATGGCTGCCTCGGATGCATGCAAGGAAGGATGCATTCGCATCATAATTCATAATTGACAGGCGACGGGTGTCCGTGTTGCGTCATTGGGGGGGGGGGGGGGGGTGTCACAGTAAACACAGACGTGTCATGGCTGTTTTCAGGGCCGACCAATGATGTCGCCTGCGTTTCCTGCGATTGGAAACATGGTGGCGGTGTATGCTGCATAGGCAGGGGTCAATCGCTATTTGAATTGCGATCGTATTGCGGGGCAGCACCACACATGCTGGGTGGCCTTGCCCTGTTCTGGGCGGCTCCCAGCGTGCGATTATGGTGGTCACAGATTTTGCTAAAATAGCAAAATCTGCGACAAACTCTGAAATTATCTCTTTAGCGCTCAGAAAACAAGCAACCATAAAAAACCAAGCCCAATTTCACTTGTTATAAGCTGAATTGGCAACTATGCACCCCGGGCACTCCCAGCACAGCCTCCTCCCCAGCTTCTCCCCCTGCACAGCCTCCTCCCCAGCCAGTCCCAGCCTCCTCCTCCCCAGCCTCTCCCCCTGCACAGCCTCCTCCCCAGCCAGTCCCAGCCTCCTCCTCCCCAGCCAGTCCCAGCCTCCTCCTCCCCAGCACTGCTCATAGTATACACAGCCCGGGTACTCCCTGCACAGCCTCCTCCCCAGCCTCTCCCCCTGCACAGCCTCCTCCCCAGCCAGTCCCAGCCTCCTCCTCCCCTGCCCCAGCCTCCTCCTCCCCAGCACTGCTCATAGTATACACAGCCCGGGCACTCCCTGCACAGCCTCCTCCCCAGCCTCTCCCCCTGCACAGCCTCCTCCCCAGCTAGTCCCAGCCTCCTCCTCCCCTGCCCCAGCCTCCTCCTCCCCAGCACTGCTCATAGTATACACAGCCCGGGCACTCCCTGCACAGACTCCTCCCCAGCCTCTCCCCCTGCACAGCCTCCTCCCCAGCCAGTCCCAGCCTCCTCCTCCCCTGCCCCAGCCTCCTCCTCCCCAGCACTGCTCATAGTATACACAGCCCGGGCACTCCCTGCACAGCCTCCTCCCCAGCCTCTCCCCCTGCACAGCCTCCTCCCCGGCCAGTCCCAGCCTCCTGCTCCCTAGCCTCCTCCCCAGCACTGCTCATAGTATACACAGCCCGGGCACTCCCCGCACAGCCTCCTCCCCAGCCTCTCCCCCTGCACAGCCTCCTCCCCGGCCAGTCCCAGCCTCCTCCTCCCCCCCAGCACTCCTCATAGTATACACAGCCCGGGCACTCCCCGCACAGCCTCCTCCCCACCCTCTCCCCCTGCACACCCTCCTTCCCGGCCAGTCCCAGCCTCCTCCTCCCCAGCCTCTCCTCCTGTACAACCTCCTCCCCAGCCAGTCCCAGCCTCCTCCTCCTCCTCCCCAGCACTGCTCATAGTATACACAGCCCGGGCACACCCTGCACAGCCTCCTCCCCCTGCACAGCCTCCTCACCTGCCCCAGCCTCCTCCTCATAGTATACACAGCCCAGGCACTCCCTGCACAGCCTCCTCCCCAGCCAGTCCCAGCCTCCCCCTCCCCTGCCCCAGCCTCCTCCTCCCCAGCACTGCTCATAGTATACACAGCCCAGGCACTCCCTGCACAGCCTCTTCCCCAGCCTCTCCCCCTGCACAGCCTCCTCCCCAGCCAGTCCCAGCCTCCTCCTCCCCAGCACTGCTCATAGTATACACAGCCCAGGCACTCCCTGCACAGCCTCCTCCCCAGCCTCTCCCCCTGTACAGCCTCCTCCCCGGCCATTCCCAGCCTCCTCCTCCCCAGCCTCTCCCCCTGTACAGCCTCCTCCCCAGCCAGTCCCAGCCTCCTCCTCACCTGTACTGCTCATAGTATAAACAGCCTGGACACTCCCTGCACAGCCTCCTCCCCAGCCTCTCCCCCTGCACAGCCTCCTCCCCGGCCAGTCCCAGCCTCCTCCTCCCCAGCCTTTCCCCCTATACAGCCTCCTCCCCAGCCAGTCCCAGCCTCCTCCTCACCTGTACTGCTCATAGTATACACAGCCCAGACACTCCCTGCACAGCCTCCTCCCCGGCCATTCCCAGCCTCCTCCTCCCCAGCCTCTCCCCCTGTACAGCCTCCTCCCCAGCCAGTCCCAGCCTCCTCCTCACCTGTACTGCTCATAGTATACACAGCCCAGACACTCCCTGCACAGCCTCCTCCCCGGCCAATCCCAGCCTCCTCCTCCTCCCCAGCCTCTCCCCCTGTACAGCCTCCTCCTCCCCTGTACTGCTCATAGTATACACAGCCCGGACACTCCCTGCACAGCCTCCTCCCCGGCCAGTCCCAGCCTCCTCCTCCCCAGCCTCTCCCCCTGCAAAGCCTCCTCCCCAGCCAGTCCCAGCCTCCTCCTCCCCTGTACTGCTCATAGTATACACAGCCCGGGCACTCCCTGCACAGCCTCCTCCCCGGCCAGTCCCAGCCTCCTCCTCCCCTGCCCCAGCCTCCTCCTCCCTAGCACTGCTCATAGTATACACAGCCCAGGCACTCCATGCACAGCCTCCTCCCCAGCCTCTCCCCCTGCACAGCCTCCTCCCCGGCCATTCCCAGCCTCCTCCTCCCCAGCCTCTCCCCCTGTACAGCCTCCTCCTAAGCCAGTCCCAGCCTCATCCTCCCCTGTACTGCTCATAGTATAAACAGCCCGGACACTCCCTGCACAGCCTCCTCCCCGGCCAGTCCCAGCCTCCTCCTCCCCAGCCTCTCCCCCTGCACAGCCTCCTCCCCGGCCAGTCCCAGCCTCCTCCTCCCCTGCACTGCTCATAGTATACCATACTTGCCTACATTATATTTCTCATCTCCGGGAGAAGCCCGGAGAGGAGACGCTGCAGAAGTATTCGGGGGGCGGGGCCGGACTGTAACATCACTAAGCCCCACCCCCACATCGAAAAATACAGCGAATCGCGGGTCCGCGGGAAGGGGGTGGGGCTAAAATGATGCGATTTGCGTAATTTTAACCCCTTCTCCACCTGACGTACCCGCGAATACGGGAGATTTTCTCTCCATCCTGCTCGCATCACTAGGGTGCGAGCAGGATGCGCGATACCTGCCCACTCTTCCGGGGGTGCGGGGGGCTACCCCAAAAAAAGGGAGCCTCCCGCAGCTTCCGGGAGAGTAGGTAAGTATGTAGTATACACAGCACGGGCACTCTCTGCACAGCCTCCCCCAGCCTCTCCCCCTGCACAGCCTCCTCCTCCCCCCCAGCACTGCTCATAATATACACAGCCCGTGCACTCCCTGCACAGCCTCCTCCCTGGCCAGTCCCAGCCTCCTCCGCCCCTGCCCCAGCCTCCTCCTCCCCAGCACTGCTCATAGTATACACAGCCCAGGCACTCCCTGCACAGCCTCTTCCCCAGCCTCTCCCCCTGCAAAGCCTCCTCCCCAGCCAGTCCCAGCCTCCTCCTCCCCTGCTCCAGCCTCCTCCTCCCCAGCACTGCTCATAGTATACACAGCCTGGGCACTCCCTGCACAGCCTCCTCCCCAGCCTCTCCCCCTGCACAGCCTCCTCCCCAGCCAGTCCCAGCCTCCTCCTCCCCTGCCCCAGCCTCCTCCTCCCCAGCACTGCTCATAGTATACACAGCCCGGGCACTCCCTGCACAGCCTCCTCCCCAGCCTCTCCCCCTGCACAGCCTCCTCCCCGGCCAGTCCCAGCCTCCTGCTCCCTAGCCTCCTCCCCAGCACTGCTCATAGTATACACAGCCCGGGCACTCCCCGCACAAACTCCTCCCCAGCCTCTCCCCCTGCACAGCCTCCTCCCCGGCCAGTCCCAGCCTCCTCTGATAAAGCTAAATATTTATCGTATATAATACCCTTTATGAGGTCTAAGAACACTGTACGCTATCTACGTATGAAGTACCGTAAGGGTACGCTAGTTGCGTAACAATCGCTTTGCCGTGATCCTCACGGCCAAGAGATCACAGGCAAGCACGTTATTGGCTGTTAACTAAAGTAATGATTCGCTATAACGTAGCGAACGCTCGGGACCACGAGGAGATCACCAGCGGAGCTGACGCTCACTATATTAAACCTTTGTATCTAAACCATAAACAGTGTATTGTGCAGTAAAACCTTAGTGTAATGTTAGAGAGTAAATGCAACACAGTATAACCTTATTACCTTAAAAGCTGTTTGAGCGTCACCGACGCTCTGAGAATACTTAATACTATAAGAAACACACAGATACAGTGCTCAGGGTCCAACGCCTAAAATATATATTATGAATGCTATACTTGCAAAAGAGTTAAACACAATACAAGTCATACACTACAATATAACATAGACTACCTAACCAGATAACTACACAAGAAATACAATACAATACAATTTAAGGGAAAAATGAGTGAGAAAGAGGAGAGAGAGAGAGAGAGAAATTGAGAGAGATTGGCCCACAATAACAAGAAGATCAATATAGCTGCGGAGAAACACTTACGCACAAGGGGAAACGATCGCATGCGCCTCGATATCCAGCTCCCGATTATCAGCAATGAGAACCGTTGAAGAGAGTGAACTGGATATGGTCGGCCTGCCTATTTATGCCCCACACACAATACAATTCAATGGTCCCTACAATCTCATTGTTCATTGGACACAGGAATTCGGCTTCGCATTATAACAAAAGGTCATAGGTTGATTCATACAGGTGGGCTGTGACTATTTCCAACTGCTCAGGTGGGAGGGAAACTGGGTTTCCCGCCGCATGGGTAATAAAGTGCAAATAAAGTAAATGTTCATAAACTTCTTATGTCCATAACTATTCGCACGAGCGATTGATCTGCTTCAAACCAACACCGGAATATTTCTAATTAAATGTTCTTCCGATGGATACTAAACACCACTGTATTACTCCTGTCTGACCCTTCGTATCAAACAAAGAGGGATTTCTCTGTTCATGAACATTCTATATTAACCAAACTTTCAGAATCTATCAAAGGGACCATGATCTACAAAATACATTATTAGTGAAAATATGTAATGATTGAGTCGTACGCTACGATCGCATAAACTCTACCGTAAATACGCATACCATGCGCCTGCGGGTGCCCGCGACTGTGAGTATGCGCACGTACGGGAGAGCGTACGCATGCGCAGCACGGACCAGTATGAGGTGCAAATATGGCAGTGTGTGTAGAGATATTTTTCTGACTTTGACAGTCCACCCTTTGGCAGTCAACAATAACTGCCACTTCCTGAAAACATTTCAAAAGGAGAAAAATATATGTTAGGGGTTAATTCATTTCCATGGTTGGGTAAGGGGGGGGAGAGAAGTAGGTGGGAAGAGGGTATGACCTAGTGAGATAGCAGAAGCATGTGTGTATGAGTCCATGTTTGGGGGGTCATGTATCATCGTGCCGTACGTGTTGTAAATCAAGCTTCGAGGTATTGCGAAGTATACATTTGAATTCCTTCTTATCCCATGGTACGGGTCTGTGGATGGGCTGTCAAACTTTACCGAGCTCTTTTCGGTTTTGGTTGTAACAAAATGGGGGAGCACATTTTAGTTGATGATACATGAATGGGGGAGATATGTGATTGCTGATATCTGTGCCTGTATTCCCTATCGACTATGTGTGTCATTACCTGTGGGTTGTAGAAATGAAGAAAAGACATAATTACGGTAAATGCGGTGGTATTCTATGTCAGGTAAATGTACAGTCGTCGATTGAGGTTTTGTTCGGTATCAGTTGAAAGTCGTCTTCTTTGCGCTGTTTTGCCCATTAGGTGCGAGCAAAAAGCTTTGTCAATGCCAATAGATTTACAAAAAAATGTTGGGCTAGCGTGAGTTTAAGAATTCTAGGGAAACTGGGGATCCATGGCAAAGTTCATCAAATGTCCGTATCTAAAGTGGTCAAAACTTCTTCTTTTGTCAATCCGTTGTCTGTATATCGTCTCGTCAAATTCCTCGTCCAAGTGGGTCTTGTTACCTTGGAGCAAACGGAAAAACAGGTGAAAGAAACGGACCGTAGAAATCGCATTTTCATCACATCATTGTTTCTACATTTGGGTCATAAATCAAGTCCAGGTTAATTACAGTTTCCTCACTCCTTAAACTCATTACCCTAGTACGATGATTGCACTTCATTAAAGCCTGACCGCATCTAAATATCAATCCAATCGATATGACAACACCTAAGATACATAGGAGAAACTTCCCAACATCCATTATGACTCCTTGAGCCCAGTCTCCTAAACCAGAAAACCAATTTCGCGGGTTCAACCATGACACCCAACCAGTCAGCTCATTACCTACAGCAGCAAGAGTGAGATTGTGTCTCCTGCGAAATTCCCACTTCAATTGGAGAATATCGTCCATCTTTTGGTCTATGACCTCGACCGGGTCCTCGGTGCTATTCGTAATATATGTGCAACATTTCACGCCGTATTGTGTTGCCAGTGTGACACAATATCCGCCTGTCACTGCTGTGAGGTAATTGAGAACCATTCTATGCTGTACCAGTTCTGTTTTGTAAGCCTGAAGTTCTCTTCCAGTATACCTAAACGTGTCATCATACATTTCAGTGATATTATCTAACAAATTTGCGAGCGCCGATATGTATTTATAATTCAGCACTCCTCTAGCGGTGCGGGTGAAATCTAACGCGATTAAGAATTGAATCCCGGTGGATTCACTTATCAGATCAGAGGCCGGATGCTCTGTCTTCTCTATCAGGTGCCTTTTAACAACGTGCTCGTAATGGGTGTGAGTATAAGGAGCTTGGGCACCACGGTGTATGTCTTTCATTTTGTCATGTGATACCGTCATTACTTCAGGCAGTACTTTTCCAATATAACACAATCCTTCAGAGTTTGGGGCAAGCCACTTGTACGCCTTTCTCCCGCATATGAAATATGCATCATCGGGGAGAACATATGGGACGGAGTAGGACATAACCATATTACACAGCTTCCATGTGAAATCTCCTAACCCTAATTCTTCCATCTGCTTAGTACACGTATCAGGTTGTACGATATGTGCACAGTATCCTGGTGATACCTCTCCAACTTTAGTAATCCTATTTCCTAAGGTATACCTATACCGGAAAGATTTTCCTCTACTGGCTATGTGGCGTACAAGCTCTGTATCTGTAGGCATTCTATCTGCTCTATGCGAAAAGGTCATGGTGTGGTTACTCCATGACACTTCCCAATTTCCCGGTTTTCGGGGATTGGAGATGTTGAAACATAATAGGGACCTATCCACATGGTATTGGTGGAGCTTCAAACTAGGAGGGCTGGAGATATTAAACCTCCGGTCCACCGGTCTCCCACCATTTAACTCAAGTACCTCCTCTATCGTTAAAGGAAATGGTACTAGCCCTGATTTGCTATGACCCTGAGGTACTTGAGAGCATACCCAACAATCTGTTTTGTTTAACACATTACCCACTAAGGAGTGATAGTCACTCAATGGATGCCGGTCCATATGGATATTAAAACTGGATTGGCATTTCTTAATGCACCCATCCTCAATGACATTGTTACAGAGCCTACAGATACAGTTTTCTTCAGCTAACAATCCTTCACAATTCCTTCTATGGTCAATGCTATCGGATCGTTTTCTGATACTCGCCTTTGCTTGTTGATTATGTTGTTCTCGGAAAACTACGCCTCCATCTTTATCATCAGAACCCATTCCAGAACCTCTCTCGACCTCCATGGTACTCTCGCCGGAACAGACTGCTCTGGTCAACATCATGGTTAACAGGAAAATCCGGATCACAGTCTCTTGGGGCAAGTCCATCTTATAGGAGGAAACGGAGAAGAATGAGAAGGGGGAAAAAGAAATTTTAGGGAGAGGGGATGGGAAATGGAGAAAAACAATAAAAGGGAGTGGGGAGTCGACAACAGCTCTTGGTCTTGAGATTTTCACGGCTCAGGTGCCGCCTCAGTCCTCCTGGAACAGACACTCCAGTGATACAACCTCTACCGTCTGTTCCTTATCACGGGACTTCTCTGGATCAGCAACCTTCTTGCAGTGGGATGAATGAACCCAAGTCTCTCTCTCAGCAACCTTCAATGCTGTAGTGCTAGTCAATAAGACCTGGTATGGTCCTTCCCATCTGTCAATAAGGCAACCTGAGCGTAGAAAATTCCGTATCATTACATAATCCCCAGGTTCAATGTCATGACAATTACTATCTGGTAAATCAGGAATCACTAACTTCAGATTATCATTTTGATTCCTCAACTGTTTACTCATGTTAATCAAGTATTTTACAGTTACTTCATTGTTACACTTCAAATCATCCTGAGGGTTAATCATAACATGCGGTTGTCGACCAAACAAGATTTCAAAGGGAGACAGATTAAGAGGGGACCTGGGAGTGGTTCTGATGCTGTACAGTACAATGGGTAAAGCTTCTGGCCATGTCAATCCTGTCTCTGCCATCACTTTACTCAGTTTATTTTTAATAGTGCTGTTCACTCTTTCCACTTTCGCACTCGCCTGGGGACGGTATGGAGTGTGCAGCTTGCTATCAATTCCCATAAATTTACACATTCCTTGAAAGACATCACCTGTAAAATGGGTACCCCTATCACTTTCGATAATTCTAGGGATACCATATCTACATACAAATTCCTGCACAATTTTCTTAGCAGTAAACATAGCGGTATTTGTGGCCGCTGGAAATGCTTCGACCCAATTTGAGAAAACATCTATACAAACAAGTACATATTTCAAATTTCGACAAGGGGGTAATTGAATGAAGTCAATCTGTATTACCTGGAAAGGGCCGCCGGCAGGTGGGATATGGGATGGTTCTGTAGGTATTGCCTTTCCAATATTCTTTCTCAAACAGGTAAGGCACGACATGGCTCTTTTACTCGCATGAGAGGAGAATCCTGGGGCGCACCAATATGCTCTTACCAATTTGCACATCCCTTCCTTGCCTAGATGAGTCAACCCGTGAGCTGCTTCAGCCAAACATGGAAGATATGCTCTGGGGGCCACTGGTTTACCATGTCCATCCGTCCAGAGTCCTGAGGACTCCTGGCCATATCCCTTTGCCTTCCAGACTGCCTTTTCCTGTGTGGAACACAAATTTTGCATCTCACACAACTTCTGTGTGTTGATGGTATTAAATACCATCAGTTGTGTGGTGTCTGTCTGTCTGGGGGTAGCAGCTGCTAACTTAGCTGCTTCGTCTGCTCGGCTGTTACCAAGCGATACTGGGTCTTGGCTATATGTATGTGCTTTACATTTGATAACAGCCACTCTGTCGGGTTCCTGTATCGCTGTTAGAAGCCTTTTTATGTGAGCTGCATGCGCTACCGGTGTACCAGCTGCCGTCATGAAATTTCTGAGGCGCCATAGGGCTCCGAAATCATGAACTACCCCGAAGGCGTATCTAGAATCGGTGTAGATATTGACTGATTTGCCCTTAGCCAATTCACATGCTCTGGTTAGGGCGACCAGTTCAGCAACCTGGGCTGAGTGAGGTGGGCCTAGCGGTTCCGCTTCTATGGTGCCTTGGTCATCTATGACTGCGTATCCAGTACACAAGTCTCCCGAGTCTGACTGTCTATGACAACTACCGTCCGTGTAGAACGTAAGTTCTGCATCTTTCAGTGGGTTGTCACTGATGTCAGGCCTTGCGGTAAAATTTTGGGTCAAATATTCTATACAATCATGAGTATCTTCCTTTGTATTAAATCCTCCTTCCCCAGTACTCTCATCCTCCACCCTTTGGGTCTGTCCAGACACACTTGGGAGATATGTTGCAGGATTTAATGCACTGCATCTCCTTATGGTGATGTTTACGGGGGCCATTAGTGCCAATTCCCATCTTGTAAACCGCGCTGATGAGACGTGCCTGGTTTGGGCAGAATTTAACAAGGCTGACACTGCATGCGGTGTATGAATTGTGAGGTTGTGACCTAGCACGACGTCTTCGCTTTTCGTTACTAGCAATGCTATCGCAGCAACGCTTCGCAAGCATGTGGGGAGGGATCGCGCTACCGTGTCTAGCTGAGCGCTGTAATATGCTACTGGCCTGCTGGCATCACCGTGCTTTTGGGTTAGTACGCCTGCCGCGCAACCAGCACTTTCTGTTCCGTATAGTTCAAAGGGTTTCCCATAGTCCGGCATACCTAATGCTGGTGCCTGCGTTAGGCACTGTTTAAGTCTCTCAAATGCTGCCTCAGACTCGTCTGTATGCGAAATCCGATCAGGTTTGTTTGAGGAGACCATTTCCTGCAAAGGTAACGCTAACATGGAAAACCCTGGGATCCAATTACGGCAATACCCACACATTCCTAAAAATGTTCTGATCTGTTGCTGGGTTTGTGGCAGAGTCATGTCTCTAATTGCTTGAATTCTATCAGCGGTCAGGTGTCTCTGTCCTTGTGTTAAACAGTGTCCCAAATATTTTACCTTAGTTTGGCATAATTGCAACTTGTCTTTGGAAACCTTGTGTCCTGTGTCTGAAAGATGAAACAGGAGCTGTTTCGTATCCTTCAGGGATGCCTCCAATGAATCAGAACACAGTAGTAGATCATCCACGTACTGTATTAATACTGATCCACTCACTGGTTGGAAAGACTGTAAACAATCATGCAAAGCCTGAGAAAATATACTTGGGCTATCTATGAATCCTTGTGGTAATCGAGTCCATGTGTATTGGACTCCTCTGTATGTAAATGCGAACAAATACTGACTGTCAGGGTGCAGAGGTACCGAAAAGAAAGCGGAGCAGAGGTCAATAACAGTGAAAAATTTCGCAGTGGGAGGGATTTGCATTAGGATGACAGCTGGATTTGGCACTACGGGGAACTGACTCTCAACTATTTTGTTAATCCCCCTTAGATCCTGCACTAGCCGGTAACCCCTCCCCCCACTCTTTTTCACAGGGAAGATGGGACTATTGGCAGTGCTGGACGTTCTTACCAGAATGCCCTGTTGTAGCAAGCGCTCTATTACTGGGTAAACTCCTAACTCCACCTCTGGCTTCAGAGGGTACTGTGGGATTTTTGGAGCTATCCTACCATCTTTTACTTGTACAACTACCGGAGCTACGTTTGCCATTAATCCAGTGTCCTGTCCATCTTTAGTCCAAAGTGACTCTGGTATCTGAGATGTCATTTCTTCTACTGGGGAGGGAGTCCTATTTGTCATAATGGTATGTGACATTAATTTTGACGGGGAGTCTAACATGTCTCGTACTTCCTGAGCGTGATTCTCAGGTATGTCCAAGAATACACCTTCAGGAGTACAATAAATGACGCACCCCATTTTACACAGTAAGTCTCTTCCCAGGAGATTGGTCGGTGCCGATGCAGCCAGCAAAAAGGAATGCTTGGTATGTAACGGCCCTATTGTAATCTCTGCTGGTTTGCTAACAGGGTAATGCTGGACTACTCCTGTTACTCCCACGGCTGGAATTGTCCTACCAGTGGTCCTCATGCCCACTGTCGAATTTATCACTGATTTGGCCGCCCCTGTGTCTACAAGAAAGTTTAATGATTTACCAGCTACATTGATTGCAATTTCTGGTTCACTTCCAAGACTTGCAATCAATTTTACTGGCTGCAGATTACAGGTATGGCCACACCCCTATTGGGTATGGTGACCTCCCTGAATCCCGCTGGCAGCAACTACTTGTGAGGGAGTTAGCTGGGAACTACCAGAGGTTTGCCAATCTCTGTTTGGGGGGTATCTTTTTGTTTCCCCTGCATGTGGCTCATAACTCCGTTTCTGCGGACCTTGCTCCCAATGTCGTGTGTCGTGTCGTTGTCTAGGGGGTTGGTATGAATTTCGTACATTCTTTACTCTACAATCTCGTGCCATGTGTCCCTGTTTATGACAAGAATAACAAGTAACCACACTTGACTTACCCACAGGGTTTGGTGATACAAACAAAGGCTGCCTTGTGGTCAGGGCCTGTATACTTACGGCCATTAACTTATCACTTTGTTGTTCCCTGTGTCTGGTGATGTTCCTATCGTGATCAATAGCAGCCTCTCTCAAAGTAGCCACAGACAGACCTCGCCAACATGGTTGTGTGGTCTGTACCCTAGTCTTTAATGATTCTTTTAAACCATCCATCAGTACCGATACTGCTACTTCTCGATGGTTTATGTTTGTTTTAATGTCCTCTATGCCTGTGTATTTTGCCATTTCTGATAATGCTCTGTGAAAATACTCTGCAGCTGTCTCTGACTCCTTCTGTTTAATGGAGAATATCTTGTTCCATCTGACTACCGCTGGGAAATATTCTTTTAACTGTAAGTTTATTCTTTTTACATTGTCTTTGTTGTACACATCTGTAAGAGGTACATCCTGATCTAATCCGCAATCAGCTAAAAATTGAGTTGCGTCAACATTGGAGGGTAAACATGCTCTCAGCAATATCTGCCAGTCTTTATTGTTGGGCTCTACAGTGTTACCTAAGTCTCTGATGTATTTTTGACTGGCAACTAAATCTTTTCTAGGGTCAGGGAATTCAGACACGATGGTCCTTAATTCCATTCTGGAAAATGGGCTATACATGGCAATGTTCCTCACAGGGGTGACCCCTGTTGTGTCAGTTTTCCCATTTGGAACAGCTATTACCCTAACAGGATTAACTCTAACAACATCACTCTGTGTGGGTTCTACAGCCTGTGGTGAAATGGCTTCAGCATAGTGTATGGTGCCGTACTTACCTGTAGACACGACCTCACCTATCCCTCCGCTAGGGGCCTTTGTTACTAATCTCGTGGGTGGAGCTGTGCCTACTGTGGTCTCTGCTATGGTGGCTGCTAGAGAGAGCGCTGAAATTGTTGTCGATTCGTCTTCTTGATCACACTCCTGAGGAAAGTTCAAAACAGGGTACAACTTGCACGGGTTAATACTTGTATTGGTTAATTGGTTAACATTATCTTTAACATTTATACAGTTGCTAAGTGTTTGTGTGTTACACCTTAGTGCGTCATTCTCCGCAACCAATTTCTCTCCTGATATGTATGGTGGCGGTGGGGCCGTGGCTATCAGTTTTCTGATTGAGCCAGATCCCGCCGCCTGAGCCAATCCTCTCTGTATGTCACCTTCCTGCTGCCACAACTGCAAATAATCGTAATGTTTGATTCGTCTCTTTGTTGATTTAATGAGACATATCCTTCTCCTTAAATTCGTTAACACCTCTGTGCTGAAGCTACCTACTCTTGGGAATTTCTCCCCGTCATGTACTGTCATTCTCTCCCATTCATCACATAAAGCTTCTGTGTGACTTCCGTATTTCTCACACATTACATACCTTGCCGACCCAATTGGTCGGTTCACTGAATCAACCCGAACCGAGGTTGATCGCCCCCTACCTGAACAAGTGGCCCCCATAGTTCGAAGGTGTTGCTTTATTTAACCAACCCTTACGCAAACCAAATGTCCAAAAATAGGCTGACGGTGGCGGTTTACCGAGTACCCCACTCACTCGCCCACGCCGACCAATACGACCTGATCACACCGATATGGTGCTGGCGTACTCGACCTAGGGCCCCTGCGACCTGAACCTCTATTTACTGGAACCTGTGAGGGTGCTCCGAAGAACACTTACTCTTTCCAGTAACTATTGGTTGCTGGATAGTTCCTGAGTGAGCAGCGAACTTCCCTTAAAATAAAAAAAACTACACAAATCCCGTTAGAATGTACAAATAGCGTTTATGACCTTTGTACACAAATAGTACCGGTCAGGTTTACTAATGCACACAATTACGTGCGGTACAATCGTTTAGTACACAAGCAACTAATCTTATGTACTGAGCGACCAGTGGAATCGAAAATTACGGCTGCGAATTCCTTCAGCCAGAGCTTATATGGCCTATATGGGTGTTGCACCAACCCTTTCTTGGTGTTGTGCCTGTGGACTGTATAGCGGACTTCCTTGTCTGCTGTACCTGAACCTGTTGGTCTGCTATGACCTCCTGGTCTGTTACAGTATGACCTCCTGGTCTGCTACACTCTAATGCTCAAATTGTATATTTAACCAGAGATGCCTCCCTAGCCACCATGTACGTCACTTACACGCATGTACCTCACGAGTACTCGACTTTTCTTGTGGTTCAACCTGTAAAATTGTATACAACACACTCACTCACCACATGTACACTTTTGTTTCTATTTCTATTTCTGCGCAGAAATTTCTCTTTAGACCAGATATGTTACAAATTAGGAGAAGGATCTATTAATTTAAATTTGGAATTAAATAAAAAAAAAATTTGCGCGATTTATCGCCTGGCATTATTTACCGCGTGGCGCTACTTATCGCGTTGAGAGGAGAGAAAAAAAACCTTGTGATTTGAGTTACGCGGGCGTACCCGTACGCTCCGCTGCGTATTATACGCTGCGTGCGTCGGCCCTTGGATTGCGTACGCAAGTCTCAGTCTTTTGTTAGAGACACGTGTACGCAAAGCAAAGATCCACCGTAACACAATTTATACGTTTATCAACTATAGAACTGGCACACAGGAGAGTGACATACGAAAATACACCAATGAAAAGGAAATGCAGATATATATGTGTGCGTGCGTGTGTACGCAAGACAGAAAAATAAACAGTTTTAAAAAGACACTATTGTTTTGTTCTTACCTCCGGTTCCCGGATTCCTTCAGCACCCTTTACTAAGAGAAGCAGACGCTTATCCAAACAGCACTACGAGGAATATGATCTCCCGCCCTTTGCTGCTGGATAATGTCTGCTGAAATTACCTAGTGCAGATATGTGAAGGACAGGACGAGCCGCCAATTGATAAAGCTAAATATTTATCGTATATAATACCCTTTATGAGGTCTAAGAACACTGTACGCTATCTATGTATGAAGTACCGTAAGGGTACGCTAGTTGCGTAACAATCGCTTTGCCGTGATCCTCACGGCCAAGAGATCACAGGCAAGCACGTTATTGGCTGTTAACTAAAGTAATGATTCGCTATAACGTAGCGAACGCTCGGGACCACGAGGAGATCACCAGCGGAGCTGACGCTCACTATATTAAACCTTTGTATCTAAACCATAAACAGTGTATTGTGCAGTAAAACCTTAGTGTAATGTTAGAGAGTAAATGCAACACAGTATAACCTTATTACCTTAAAAGCTGTTTGAGCGTCACCGACGCTCTGAGAATACTTAATACTATAAGAAACACACAGATACCGTGCTCAGGGTCCAACGCCTAAAATATATATTATGAATGCTATACTTGCAAAAGAGTTAAACACAATACAAGTCATACACTACAATATAACATAGACTACCTAACCAGATAACTACACAAGAAATACAATACAATACAATTTAAGGGAAAAATGAGTGAGAAAGAGGAGAGAGAGAGAGAGAGAGAGAGAAATTGAGAGAGATTGGCCCACAATAACAAGAAGATCAATATAGCTGCGGAGAAACACTTACGCACAAGGGGAAACGATCGCATGCGCCTCGATATCCAGCTCCCGATTATCAGCAATGAGAACCGTTGAAGAGAGTGAACTGGATATGGTCGGCCTGCCTATTTATGCCCCACACACAATACAATTCAATGGTCCCTACAATCTCATTGTTCATTGGACACAGGAATTCGGCTTCGCATTATAACAAAAGGTCATAGGTTGATTCATACAGGTGGGCTGTGACTATTTCCAACTGCTCAGGTGGGAGGGAAACTGGGTTTCCCGCCGCATGGGTAATAAAGTGCAAATAAAGTAAATGTTCATAAACTTCTTATGTCCATAACTATTCGCACGAGCGATTGATCTGCTTCAAACCAACACCGGAATATTTCTAATTAAATGTTCTTCCGATGGATACTAAACACCACTGTATTACTCCTGTCTGACCCTTCGTATCAAACAAAGAGGGATTTCTCTGTTCATGAACATTCTATATTAACCAAACTTTCAGAATCTATCAAAGGGACCATGATCTACAAAATACATTATTAGTGAAAATATGTAATGATTGAGTCGTACGCTACGATCGCATAAACTCTACCGTAAATACGCATACCATGCGCCTGCGGGTGCCCGCGACTGTAAGTATGCGCACGTACGGGAGAGCGTACGCATGCGCAGCACGGACCAGTATGAGGTGCAAATATGGCAGTGTGTGTAGAGATATTTTTCTGACTTTGACACCTCCTCCCCCCCAGCACTGCTCATAGTATACACAGCCCGGGCACTCCCCGCACAGCCTCCTCCCCACCCTCTCCCCCTGCACACCCTCCTTCCCGGCCAGTCCCAGCCTCCTCCTCCCCAGCCTCTCCTCCTGTTCAACCTCCTCCCCAGCCAGTCCCAGCCTCCTCCTCCTCCCCAGCACTGCTCATAGTATACACAGCCCGGGCACACCCTGCACAGTCTCCTCCCCCTGCACAGCCTCCTCACCTGCCCCAGCCTCCTCCTCATAGTATACACAGCCCAGGCACTCCCTGCACAGCCTCCTCCCCAGCCAGTCCCAGCCTCCTCCTCCCCTGCCCCAGCCTCCTCCTCCCCAGCACTGCTCAAAGTATACACAGCCCAGGCACTCCCTGCACAGCCTCTTCCCCAGCCTCTCCCCCTGCAAAGCCTCCTCCCCAGCCAGTCCCAGCCTCCTCCTCCCCAGCACTGCTCATAGTATACACAGCCCAGGCACTCCCTGCACAGCCTCCTCCCCAGCCTCTCCCCCTGTACAGCCTCCTCCCCGGCCATTCCCAGCCTCCTCCTCCCCAGCCTCTCCCCCTGTACAGCCTCCTCCCCAGCCAGTCCCAGCCTCCTCCTCACCTGTACTGCTCATAGTATAAACAGCCCGGACACTCCCTGCACAGCCTCCTCCCCAGCCTCTCCCCCTGCACAGCCTCCTCCCCGGCCAGTCCCAGCCTCCTCCTCCCCAGCCTTTCCCCCTGTACAGCCTCCTCCCCAGCCAGTCCCAGCCTCCTCCTCACCTGTACTGCTCATAGTATACACAGCCCAGACACTCCCTGCACAGCCTCCTCCCCGGCCATTCCCAGCCTCCTCCTCCCCAGCCTCTCCCCCTGTACAGCCTCCTCCCCAGCCAGTCCCAGCCTCCTCCTCACCTGTACTGCTCATAGTATACACAGCCCAGACACTCCCTGCACAGCCTCCTCCCCGGCCAATCCCAGCCTCCTCCTCCTCCCCAGCCTCTCCCCCTGTACAGCCTCCTCCTCCCCTGTACTGCTCATAGTATACACAGCCCGGACACTCCCTGCACAGCCTCCTCCCCGGCCAGACCCAGCCTCCTCCTCCCCAGCCTCTCCCCCTGCACAGCCTCCTCCCCAGCCAGTCCCAGCCTCCTCCTCCCCTGTACTGCTCATAGTATACACAGCCCGGGCACTCCCTGCACAGCCTCCTCCCCGGCCAGTCCCAGCCTCCTCCTCCCCTGCCCCAGCCTCCTCCTCCCTAGCACTGCTCATAGTATACACAGCCCAGGCACTCCATGCACAGCCTCCTCCCCAGCCTCTCCCCCTGCACAGCCTCCTCCCCGGCCATTCCCAGCCTCCTCCTCCCCAGCCTCTCCCCCTGTACAGCCTCCTCCCCAGCCAGTCCCAGCCTCATCCTCCCCTGTACTGCTCATAGTATAAACAGCCTGGACACTCCCTGCACAGCCTCCTCCCCGGCCAGTCCCAGCCTCCTCCTCCCCAGCCTCTCCCCCTGCACAGCCTCCTCCCCGGCCAGTCCCAGCCTCCTCCTCCCCTGCACTGCTCATAGTATACCATACTTGCCTACATTATATTTCTCATCTCCGGGAGAAGCCCGGAGAGGAGACGCTGCAGAAGTATTCGGGGGGCGGGGCCGGACTGTAACATCACTAAGCCCCACCCCCACATCGAAAAATACAGCGAATCGCGGGTCCGCGGGAAGGGGGTGGGGCTAAAATGATGCGATTTGCGTCATTTTAACCCCTTCTCCACCTGACGTACCCGCGAATACGGGAGATTTTCTCTCCATCCTGCTCGCATCACTAGGGTGCGAGCAGGATGCGCGATACCTGCCCACTCTTCCGGGGGTGCGGGGGGCTACCCCAAAAAAAGGGAGCCTCCCGCAGCTTCCGGGAGAGTAGGTAAGTATGTAGTATACACAGCACGGGCACTCTCTGTCACAGCCTCCCCCAGCCACTCCCCCAGCACAGCCTCCTCCTCCCCCCCAGCACTGCTCATAATATACACAGCCCGTGCACTCCCTGCACAGCCTCCTCCCTGGCCAGTCCCAGCCTCCTCCGCCCCTGCCCCAGCCTCCTCCTCCCCAGCACTGCTCATAGTATACACAGCCCAGGCACTCCCTGCACAGCCTCCTCCCCAGCCAGTCCCAGCCTCCTCTTCCCCAGCCTCTCCCCCTGCACAGCCTCCTCCCCAGCCACAATCTCCCTGAAATGCTTTTTCAAAAGTAGGCAAGTATGCACTGTAGGGATGGCCATCGGTGGGGTGTCCATCGATTGTTGCCATCGATGATAACATAGATGAAAACCATCGATGGTGCACAAAACCATCTATGGTGAACCATCGATGGTCTGCACCACTCGATGGCCACCACTGAAAGGAGCTGGCTGGTCCATGGACCAATGAAAAACCAGGGGTGGGGCTTAGTGGGGCGGGGGGCGGGGCTATGCTCTGACACCACATAAAAAAAATGTAAAAAAAGTATTTGGTTATACCTTTCCATCGATGGAGGGAAACCATCTGGTTCTCCCCCATCGATGGCAAAAGTATTCTAGATCGGCCACAAACCATCAATGATTTTGAACCATCGATGATCGATGGCCATCCCTACGGCACTGCTCATGGGGGGGGTCATTCCAAGTTGATCGCTAGCAGAAAATGTTCGCTGTGCAGCGATGATGCAAAAAAACGGCACTTCTGCGCATGCGTATGCGGCGCAATGCGCACACGCAACGTACTTTCACAACAGCCGATGTAGTTTCACACAGGGTCTAGCGAAGCTTTTCAGTCACACTGGTGGCTGCAGAGTGATTGACAGGAAGTGGGCGTTTCTGGGTGTCAACTGACCGTTTTCAGGGAGTGTTCGAAAAAAACACAGGCGTGCCAGGAAGAACGCAGGCGTGGCTGGGCGAACGCAGGGCGTGTTTGTGACGTCAAATCCGGAACTGAACAATCTGAAGTGATCGCAAGCGCTGAGTAGGTCTGGAGTTACTCTGACACTGCACAAAATGATTTGTAGCCGCTGTGCGATCCTTTCGTTCGCACTTCTGCTAAGCTAAAATACACTCCCAGTGGGCGGCGGCATAGCGTTTGTACTGCTGCTAGAAACAGCTAGCGAGCGATAAACTCGGAATTAGAGATGAGCGCCTGAAATTTTTCGGGTTTTGTGTTTTGGTTTTGGGTTCGGTTCCGCGGCCGTGTTTTGGGTTCGAACGCGTTTTGGCAAAACCTCACCGAATTATTTTTGTCGGATTCGGGTGTGTTTTGGATTCGGGTGTTTTTTTCCAAAAACACTAAAAAACAGCTTAAATCATAGAATTTGGGGGTCATTTTGATCCCAAAGTATTATTAACCTCAAAAACCATAATTTACACTCATTTTCAGTCTATTCTGAATACCTCACACCTCACAATATTATTTTTAGTCCTAAAATTTGCACCGAGGTCGCTGTGTGAGTAAGATAAGCGACCCTAGTGGCCGACACAAACACCGGGCCCATCTAGGAGTGGCACTGCAGTGTCACGCAGGATGTCCCTTCCAAAAAACCCTCCCCAAACAGCACATGACGCAAAGAAAAAAAGAGGCGCAATGAGGTAGCTGTGTGAGTAAGATTAGCGACCCTAGTGGCCGACACAAACACCGGGCCCATCTAGGAGTGGCACTGCAGTGTCACGCAGGATGTCCCTTCCAAAAAACCCTCCCCAAACAGCACATGACGCAAAGAAAAAAAGAGGCGCAATGAGGTAGCTGTGTGAGTAAGATTAGCGACCCTAGTGGCCGACACAAACACCGGGCCCATCTAGGAGTGGCACTGCAGTGTCACGCAGGATGGCCCTTCCAAAAAACCCTCCCCAAACAGCACATGACGCAAAGAAAAAAAGAGGCGCAATGAGGTAGCTGACTGTGTGAGTAAGATTAGCGACCCTAGTGGCCGACACAAACACCGGGCCCATCTAGGAGTGGCACTGCAGTGTCACGCAGGATGTCCCTTCCAAAAAACCCTCCCCAAACAGCACATGACGCAAAGAAAAAAAGAGGCGCAATGAGGTAGCTGTGTGAGTAAGATTAGCGACCCTAGTGGCCGACACAAACACCGGGCCCATCTAGGAGTGGCACTGCAGTGTCACGCAGGATGTCCCTTCCAAAAAACCCTCCCCAAACAGCACATGACGCAAAGAAAAAAAGAGGCGCAATGAGGTAGCTGTGTGAGTAAGATTAGCGACCCTAGTGGCCGACACAAACACCGGGCCCATCTAGGAGTGGCACTGCAGTGTCACGCAGGATGGCCCTTCCAAAAAACCCTCCCCAAACAGCACATGACGCAAAGAAAAAAAGAGGCGCAATGAGGTAGCTGACTGTGTGAGTAAGATTAGCGACCCTAGTGGCCGACACAAACACCGGGCCCATCTAGGAGTGGCACTGCAGTGTCACGCAGGATGTCCCTTCCAAAAAACCCTCCCCAAACAGCACATGACGCAAAGAAAAAAAGAGGCGCAATGAGGTAGCTGTGTGAGTAAGATTAGCGACCCTAGTGGCCGACACAAACACCGGGCCCATCTAGGAGTGGCACTGCAGTGTCACGCAGGATGTCCCTTCCAAAAAACCCTCCCCAAACAGCACATGACGCAAAGAAAAAAAGAGGCGCAATGAGGTAGCTGTGTGAGTAAGATTAGCGACCCTAGTGGCCGACACAAACACCGGGCACATCTAGGAGTGGCACTGCAGTGTCACGCAGGATGTCCCTTCCAAAAAACCCTCCCCAAACAGCACATGACGCAAAGAAAAAAAGAGGCGCAATGAGGTAGCTGTGTGAGTAAGATTAGCGACCCTAGTGGCCGACACAAACACCGGGCCCATCTAGGAGTGGCACTGCAGTGTCACGCAGGATGTCCCTTCCAAAAAACCCTCCCCAATCAGCACATGATGCAAAGAAAAAGAAAAGAAAAAAGAGGTGCAAGATGGAATTGTCCTTGGGCCCTCCCACCCACCCTTATGTTGTATAAACAAAACAGGACATGCACACTTTAACCAACCCATCATTTCAGTGACAGGGTCTGCCACACGACTGTGACTTATATGACGGGTTGGTTTGGACCCCCCCCAAAAAAGAAGCAATTAATCTCTCCTTGCACAAACTGGCTCTACAGAGGCAAGATGTCCACCTCATCTTCACCCTCCGATATATCACCGTGTACATCCCCCTCCTCACAGATTATCAATTCGTCCCCACTGGAATCCACCATCTCAGCTCCCTGTGTACTTTGTGGAGGCAATTGCTGCTGGTCAATGTCTCCGCGGAGGAATTGATTATAATTCATTTTAATGAACATCATCTTCTCCACATTTTCTGGATGTAACCTCGTACGCCGATTGCTGACAAGGTGAGCGGCGGCACTAAACACTCTTTCGGAGTACACACTTGTGGGAGGGCAACTTAGGTAGAATAAAGCCAGTTTGTGCAAGGGCCTCCAAATTGCCTCTTTTTCCTGCCAGTATAAGTACGGACTGTGTGACGTGCCTACTTGGATGCGGTCACTCATATAATCCTCCACCATTCTATCAATGTTGAGAGAATCATATGCAGTGACAGTAGACGACATGTCCGTAATCGTTGTCAGGTCCTTCAGTCCGGACCAGATGTCAGCATCAGCAGTCGCTCCAGACTGCCCTGCATCACCGCCAGCGGGTGGGCTCGGAATTCTGAGCCTTTTCCTCGCACCCCCAGTTGCGGGAGAATGTGAAGGAGGAGATGTTGACAGGTCGCGTTCCGCTTGACTTGACAATTTTGTCACCAGCAGGTCTTTCAACCCCAGCAGACCTGTGTCTGCCGGAAAGAGAGATCCAAGGTAGGCTTTAAATCTAGGATCGAGCACGGTGGCCAAAATGTAGTGCTCTGATTTCAACAGATTGACCACCCGTGAATCCTTGTTAAGCGAATTAAGGGCTGCATCCACAAGTCCCACATGCCTAGCGGAATCGCTCCCTTTTAGCTCCTTCTTCAATGCCTCCAGCTTCTTCTGCAAAAGCCTGATGAGGGGAATGACCTGACTCAGGCTGGCAGTGTCTGAACTGACTTCACGTGTGGCAAGTTCAAAGGGCATCAGAACCTTGCACAACGTTGAAATCATTCTCCACTGCACTTGAGACAGGTGCATTCCATCTCCTATATCGTGCTCAATTGTATAGGCTTGAATGGCCTTTTGCTGCTCCTCCAACCTCTGAAGCATATAGAGGGTTGAATTCCACCTCGTTACCACTTCTTGCTTCAGATGATGGCAGGGCAGGTTCAGTAGTTTTTGGTGGTGCTCCAGTCTTCTGTACGTGGTGCCTGTACGCCGAAAGTGTCCCGCAATTTTTCTGGCCACCGACAGCATCTCTTGCACGCCCCTGTCGTTTTTTTAAAAATTCTGCACCACCAAATTCAAGGTATGTGCAAAACATGGGACGTGCTGGAATTTGCCCATATTTAATGCACACACAATATTGCTGGCGTTGTCCGATGCCACAAATCCACAGGAGAGTCCAATTGGGGTAAGCCATTCCGCGATGATCTTCCTCAGTTGCCGTAAGAGGTTTTCAGCTGTGTGCGTATTCTGGAAAGCGGTGATACAAAGCGTAGCCTGCCTAGGAAAGAGTTGGCATTTGCGAGATGCTGCTACTGGTGCCGCCGCTGCTGTTCTTGCGGCGGGAGTCCATACATCTACCCAGTGGGCTGTCACAGTCATATAGTCCTGACCCTGCCCTGCTCCACTTGTCCACATGTCCGTGGTTAAGTGGACATTGGGTACAACTGCATTTTTTAGGAGACTGGTGAGTCTTTTTCTGACGTCCGTGTACATTCTCGGTATCGCCTGCCTAGAGAAGTGGAACCTAGATGGTATTTGGTAACGGGGGCACACTGCCTCAATAAATTGTCTAGTTCCCTGTGAACTAACGGCGGATACCGGACGCACGTCTAACACCAACATAGTTGTCAAGGACTCAGTTATCCGCTTTGCAGTAGGATGACTGCTGTGATATTTCATCTTCCTCGCAAAGGACTGTTGAACAGTCAATTGCTTACTGGAAGTAGTACAAGTGGGCTTACGACTTCCCCTCTGGGATGACCATCGACTCCCAGCGGCAACAACAGCAGCGCCAGCAGCAGTAGGCGTTACACGCAAGGATGCATCGGAGGAATCCCAGGCAGGAGAGGACTCGTCAGACTTGCCAGTGACATGGCCTGCAGGACTATTGGCATTCCTGGGGAAGGAGGAAATTGACACTGAGGGAGTTGGTGGGGTGGTTTGCGTGAGCTTGGTTACAAGAGGAAGGGATTTACTGGTCAGTGGACTGCTTCCGCTGTCACCCAAAGTTTTTGAACTTGTCACTGACTTATTATGAATGCGCTGCAGGTGACGTATAAGGGAGGATGTTCCGAGGTGGTTAACGTCCTTACCCCTACTTATTACAGCTTGACAAAGGGAACACACGGCTTGACACCTGTTGTCCGCATTTCTGGTGAAATACCTCCACACCGAAGAGCTGATTTTTTTGGTATTTTCACCTGGCATGTCAACGGCCATATTCCTCCCACGGACAACAGGTGTCTCCCCGGGTGCCTGACTTAAACAAACCACCTCACCATCAGAATCCTCCTGGTCAATTTCCTCCCCAGCGCCAGCAACACCCATATCCTCCTCATCCTGGTGTACTTCAACACTGACATCTTCAATCTGACTATCAGGAACTGGACTGCGGGTGCTCCTTCCAGCACTTGCAGGGGGCGTGCAAATGGTGGAAGGCGCATGCTCTTCACGTCCAGTGTTGGGAAGGTCAGGCATCGCAACCGACACAATTGGACTCTCCTTGTGGATTTGGGATTTCAAAGAACGCACAGTTCTTTGCGGTGCTTTTGCCAGCTTGAGTCTTTTCAGTTTTCTAGCGAGAGGCTGAGTGCTTCCATCCTCATGTGAAGCTGAACCACTAGCCATGAACATAGGCCAGGGCCTCAGCCGTTCCTTGCCACTCCGTGTGGTAAATGGCATATTGGCAAGTTTACGCTTCTCCTCCGACAATTTTATTTTAGGTTTTGGAGTCCTTTTTTTACTGATATTTGGTGTTTTGGTTTTGACATGCTCTGTACTATGCCATTGGGCATCGGCCTTGGCAGACGACGTTGCTGGCATTTCATCGTCTCGGCCATGACTAGTGGCAGCAGCTTCAGCACGAGGTGGAAGTGGATCTTGATCTTTCCCTAATTTTGGAACCTCAACATTTTTGTTCTCCATATTTTAATAGGCACAACTAAAAGGCACCTCAGGTAAACAATGGAGATGGGTGGATTGGATACTAGTATACAATTATGGACGGGCTGCCGAGTGCCGACACAGAGGTAGCCACAGCCGTGAACTACCGCACTGTACTGTGTCTGCTGCTAATATATAGACTGGTTGATAAAGAGATAGTATACTCGTAACTAGTATGTATGTATAAAGAAAGAAAAAAAAACCACGGTTAGGTGGTATATACAATTATGGACGGGCTGCCGAGTGCCGACACAGAGGTAGCCACAGCCGTGAACTACCGCACTGTACTGTGTCTGCTGCTAATATATAGACTGGTTGATAAAGAGATAGTATACTCGTAACTAGTATGTATGTATAAAGAAAGAAAAAAAAACCACGGTTAGGTGGTATATACAATTATGGACGGGCTGCCGAGTGCCGACACAGAGGTAGCCACAGCCGTGAACTACCGCACTGTACTGTGTCTGCTGCTAATATAGACTGGTTGATAAAGAGATAGTATACTACTAATATTATATACTGGTGGTCAGGTCACTGGTCACTAGTCACACTGGCAGTGGCACTCCTGCAGCAAAAGTGTGCACTGTTTAATTTTAATATAATATTATGTACTCCTGGCTCCTGCTATAACCTATAACTGGCACTGCAGTAGTGCTCCCCAGTCTCCCCCACAATTATAAGCTGTGTGAGCTGAGCAGTCAGACAGATATATAATATATATATAGATGATGCAGCACACTGGCCTGAGCCTGAGCAGTGCACACAGATATGGTATGTGACTGACTGAGTCACTGTGTGTATCGCTTTTTTCAGGCAGAGAACGGATATATTAAATAAACTGCACTGTGTGTCTGGTGGTCACTCACTATATAATATATTATGTACTCCTGGCTCCTGCTATAACCTATAACTGGCACTGCAGTAGTGCTCCCCAGTCTCCCCCACAATTATAAGCTGTGTGAGCTGAGCAGTCAGACAGATATATATAATATTATATATAGATAATAGATGATGCAGCACACTGGCCTGAGCCTGAGCAGTGCACACAGATATGGTATGTGACTGAGTCACTGTGTGCTGTGTATCGCTTTTTTCAGGCAGAGAACGGATTATAAATAAAAGTGGTGGTCACTGGTCACTATCAGCAAAACTCTGCACTGTACACTACTGAGTACTCCTAATGCTCCCCAAAATTAGTAAATCAAGTGTCTCTCTAATCTATTCTAATTCTAAACGGAGAGGACGCCAGCCACGTCCTCTCCCTATCAATCTCAATGCACGTGTGAAAATGGCGGCGACGCGCGGCTCCTTATATAGAATCCGAGTCTCGCGATAGAATCCGAGCCTCGCGAGAATCCGACAGCGTCATGATGACGTTCGGGCGCGCTCGGGTTAACCGAGCAAGGCGGGAAGATCCGAGTCGCTCGGACCCGTGAAAAAAAAACATGAAGTTCTGGCGGGTTCGGATTCAGAGAAACCGAACCCGCTCATCTCTACTCATTAGTGACAGGTAGGAATATATTCCTCTATGCGTAGATATTTCAGTGTTTGTAAAAATGCATTTTTGCAATGGCTTTTTAAAAAAATAAAATAATGTCATGTCATGATTACTGCTTTGCTCATAGGATAGTATTATGAGAAATGATGACTGCTTATTCATAATAATATTTTCACCTCATAGCATGTTACATTTTAATTATATTTTGAAGGAATGGCTTGTTGGCAGGGTATGTGTATTATTATGGTAACATAGGATGGTTTTCCTGAGCTAGGTGGCATGGTCATAATAAGTTCTCTGTGGTCATTACATGGGATTGCTTTATTATATGGAGGTACAGTATAGGTATTTTGGTAATCTTGGGATTCTAGCATGTTAGCATTGTTTACATTAAGATTATTACTAATTAAATAATAAAATAACATAATTTGGATAATTAGAAGGGATATGTTCAGGATGCATAGTAAGTATGTGGGGACTGTTAGGGCTAGACCATGGGGGCAGGTTTATGTACTAGGGGGGGGGCTAGGCTGCAGTGGGGGGAGGGATTAAGGCTAGGCTGCGGAGAGGGGGGTTAGGTGTAGGTACCACTGGGGAGGGTTAGGCTTAGGCCGAGGGGGAGTTTAGGGTTAGGTAGTGGGGAGGTTAGATTTAGGCACCACCAGGGAAAGTTAGGGTTAGGCTGTGGGGGGAATGGTTAGAGTTAGGCATCAGGAAGGGGATAGAGGGGGAGGGGAAGTATACTTTCCAGACCCCTGTCGGTATTCTCACCATTGAGATGCTGCTTTCGGTCTTTTGACCACCGGCATACCGACCGCCGGTCATCTGTACCCATTGCAATTATAAGATTTAAAGAATTAATATGCATTTTTGTGGGGAACCGCATTGGTACTATCTGTATAGAAACTTAGAAAGCATCAGTTAATCTCCAATGTGCATCCATATAACAAAAATACTGTTTGTATTATTGCTAGGCACTATAAAATGTCTTCAAAGAGAAGTTCTTCTTCAGAAGACAACGGAGAGGAGGTGGCTAAAAAGAACACCTATAAAAGTGGCTCTGTAAAAAGATCGCAGGCTTTACAAAAGAGTCTGAGAGAAGCAGGAAATGCGCCAGGCCAACAGAAGCTATGGCAGCCAAAGGATATCACTGTGGAGTCAGTGGACTTAACAGTTCAAGATGTTCCTGAAGGAACACTACAACAGGAAGCTGCAGCATCAGTATCTAGTGCAGATGAAGGCCTATCTACTGTAATAAGTGAACCAGAATACTCAGGAGAAATATTGGTGGTGCCAGCAATGGCGGATCTAGACTTAACTTTTAGGGGGGGGCGGTTTAAGAATTATGACTCCTCCCCCTAATCATAGCCCCTCCCACTTAGTAATACCCTTCCCGTTCGCTTCTAAAATTTCCTATTGTTTGCCATTACTAATAAAATGTTGCCAGTTAGTGGAGAGAACCCTGCGCACTGGTGATACAGACTGGCGAATCGCCATTCCTTCCATCAGAGGTGGTAGAGGCTAAGACACTAGGGCAATTTAAATATGCATGGGATAGACATAAGGATATTCTTACAAAGAAATAAGGATCACATAAGGTTAGAGATAAAAATAATGTAAAAAAAAAAAAAGGGGCAGACTAGATGGGCCAAGTGGTTCTTATCTGCCGACAAATTCTGTTTCAACAGCACACGGATTGAGCCGAAATTCACATTATAGCACACTGAATGAGCCGTAATTCACATTATAGCACACTGAATGAGCCGTAATTCACATTATAGCACACTGAATGAGCCAAAATTCACATTATAGCACACTGAATGAGCCGAAATTCACATTATAGCACACTGAATGAGCCGAAATTCACATCGTAGCACACTGAATGAGCTGAAATTCACATTGTAGCACACTGAATGAGCTGAAATTCACATTATAGCACACTGAATGAGCCGAAATTCACATCATAGCACACTGAATGAGCCGAAATTCACATCGTAGCACACTGAATGAGCCGTAATTCACATTGTAGCACACTAAATGAGCCGTAATTCACATTATAGCACACTGAATGAGCCGTAATTCACATTATAGCACAGTGAATGAGCCGAAATTCACATCATAGCACACTGAATGAGCTGAAATTCACATTGTAGCACACTGAATGAGCCGTAATTCACATTATAGCACACTGAATGAGCCGAAATTCACATTATAGCACAGTGAATGAGCCGAAATTCACATCATAGCACACTGAATGAGCTGAAATTCACATTGTAGCACACTGAATGAGCTGAAATTCACATTGTAGCACACTGAATGAGCCGAAATTCACATCATAGCACACTGAATGAGCTGAAATTCACATTGTAGCACACTGAATGAGCCAAAATTCACATCGTAGCACACTGAATGAGACAAAATTCACATTATAGCAAGCAGAATGAGCCAAAATTCACATTATAGCACGCTGAATGAGCCGAAATTCACATTATAGCACACTGAATGAGCCAAAATTCACATTATAGCACGCAGAATGAGCCAAAATTCACATTATAGCACGCTGAATGAGCCAAAATTCACAATATAGCAAGCAGAATGAGCCAAAATTCACATTATAGCACGCTGAATGAGCCAAAATTCACATTATAGCACGCTGAATGAGCCAAAATTCACAATATAGCAAGCAGAATGAGCCAAAATTCACAATATAGCACACTGAATTAGGCAAAATAATGCAGGGACATAATGCAGGGAGAAGAGGGGGGAGAAATGGGACACAGGGGACACCCCCCCACCACCACCACCACCACCACCACCACCACCACACAGACACACACACACGAGACACCTACTCATAGATGGCACACACTGGAGGCCGGGTCCCGCCGCGTTATTGGGAACTGGTGGAGAGCGGTGCAGCGCGGCGGGGGACGAGGAGAGAGAGAGCGTCCTAACGCGCGTACAGGGAGGAGGGGGCGTGGTCAGAACAGAAGCTGCTGTACGCGCGTCAGGACGCTCTCTCTCTCCTCGTCCCCCGCCGCGCTGCACCGCTCTCCACCAGTTCCCAATACCGCGGCGGGACCCGGCCTCCATCCCGGTGGCGGTATATCTAGGGGGGGCGTTCGCCCTAATCGCCCCCCGCTAAATCCGCCACTGGGTGCCAGCATCACTGAAACCCATGGTGAAGATACCGGCAGTTCTACAGAAAGTGAAATATCCTTTTCACCTCTTCCATCTTCAGCTGAAAAATGTAATGTTTTTCATGCACCTGAAGCATTATGCAGTGTTTCTGTTAAGTTACATTTTATGAAAGCTCATCCTTTGCAGCCATCCTCAGATGCTACCCATACGCTGCCATTCCACGCACATAAGGTCTACTATCGACATGTACCTGGTGGAAGTGCCATTCAGAGGAAATGGCTGTCTTATTGTGTTGACAGCAAAAAAATCTTTTGTTCCACATGTATGGCATTTTGTAGTGTTCAAAAAAGTAATTTTATCTTTGGCTGGATGGTTAATAAAGACCATGTGAATAGCAGAGTTAGGGAACATGAGGAATCGAACCAGCATCAAGCAGCTGTTAATGCATATTTATCTGCAGAAAGAAAAAGTGACATAGAAACTTTAATTAATGTAAATTTAGCAAACAAAAAAAGAGAGATAGTACAGCACAATCGCATGGTAATCAGTCGATTGATTGCTATCATAAGCCACCCATGACTTTATTCCGACGAACTTAACATTTATAACTAGCTAGCTTATCACTAAGAAATAAACACACGGACACCAACTGCTAGATTTAAAGGTCAAACATATATTTATTGTTTGGTGACCTGTCGTTTAAACTAAGAAATTGGAGGATGGCGAGAAAAGGCGCTACCAACTCACCAGCACCAGTCAACTATAATAAACCATAAAATAGGAGGGGCCTCACAACCGCCTCCTTAACATAACCCGCACTGCGCAGGACTCACCCCCCTTACTTTAGCAGAGCCGTGGACGAACCCGCACGGGAACATCCGTAGTCCACCCGCAAGGGGAGGGCACACTCGCTGTTCAATCAAAAGGGGGTGCCCCACAGTGACCACTTATGTAACTTTTGACCGCTGGCTGGTAGCGACTTTCCGCCACAACAAGGATTTTAACAAAAACCGCAGACCGCCATCCAACCAAGAACAAAAGAGAAAACTCAACCAGTCAGTACTCTGAAAATACTTTCCAAAAACACCCCAATACCCGCAGGGGAAAGGTGAACACCGTCCTCCCTATAAAACTGTACATTGCGCATAACAAAAGCGGGTGCCTAACCACTAACCCTCCTATCGCCTGCACGTACACTGACACCGCGGAATTCACTTTCTTCCTCGCTTTCTCGATTGCAGAAAAACGAACGGCACCCCGCCAGTGAAAACGGGGCACCATGTCAGACCACACAACTATCACCTGGGGCCAGGATGCCCGCAACGCCACTAAGTCCGCTTTGATACTCAGAATGAGATCGATGCCTTTGACCCGCCCCATATCATTCCCCCCGAGGTGAATGACGATCCAGCCGGGCCGCCCCCACCTTCGCTCATGGCGAAACAGCAAGCGAAGTAACCCCATCCAACGCAAACCTCTAACTCCTAACCATCTAACTACCTTGTCCCCAAAAAATTCGCCTGTTCGCCCTGCCATAGGATGCCTCTCCGCCCAAAAAATAAAAGAATGGCCAATAAGCCAAATCTGATCCGAGACGTCCAAAGTAGCTGCAAAAGAAAATTCCTACCGTCAGACACCATAACCTACCGAAAACAATAAAGAAACTTGCATTTAAAGAACCCGAGTGAAGGAGAAAACTCAAAAAACCTCCCGTGAACCATGTGTGAATGCCAATTGTAATTCGGTCCCCTCGGAGGAAAATTTAAAAATTCACTTCACACCCTCCATTCCTGAACGCTAGCCGTTCAAGAACCGACGGGTAAAACACGTTTCCGGGTTCGCGCAACAGGCGCATAATAAAAAACACTTAACACATTCCATAAACCAGGCGCAAGCCTGGCCAACTGAGACCGGGCTTCCTTACCCAAGATGGTATCCAGCCCGCATAGGCAAGACCCACTCACCGGGGCGGGCCTTAGTCAACGATTTTCCACAG
Organism: Pseudophryne corroboree; assembly: GCF_028390025.1. Lineage (NCBI taxonomy): Eukaryota > Metazoa > Chordata > Amphibia > Anura > Myobatrachidae > Pseudophryne > Pseudophryne corroboree. The sequence goes on from NC_086451.1 coordinate 16,436,630, forward strand.
GAAGGGCGGCACCGATAGACCCCCAATCTTAGCATCAGGAACCAGCTCCCTAAACTTATCGAACTCAAAACGCGACAGTGCGTCAGCAATTCTATTGTCAACCCCCGGGACATGCGCAGCCGTGAAATGAATATTATGCCTCAAGCACTTAAGCACCAAATAGCGCAACAAGCGCAGCGCCTCCGGAGAGGACGAGCGCTGGTTATTAACAGCGTGCACGACGCCCAGATTGTCGCAGCGGAACACGATGCTCCTATCCGACAAGCTGGGCGCCCACAATTCGACCGCCACTATCAAGGAGAATAATTCCAAGAGCAGCAAGTTCTTTGTAAAACCTCGGGTAACCCATGCTGAAGGCCAGGGCGCGGCGCACCACTCTGTCCTGAAAAAAGCCCCAAAGCCCGAACCGCCAGCGGCATCGGTAAAAAGTTGCAACGCAGCGTTGGAACAACGCTCTGTTGGCCATAACACCTCCCGATTAAAAGAAACCAAAAAAGTGGACCAGACTCTCAAATCTTCCCTAATCTCGCGTGAAATGTAAACCGTATGGTGCGGTTTCCGAACCCCTGACATGGATCTCTCAAGTTTACGGCAGAAAACGCGACCCATGGGTATGATCCTGCACGCAAAATTAAAAGACCCAAGTAACGACTGAACCCGTTGTAATCTTACCCTACACTGAGGAGGCACTGCTCTATGAGACCCAGCAACTTGTGCACCTTATCGGCGGGCAGCCGGCAGCAACCGGCCTCCGAATCTATTTCAATGCCCAAATAGCTGAGACACACCGTGGGCCACTCGGTCTTATCCGAGGCCACGGGCACGCCTAGGCGCCCGAACAAATTCTGGGCTAAACCCAGAACATCTCCGCAAACCGATCCATCCCTTGGGCCCACGAAGAGAAAATCGTCTAGATAGTGGGCAACCCCCGGGTGGCCGGAGGCTGACACCACGCACCAATGTAAAAACGAACTGAATTTCTCAAAGTAGGCACAAGAAATGGAACACCCCATCGGCAAACACCTGTCTACGTAAAACCCACCCCCTAACCTGAACCCGAGGAAACGAAGGGAATCGGGGTGGATGGGCAGAAGGCGGAAAGCGGACTCAATGTCCAGCTTGGCCATGAGGGCGCCGGGATCGCCCTTTGGACTAACCGCAGGGCCTCATCAATAGATTGATAACGCACCCTGCAAGCTTCCTCTGGGATGGCGTTGTTAACCGATCCGCCACGGGGGTGTGATAAATGTTGAATGAGGCGGAATTGACCCTGAGCTTTCTTGGGAACCACCCCTAACGGAGAGATGCACAGCCGAGGTATTGGAGGGGACGGGAAAGGGCCGCACATGCGCCCCAACTTGATTTCAGCCTGTACCTTATGGGAGACCACTGAGGGGAAATCACGCGCGGATTTCAAATTGCGCCTGGATACCACGAGGTCCGAATCCGGGATGGGGAGCCTGAAACCGCTACGGAAACCGTCTAACAAAAACAACCCCGAATTGACGTCGGGGTAAGCACCCAACCATTTCGTCAATTCGGGGACGTTGATGGGGGAAAATGCCTTACTTTCCACTTCCAGGCACCTCGGCAGCGTCAGAGGGCCGGGAACAGGAAGGGGACGGGCAATCCTTGGCCGGGTGCCCACCGCCGCACACCTTGCAGGAGTGGCGAAAACGGCAGTTAGAACCCCGGGAACACTTGCCCTCGTTGAAAGCGAAGCATTTCCCTTTATTCCCCAGAGGCGGGCTCGGCCGAACACCCAAATCCGACTTACCGCCTTGGGCCTCATAAAGGGGCTTATTATGTTGAGTGACCTCCAACCAGACTTCAACGTCTTTGAACCCCAAGGGTAGTGTCGGGTTACCGTCCTGGTTACGACGGAATTTCTCGTCGTAATCCCGCCACGAGTAACCCTTGGAGGTCAAATACATTTCATGTACCAAGAACAAATACTTGACTGCGTTGTGATACTCTTTCGGTCTCGTCTCAGCGTAGCATGCTGTGAACACTAAAAACCCACGGAGCCACTGATGAAAATTGTGAAATGCATTCTCACCAATGCCCCCGACCTTCTTGGCCCTATCGTACGCCTTCCGCATGTCATCCGTAAGGGTGAACATGTTGACATATTTACCCTTCTTAATCTTCTCCCTCATCCGTTTACGTAAACCCCCAGTGACCGCAGTGTTTGCGCAGTGCACCATTTCCGTAAAACGCGGAGGGTCCTGCGTGACCGACGCAACCGTGCCCTTAGCCTGCCTATTCTTTTTGTGTAAGCGATGCGCAATGAGCCTAGCTAGTTTACGCGGGTGCCTGGGGGATCCGGAAGACCTAGTATCCGAAGAGGAGCTGGAAGAAGAACTATCAGAAGAAGAATTAACTTTCTCACCCGTTCCAGCAGGATCGCCCGCTTCTTCCGCCGCGGTGGCGGGGCCGGATGGCACCTCTTCGGGGACCCGAGATCCCCCCGCTGCGCCCGTTTCCACTCGTTCAGCCTCCTTCGCCGCTCCTGGCTGTGCTTCACCGGATGTAGCTGCTGCCGTGGCTCCATCTGATCCGCCCGGGGGAGAGACCCCCCTCGACCTACCGGCACCTAATGGGGAAACAGAAAGGGGGGAGGGGAGGCACAAAAGCGGCCGCCTCCGGGGGGGGAACCGGAGGTAGCGGAGGGGGGGAAGCAGCAAGGGGGGGCCGTGAACAGGGGGCGGGCCTGCCCAATGCCGCAGCGCCAGCTAATTCAACGGTTGCGCCAGACGCAGCAGGCCATGTGGCCGGGGAGGTGAAACTAGCGTGCCAATTGGACGGAGCCTGGGAAAACGGCACCGACCAATAAGGTGCCTGGGCGAGGGCCCCGGTGGCAAAACCGCCGGCGTAAGACCCCCGCCACTGAGAAAAACCCTGACCACTCGGCGTGGGCCAGGATGTCACCGAGCCCTGGGAGTGCGTGAACGCCCCCGGCAAGTAAGGGGACGAAAAAGGGGCACGACCCCCTCGGAAATCAGGTGACGCCCCGGACGTCATGACCGGGAATTGCAGTGCCCCAGACCAGGCCATGGACACCGAAGCGGCCGGTATGAAACCCGCGGTCGCAGTCTGATATGCGCCTCCCTGGGACGCAAATGAAGCAGCCATGGAAGTGTGACCCGACCCCATCTGCTGTACCACGAGCTGGCCAGCAGATGGCGTCGCTGTACCGGGCCACAGGCCACTAACTGGCGGCAGCAGGATCTGGGATACCGGGAGCGCCCCCGGGTAAATCCCCGATGCAAGCCCGCCCACCACCGACACTCCCCGGACCCCCGCAGGAGTGGAACCCGTGGGGACAGCGGGGGAAAAAAGGGCATCTACCCCACCCAAATGTGCCTGCGTAAAATTAGGCCCCGTCCCCCGAGCTGCCCCCGCAACTGATGGCAGGGAGACTATGTCCTGTAACAGCCATGCCCCCGCAGGGGAGCTGGCTGGTGAGAGCCCCGGCAGCACTAGCCCGCGTGCGGCGTCGCGGGACCCACTTGCCGTGTCATCGGACCCGCCCACCGCCGACGTGCGGCGTGCTGCCCGACTATCCATGGAGCCCGGAGCCCCGGCACGCGCGGCACTACGGCCGCGCCGGGTCCCGGAAGCGGCCGACGCATGAGGAGAAACGCCGCCCGGGGAGAGCAGCATCATGTCTGCAGCGGGCGGCGAAGCGGTGGGGGGTACAGCGCGCACGGGCGGCCGGCGGTAGCCAGCCGCTGCGAGAGGACGGGCGGCCTCAGCAAGACGACGGGGAGGGGGAGCAGAACGTCTAGGACGGGGCATAGCGCAGGGGAGTCATCTGGCACAAGTTTGAACAAAGCAGAGGGTGATAAGGTAATAAATTGACACTGCTGTACTGCACACTTACCACATCCAAGAAAAACTGGCAAGAGGAAGATGGCTGCCAAAACCCAGGACTATATACCCCTGTGTAGACTCCTCCTACAATATCCCTAATAGGCACCTATCGGTCACCTGACCACAACTGTCAATCACTAAGGCTAGCCCTGCCTATCCTCAACACATGTCAGAAAAAAATCAGTGTGCTTATGTGGCTTCGAGCCTATGCGGATCTCTGCCTGCCTACTATACATTGCTAAGCAATGCCTTGCTTACAGAGGGAAGGATGAGGCTGCTCATACATTACTGAATAGTCAAGTCAACCACGGTAACTTTCTCGAGTTAGTTCTGCTTTTGGGCAAATTTGATGCTGTTCTTGAAAAACAGATAGAGCAAGCAGTTGCAAAAAGCAAGGCCAGGAAAAGACGCCAACAAGAAAGTAAAGGAAGGGGTGGACTAGTAACCTTTTTAAGTAAAACAACAGTTAACAAGTTGATAATAATAATAATGGGAAATATGATAAAGCAGAAAATTAGCCAGTATGTAAAAGATGCTGTGAAATTCAGTGTGGAAATGGACAGTACACAGGATATTGGTGGAACAATGCAGCATTATATTAAGGTACACCAAAGATGGCATGGTTTCTGAAAGACTCTTTGGTCTTGTTGATGTAAAAAGCACAACTGGGGAAGCGTTATTTTCAGTTCTGAAGGAGCGACTAGAAATGTTTTCTCTGCCCATAAGTGACATTATTGGTTGCTCTTTTGATGGTGCTGCTAACATGAGTGGGTGCTACAATGGATTACAGGCACACATAAGAAGTGAATCCTGTAAGGCTGTCTACACCTGGTGTTATGCTCATATTCTCAATTTGGTAATTGTAGATATCACTCAATGTGTAACTCCAGTGAAGACGTTATTTGGGCTCTTAGAGAAAACAGCATGTTTTTTTTCCGAGTCTTACAAAAGATTGTCTGTGTGGAAAGAACAGGTCTCAAAACAAAGACATGGGCAGGAAAAACTTTCCAGACTAAAGAAAATTGGTGACACACGCTGGTGGAGCCTAGGACATTAAGTACAATTTTTGGGTCAGCTTCTGACCAATCTAATGAATTGTACAGCACTCTATTGCCTGGAGTACATTTCACTGTCTCCAGAGTTTGAAAGTAAAATCATTAGTGAGGCAGAGTACTTGCTCCATGGTTGGACAAGACACGAAACATTACTTGTCTCATTTCTGTTCATGCAGATCTTTGAAATTGTGACTCCTGTTTCAGATTATCTGCAGACTGCTGGCCTGGATATATTACAGGCTTGGCGAATGGTTGGCACTGCCAAGAGTCTGCTTCAAAAGCTTAGAACTCCATTTTCCAAACTAATTGTATTAGTGAATGCATTTACAGAAAAAGTGGATAGTTCTCTTGATGGGCTTTCTGTTAGTGCAGAAGTACAAAAAAGTCTGCCAGGAAAAAGGATAACTAGGAAAAAAATGATGCCTGGTGAGTTATCTCAAGATGAGCCTATAGAAGACCCCCTTATATGTTTTGAATTTCAGACATTCTATGTTGTACTTGATCAAGCAGTACAGAGTATTGATAGGTTTTCAAAAAATGAAGGCCTCATTCGGGATTTAACCTACTTTGACCCAAGGCAGTTTGCCCAAATGAAGCAGGGTCAGAGTGAGATCCTAATAGAAGCTTTGAGAACAGTTGCCGATTTGGCCGAGGTAGACATTGTTCAACTTAAAGTAGAACTAGTTAATTTTGTGCAGAATTATTCTGTGCTTAAAAATCCAGATTCTCCTCAGATAACAAGTGTTACTGAAGAAGAACTTGATGATGAGGACACAATGTCCTTGGATATGAAAAATAAGGCATGTGAAAACTGCCTGACCTGCTGCTACCGGCTCTTATATCATCACAATTTACACTCTGCAGCATATACGAATCTGTTTGTAGTTTACAAAACTCTTCTCACATTAGCTTGTACACAGGTATCTTGTGAAAGAGTTTTTTCCAAACTTAAAATAGTAAAAACTCGACTGAGATCAATGATAGGCCAGGAACTGCTAGAATTATTTCTGCTTCTCAACACTGAAAGGGACATTGCAGCCAGCTTCGTATTTGACGAGATCATTGACACATTTGCACACTCATCTTCCCTCCTCGAAAGGCTGCTTCTTTCATTTTTAATTGATTACCTATAATACTTCAACAATAACACTTAAGGTGGGTACACACTATTAGATATATCTGCAGATCAATTGATCTGCAGATATATCTATGGCCCTCATTCCGAGTTGTTCGCTCGGTAAAAATCTTCGCATCGCAGCGATTTTCCGCTTAATGCGCATGCGCAATGTCCGCACTGCGACTGCGCCAAGTAAATTTGCTATGCAGTTAGGAATTTTACTCACGGCTTTTTCATCGGTCTGGCGATCGTAATGTGATTGACAGGAAATGGGTGTTACTGGGCGGAAACAGGCCGTTTTATGGGCGTGTGTGAAAAAACGCTACCGTTTCCGGAAAAAACGCAGGAGTGGCTGGAGAAACGGGGGAGTGTCTGGGCAAACGCTGGGTATGTTTGTGACGTCAAACCAGGAACGACAAGCACTGAACTGATCGCAGATGCCGAGTAAGTCTGAAGCTACTCAGAAACTGCTACGAGGTGTGTAATCGCAATATTGCGAATACATCGTTCGCAATTTTAAGATGCTAAGATTCACTCCCAGTAGGCGGCGGCTTAGCATGAGCAAATCTGCTAAAATCCGCTTGCGAGCGAACAACTCGGAATGACCTCCTATGTACGGATCGGGCAGTGTGCTGTGCATACACACAGCCCGATCCGTCGGGGGACTGACGTCATGAACTGGGCGCGCCCGCCCAGTTCACCTGTCAATCACCGCCGGCCGCCGCAGCATGTGTACGGGCGGGCGGACGACCGCCCCGTACACACACAGCGACGCGCCAATATATCGTTAGACATATTGGCTGTCGGCTGTGCTGCGCGGCCGACGCGATACGTCTGTGAACGACGGAGTTCACAGACGTATCGCCCGTACACACTGGCCGACGGTCCCGCGATGTATCGGCCGTTCAAGAGAACGGCCGATACATCGACCAGTGTGTACGGGCCTTTAAGTGTGTGAAGGAGGCAGTATATGCCAGTATTTTGCTAGTCTGTGTAGTGAAGTACATGTTTGTTTACCATTATTTTAAACTCAGAACTGAAGTTTGAATATCGGGGAAAATTGATTCACATTTCCTTCTGTTTGCATTAAACATTCTTGGTCTTAAACTTCTTAAAAATGCCTTTATATCTGTGAGTTACAACAGTTATGATGGCTAATGTATGTGCTGACATTTAAACAGTGATATTTAATTTTCTGTTATTTATAATTATATTTTGCATTTATTCATGTTTGTCAGGATAAAGGTTGTTTACTGATTTGTTGTGCAGTGTGAAGTTCGAATATCCAAGAACTTGCGTTTTATTTTGTGTTTGCATCAAACGTTCTGTCTTAAATCTAAAAAAAAAAAAAATCAATACTGTACTGTGAATTACAACAGTTATCATTTGTGGTATCACTCAAACACTGAGGTTTAATTTTCTGTTATTTATAATTCTTTTATTTATTCATGCACATGCTTGTCCGTATAAAGGTTTACATATTTCTAAGGTTATTGCTATGTAGAGTTATGTTTCAATATCAAGGAACAGGATTTATATGTTTTGTGCTGTTTGTATCAAATGTTCTGTGTTGAAGTAAAGATACTGTATGTCCATAACTGTGAAATACAACAGCTATGATGGTTAATGTTGGCGAAATTCAAATGCTGCTGGTTCATTTTCTGTTATTTATAATATTTTTGTAGTAATTCATGCATATGTTTATCAGTATAAATAAAGTTTTTATATTGATTAATACACATTTCATCTCTAATTATTTTAACACCATTGTATCGGTGAAACTGGCCATATTTGAAAGGTACATTTTTTTTCATTATATACTATGCTAGGTGGCGCCTATAATGGCTGGCCACTCCTCTCTGAACAGGTGGCCACACCCCTTCCAGCATATGGCAACGCCCCTTAGTGGGCCCCTGTGATTGCATTTCCCTGGTGGGCCCTTTATGCCCCAGTCCGACACTGCCACCGCGTGTCATTCTGCCCAGAGGAGGATTCTTGTCACCTCTGACGTTGCAGCCCTGCTCTTCGTTCCGCCTTGTTGGTGTTATGACAACTAAGCTTCTGTGTGGGCACATGCAGGAAGAACCTGAAAGGAGGTCAGCTGAAGCCAGGTGAAAATTAAACCAGGTTTATTGCAGTGAAAGAACCGGTAAGATATCAGCATACAGAGAATGGACCCTTGATAAACATGGAACAGAATGCAATATTCCCAGATAATAGTAATGGCTTGATATTTAACAGGGAGTATGATTATGCTTGAATTTAGATACAGTCCAGATTAATTGCAGAGGTGAAAATGAACATGAAGAAATCCAGGTTTAAACAAAGCAGAGGGAAAATAACATACCAAAATGAAGTAACCAGGCTGGGGTGAAAACAGACTGCAAATAATAATTCAGGAATGCAGATATTGCTCCAGCAGGGCAAGAAGTTTCATAACAAGGCATAGGTGAAACTAGGCTCCAGGAAATGTCTCAGAAATGCAGGTATGGCAGAAGCAGGACAGGATAACTGGAGAGAGCCTAGTCACAATCCACATGGAACCACAATGATCTGCACATGAATGCTGGTGAGCTGGAGCTAAATAGCAGCACAAGGTGTTGGCCACAGCCGCTCACAATCAGGTAATCAACCTGCAGGGACAGAGTGTGCAACTGCCATTCAGACCTAAGGCAGCAAGTGAGACCCCTAGAGGCAGGAATGAGACATAATGCAAGGCAACACAAACACACAGACATTCCTAACATTTGGTTTATGTAGGCCACCGTGGTCACGTTGTCCGACTGCACCTGAACAGCCCGATCCTGTAGAAGGTGTGCTGCTTGAAGAAGGCCATTGTACACGGCTCTTAGCTCCAGGATGTTTATTGGAAGAAGGGATTCCTGACTTGACCACCTTCCTTGGAAGGTTTCCCCTTTAGTGACTGCTCCCCAACCTCTGAGACTTGCATCCATGGTCAGAAGTATCCAGTCCTGAACCCGAACCTGCGGCCCTCCAGAAGGTGAGGCAGTTGCAGCCACCAGAGGAGTGAAATCCTTGCTTTCGGCGACAGACGTATCCTCTGGTGCATGTGTAGGTGAGACCCTGACACTGGTCCAGGAGATCCAGCTGAAAGGACCGAGCATGAAACCTTCCGTACTGCAGAGCCTAGTAGGAAGCAACCATCTTCCCCAGAAGGCGGATGCACTGATGAACCAATACCCGGGTAGGGTTCAAGACATCCCGGACCATTGTTTGTATCACCAACGCTTTCTCCACTGGGAGAAACACCCTCTGTACCTCCGTGTCGAGTATCATCCCCAGGAAAGACAGCCTCCTTGTCGGCTCCAGATGAGACTTGGGAAGGTTCAGGATCCAACCATGCTCCCTGAGCAGATGCATCGTGAGAGCAATGGACCGTAACAACTTCTCCCTGGACGACGCCTTGATCAGCAGATCATCCAGATATGGAATTATGTTCACCCCCTGCTTGCGAAGGAGAACCATCATCTCTGCCATCACCTTGGTGAAGACCCTCGGTGCTGTGGAGAGACCGAATGGCAGTGCTTGAAAATGATAGTGATCGTCTAACAGTGCAAACCTGAGACAAGCCTGATGCAGTGACCAAATCGGAATGTGAAGGTCTGCATCCTTGATGTCCAGGGACAACAGGGACTCCCCCTCCGCCAGACCTGAGATCACCGCTCTCAGAGACTCCATTTTGAACTTAAACTCCTTTAGATAAGGGTTCAACGACTTCAAGTTCAAGATTGGCCTGACCGAACCATCCGGTTTCGGTACCACAAAAAGGTTAGAATAGTAACCCTTGTTCAGCTGATGAGGCAGAACTGGAACAATGACTTCTGGCATTACCAATTTTTTTATGGCGTCCAGAAGGACTTCCCTGTCTGCCGGCAAAGCCAGCAAGCCTGACTTGAAGAATCGGTGAGGTGGAAGAGTTTGAAACTCCAGCCTGTACCCCGGGACACAATATCCAGTACCCAGGGATCTAGGCTGGACGACATCCAGACGTGGCTGAAGTGTCGGAGTCTCGCTCCCACCTGACCGACCACCAGGCTGTGCGGTCCACCGTCATGCTGCGGATATTGAGGCACCAGAAGCAGGCTCCTGGTCCTGAGAACCTGCAGGTGCAGGTTTCTTGGATTTGGCTCTACCACTTCTAAAGAAGGTGTGAGCGGGTTTGTTCTTTCTAGTCCTAGCGGGACGAAAGGACTGTGACGTGTTGGGAGTAAATGGTTTCTTCGTAGCCGGTGCAGCTGAGGGAAGAGAAGGAGACTTACCCACGGTAACCGTGGCAAACCACGCATCCAGCGCCTCCCCATAAAGAGCCTGACCTGTATATGGTAGGTTCTCCACACATTTCCTGGACTCCGTGTCCGCAGACCCTTGGCGCAACCAGAGACCCCGGCGAGCCGAGACAGACATGGTGGAGATCCCCGCAGCCATGGAACCCAGATCCTTCATAGATTCTACCAGGAACCCTGCAGAATCCTGTATGTTACATAAAAATAACGTCGCCTTTATCCATCGTGGTCAAGTCCTCCTGCAGAGTGATTGGCCACTTTGCTATTGCTTTTGAAATCCATGCACAGGCAATAGTGGGCCGCAAGATCGCCCCCGTAGCCGTGTAAATGGATTTGAGCGTAGCATCAACCTTGCGATCCGCCTGGTCTTTCAACGCGGTGGATCCCAGGACAGGCAAGACCACCTGCTTTGACAGTCTGGAGACAGACGCGTCAACTATAGGTGGGGTCTACCATTTTTTCCTATCATCCTCTGGGAAGGGAAAAGCAACCAGAACCCTTTTAGAGATCTGGATTTTTTTCTCCGGGTTTTCCCAGGATTTTTCAAATATAGCATTTAATTCCTTAGATGCCGGGAAGGTGAGAGGGGCTTTCTTACTATCCGTGAAAAAAAGCCTCCTCAACTTGCTCAGGGGTTGTGTCAGCAATGTTCAACACATCCCGCATGGCCTCAATCATCAACTGCACCCCCATGGCAAGCGATGCCGTCCCCCTCGACACATCCCCATCATCGTCTGCCGTGTCAGAATCGGTATCCGTGTCATCCTGCGTAATGTGGGCAAGATTACGTTTATGAAAATGCACCGCAGGGGACCCCGAGGGAACAGGACCGGACCATACTGCCATGGAGGACTGTAATACCTGAGTAGCAGTTTCAGTCCTAGCAACCCTTTCAGAAATCTGAGAAATAGTCCCCCTAAGAGAGGCTAACCACTCCGGTTCCCTAGCCGGGATCTGCGCCACAACAGTGCAATCCTGATTACATGGGATGGGATCTTCCTGAGAAGAGATATCCTCTGCAGCATATGAGACCCAGTCTCTAGACATGTTTGCTTGCACACCCCACATACACACAGGGTAAAGGGTAGACAGAGTTCCCCCCCCCCTCCCCAAGAATGGCAGAGAGACACAGAGATTGGAGCCTACCCCCACACAGCGCTATATAAGAATAGGGAGACCATTACCAGCGCTGACTGTGTGCCTTAATACTGGTGACACAGTCTTGCACAGCCTTCCCCCCCTTCTACAACCCCCTGGTACCGTACAGATAGCTGGAGGTGCTCTGGAGGGACTGATCTTCCACTGGCAGCGTGTCTGCAGGCAGGAAAATGGCGCTGAACGCTGCTGGGTCCGCTTCGAGGAGAAGCTCCGCCCCCTTAATGGCGCTGTCTTCCCGCACTTCTGTAGATTATACTGGCCTGAGGAATTTGTGCTGGCTGAGATCCGAGGACCCCGACAGGCTGACTGGTCAGTGTAGGGTTAAGGCGCCGGCTCAGGGCACCCTTCACAGCGCCGCACCAAGTACCGCTGAGCCCCCCGGAGCGCAGTTAGTACTACGCTCCTACCCTGTAGCCGCCATCTTCACATCAGCTCCCTGCTTGTTAGGGAGCCGATGACTCACTCGTCACATCTCCAGCTCTGCAAGGGGGTGGAGGTCACTACTGTGGAATATTATTGTGCTATTGGAGAGAGCTGTGATATACTTATATACAAGGCATTTACCTACATGTGCAAAAAATCATCAATCCTCTATTTTGGAAAATACCTGTATTATTTGAGAGAATTGTCCAGCAAAACATTTCTTAGTGTTATTTGGAAAACTGGCGAGCATAATCTTCAGTAGAGATTGCCTGTGCTATCCTGAAGATCTGGCATGCTGTTTTCTGTATAGTTTTAGTGCAGTCTGAGGTGTCCTGTTCCCTTTAATTATATGTGTCTATGATCTTGAGCTTACGCTATGTAGGCCCACCCAGGTACAGACCAGGCCGTTATCGGCACGACAAATTGCGCATATTGGGGGTCATTCCGAGTTAATCACTCGCTAGCAGATTTTCGCTGCAATGAAAACGCTAAGCAGCCGCCCACTAGGAGTGTATCTTAGCTTAGCAGAAGTGCAAACGAAAGAATCGCAGAGCGGCTACAAAAATATTTTGTGCAGTTTTAGAGTAGCTCCAGACCTACTCAGCGCTTGCGATCACTTCAGACCATTTAGTTCCGGATTTGACGTCACAAACACGCCCTGCGTTCGGCCAGCCACGCCTACGTTTTTCCTGGCATGCCTGCGTTTTTCCGAACACTCCCTGAAAACGGTCAGTTGCCACCCAGAAACGCCCACTTCATGTCAATCACTTTGCGGCCAGCAGTGCGACTGAAATGCATCGCTCATAGGTGAGAGAGTCATTAGAGTGTCGCTGGCCATTGGCTCAGGACATCTATTAGCTGGCTGGAGACTAGTGATGAGCGGGTTCGGTTTCTCGGAAACCGAACCCCCCCGAACTTCACCCTTTTTACACGGGTCCGAGGCAGGTTCGAACCTTCCCGCCTTGCTCGGCTAACCCGAGCGCGCCCGAACGTCATCATCCCGCTGTCGGATTCTCGCGAGATTCGGATTCTATATAAGCAGCCGCGCGTCGCCGCCATTTTCACTCGTGCATTGGAGATGATAGGGAGAGGACGTGGCTGGCGTCCTCTCCGTTTATTGTAGAAGTTGATTGGTTTACTTTATTTCTTATTTGTGGGGAGGACTGGGGAGCAGCTGTTAGGAGGAGTACAGTGCAGAGTTTTGCTGATAAGTGACCACCAGTTTTTATCCGTTCTCTGCCTGAAAAAAACGCTCCATACCATATCTGTGCTCAGTGTGCTGCATAATATATCTGTGCGCACACTGCTTAATTGAGGGGACTGGGGAGCAGCTGTATTATATAGCAGGAGTACAGTGCAGAGTTTTGCTGACAGTGACCACCAGTATACGTTGTCTGCCTGAAAAACACTCCATATCTGTGCTCAGTGTGCTGCTTTATTGTGGGGACTGGGGACCACCAGTATAATTAATATTATATAGGAGGAGTACAGTGCAGAGTTTTGCTGACACAGTGACCACCAGTATATATAGCAGTACGGTACGGAAGGCCACTGCTGTACCTACCTCTGTGTCGTCATTCATTAAGTATACTATCCATCTACATTCTATACCTGTGGTGCATTTTAGTTTTGCAGTTTGCTGACACAGTGACCACCAGTATACTATGTCAAAGTCAAAAATATTACATAGAGAGACCATATAAACTGCACACATATAAGCCGCTATACTTGCAAATATGCGCAGCGAGCACAGCAAACACCAGACATCATGGAGATATAGAATTGGCTGATGAATTGATGTCATGAATACGTATCATTTGAACAGAACCAGGTGTGCCCATCATGTTTGGTATTGAAGCAAGCAGAATGATGTGTGGGTTAGTTTGATGCTGGTTGTGAAGTTGTGGGACATTGCAGCAGATAGATATGATTATATGTATAAAAGCTAAGATCATATTGTTAGAACAATGGATGCTCAAGACAACCTTTTACTAAGTTTTCAGGGCTGAACCTGATTAGCATATACAAAGAGAATAGTGACTCAATACAAAGGAGAAAGAAAGACCCCTCCCCCAGGTACTGGTCAAACAGGAAGGTAGTGGTCAGGTGTGGCCTCAGAGAACAGATGTAATGTAGCTACACTCACACACACACACACACAGCTACCTGGCACCCAGCAGCATGGCGGCTAAATCCCCAGGACATCCTCCAAACTAAAGGCTAAGTATTGAACTTCACATGGCTAGATAAGGAAACAGACAGATTGCTTTCTGGTTTAAATAGGATATTGTAACTTGGTTGTGTGATTGTTGGGTGTTTGTGGATACTCTGTGAAGTCTGTGATGAATTGGAACAGTATACCATCTGTAGCATAGTATTTGTGGTATTTGTTTGCCTATGGAGATTTAAAATAGATTGTGCTGGTTAGTTATACTATATATCCTGTTAATCATAAATACCACCATGCAGTTACGTTTGTGTTAATTACATTGTGATCTGGTCTTGTGATGAATATGCTCTGGTTATTGAGATACTGAAGTTGTTTGGGATGTGAAATTATGAGATGGTTCTAGGAAGTTGGATTACATTGTGAAAGGTGATTTAGATGGTTTGGAATTGTAAAATCAGAACATATGCATTGTTTTGAGGCTTGGACATTTTGGAATAACATGGAGTCTTGTGTCTCCTGCTATGTGATTGTGGTGTAGTAGAGAGTGCCATGTGTTTGGACCTGCAAATCTAAAATGGCTGCTGCTGGATGTCTTCCCCTCCCCCTTTCAGCCATGTGGTGTGGTCTTTAGAATCAAGTGGAGGTTTCCCAAAATGGAGTCTAGCTTCTGTCCCATGATATAGGGACAGCCAGTATGAGTAAGCCCAAGTATTTCATCAGCATTGACTAACTGCGCAGCGATTGTTCCTCACATGTGTAAGCTTCTCTGCAATCATGTTGTCTTACTGTGAGCCATTTCTCTCATATCTCTCTCTCTCTCTCTCTCTCTCTCTCTCTCTCTCCCTTCTCTTTTTCTCCCATATCTCCCCTTTGACTAGTATTGCATTGTATTGTATTAGATTGGTATTGTATTGTATTTCTAGTGTAGCTATTTTGGTTAGGAAGTATCTGTTATATTGTAGTGTATCATTTGTACTGTTATTCCCTTTTACAAGTATATTAGATATAATACAGTTAATAGGCTTTGGACCCTAAACCAGTATCTGTGTATTGTCTATAGTTTTAAGTGTTCACTTGAGCGTCGGTGACGCTCAAGCAGCTTTGTAGTTAGTCAGGTTACACAAGGTTGCACTTACACCCTGTATTCACATTAAGGTATTCTGTGTATTTCATTGATAAGGTTTAGACATAAAGGTATAGCGTTGTGAGCGTCTGCGCCGCTGGTGATCTCCTCGTGGTCTCGAGCGTCCGCTACGCCATAGCAAATCAGTACTCTAGTCATAGCCAACAACGTGCTGTCCTGTGATCTCTGGGCCGTGAGCGAACGTGACGCGTGAGCGTCTCGCCTACGGCTGAGCGATCGTTACGCAACCAGCGTACCCATACGGTACTTCTTAAGTAAACAGCGTACAGTGTTCTTAGACTTCATAAAGGGTTGTTTATACGACAAAGGAATTTAGCATTGTCAACTATATATAGCAGTACGGAAGGCCACTGCTGTACCTACCTCTGTGTCATCAAGTATACTATCCATCCATACCTGTGGTGCATTTCAGTTGTGCGCAGTAAATATAGTAGTAGGCCATTGCTATTGATACTGGCATATAATTCCACACATTAAAAAATAGAGAACAAAAATGTGGAGGTTAAAATAGGGAAAGATCAAGATCCACTTCCACCTCGTGCTGAAGCTGCTGCCACTAGTCATGGCCGAGACGATGAAATGCAATCAACGTCGTCTGCCAAGGAGGCCGATGCCCAATGTCATAGTAGAGAGCATGTAAAATCCAAAAAAACAAAAGTTCAGTGAAATGACCCAAAAATCAAAATTAAAATCGTCTGAGGAGAAGCGTAAACTTGCCAATATGCCATTTACGACACGGAGTGGCAAGGAATGGCTGAGGCCCTGGCCTATGTTCATGGCTAGTGGTTCAGCTTCACATGAGGATGGAAGCACTCATCCTCTCGCTAGGAAAATGAAAAGACTTAAGCTGGCAAAAGCACAGCAAAGAACTGTGCGTTCTTCTAAATCACAAATACCCAAGGAGAGTCCAATTGTGTTGTTGCGATGCCTGACCTTCCCAACACTGGACGGGAAGAGCTTGCGCCTTCCACCATTTGCACGCCCCCTGCAAGTGCTGGAAGGAGCACCCGCAGTCCAGTTCCTGATAGTCAAATTGAAGATGTCACTGTTGAAGTACACCAGGATGAGGATATGGGTGTTGCTGGCACTGGGGAGGAAATTGACAAGGAGGATTCTGATGGTGAGGTGGTTTGTTTAAGTCAGGCACCCGGGGAGACACCTGTTGTCCGTGGGACGAATATGGCCATTGACATGCCTGGTCAAAATACAAAAAAAATCACCTCTTCGGTGTGGAATTATTTCAACACAAATGCGGACAACAGGTGTCAAGCCGTGTGTTGCCTTTGTCAAGCTGTAATAAGTAGGGGTAAGGACGTTAACCACCTCGGAACATCCTCCCTTATACGTCACCTGCAGCGCATTCATCATAAGTCAGTGACAAGTTCAAAAACTTTGGGTGACAGCCGAAGCAGTCCACTGACCACTAAATCCCTTCCTCTTGTAACCAAGCTCCTGCAAACCACACCACCAACTCCCTCAGTGTCAATTTCCTCCTTACCCAGGAAAGCCAATAGTCCTGCAGGCCATGTCACTGGCAAGTCTGACGAGTCCTCTCCTGCCTGGGATTCCTCCGATGCATCCTTGAGTGTAACGCCTACTGCTGCTGGCGCTGCTGTTGTTGCTGCTGGGAGTCGATTGTCATCCCAGAGGGGAAGTCGGAAGACCACTTGTACTACTTCCAGTAAGCAATTGACTGTCCAACAGTCCTTTGCGAGGAAGATGAAATATCACAGCAGTCATCCTGCTGCAAAGCAGATAACTCAGGCCTTGGCAGCCTGGGCGGTGAGAAACGTGCGTCCGGTATCCATCGTTAATTCAGAGGCAACTATAGACTTGATTGAGGTACTGTGTCCCCGGTACCAAATACCATCTAGGTTCCATTTCTCTAGGCAGGCGATACCGAAAATGTACACAGACCTCAGAAAAAGACTCACCAGTGTCCTAAAAAATGCAGTTGTACCCAATGTCCACTTAACCACGGACATGTGGACAAGTGGAGCAGGGCAGACTCAGGACTATATGACTGTGACAGCCCATTGGGTAGATGTATTGCCTCCTGCAGAAAGAACAGCAGCGGCGGCACCAGTAGCAGCATCTCGCAAACGCCAACTCGTTCCTAGGCAGGCTACGCTTTGTATCACCGCTTTCCATAAGAGGCACACAGCTGACAACCTCTTACGGGAACTGAGGAAGATCATCGCAGAATGGCTTACCCCAACTGGACTCTCCTGGGGATTTGTGACATCGGACAACGCCAGCAATATTGTGCGTGCATTACATCTGGGCAAATTCCAGCACGTCCCATGTTTTGCACATACATTGAATTTGGTGGTGCAGAATTATTTAAAAAACGACAGGGGCGTGCAAGAGATGCTGTCGGTGGCCCGAAGAATTGCGGGACACTTTCGGCATTCAGGCACCGCGTACAGAAGACTGGAGCACCACCAAACATTCCTGAACCTGCCCTGCCATCATCTAAAGCAAGAGGTGGTAACGAGGTGGAATTCAACCCTCTTTATGCTTCAGAGGATGGAGGAGCAGCAAAAGGCCATTCAAGCCTATACATCTGCCCACGATATAGGCAAAGGAGGGGGAATGCACCTGACTCAAGCGCAGTGGAGAATGATTTCAACGTTGTGCAAGGTTCTGCAACCCTTTGAACTTGCCACACGTGAAGTCAGTTCAGACACTGCCAGCCTGAGTCAGGTCATTCCCCTCATCAGGCTTTTGCAGAAGAAGCTGGAGACATTGAAGGAGGAGCTAAAACAGAGCGATTCCGCTAGGCATGTGGGACTTGTGGATGGAGCCCTTAATTCGCTTAACCAGGATTCACGGGTGGTCAATCTGTTGAAATCAGAGCACTACATTTTGTCCACCGTGCTCGATCCTAGATTTAAAACCTACGTTGTATCTCTCTTTCCGGCAGAAACAAGTCTGCAGAGGTTCAAAGACCTGCTGGTGAGAAAATTGTCAAGTCAAGCGGAACGTGACCCGTCAACAGCTCCTCCTTCACATTCTCCCGCAACTGGGGGTGCGAGGAAAAGGCTAAGAATTACGAGCCCACCCGCTGGCGGTGATGCAGGGAAGTCTGGAGCGAGTGCTGACATCTGGTCCGGACTGAAGGACCTGCCAACGATTACTGACATGTCGTCTACTGTCACTGCATATGATTCTCTCACCATTGAAAGAATGGTGGAGGATTATATGAGTGACCGCATCCAAGTAGCCACGTCAGACAGTCCGTACATATACTGGCAGGAAAAAGAGGCAATTTGGAGGCCCTTGCACAAACTGGCTTTATTCTACCTAAGTTGCCCTCCCTCCAGTGTGCTGTGTACTCCGAAAGAGTGTTTAGTGCAGCCGCTCACCTTGTCAGCAATCGGCGTACGAGGTTACTTCCAGAAAATGTGGAGAAGATGATGTTCATCAAAATGAATTATAATCAATTCCTCCGTGGAGACATTCACCAGCAGCAATTGCCTCCAGAAAGTACACGGGGACCTGAGATGGTGGATTCCAGTGGGGACGAATTAATAATCTGTGAGGAGGGGGATGTACACAGTGAAAGGGGTGAGGAATCGGAGGATGATGATGAGGTGGACATCTTGCCTCTGTAGAGCCAGTTTGTGCAAGGAGAGATTGATTGCTGTTTGGGGACAATTTTTTTGAAGTGCCATCCTGCCTGACACTGCAGTGCCACTCCTAGATGAGCCAGGTGTTTGTGTCGCCCACTTGTGTCGCTTAGCTTAGTCACACAGCCACCTTGGTGCGCCTCTTTTTTTCTTTGCATCATGTGCTGTTTGGGGACAATTTTTTTGAAGTGCCATCCTGCCTGACACTGCAGTGCCACTCCTAGATGGGCCAGGTGTTTGTGTCGGCCACTTGTGTCGCTTAGCTTAGCCATCCAGCGACCTTGGTGCGCCTCTTTTTTTCTTTGCATCATGTGCTGTTTGGGGACAATTTTTTTGAAGTGCCATCCTGCCTGACACTGCAGTGCCACTCCTAGATGGGCCAGGTGTTTGTGTCGGCCACTTGTGTCGCTTAGCTTAGTCACACAGCGACCTTGGTGCGCCTCTTTTTTTCTTTGCATCATGTGCTGTTTGGGGACTATTTTTTTGAAGTGCCATCCTGCCTGACACTGCAGTGCCACTCCTAGATGGGCCAGGTGTTTGTGTCGGCCACTTGTGTCGCTTAGCTTAGCCATCCAGCGACCTCGGTGCAAATTGTAGGACTTAAAATAATATTGTGAGGTGTGAGGTGTTCAGAATAGACTGGAAATGAGTGGAAATTATGGTAATTGAGGTTAATAATACTATGGGATCAAAATGACCCCCAAATTCTATGATTTAAGCTGTTTTTTAGGGTTTTTTGAAAAAAACACCCGAATCCAAAACACACCCGAATCCGACAAAAAATTTTCGGTGAGGTTTTGCCAAAACGCGTCCGAATCCAAAACACGGCCACGGAACCGAATTCAAAACCAAAACCCGAAAAATGTCCGGTGCACATCACTACCAGTGGAGACACGTCATTTGAATGGGCTGCTTTAGTTTAGATGGTTCCAGTTCCAGTGTGTAGCACTACTACACTAACGGGCACCATATGCCTCCACAGGCCGGCAGCCCTGTCCTAGAGAGGGGAGCGTAGACTCAGGTGAGCACCTAGAGAAGATCTGAGTGTCCAATGACGTGACTGAGTGGACCGGGGATCCATTTGCAGTAAATAAATACTTTTGGCAACTCTGCGGTTCCGGAGTGTGAGGGTGTAAGCTTGAAATCCAAGTTACAGTTCTTCAGGAAATTCCTAATATAAAGTACGGTCTCCCATACACTGTTCCTAGAAAGCCTCGTTCTTCTCACACCCTTTCCACTCCTTCTCTTATGTCCAGTCCTTGTCACCATAGAGCCCTCAACAAGTTACTTGTGTAAGGGCCTGATTTTGAGTTGCACGTAGAAGCACACGCGGCGGTCGCCCATCTTCCTGGTTATGCAAATGCTGCTACAAACTCCTCCCCTTGTTTACATCCGTGCGGCCGAATGTGCAAGGACTAAGATGCCCACTGTCAGCGCTCACTGTAATACAGTTCGGTGCAATCTAATACGCCGCACATGCGTAGTACGAGTCTGGCGCATGCACCAGGTACCAGCCATCGTTAGGAGGAATTCAATTGTTCTATCGCACCAGATCTCCTGTCTAAAGTGACGGGAGAATACTGGGCGATATTCAATTGTTATTTTTTATTGCGCATATTGCGCCCATAAGTGTCGGGTTTAGCCGCGGAAATTGGCTAAACTGTACCAAACTAATGGGCGCAATGTGAAAAGTTGCCACCTCCGGAGGGCTGTGAGTTGATCGCGCCTGAATCAAGCAACAATTGAATTGCTCCATTGGGTGCCATCTAGTGGCAGCTGTTGAGAATAACAAATGAACTCCCACCTTTGTGCACTTTTCCCGGTTGCGTCAGGACCTCAGTCAGGCCCAGTATGCTGGTATACAGATGTGTGAAAAAAAATAAAAATTTTTATTGAAGCATCAATATTCCAATTTTAAATCATTGTGACAAATCATAAGAAAGTTTTCAGTACTGTAGGAAATCAACATGCATTAACATGAAATATGAGACCTCTTCATACTGTTAAATAATATAATGTCACAGTAATGAGGTACTGTATATATATATATATATATATATATCTCCTATATAATAGCCCTATTCTGTGACCTTGTGATTCATTTGCTAACGCTGGGCGGAGTCACAACAGTGGGCGGAGTTATTCAAATGAGTCACAGAGATCTGGCCAAATCTACAGGAGACTAGGAGCAGAAGCAGATAGCATGGGCATTGGGCATGACACAGGCAGGGGTGCAGACCTCCCAGCTTTCTGCAGGAGCTTTCTCCAGGTAGAAGGAGGGAAACACACTCGGCGAAAAGGGGGCGTGGCTTCACGGGAGGGTCCCCGTTTTCGTCAGTGAGGGGGCATGCCCAGCGCTCTGTGAGCTGCTGGCATGCTCCCAGGGGCTGATTATGAGTCCGGGGGGCCCAGGGCACTTGATACAGGGGAGCCCTATCTCATTGCTGTGCCTGCTGGGGGCGTGGTCTAATTGCGCCCCTCGCGGCCACGCCCCTTTATGCAAATTCCGATTTTTATTTTTATTTTTTAAATGGGATTTTGGCCCCTCAGCTAGGGCTAAATCCAGAGGAGGTGGTCGCTCCCCCTACACACCCGCACAGGCAGAAGAAAGCAGGGAGACTGCTGCCTCCCTGCAACACCACAGACCTGCCTATATGCAGCAGCGTGTGCTGACTGTAGCACAATGCTGCCGCTGTTGCTGGCAGGACGGGGGGGGAGCTTCTGAGCTGGGACAGAGCTACTCCAGCCGGGGGGCCCCCTAAAACTGTGGGGCCAACGGTACGTATCCCCTGGCCACCCCCCCCCCCCCCCTTAATCCGGCTCTGCTGCTGGAACCCCCCCCCCGTAATCCGTACCCCCTGATGCCCCCTCTCCCTCTGTCTCCACTATTCACCGCTGCTCTGCTAAGCAGAACAGCGAGTACAGGAGCTTTCCAACTGCCCCCCCCCCCCCCACCGCCGGACACTGCGACCCGCGGGTGGGACAGCGGGACAGACCCCAAAAAATGGGATTGTCCCGTGAAAATCGGGACATTTGGGAGGTATGGGGGTGTGTGAGGGGTATGTCATACAGACAGACGGGCACCGGTTCACTGTGTGCTTGACCCCCCACATCGGCATACTCAGCAGGGTCTCTCTGGTGCAGAGGAGCGTCACTTTCTGGCACACTCCACGCTTCTTAGCTGCAGTTTAGTGGGGCACCTGCCGCTGTGCAGGTTCCATACTGCCTCTGTTATCTCCAGCCCCGGCAACCCCACCGCTAGCTGCAGCGCAGCCACCCGCAGTGGAGTGCGCCCAGCTCATTCACACACTTTAGCTGGCGGGTAGCGCTGCAGAAATCCGAGCTGCTTGCAGGCTCTGACCCACTCCTCCCTCCAGCCGCAGCGTCTCCTGGGAGCTAACCAGTCACTCCCAGCCTCCCCTTACCACAGTGCCCGGAAGCCGTGAGGTCCGCGCCACGTGCATGCTATGACCCCCTCCTCCCTCCAGCCGCAGCATCTCCTGGGGGCTAACCAGTCATTTCCAGTCTCACCTTACCACAGTGCCCGGCAGCTGCGCGAGGTCTGCGGTGTGTGACTGAGGAGGGGGGGAGGGATGCGGACGGGCAGAGGAAGCAGGACTCCAGCCTGAGAGAGTCAGCCATGCCAAGTCTCCAGCAGCAGCAGATCCCAACAGGTTGGAGTGGAACAGCAGCAGCCAGCAGCCGTGACTCCGGTAAGACACATCTGTCTGTCACCACTGTTTTGTCCCTAATACCAATCTCTCCCGTGCCCTGTGTTCTGTCATGTCCCTGTCACCCCTGGCCTTGCCCTGCCACCCTTATCCTGGCCCTTTCACCCTTATCCTGGCCCTGTTACCCTTATGCTGGCCCTGTTACCCCTATCCTGGCCCTGTCACCCCTGTGCTTGCCCTGTCAACCCTATACTGGCCCCGTCACCCCTGTCCTGGTCCTGCCGCCCCTACCCTGGCCCTGTCACCCCTATCCTGTCCCTATCATTTCTGTCCTGGCCCTGTCACCCCTGTCCTGGCCCCGTCACCCCTGTCCTGGCCCCGTCACCCCTGTCCTGGCACCGCCACCCCTGTCCTGGCCCCGTCAACCCTGTTCTGACCCTGTCACCCCTGTCCTGGCCCTGTTACTGCATACCCTCCAACTACCTTTTATGGCATGTACAGTACCCGCAGCGCCTCCAGACCTCTCCCCAATGCACTACACCTCCGCACCTTCCCCTCCACCACATGCGGCACTCCACCCCTCCCCCACATGCTGTGCCTCCAGACCCCCTACACCACCCGTGGCTCCCACTCCTCCACCCCTTCACCACCCACAGCACCTCCAGGCCCCTTCCACCATTCACCCCCCTTATACGTCTCCCCCCACACCTGCCCCCCTCCACCCGCAGCATCTGCAGACACCCTCCTCCATCAGCGGTCCCCCCCTCACCCACCCCTCCCCCACCAATGGCACCCCCGCACCTGCCCCTCCACCACCTGCAGCACCTCCGGACCTCCTTTCCCATCCGCCGCGACACCCGTACCTGCCCCTACCCTACCCATGGTGCCTGCGGTCCCCTACCCAACCCCCGGCACACCCATCCCACAGCACCTCCGGAACCCTTCACCCATCCACAACATCCCCACACCTGCCCCTCTCCCACCCGTGCCACCCCTGCCCCTCCCCCACCTGCAGTGCCTCCGGACCCCTCCCCCATCTGCATCCCCCACTCCTCTGCCCCTCCCCCACGCGCAGCACCTCCCGAACCTTCCCCATCCGGGACCCACCCCCACTTCTGCCTCCCCTCCACCCGCAGCATCTACAGACACCATCCGCAGTCCCCCCCGCACCCGCTACATTCTGTACATCGTGCCCTGCAGGTGCTGTTCATGCCGTCGCAAGGGGCTGCGCCTCCTTCACCATCGCACGCCCTTTCATTGTGCAATATTTAACCACTAACAAAGGAATGCAGGTAATACTCCATATAATACAAATATTAAACCCCAGAAAGGCATGCACGGGTTAAGGGGGCGTAGCCCCTTGCGACGGTGTGAAGAGCGCCCGTAGGGCGCGATGAAGCACCTAGTATATATATACATATGCACATACTATATTTGAACAAAATCAGGATAATTACAATCATAGTCAATATTTGCTGTGCCACCAGTGCCCCGACGTTTGCCGCCATGCGATGTGCGGGCATTGGGAGGAAGCATGCCAAACAGAGCCCATTTAGGTGTCATAGGGATATAATTAACCAAATTATCAATTGAATATTTTCTGACCTGAATCCAAAAACTTCGGATTATGGGGCAATCCTAAAGACAATGAAATAAATCTGCTGAATTACCGTCATATTTGTAACAATTGGAATTTGGTGAATCCCCTATCAAGAATCTTCTATTTGGAGATAAATAAGCTCGATGTAAAATGTTCAAGAACATAGCTATATATGGAGAGTAAGGTAATAGAGTACATGCCTTGGCATGAGAACGCAGTATATCGTTTGAAGATACATTAGGAAGTTGGGAGAGCCACGGGGTTAGGTTCTTATCAGACTTATCTGATATAAATAAATACCTGACGTATGCAGTTATATGTTAAGGAAATAGCTTTTTCTCTAACGTCCTAGAGGATGCTGGGGACTCCGTAAGGACCATGGGGATAGACGGGCTCCGCAGGAGACATGGGCACTTTAAGAAAGAATTTAGTTCCTGGTGTGCACTGGCTCCTCCCTCTATGCCCCTCCTCCAGACCTCAGTTTGATACTGTGCCCAGAGGAGCTGGGTGCTTTTCAGTCAGCTCTCCTGAGTTTGCTGTTAGAAAGTATTTTGGTTAGGTTTTTTATTTTCAGGGAGCTCTGCTGACAACAGACTTCCTGCATCGTGGGACTGAGGGGAGAGAAGCAGCCCTACTCTCTGAAGCTAGGTCCTGCTTCTTAGGCTACTGGACACCATTAGCTCCAGAGGGATTGGTACGCAGGATCTCAACCTCGCCGTCCGTCCCAGAGCCGCGCCGCCGTCCCCCTCGCAGAGCCGGAAGACAGAAGCCGGGTGAGTATGAGAAGCAAAGAAAACTTCACAGGCGGCAGAAGACTTCATGATCTTCACTAGAGGTAACGCACAGCACTGCAGCTGTGCGCCATTGCTCCACACTCCTCACATACTCCGGTCACTGTAAAGGTGCAGGGCGCAGGGGGGCGCCCTGGGCAGCATTTGGGACCTCATATTAGCAAAAAGTACACATATATACAGCTGGGCACTGTATATATGTGTACTCACCAGCGCCATTTTTTCTCCACAGCACCGCTGAGAGGAAGCTCCCCGGGCTCTCCCCTGCTGATACACGGTAGAAGAGGGTTGAAAAGAGAGGGGGGGGGGCACATAATTAGGCACAAAAAACTATACATACAGCAGCTACTGGGTTAACATTAAGTTACTGTGTTATTCCTGGGATTTATAGCGCTGGGGTGTGTGCTGGCATACTCTCTCTCTGTCTCTCCAAAGGGCCTTGTGGGGGAACTGTCTTCAGAAAGGACATTCCCTGTGTGTGTGGTGTGTCGGTACACTTGTGTCGACATGTCTGATGAGGAAGGCTATGTGGGAGAGGAGCGGGAGCAAATGAATGTGGTGTCTCCGCCGACGGCGCCGACACCTGATTGGATGGATATGTGGAAGGTTTTAAATGATAATGTTAATTCCTTGCATAAAAGATTTGACAAGGCTGAGGCATTGGGACAGTCAGGGTCTCAACCCGTGCCTGACCCTATGTCGCAGGGACCGTCAGGGTCTCATAAGCGCTCACTATCCCAAATTGTTGACACAGATACCGACACGGATTCTGACTCCAGTGTCGATTACGATGATGCAAAGTTACAGCCAAAATTGGCTAAATCCCTTCGATATATGATTATAGCAATAAGAGAGGTTTTGCACATCACAGAGGAAACCCCTGTCCCTGACACGAGGGTGTATATGTATAAGGGAAAGAAGCCTGAGGTAACTTTTCCCCCCTCACACGAACTGAATGAGTTATGTGAAAAGGCTTGGGAATCTCCAGATAAAAAACTGCAGATTTCCAAACGGATTCTTATGGCGTATCCTTTCCCGCCAACGGACAGGTTACGATGGGAATCCTCCCCTAGGGTGGACAAAGCTTTAACAGGCGGGGGGCGACAAATTGCAGCCTTGCCCGGGTGACCAAAATCCTAGTTTCGGCCCTGGTTCTCCAAATGGAAAAATGGTAAGAAGCCTGCCCAGGTATACAGATGTGTATTCATACATTATTGCTACAGAGACACTGTGTACTCACTGGCCACGACGACACTGTAATCTTTTGTAACAATGACAATAAGCAGCAGCCTCTCTCTCTCAGTGTGATTGGATGATTACTCACCGGTGGTGACACAATGCTCCCACCCATCTCAACGCCTGAAGTTTTACCTCTCCGCGAGCATCTGGGACACACTGCGCACGCCTCCCAATGTCTACCGCTGGGAGAGGCAGATTCAAATTGCGTGAAGAGCCATACAGTTGTCATGGGGGGTCATTCCGACCCGATCGCTCGCTGCAGTTTATCGCAGCGCAGCGATCGTGTCGGGACTGCGCATGCGCCGGCGCATGCCAGGCGGCTGAAGGCTGTCGTTGCCTAGCGATCGCCTCTGAGGCAGAGGCGGTCGCTGGGCAGGAGGGGGCTGGACGGTGGCGTTTAGCCGCCGTTTAGGGGGCGCGGTCCGGCCAATGCAGGCGTGGCCGGACCATTGGGGGGGTGGGCCGCGGTGGCGGCTGCGTGACGTCACACGCAGCTGCTGCGACCCGGGGCATCGAAGAGGTTCTCCCGGCCACCCGCAGGAGCTGCGCTGGCCGGGAGTAACTCCTGAGATGCAAAAGAATAGCCGCTGTGCGATGCTTTTGTATTTCTGCGGGGGGGAAGGGGGGGGCGGTGGTACTGACATGCAGGGCGGACTAGCCCTGTGCTGGGCATCCCCCCCGCATGTCTGAGTGCCTGATCAGCTACGATCAGTTCGGAATGACCCCCATGGTCTGTTCTGCGCAGTAACTGGGGAGTGGCTGACAGTCGGGGGCGTGTCTTTTGCCAGTGTCGAAGTCAGAAAAATGTCTCAATGCACGTTGCCATATTTGCACCGCACACTGGTCCGTGCTGCGCATGCGTGCGCTCTCCCGTGGAGGCGCATACCCGCAATAGCGTGCACTCGCAGGCGCGGTATGCGTATTTACGGTAGAGTTTACGTAGTCGTAGCGTGCGACTCATTCGTTACAACTGTTCACAATTAATGTAGTTTATGGATCATGGTCCCTTTGATAGATTCTGAAAGTTTGGTTAAAATAGAATGTCCCTGAGCTGAGGAATCCCTCTTTATATCGTACGAAGGGTCTAACAGGAGTCAGACAGTGGTGTTTGGTACCCATCGGAAGAGTATTTAATTAGCAATATTCCGGTGTTGGTTTGGAGCGTATTAATTGCTCGTGCGAATAGTTATGGACATAAGAAGTTATGTCCATTTATTTATTATTATTTGTCCTTACTTAGTCATGCATCTGAACAGTTGGAGACAGGCATCAGTGGGTCTCAAATGTCTCTTTGACCTCAGAGATCCCCCAAACAATAGTTTGCATGTTAAGAGGGCCTCATATCTACACATGCATAAGGTAAACACAGGAATAGTAATTGAAGATCAATTGTACTCCAAATCAGTATCTTTCCCGCAGACGGAGTACAATAGCCTTTAATTACACTGAGCTTTTGAGACTCAATAAGGAGGGCCAACACCTGTGTTTACAAATGGGGCTGGATTTGTATACAGGAGAATGAGGGCTGAGATGTCATTGTCTCAACTGAAAGTGGACATCATGAATATAGAACAGAACCCAGACAGGATTCTGTTTTGTATTCGCCAAACAATCGCTCTCCAGAAGACAGGAATGTGTTAGTCATCACCCATTGTTTTGCATAACCAGGGCCACTGATATGAATCAACTTATGACCTTTTGTTATGATGCAGGGCCGAATTCCTTCGGCCAATGAACAATGGGATTGTAGGGACTATGAGATTGCATTGTGTGTGAGGCATAAATAGGCAGGCCGACCATATCCAACTCACTCTCATCAACGGTTATCTGCTGATAGCCGGGAGCTGGATATCGAGGCGCATGCGATCGTTACCCTTTGTGCGTAAGTTTTCTCTCCGTAATCATTGTCTTTCTGTGAGCCAATTTCTCTCTCTCTCTCTATCTCTCTCTCTCCTCTTTTTCTCTTATATATCTCATAGTATTATAGCATTGTATTGTATTGCATTTAGGTCAGAGTAGTATTGTCTTTTGTATTTATAGTTTAGTTCTGTGGTTAGGAAGTCTCTGTTATATTGTAGTGTATCATTTGTACTGTTATCCCCTTTTACAAGTATATTAGATATAATACAGTTAATAGGCTTTGGAACCTAAACCAGTATCTGTGCATTTTCTATAGTGTTAAGTGTTCACTTGAGCGTCGGTGACGCTCAAGCAGCTTTGTAGTTAGTCAGGTTACACAAGGTTGCACTTACACCCTGTACTCACATTAAGGTATTCAGTGTATTTCATTGGTATAAGGTTTTAACATCAAGGTATAGTGTTGTGAGCGTCTGCATCGCTGGTGACCTCCTCGTGGTCTCGAGCGTAGGCTACGTTACAGCGAATCTTTCCCCTAGCCATAACCAATAACGTGTCCTGTGATCGCTGGGCCGCGAGCGAACGTGACGCTTGAGCGTCTCGCCTACGGCTGAGCGATCGTTACGCAGATAGCGTACCATTACGGTACTTCTTAAGTAAACAGCGTACAGTGTTCTTAGCTTCATAAAGGGTTGTTTAAACGACAAAGGAATTTAACATTGTCACCAGTGACAGCCGCTAAGGACTCAGTTGCACTGACTCAGGTGACCATGGTCACTTGGACATTCTCCACCTGCCAAAAGCCGCGGCCGCTGCTGCAATTGCATTCACCTCTGAATTGCCCCCATAGTGTAAACTCCACTGAAACTGCCCTTACACAAGTATGCAATGACCTCCATGCTGCCAAATCTAAGGGACACTACTCTCTACTTATTCTTCTTGATCTCTCTGCTGCTTTTGACACTGTGGACCATCCTCTCCTACTCCAAATCCTTCACTCCATTGGTCTGCGTGACACTGCCCTCTCTTGGCTGTCTTCCTACCTCTTTGACTGTTCATTCTCTGTAAGGCGTTTACCGCTCTCTCTGTCTCAGATCTTGCTGCATAGCCTGCTGGGAAATACATCACTCACAGCAGATAATCCCATAGGAGTACACCAGGACCTGTCAGGTTCGGTTTTGTTTGTGTCCCCGGAGGGCGCGCTAGTGGGTCAGTGGAGGTAGGAGGGAAGAAGTGAGGAGGCTGGATTAGGTTTCTGCGCATGGGCGCAATGATGTTTTATTAACTGATAAGTTCACAAAAGGCAGCAGAAATAAACAATAAGGAATGCAATGTAAATGGTGCAGCGTGAAAGCTGAGAGTCTATGGTAACAGTAATATGACAACTGATGAATGATAACTGATGAATGATAATCTGGTATGGGAACCAGAGTAGTTTAAAACGTGGAGCCAGCAGAGATGGTTGTATACAGCAAACCTGGTAGCAGAGGCAGGAGACTGGCAACGTTCACAGTGCAGGTGATGAGGCACAGGCAGCAAGCAAGCTGCATCACAGGTGAGGTGATGGAATGCACCTGGAGTGAGAGTCTCTACTGCTGAGGCTGTAGCACACTGTGTTGGAGATTAGTGTGAAGCCTGTAAACAAATGCAGGTGTTGCTGAAGCTTGTAGTTCCACGGAGCTGTAGGAAGATAACCAGGAACACGGAGTCACAGGTAGGTAACCAGGAACACGGAGGTACAGGTAGGTAACCAGGAACACAGAGGTACAGGTAGGTAACCAGGAACACGGAGGAATAGGTAGGTAACCAGGAAAACGGAGGTACAGGTAGGTAACCAGGAACACGGAGGAATAGGTACCAGATCCAGACACATGGGTCGCAGGAGTGACACAAAGTTCAGGACAACCTCAAGCTCATCCTGCAGCTCCTGATATACCCCTTCATGTGCAGGCATTGGCTGGAGTAGCTTGAGGGGGTGCGGCCAAGCTCCGGATTGGCCGCCGTACTCAGACTGGGAAGGACTGTCATAGCGGCGCCCATGTCGCGGCCCGGCGGGAACGCGGCGTGCTCACACGCCCGCTGACAACATGAGCGCTCCCAGGCCCAGGATGACATCCGGCGACAGGGAGACGGGTGACAGCAGAACGCAGGGACCCCGGACGGAGTCCGCACCGACGGACAGATGTGACAGTGGTGAGTCGATTCCTGACAGGACCCCTAGGACTGCCCAAGCAGGTGCCTGAGTGTAAATGCCAGCTCGGAAAATAATACAGTGTAGGAGACCACTAATAGGTCAAACTCGATGGACAATTTGTCTTTTTTCAACCTCAGAACTGTGAAAACTCAAGCTTGTTACGCATTCATCTCTCTGGAATGGCTATTTCAGTAATACCCCTTTTCCACTAGCTTTTTTAAATACGGGTAAATGCGCGGGGCGCGCATTTACCCGTGTTTTCCCCTAGTGGAAACGGGTCCCCCGGCAAATTCCCGGATCAAGTGATCCGGGAATCCTACCCTGGTAGCTAGCCGGGTTGAACACGTGTTCAACCCGGCTAGCTGTCTAGTGTGAACGGGAGCCGTGTCGAGGCGACACGGCTCCCGTTCACAGTGCATAGGGAGGGCGGCGCTGGGAGATCATGTGATCTCCCAGCGCCGCCCCAGCCACGTCACTAGTGCGTCACCAACCCGGCAATTGCCGGGTTGGTGAGCGCTGTCTGCAGGGGGCTGTAGCACGGGTCGCAGCCGTGTCAGGCGACACGGCTGCGACCCGTGCTATGCATAACTGGTTCCTCATCTCCAGCTCTTATAGAGTTAACTGGTAACTTATCTCCACTTATCTTCCGTTTAGTCCTTTCATTTCTGTATCTTTTCCCTCAGGGGCCTCCGGTTTATCAGTCGCATCCTCTATTTCCTGTTATCTAATTCTGCAGATCGCCCAATTATTGCCTCTCATCTGAATCCTCAGCCAGGTTCCCGATGTGGTTTGATCTCGGAGCTGAGCATTGTGGGAACAGATAGGGATTACTTCTGGCAAAATCAATTACTCACATTTCACGAAGCTAAAGACAGAATTGCCATTACTGAGATTGGGCATCTCCTATATAATAGCCCTATTCTGTGACCTTGTGATTCATTTGCTAACGCTGGGCGGAGTCACAACACTGGGCGGAGTTAGTCAAATGAGTCACAGAGATCTGGCCAAATCTACAGGAGACTAGGAGCAGAAGCAGATAGCATGGGCATTGGGCATGACACAGGCAGGGGTGCAGACCTCCCAGCTTTCTGCAGGAGCTTTATCCAGGCAGAAGGAGGGAAACACACTCGGCGAAAAGGGGGCGTGGCTTCACGGGAGGGTCCCCGTTTTCGTCAGTGAGGGAGCATGCCCAGCGCTCTGTGAGCTGCTGGCATGCCCCCAGGGCTGATTATGAGTCCGGGGGGCCCAGGGCACTTGTGACAGGGGAGCCCTATCTCATTGCTGTGCCTGCTGTGGGTTGGGGGCGTGGCCTTATGCAAATTTCGATTTTTATTTTTATTTTTTTGATGGGATTTTGGCCCCTCAGCTAGGGCTAAATCCAGAGGAGGTGGTCGCTCCCCCCTACACACCCGCACAGGGAGAAGAAAGCAGGGAGACTGCTGCCTCCCTGCAACACCACAGACCTGCCAATATGCAGCAGCGTGTGCTGACTGTAGCACAATGCTGCCGCTGTTGCTGGCAAGACAGGGGGGGGGAGCTTCTGAGCTGGGACAGAGCTACTCCAGCCGGGGGGCCCCCTAAAACTGTGCGGCCAACGGTACGTATCCCCTGCCCCCCCCCCCCCCTTAATCCGGCTCTGCTGCTGGAACTCCCCCATTAATCCGTACCCCCTGATGCCCCCTCTCCCTCTGTCTCCACTATTCACCGCTGCTCTGCTAAGCAGAACAGCGAGTACAGGAGCTTTCCAACTGCCCCCCCCCCCCCCCCCACCGCCGGACACTGCGACCCGCGGGTGGGACAGCGGGACAGACCCCAAAAAATGGGACTGTCCCGCGAAAATCGGGACATTTGGGAGGTATGGGGGTGTGTGAGGGGTATGTCATACAGACAGACGGGCACCGGCTCACTGTGTGCTTGACCCCCCACATCGGCATACTCAGCAGGGTCTCTCTGGTGCGGAGGAGCGTCACTTTTTCTGGCACACTCCGCGCATCTTAGCTGCAGTTTAGTGGGGCACCTGCCGCTGTGCAGGTTCCATACTGCCTCTGTTATCTCCAGCCCCGGCAACCCCACCGCTAGCTGCAGCGCTGCCACCCGCAGTGGAGTGCGCCCAGCTCATTCACACACTTTAGCTGGCGGGTAGCGCTGCAGAAATCCGAGCTGCTTGCAGGCTCTGACCCACTCCTCCCTCCAGCCGCAGCGTCTCCTGGGAGCTAACCAGTCACTCCCAGTCTCCCCTTACCACAGTGCCCGGAAGCCGTGAGGTCCGCGCCACGTGCATGCTATGACCCCCTACTCCCTCCAGCCGCAGCATCTCCTGGGGGCTAACCAGTCATTTCCAGTCTCACCTTACCACAGTGCCCGGCAGCTGCGCGAGGTCTGCGGTGTGTGACTGAGGAGGGGGGGAGGGATGCGGACGGGCAGAGAAAGCAGGACTCCAGCCTGAGAGAGTCAGCCATGCCAAGTCTCCAGCAGCAGCAGATCCCAACAGGTTGGAGTGGAACAGCAGCAGCCAGCAGCAGTGACTCCGGTAAGACACATCTGTCTGTCACCACTGTTTTGTCCCTAATACCAATCTCTCCCGTGCCCTGTGTTCTGTCATGTCCCTGTCACCCCTGGCCTTGCCCTGCCACCCTTATCCTGGCCCTTTCACCCTTATCCTGGCCCTTTCACCCTTATCCTGGCCCTGTCACCCTTATGCTGGCCCTGTTACCCCTATCCTGGCCCTGTCACCCCTGTGCTTGCCCTGTCAACCCTATACTGGCCCCGTCACCCCTGTCCTGGTCCTGCCGCCCCTACCCTGGCCCTGTCACCCCTATCCTGTCCCTATCATTTCTGTCCTAGCCCTGTCACTCCTGTCCTGGCCCCGTCACCCCTGTCCTGGCCCCGTCACCCCTGTCCTGGCACCGTCACCCCTGTTCTGACCCTGTCACCCCTGTCCTGGCCCCGTCAACCCTGTACTGACCCTGTCACCCCTGTCCTGGCCCTGTTACTGCATACCCTCCAACTACCTTTTATGGCATGTACAGTACCCGCAGCGCCTCCAGACCTCTCCCCAATGCACCACACCTCCGCACCTTCCCCTCCACCACATGCGGCACTCCACCCCTCCCTCACATGCTGTGCCTCCAGACCCCCTACACCACCCGTGGCTCCCACTCCTCCACCCCTTCACCACCCACAGCACCTCCAGGCCCCTTCCACCATTCACCCCCCTTTTATGTCTCCCCCCACACCTGCCCCCCTCCACCCGCAGCATTTGCAGACACCCTCCTCCATCAGCGGTCCCCCCCCTCACACACCCCTCCCCCACCAATGGCACCCCCGCACCTGCCCCTCCACCACCTGCAGCACCTCCGGACCTCCTTTCCCATCCGCCGCAACACCCGTACCTGCCCCTACCCTACCCATGGTGCCTGCGGTCCCCTACCCAACCCCCGGCACTCCCGTCCCTTCCCATCCCACAGCACCTCCGGAACCCTTCACCCATCCACAACATCCCCACACCTGCCCCTCTCCCACCCGTGGCACCCCTGCCCCTCCCCCGCATGCAGTGCCTCCGGACCCCTCCCCCATCTGCATCCCCCACTCCTCTGCCCCTCCCCCACGCGCAGCACCTCCCGAAACCTTCCCCATCCGGGCCCTACCCCCACTTCTGCCTCCCCTCTACCCGCAGCATCTACAGACACCATCCGCAGTCCCCCCCGCACCTGCTACATTCTGTACATCGTGCCCTGCAGGTGCTGTTCACGCCGTCGCAAGGGGCTGCGCCTCCTTCACCATCGCACGCCCTTTCATTGTGCAATATTTAACCACTAACAAAGGAATGCAGGTAATACTCCATATAATACAAATATTAAACCCCAGAAAGACATGCAAGGGTTAAGGGGGCGTAGCCCCTTGCGACGGTGTGAAGAGCGCCCGTAGGGCGCGATGAAGCACCTAGTCTTCAAATATTTACTAGGAAGGCAGAACGTGACGTGCGGCGCACATCGCCCGTGGAGTGCTGCCACTGATCTGCACATTACAGAGGGTGACCCGCACCAAGAAAAAACTATTTTCAAAATACAGTCATAGAATTGGGGTGCCTTTTATGTATATAGTATGACTCTAATTGCTAGGAATGTAAATATGTCCACTAGAGTAATATACCAAGGCTCAAATTGTGCTACCAACTGGTTAGCGTAAGGGTATATTTTGATCAAATCCCCATAGAAAGGGAAAAGGAAGAGAAAACCAGATATCTTGGGTGCACACAACCCAATCAAATTATTAATATATACATTTTATTATGGATATATATATCCCCTACACTATTATCAAAAAATGGCTTTTAATGCCTCATCTCCTATATAATAGCCCTGTGATTCTGTGCCTGGGTCTCTAACGCTGGGCGTGGCTAGGAGCTCTCATTGGGTTAGTGGCAGGTCTATCACACCCAGTCCACAGCTGATTGGGCGAGAAACTCCCTCCCACACAGGTTACATCCAATGGGAGGCTCTGCCATCTGCCTGCTGTGTTTTCACAGAGCAGGATTAGCAATGGGACTGATGGAGCTGCAGCTCCAGCCCCACACCCCAAAATAGTCCCCATGCATCTGCAGCAACACACCCTCCAACACTTTACACATAAACACTAATACACGTTCGAAAAGGGGGCGTGGCCACGGGTACAGCAGCGTGGCCACACTCCTTTCCTATACTTTCAATGGAAGCTTGGAGAGTCAAAAAATGGTACAGACCATAAAAAAAAGGGACTGTACCTGCCAAAAAGGTGCAGCTGGAGGGTATGCCACTGTATCTGCAGCAAGTCTCTGCGCTGTAGATAGGGAAAAAACATCCTTTTACTGCAGCGTCCTATGTCCTGCTGCCAGTCCGCCTGCCCCCTCCGGCATCAACAATCCCCACTCCCTAGCCGCGGCGCAGGTGGAACAAAAGCTGCTGCGGACACCGGCATAGATGTGTATGCAAGCAGCACAGCGGAAGGCTTTCATAGGCCTCCCTGCGCCGCATACTCTCTGAGCCCCGGAGCCTGCTCTGTGCGTGATGTCACAGAAGTGCCTCCCCGCCATAGCCGCACCCACATCCCCAGAGGCCCTGACTCCGCAACACAGCACCTGGGCTGCCGGCCTGGAAGCCCTGAGATGGCTAATGTAATGGATAGAGTGGGTGATATCGTGGAGGATAATGTCTGAATGCTGAATCAATGTAAAAGGTGATAGTGATGTGCAGTGCAGTGGGTGTGCAGTCAGGGCCGGTGCTAGGGTGTTCAGCGCCCCCTGCAAACTATACATTTGCACCCTTGCATACTTTACAAACGAACAGCGCACATAATACCCCCTGTAGTAGAGACACTTACACATGTAATGCCCCCTGTACCAGAGACGCTTACACATGTAATGCCCCCTGAACCAGTGACGCTTACACATGTAACGCCCCCCTGTACCAGTGACATACATTATGCAGCAGTCACACATACACACACACAACAGACACATACCGTATATACTCGAGTATAAGCCGACTTTTTCAGCACTTTTTTTTGTGCTGAAAAAGCCACCTCGGCTTATACTCGAGTCAGTGCAGGCAGAGGCAGAGCAGTGTGAAGGAGGGACATGGAGCGCACAGCGCGCGGCGCTCCTGTGTCCCTCCTGCATCTCCGGCGGCAGCAGCGGCGGTTCTATTACAGGAAATACCCGTTCGTGACCTCTGATCACGAACCGGCACTTCCTATAATAGACCCGCCGCGGCCGCCGAAGATGCAGGAGGGACACAGGAGAGCCGCGCACGCTGTGTGCTTCGTGTCCCTCCAGAAGACAGCGCGGGATCGACGGAGGGGTAAGTAACAGCACTGTGGGGCATACCTGGCACTTGGGGAGGGAACGTATCTGGCAGCACTGTGGGGGCATATCTGGCAGCACTGTGGGGGCATATCTGGCAGCACTGTGGGGGCATAACTGGCAGCACTGTGGGGGCATAACTGGCAGCACTGTGGGGGCATATCTGGCAGCACTGTGGGGGCATATCTGGCAGCACTGTGGGGGCATAACTGGCAGCACTGTGGGGGCATATCTGGCAGCACTGTGGGGGCATATCTGGCAGCACTGTGGGGGCATAACTGGCAGCACTGTGGGGGCATAACTGGCAGCACTGTGGGGGCATATCTGGCAGCACTGTGGGGGCATATCTGGCAGCACTGTGGGGGCATATCTGGCAGCACTGTGGGGGCATATCTGGCAGCACTGTGGGGGCATATCTGGCAGCACTGTGGGGGCATATCTGGCAGCACTGTGGGGGCATATCTGGCAGCACTGTGGGGGCATAACTGGCAGCACTGTGGGGGCATATCTGGCAGCACTGTGGGGGCATATCTGGCAGCACTGTGGGGGCATATCTGGCACTATGAGGGCATATCTGGCACTGAGGGCTGTGTACGGCTAGAGCTGCATTTCCCACCCTAGGCTTATACTCGAGTCAATAAGTTTTCCCAGGTTTTTGTGGTAGAATTAGGTGCCTCGGCTTATATTCGGGTCGACTTATACTCGAGTATATACGGTATATATATATATATATATATATATACACACACAAACACATACATACTGTACATACATTACACACATACACAGTCAGACATATATACAGTATACACAGACACTGTATATACACACACACACACACACACACACACACACACACACACACACACACACACACACACTCTTTCCAGACACTTACCTAATGAAGTCTGGCTGGCCAAAGCTGTAGGAGCTCATCCTCCTGCTGCAGCATGGTCCCGTGTAGCTCCGCCCCTTATTACCATCTAGCCCCGCCCCCTATGGCTCCCAGCCACTGAATGTCACACAGGGGAGGGGGATAGGAGGCTTTGTGCTGCTGGCGCAGAGGGGGAGAGGAGGTTTTGTGCTGCCGGCGGCGCTGCATGTGTGACAGCAGCCGGCAGCAGCAGCAGGTATAGCAGCAGCAGCTCAGTACAGGAATGCAGAGCAGGGAGAACGCCTCTCCTTCCTGGTGCCTCCGTGCACTGCATCCCTTTGCTGAGCGGCTAGCACCGGGCCTGTGTGCAGTGTCACACTGCACAGCACTCTCACCTTTTACATTGATTCAGCGAGTCACTCAGTTCTGCCAGCCAGTCACTATTGTTATCACCAGTGTCCCAACGCGCCGCATTACAGGGAAGGAGACGCACTAAATAAACTACAGCTCCCAGCAGCCCTTAGCGCTGAAGCATTCCGGCCCTTAGGGCTGCTGGGAGCTGTAGTTTATTGAGTGCATCTTCTTCCCTGTAATGCGGCGCGTTGGGACACCGGCGCTAACAATAGTGACTGGCTGCTGTTCGAGTCTCCGGGAGAGCCACTGCCAAAGGGAGGACAGCAGGATAAGCATTACCCTCCCCGACTCACAGTACCTCTGGGCCCCATACGCGGCACCCCCCCACGACCCCCTCCAGCACCCGCGGTAGTTCCGGACCCCCTCCCCCACCTTCTGCGGCCCCGCACCCGTACCTCTGCTGCGCCACCGCATACGCCCCTCCCCCACCCGGGGCAACCCTGCAACTGCTACTCCCCCACCCGCAGTGGCTCCGGACCACAACCCATGGCACCCACGCACCCTCCCCCACCTGTGGCACCACCGCACCAGCCCCTCCCCCACCTGCGGCAACACCGCAACCGCCCCTCCTGCGGCACCCAAGGATCCCATCCGCCTCTTCCCCGCACCCCTTACTCCCGCAACCAAAGCACCTACTAGGTGATTCACCAGCCCCTGCGTGCGCTTCCACCCCTTAACCATTGCACGCCCTTTGTCCGTGCAATATTTAACCACTCACACAATTATGATTGGAGGTAATACTCCATATAATAAAAATATTGCACGCCACAAGGGTGTGCAAGGGTTAAGGGGGCGTAGCCCCTTACGACGGTGTGAAGAGTGCCCGTAGGGCGCGATGAATCACCTAGTATATTATAATCAAAAATCAATCTTATTGTAATTATGGAACTCGTTACGTCCTAAGGTAAATATCGAGCAAAGTATTAAAATCAAAGGAAGAAATAAATGTAAGGAAAGATAAGCAAAGAGTGAATAAAGGTTTAAAAAAATTAGCAAATGTGTTATGTCCTTTACGTATTTTAAGATGTTCAATTCAATTGCATATGAACCTGAGGAGAAACACACCATTGAAGAGTGAAGCTTCCTCCTCAGTCAGCCAGCACACTGCTCAGCGCCATTTTCTCTCTCTCCTCAGGCTGCAGAGACAAGCTGGTCCTCCTCCACTACTGAACAAGTATCAGGGTGCAAAACAGGGGGAGGGTCACAGTGAATTTGGTGCCATATAATTGTGTGATTAACATTATAAAAGCGCTGAATGTCAGTGGGCATTTTGTGTTCACAGACATTGTGTTACTGGTGCTGGGTTGTGAGCTGGCAAATCCCATCTGTGTCCCTCTGACAGATTTTACTGTGGGTCTGTCCCCTATAAATCCCGGAGTGTCTGTGGTGTGGTTCTGGACGTGTGTGACATGTCTGTGACAGGGAACTCTGTGGAGTCATGGTAGGGACACAGAGGTGTAATATGACACCAAGAGC
The DNA here is from genome assembly GCF_028390025.1 of Pseudophryne corroboree. Classification (NCBI taxonomy): domain Eukaryota; kingdom Metazoa; phylum Chordata; class Amphibia; order Anura; family Myobatrachidae; genus Pseudophryne; species Pseudophryne corroboree. Next base: position 16,475,464 of record NC_086451.1, read on the forward strand.
CTGACTGAGTGAAAGGTTACATGATAGTGTGAATCATATCAGTAAGAGGTTGGACTGAATCTCATACAGAAAATGAAAATAATATGTTGAAGATGTGATTTTTAATAGTTCTGCCTTTCATCCACAGTGACCTTTCTGGGTCACATACAAATTTGCACAAGTAGTACAAACTGATACCGACACGGACTCTGATTCCTGTGTCGACACTAGTGATTCCAGGGGAATAGGTCCTAAGTTAGCAAAAAAGCATTCAAAACATGTTTTAGCTATAAAGGAGGTGTTAGAAGTTATGAAGCCCCCTCTTTTACCACAAGGAGAGGGTTTACTTTAGTAAAGAAGTAATGTAATTTTCCCTGCACCTCAGGTCTGATTTAACCTGAAAAGAAATTGCAGATTCCCAAAAGGAATTCAGGCAGCTTACCTTTTTCCAAAAAAGGTGGGAGTCACCCCGCATTTTAGACAGGGCCCTGACATAAAAGAGAAAAGGTGTTTCTCCCTGCGCCTGGAATGGCTTCACTTAAGGAGCCGACAGACCGCAAGTGAGTGAGGTGATTTATTGATGTGGCCAATGGGACACTACTCAGGCCTACCATTGTCTGTGAGTGGGTGAGTAGTGCTATTAAAAAGTGGTCTGAAAACTTGTCATTAGACATTGACACAATAGATGGAGACGAGATACTCCTAACGTTAGGTCATATCAAAGACGCTGCTGCGTACGTACTAGAATCCATGAAATATATTGCTTTTTTGGGATCAAGAACCGCTACCATGGCAGTATCGGCTCGGAGGGCGTTGTGGATTCGCCAGTGGAATGCTGATGTAGATTCCAAAATAAAATATGGAGGCTCTCCCGTATAAAGGTGAGGCCTTGTTTGGTGATGGGCTGGATGCGTTAGTCTCGGCGGCTACCGCAGGTAAGCCGACATTCTTGCCTTATGCTCCTACACCGGCGAAAAAGACACATCACTCTCACATACAGTCCTTTCGGCCCAACAAATACAAAAAGGCCAAAGGTCTCCCCCTTTTTTTTTTTGCAGGTAGGGGAAGGGGAAAAGGAAAGAAATCCGCAGCATCTCCCGGATCGCAGGAGCAGAAGTCCACCCCTGCTTCTGCCAAATCTGCAGTATAACACTGCGGCTCCCTTGCGGGAGTCCGCTCGGGTGGAAGCACGTCTGAAACTTTTCAGCCAAATCTGGATTCAATCTGGCCTGGACCAAATACAAATAGTGTCCCATGGGTACAAACTAGAGTTTCAAGACGTCCCCCCATGCCGATTTTTCAAATCGACCTTGCCAGCTTCTCTTCCGGGAAGAGAGGCAGTAACAACGGAAATTCAAAAATTATGTCAGGATCAGGTCATTGTCCTGGTACCCTTGGCACAGTAAGGAGAAGGTTTTTTTTATTCAAGCCTCTTCGTAGTTCCGAAGCCGGACGGCTCGGTCAGACCGATTTTAAACCTGAAAATCTGAATCTCTATCTGAAAAGGTTCAAGTTCAAGATGGAATCCCTGAGGGTAGTGATTTCCAGCCTGGAAGAGGGGGACTTCATGGTGTCGGTAGACATAAAAGATGCTTACTTGCATGTTCCCATTTATCCTCCTGACCAAGCTTATCTGAGATTCGCAGTACAGGATTGCCATTACCAGTTTCAGACGTTGCCGTTTGGACTCTCCGCGGCACCAAGGGTATTCACCAAGGTGATGGCGGAGATGATGGTCCTCCTTCGCTAAAAAGGAGTCAATATAATTCCTTATCTGGATGATCTCCTGATAAAAGCGAGATCCAGGGAACAGTTGGTGCAGAACATCGCTCCAACAACATGGTTGGATCATGAATTTTCCAAAGTCGCAGTTGGAACCGACGACAAGATTGTCCTCTTTAGGGATGATTCTGGACACAGAAGTACGGAGAGTATTTCTTCCAGTGGAAAAGGCTCTGGAAATCCAGAAAATGGTTAAACAAATATTGAAACCAACAAGCGTGTTGATCCATCAATGCATTCGGTTGTTGGGGAAAATGGTAGCGGCCTACAAGGCCATACAGTTTGGCCGATTTCATGCCAGAGTATTCCAGTGGGACCTGTTGGACAAGTGGTCCGGATGCCACCTACACATACACCGGAAAATAATCCTGTCCCTCAAAGACCAGGATTTCACTCCTGTGGTGGCTACACAGTTCTCACCTACTAGAGGGACGCAGGTTGGGGATTCATGACTGGGTCCTAATAACCACGGATGCAAGTCTCTGAGGCTGGAGAGCTGTCACTCAGGGCGAAAGCTTCCAAGGAAAATGGTCAAGTCAGGAAGCCTGCCTTCACATAAACGTTCTGGAATTGAGAGCCATTTACAACAGCCTTCTACAAGCGGTACATCTTCTTCAAGATCCCTTGCAGATCCAGTCGGACAATGTAACAGCAGTCATGTACATAAACAGGCAATGCGGAATGAAAAGCAGAGCGGCAATGGCAGAGATGAAAAGGATTCTCCTCTGGGCAGAAAGACATGTTAGAGCTCTGTCAGCAATTTTCATTCTGGGAGTGGACAACTGGGAAGAAGACTTCCTCAGCAGACATGATCTCCATCCAGGAGAGTGGGACCTCCACCAAGAAGTCTTCGCAGAGGTGACGAGTCTTTGGGGAGTTCCTCAAGTAGACATGATGGCATCTCGTCTAAACAAGAAGCTTCAGAGATATTGTTCCAGGTCGAGAGACCCTCAAGCAATAGCAGTGGATACACTGGTGACCCAGTGGGTGTTTTGGTCGGTATATGTTTTCCCTCCACTTCCACTGATTCCAAAAGTTCTCAAAATAATAATAAGAACAAGAGTTTGAGCAATCTTCATTGCCCCAGACTGGCCAAGGAGGGCTTGGTATCCAGATCTTCAGGAGTTGCTCATAGAAGATCCTTGGCCTCTTCCTCCTCGAGAGGACCTACTACAGCAGGGGCCGTGTGTGTATCAAGACTTACCGCGGCTACGTTTGACGGCATGGCTGTTGAGCGTCGGATCCTAGCCCGAAAGGGTATTCCCAAGGAATTAATCCCCACTCTTATTAATGCCAGGAAAGTAGTAACATCTAAACATTACCACCGTATTTGGAGAAAATATGTGTCTTGGTGTGAATCCAAGAAGGCTCCTACGGAAGAATTTGAGTTGGGACGTTTTCTCCATTTTCTGCAGGCTGGTGTGGATGCGGGCCTTAGATTGGGGTCAATCAAGGTCCAGATTTCGGCCTTATAAGTTTTCTTTCAAAAACAATTGGCCTCCTTTCCAGAAGTTCAGACGTTCATGAAAGGGGTTCTGCACATCCAGCCTCTACTGGAGACTAGATCTTGGAGCACACAATGGCACCTGTACTGGAGACTAGATCTTGGAGCACACAATGGCACCTGTACTGGAGACTAGATCTTGGCGCACACAATGGCACCTGTACTGGAGACTAGATCTTGGAGCACACAATGGCACCTGTACTGGAGAGTAGATCTTGGAGCACACAATGGCACCTGTACTGGAGAGTAGATATTGGTGACACAATGGCACCTGTACTGGAGACTAGGTCTTGGTGCACACAATGGCACCTGTACTGGAGACTAGATCTTGGAGCACACAAAGGCACCTGTACTGGAGACTAGATCTTGGAGCACACAATGGCACCTGTACTGTAGACTAGATCTTGGAGCACACAATGGCACCTGTACTGGAGACTAGGTCTTGGAGCACACAATGGCACCTGTACTGTAGACTAGATCTTGGTGCACACAATGGCACCTGTACTGGAGACTAGATCTTGGAGCACACAATGGCACCTGTACTGTAGACTGTCCCACTCTCCTCTCACTCCTGCGATTCACATAAGACATAGATGAATAAACCCATGCCTTAAGAAAAAGCTGAAGTGTTGGACATGAATGAAGGGAGTGGGCCTATGAGCTTGCAGTCTGCTGTGATACTTTATCTCCCGCCCCCCCTTGTACATTTATGCCTAATTCATGTTTTACGCAATGGGCGATTATCACGCAATGGAACAATTATCCACACCCCCGCCATCGCAATGCGCAAAAGTGCCGCTGCGGTGTCACTTGCAATAAGGATTAAGTCACAAAGTAATTGACATAAAGTGACTGTTTGGAGGTATAAATGAAGTGTTTATGGGGAGTGGTTGGGAAAGCTCAGACGTGTCAGCCATTTACGGGGTGTTTATCTAATCGGACGTGCAAAAAACATGGCGTCTAAGGAATTGCTCTGCTGCAAGGAAATGGCAGATCTAGACACCCGGGGCCCAGGACCCCGGACCTGTCACGCCTACAAAAAGGGGATGACACACCCTTGTTTTGAAGAACAGTGGCAGGTGACACCCCCTCTCCGCCCCCAATGCTGCGGTGTGTTATTCATGCTGCGACTGACAGGGGACTGTGAGTGATATCTCCAGACACGTCCTGCACCGTGAGATTCCTATGTAAACCATTCATGTGAATTAGTCCCACAGTCCGGTGTTTTGGTCCCACAGCCAGACAATCCGCCTGAAACGCAGTGTCACGTTTGAATACAGAAGGAGGATCACAAATTCTATGTGATCTAAGGTGTGGTGATTACCTGCAGGAATAATCACCAATAATGTTTTCAAGTGACTGTATATATATATAATTTTGTATTCTTTTCAGCCGAGATGTGACAACATGGCTGACAGGCTATATCCTGCATTTGACCCCAATAGGCCAGGCTGGGAGAGATCTGCAGACCATAAAGTTTGAGATGACATGTGCAAGGACCAGACCAGAGGTTATAAATACTGATTAGAGGGAGATGGCTGGATCAATTACCTGATGGAAGTAAAAGGAGTCCACATGTTTAGATACCGGAGCCGAAACTTCCTGGCTAGTCATAAAGCTGTCCATGGGTGACAAGGTAGAAATCCTCCCAGACCTCACTCTCTTTGAAGGAGATTTCAATGCCTTTGGGCTACACCCCCTCCCCTTCTCCTGTGCTTCTCTCTGTCACCAACAGAATGTAAACCTGGTGTAGGTGTTTTGTCCAGCAGGAAAGTGGTTAAAAATCCCAAAGGAGGGGGCCTGATGAAGCTGGAGACTATGGAGTATATTTACTAAGATGGGAGTTCTAGTTAAGATGGGATGTTGCCCATAGCAACCAATCAGATTCCAGGTATTATCTTCTAGAAGGTGCTAGATAAATGAGAAATAAAATCTGATTGGTTGCTATGGGCAACATCCCATCTTAAATAAAACGCCCATCTTAGTAAATTTACCCCTATATCTGTCCCACTCATGAAAATAGGAGTTGTGATCTCTTGGGGATACAGCTAGTACGCTGGAGGTGACCTGAGTTTCTGTGAAGTCCCCCATGGCAGAAGTATCCAATATTCGTTTGTATAAGTGAATTAAGGTTTCTGTAAGTTTTTATTTCCTTTTCATTTACTGAGATTGCTGTATTCTGTGTGTGTTTTTAAAATATTCTTAATAATCTTTGTAACCTTTTGTAACCAAAGATCTGAAGTATTCTTGAAATTAAAATCCTAATTTTAGTTCTGATTCTGTTGTTCTTATGAACTCCAAGCCTGTGTGTGGCTCACGCCTGTCTATTTTTCTAAGTATTGCAGTGTGTGTGTGACAGGTAAAGCTAAAGACGCCTGTAACATCCGTAATACGTTGAAAGTCTTTGCTGGTGGCAGCTGAAAGTATTTAAATAATCCCGTGTGTCAAAAGTGACCCCGTACGTCGCATGTGGCAGTTCTCAAATTGGCATATTTGTGGAATTGGCCGGCAGCGTCGTCACACGCAGGTTCGGCTGGAAACGCGCATGATGTAAAGAGCGAAAATGTGATTTCCAAAATGCTGACTATGGCCACTTAGAGCGAACGCCTTCACTCGTCGTCTCTTCTTTCCCCGCTAATCCCGCTTGGTTTAGTCTAATTTATGTCCAGAGTGTATCGTTAGAGGGAAGAGCTATCTCGCATGTTCTGGCGTGTTATTCCGAAACGCTTTACTGCAGATGGTGAAGACACAGATTCACATAGCCAGCGGTTTATATTGTGTACTCGGAAATTTGCAAGGTGTTGCATTTCAAAATGCCCGTTTTCCAGTGACTTTGGTGGTCATTTCCGAGTTGATCGCTAGCAGAAAATGTTCACTGTGCAGCGATGATGCAAAAAAATGGCACTTCTGCGCATGCGTATGCGGCGCAATGTGCATGCGCGACGTACTTTCACAACGGCCGATGTAGTTTCACACAAGGGGGGTAATTCTGAGTTGATCGCAGCAGCAAGTTTGTTAGCAGTTGGGCAAAATCATGTGCACTGCAGGGGGCGGGGGGACAGATATAACATTTGCAGAGAGAGTTAGATTTGGGTGGGTTATTTTGTTTCTGTGCAGGGTAAATACTGTCTGCTTTAGTTTTAAACTGCAAGTTAGATTTCAGTTTGAACAAACCCCACCCAAATCTAACTCTCTCTGCACATGTTATATCTGTTTCCCCTGCAGTGCACATGGTTTAGCCCAACTACTAACATATTTGCTGCTGCGATCAACTCAGAATTAGGCCCTAGGTCTAGCGAAGCTTTTCAGTCGCACTGTTGGCCGCAGAGTGATTGACATGAAATGGGAGTGTCTGGGTGTGAACTGACCGTTTTCAGGGAGTGTTCGAAAAAAAACGCAGGCGTGCCAGGAAAAACGCAGGCGTGGCTGGGCGAACGCAGGGCGTGTTTGTGACGTCAAAACAGGAACTGAACAGTCTGAAGTCATCGCAAGCGCTGAGTAGGTCTGGAGCTACTCTGAAACTGCACAAAATGATTTTGTAGCTGCTCTGCGATCCTTTCGTTCGCACTTCTGCTAAGTTAAAATACACTCCCAGTGGGAGGCGGCATAGCGTTTGCACGGCTGCTAAAAACTGCTAGCGAGCGATCAACTCGGAATGACCACCTTTGCTTCAACAATTGCAGCCGTATTGTGGGGGTAATTCAGAGTTGATCACAGCAGCAAATTTGTTAGCAGATGGGCAAAACCATGTGCACTGCAGGTGGGGCAGATGTAACATGTGCAGAGAGAGTTAGATTTGGGTGGGTTATTTTGTTTCTGTGCAGGGTAAACACTGGCTGCTTTATTTTTACACTGCAATTTAGATTTCAGTTTGAGCACACCCCACCCAAATCTAACTCTCTCTGCACATGTTACATCTGCCCCACCTGCACTGCACATGAGGGTCATTCCGACCCGATCGCAGAGTGCTTTCGCTCGCACAGCTGCGACCGGGTCACTACTGCACATGCGCGGGGGCCGTGATGCGCACGCACCACCGGGCAACGAAGAAGGTAACGAAGAAAGCGATCGCAGCGGCGATCACTTGAAAATAGACAGGCGGTGGGCGTACCTGGGTGGCAACACAGCGGTCAGACCCGTTTTCTGGGAGTGGTAAGAAAAACGCAGGCGTGTCCAGGGCGGGTGCTTGACGTCAGAGCCAGGACCGAACAGGCTGAAAACGTTGCAGCTGGTAAGTATGTCTAGACCTACTTACAAACTGCACACGTTTTTTCCCATAGCAGGGCTGCACAAGCGAACGCAGCCTTGCTATGGGAAAAAAAAACACCCCCATAGGCGGAGTATAGATGATCGCACGGGCTGCAAAATGCAGCTACGTGCGATCAACTCGGAATGACCCCCATGGTTTTACCCAACTGCTAACAAATTTGCTGCTACGATCAACACTGAATTAGGCCCTGTGACTCTCCCGAAAATACGGCAAAAAAAGTTAATTTAAGAAAAACAAGATGTGCTTGATAAATGAGTATTTTCCTAGTGAGTCCCTCACTCCCCAGCTTCCTGCTCCTTTCTCTGCTCAGAGGTGTAATTCACCTGTTGGTTGCCAGGGGGCAGTCACACACTGCAGCCTGGCGGATTCTACGCTATGGTCATTGGGGGTAATTCCAAGTTGATCGCAGCAGGACATTTTTTAGCAGTTTGGCAAAACCATGTGCACTGCAGGGGAGGCAGATATAACATGTACAGAGAGAGTTAGATTTGGGTGGGGTGTGTTCAATCTGCAATCTAAATTGCAGTGTAAAAAGAAAGCAGCCAGTATTTACCCTGCACAGAAACAAAATAACCCACCCAAATCTTACTCTCTCTGCAAATGTTATATCTGCCTCCCCTGCAGTGCACATGGTTTTGCCCAATTGCTATCAAAAATCCTGCTGCGATCAACTTGGAATTACCCCCATTGTGTGAGGCAGCTGCGATGGCTGCAGTACTGTTATTTGGAGCTCTGGAACGGCAGCTGTGCTGCATTACTTGTAGCAATGAGTCACCAGTGAGTGGAAACCAGTATAAGAGTCACAGCTCCCCTGACCCACTTCACATTTTTTTGTCCTTCGCCACAAGTATTTTTCCAGTCCACGCTGCCAGTAAGTGGATCCCTCTATTTCCGTACCCCACGCTTATAGTTCTGCAAGGCTCATTATCTGCTGTTATTCAACCTTTACCAAGACTTGCATAAAAGTCACATTGCTTTATAGCGATTCTCCGGATTTGCGGCGGTTATCCGGCTGTGTCAGCGCCGCTTTTGGATCAGATTAATCTTGAATTTCTCTCTCTTTGGGGCCTATTTACTAAGCCTTGGATGGAGATAAAGTCGCCGGAGATAAAGTACCAGCCAATCAGCTCCTAACTGTCATTTTTCAAACACAGCCGGTAACATGGCAGTTAGGAGCTGATTGGTTGGTACTTTATCTCTTTCCAAGGTTTGATACATCGCCACCGCTGTCTGAAGTGATAAAACGATCATAGCCAATCACAAGTTCCTCCCCGTGCTGGCCGCTTCTGATTGGCTGACTAGTGAAGGGGTGAATTGGGGGCTGTAGCAGGGCCAAAACTAGGATTTTTTGTCATCTGGGGCAAGGCAGTAATTTGGCACATTCCCCAAACACAGCTCCCCCCACCCCTCAGTGTCTATACAGCAGTCTGTGTGTCATGTCTACCCGCCCCACAGGGCGCCCACTACTTACATTGCTGGCAAAGCCCCCATCTGCCCTCAAGAGAGACTCCCTGCAATAGACACACACAGAGACACACATCCCGGCCGGTTGCCGTCACTCATAGCGCTGCAGCAAGGACTTCACTGGAGTAGGGACAGCGTGCCGAAACACACAGTCACTGTCTCTCGGAATTCCCCTTCACCATCCCACGAGACTGATTGTGCATAGAGGAGCTCTCATCGGCCGCCATTACTGAACAGCTGAGCTCTGGAGGGAGACTCCTCCATTTGACAATGGACTGTGTGGCGACCTCTAATGTGTGGGGTTCCCGGGATAGTCGCCCCTGCCTTAATCCGGCCTTGCAGCGCACAAGAGAAGGACACTCTGCGCCTCCTCAAATCCAGGAGCGCGGGGCACATGCCCCACCCCCCGTACACACATGTTCCAGAGTCTTCACTACCTTCTGCACATGCCCTGTATTCCCGGCTGCCTTTCCAGCAATTTCTCCCTGTATATGGTACCGCTACTGACAATGAGTAATGGAAATCACCTTTATGGTGGTTATTATATCCAAATAAAACAGGATTCTGTAGTGTTTAATTCCAGGAGCTTAATCTTATTCCACCACCTATTGTAGCCAACACCTATCTCTACTAAGACTTTGACCTCCCCGCTACAGTCTGTCTCTACTTCCCTCCTGCAGGTGACTATCCCCAAATCCACGTATTAGGAAGTCTGCTGTTGTATCACGCAAATCATCTCTTCCTCTCATTAGTGATCCTACCTTTATTTTCATACTTTGGGGGAGATGTATCAAACCTAAAGGTGGGTACACACTGGCCGATATATCGGCAATTCTCTTGAACGGCCGATATATCGCGGGTCCGAAGGCCAGTGTGTACGAGCGATACATCTGTGAACTCCGTCGTTCACAGATGTATTGCGTCGGCCCCGCAGCACAGCCAACGGCCGATATATCTACCGATATATTGGCGTGTCACTGTGTGTGTACGGGGGGTCGGCTGACCGCCCGTACACATGCTGCGGCAGTCAGCGGTGATTGACACACCCGCCCAGTTCATGACGTCAGTCCCCGACGAATCGGGCAGTGTGTATGCACAACACACTGCCCGATCCGTCCATAGATCTGCAGATCAATTGATCGGCAGATATATCTTCCAGTGTGTACCCACCTTCAGAGAGAGATAAAGTACTAGCCAACTAACTCCTGCCATGTTACAGGCTGTGTTTGAAAAATTACAGTTAGGAGCTGATTGGCTGGTAGTTGATCTCTCTCCACGTTCTCTCTCTCAGAGATTTGATACACTTCCCCAGCAGTGACTGCATTGCTCTCTTCCTTGTCTGAGAGATGTCTATTTACGCTCCCCCCTGCTGCTCGTTATAGACAAAAAAGGTGACACGTAGAGGACAGAGTGATTAGAAGAGGTCTTGTGTCTGTCCCTCATGCCACGGCGGCAGTGACAGGGACGTGGTCTGTTTGTGCAGCCCATACTGAGAATGTAACGCTGCCAGTCAGACATTCTTCTCGCACAATGGCCTCTTGTTAGATACCGGAATGTTCTGGTTAATTTGCTGTTTATTGAGTTACACAATGCAATATAAATATTATTCCCTTATTTGCCTGTTCCACGCAGAGGCTGTGCAGGCAAGAATGACATCCAACAAGAAGTATTGATCCCATTGTGTTCCAGGAGAAGGCCTACGGTAAAAGCTGACTGGCTACCAGTCTCTGGACGCACTTTCACGGATTATTGCCCGCATTTTCCCGCCCTCGGATGGGCCATACTCTGATGGAGAAACTGCAGCTGCCGCAGGGTTGGTCCGAGTTTCGATAGTGCGACCGATGTTGGAGTATAAAGACGCACAGATGATAATAGTGGGCGTCTCAGTCCTTGCAGATTCAGCCGCACAGATGTACGCAGGGGCATAAAGCCACAGACGAGCATCCAGCAATAGTACGGTTCAGACTCAACCCAGTGTCCATGGAATATAGGGGGTCATTCCGAGTTGATCGTAACCCTGCTAAATTTTGCAGGGCTACGATCATGATAATAGACATGCGGGGGGATGCCCAGCACAGGGCTTTTCCGCCCTGCATGTCAGTGCCGCCCAAACATCACGCAGTCGCTGCGGCCCGCCCCCCACATGGTCTGGCCACACCTGCGTTGGCCAGACCGCGCCCTCATAACGGCGGCCAAGCGCCGCCGTGCCGCCCCCTCCCGCCCAGCGACCGCCTCTGCCTGTCAGTCAGGCAGAGGCGATCGCAGGGAAACAACGGCCTTCGGCTGTCTGGCATGCGCCGGCGCATGTGCAATTCCGACCCGATCGCTGCACTGCCATAAACTGCAGCGAGCGATCGGGTCGGAATGACCTCCATAGTGCGTGAGCTCCACTGACGGAGGGACTGATGTGAATGTGTGTGTGCTGTACAAATAGCTTACATAATTAATATTTATTCCGTGTTCTGTGGAAGCTCCAAGTTTACACGATATTGCCTTAACAACTGTCTTTCTTTTAGCCGCTACCTGTGAATCAGGTTTCATGCCTACAGCTTTTACTTCATTCTAACTATCCCCCAGCACCAGTAGTCGCACAGGAACACCAGTAGCCAGTGGGGGCTGATAACACTACCGTACAGTAGCCACACACACACTGTCCCAATCACCAGCTGCAAAATGTTATTCCGCTACTTATGTATTCCCCACACCTCTTAGATCGTAAGCTCATTGGGGCAGGACCATCTTTACTTTCTGTTTCATGCCATTGTATGTTAATTGTTTGTGTCATGATCTCCTCAGTGTACAGCGCTGCATCAAATGTCCAGGGCCAGCTGAACGGATAGGCACACTGGGCAGCTGCCCCAGGGCCCCACAATTCTAGGGCTCTAAGAGCAGGGGCAGGCTGGTGTCTCCTGAGCTTCTTGGGAGGAATCCCCTTTTCATTAAAAATCAATGAAAATGTTGGTAAAAAAAGAGAAAATCTAGTACGTCTATTGGCACAGTATGAAAAAAATAAAGTTGGAGTTTCTGGTTGCAGGAACTATTCTAGGATAAGGATCACTTGCCAAGCTGTCTTCCCACACAGCATATGCTGCTCTGTTTGTTTGTTTTTACTATTTATTTAGCCGCTCGTAATTGAGGGACGATGACGTGGCATGCTCCGATTGGCTCTCCACTGAGCTTCCCGATTGCCTTGTTTTGGAACCAGGGCCGTTTCTAACCGTTGTGGCGCCCCGGGCAAAAAATAGGGGCGTGGCTTCATACGGGGGCGTGGTCAGTTACGCCGTTTGTGCCCCCTGTAGAGTAGCGCCGCTGAAAGAGAAAGAAAAAAAAATTAATACTTACTATCCCCGCTCCTGATTCCCGACCGCTGCAGACCTCTGCCGCGCCGTTCCTCGGATCTATGGGAGAGACGTCATGACGTCTCTCCCATAGCACAGCATAGACACTAAAGATCAATTATGACCCCTAGCGTCTGTGCCAGTCCCACAATGCTGTGCGGTGTGCGATGACGTCATTGCGCACCGCACAGCAAAGGTCCTCTCCACGAAGGGAAACTAGACGCTTAGCATCTAGTTCACTTCACAACGGGGGACCAGTGGGGGACCAGCGGAGGACACAGCGGGGGGGGGGGGGGTACAGTAGCGGATCTTGCCATGGTGCGGCGCCCTCCGGATGGCGCCGGCGCCCCGGGCAAAAGTCCTGCTTGCCCGTGGCAAGATCCACTACTGTTTGGAGCATGCCGATTGGCTCACCACAGCGGTCTCTAGGTCTGATTCAGAGATACGAGGAAGGTAATGGGGAGTAGTGGCAAAAATACAGACATGTGACCGTTTTGGGGGCATGTGTGAAGCAGCGACTGCTATCCCGTACGCAGCTGCCACAAATCCCGGGTCTTATTCCTGAGGCCATGCTGCACCACCATAGGGCTACTAGAGTTTGATAATCGACTGACCCCCGACCGATGCTTTCTGCGCAGCCGCTGGGATTTGATTAGCCGCCGGCGGGCGTCTCAATACAAATCCGAGTGCTGCAACGTTACACAGCCTCAACATACACATTTCGCAGCTGCTGCGGCATTAGAGTACATCTGTGAATCAGGCCCACTGATTACTCGCCCATCACCGGGGAATGCCGCCACACCGCGCTGCTGATGCTTCTTGTTTCCCGAATATCAAACAAATGGTAATCTCCTTTGCAGCGCTTGCAATCAGCAGCTTTACTCTACCTCCAGGTGTACACCAACACCTACAACATATGTAGACAAAGGTGGAGTATACAGCGCTGAGTGTTATAAGTAATACATAAAAGTAGCTATGTAAACTCCACGCCAAGTATATACTGTTAAAGGTGGATCAGATCAATAGGATCACCGTCCTTGCTGTGTCTCTCTCTAATGTAATGACACTCACTTTAAATAACGGATGACGTTCACTAAAAGGTATCTTTAAACATGCACTGGACCTCCAATTTAACCCACAACACCAGTGTTGACCGTGGATAGATGACCATAAATGGATATCAGGTAGATAAAAGGTAAAAAAAATCCCGTCAGGGAGTTTATTCAACAGAGTAAGAAAGGTAAGTTCACAGAACAGCAGAACTCGTACCCCTTCCTGGATGAGGCTGCGCTTCACTACTGAGACGCCCGGAATGTCTCAGTCCGCTGTACCGGCAACAGCGTCAGACGTGCGGATAGGTGATACTTCTCTCCTGGAACTGCTCACAAAACCTCCAGCATCAACGCGTTTCAGGGATCCGCACTCTTTCTCAAGAGCTGCTGTAGGAGGTCCAAATCTTCACATATATACCCGTGGGGATTTTTTGATTGGATCCGTCCAAATTCAATCACGATGAACGGGTGGCGCTGATTTCTCACACACATCCATTCTGACATGGTGAAGAGGAACTAAATACACTAGACTAGAGTCTATCACATAGGTGGTCATTCCGAGTTGTTCGCTAGCTGCATTCGTTCGCTGTGCAGCGATGAGGCAAAAAAATCGGCACTTCTGCACATGCGTATGCGGCGCAATGTGCACGCGCGTCGTACTATTACAACGAATGATGTAGTACCACACAGGGTCTAGCGAAGCATTTCAGTCGCACTGCTGGCCACAGAGTGATTGACAGGAAGAGGGCGTTTCTGGGTGGCAACTGACCGTTTTCAGGGAGTGTTCGGAAAAATGCAGGCATGCCAGGAAAAACGCAGACGTAGCTGGGCGAACGCAGGGCGTGTTTGCGACGTCAAAACAGGAACTGAACAGTCTGAAGTGATCGCAAGCGCTGAGTAGGTATTGAGCTACTCTAAAAGTGCACAAAAAAACTTTGCCGCCGCTCTGCGATCCTTTCGTTCGCACTTCTGCTATGTTAAGATACACTCCCAGTGAGTGGCGGCATAGCGTTTGCACGGCTGCTAAAAACTGCTAGCGAGCGATCAACTCGGAATGACCCCCATAGTGCCTCCCAATATATATATAATGGAGGCTATAATAGAACTAAATTAATACCAATGAATATATGTATACAATTAAAAAATACATAGTAATAAAATGTACATTATAAATATATTACAATACATTTTTCTTATAATAAGAAAACCCTTCCCTAATTATCAATACAAGAATTGACATTCCAATCAATCCCCATTCATACAGATCCTCGAGGTGTAACCTGAGAACATAAGGGAAGAGAAAAAAAAGAAAATTAGTTAAAACACATTATTGTAAAAACCACTTGGTTTCAAATTTTTTATTTAAACCGTCTGGTATCAATGTTCTCATCTCGAATATAGTCCGCATTTCAAATCTAGCCAATCTAATGGATCTATCGTTGGTCCTCCAATTGGGTTTAACTGTCTTGATTCCTGCAAAGAATCTAATATGGCTTGGATCACAATTGTGTACATTCTTAAAATGCATAAACATTATGATTTTCATAGCCACGTTTGATATTCCTGACATGTTCTGTCAGTCTGTCCTTTAGCGGGCGTATAGTACGTCCGATATATTGTTTGTTACACTGACATTCTAGTAGATATATCACATATTTGCTGTTGCATATAATAAAGGTATTAATTCTTTATTTTCTCTTATTACTACTGGATATAACCTCTGTGATCTTTCTATCCATCTTACAAGTTCTACACATACAGTAGGTGGTCATTCCGAGTTGATCGCTCGCTAGCTAGTTTTAGCAGCCGTGCAAACGCTATGCCGCCGCCCACTGGGAGTGTATTTTAGCTTAGCAGAAGTGCGAACGAAAGGATCGCAGAGCGGCTACAATTTTTTTTTTTGTGCAGTTTCAGAGTAGCTCCAGACCTACTCAGCGCTTGTGATCACTTCATACTATTCAGTTCCTGTTTTGACGTCACAAACCCGCCCTGCGTTCGCCCAGCCACGCCTGCGTTTTGTCTGCCACGCCTGCGTTTTTTTCGAACACTCCCTGAAAACGGTCAGTTGACACACAGAAACGCCCTCTTTCTGTCAATCACTCTGCGGCCAGCAGTGCGGCTGAAATGCATCGCTAGACCCTGTGTGAAACTACATTGTTCGTTATAATAGTACGTCACGCGTGCACATTGCGCCGCATACGCATGCACAGAAGTGCCTTTTTTTGCCTCATCACTGCACAGCGAACGAATGCAGCTAGCGATCAACTCGGAATGACCACCATAGAGCAGTCACCACATCTCTGAAACCCCTCTGTCAGAATGGAAATGTTATTTCTTGGTGTCATTATAGTACTGCTTACCAAGAGATCTTTAAGATTGACGGCTTTCCTATATATGAACCGAGGAGACTCAGCGATGTATTCTTTCAAACAGGATCTGCATGTAAAATACCCCAGTGTTTTTTTTATATACTTTCCAAATCCCTATATTGATTCGTACATTTTGTAATGAAGGGCACCATATGCTTTATTCTATATTTGTGCTCTTTTTAGTTGCAAGGATGGTGGACCTATTCATCTTTCTACATTTATCAATTGTCTTATCTAGCAAGACATCTTTGTAGCCCTTATCAATAAATTGTCGTTTCATTTCAACGCCTTGTTCATCAAACATCTCTATATCAGTACAGTTGCGGCACAATCTCTGAAATTGGCTGTTTGGAATACTAGATAGCCTATCTGCATGATGATTGCTGCTCAAATCAATATAAGAGTTGCAATCTGTTGGCTTGTTGTAATTACTCGTACAAATCCGGTTCTCATCTGCGCTTCTTGTTTCCCGCTGCT
Organism: Pseudophryne corroboree; assembly: GCF_028390025.1. Taxonomy (NCBI): domain Eukaryota; kingdom Metazoa; phylum Chordata; class Amphibia; order Anura; family Myobatrachidae; genus Pseudophryne; species Pseudophryne corroboree. The sequence goes on from NC_086451.1 coordinate 16,491,699, forward strand.
GACCCTTTTTACTTTTTGCTTCTCTCCCGGGCAGAGTTCCACGATACGGGCCTGATTCATATTCGCATGAAATAGGATGTTGGGGGCCTGCCCAGGCGCAAGATCCGTTCTGCGCAGGTGCCGAATGTGTCTTGCGATGGTATTCGCAGCCACATGAGGGCTTCGCTGTAAGCTGCACCATGTGACACTGCGTTTATTGGTTTTACCCCATATGCTAGCAATCCGGCGCAGATTTTACAGTGAACTGCAGCTGATCCACGTCTAATGCTGAAGCTGATTACGTGACACACCTTATATACTGTCATTATATAACTTTTACCGGTGTCTATATCTGGCTGCGATTCCCACCTCCTGAATCGCCGACACAAAGAAGTCACCCAGCTGTAAAGTGCTGCTTCAGCCAGAAGGAAACATTTGGAAACACCCTCTGAGTGTGGGAACGTAGTCTGTAATCAGCGTGGAATAATAACTTCTGAAATATAGCCTTTGCGGAGAGACGCTGGGTGTCTATAACACGGGAATACGTCCTTACACACATCTGTTCTGGTAAAGTGCCTCCACGTCAGGAGCACAATGACACATAGACATAAAGGAACACAACTCGCATAATCCTCTTTCGGTCACTGCGGCGCAATAATAGATCATGAAGTCCCTTTTATATTGTGTGTATATGTCAGTGGCTTAGCGAACGGAGTTCTGCGTTTGGCACAGATGACTCTGTGGCTGGGTTACAGAAGATTTCCACTCTCTTATGCGTAATAAAACAAAGTGATTCATAGGTGGACGCACTGCCGATGTCGGACGTTGCGTAGTGAATGTGTACGTGCAGAGTTGCAGACGTAATTTTGGCGCAGGGAGAAGTGTATTGAGAATGCAGCAGGAAGTCCTGCGCGGTGACAGGGAGGTTGCGTAGCGCACATACGGACATGGTTCGTATTTTGGACGTGTTACGGGACTGTCGTGGTTGTGTTGGCGACAGACACTTGACAGCTCACATAGGAAGCCCTAACACGGACCGGACCATAGCGTCTAGATTCCCTTCATGGAGAGGACCTTTGCTGTGCGGTGCGCGATGACGTCTTCGCGCACCGCACAACAAAGGTCCTCTCCATGAAGGGAAACAAGACGCTACGCGTCTGGTTCCCTTCAAAGCGGGGGCACAGCGGGGCACTGCGGGGGGCACAGTGGCGGATCTTGCCATGTTGCGGCGCCCTCCGGATGGCGCCGCCCCGGGCAAAAGTCCTGCTTGACCGTGGCAAGATCCAACACTGATGGTAGGGTTGGTATTAAGGAACGTCATGATGTTTACTGCAGATTTGTCCCATTTTCTGGTTCGGCCAACGAACTCTATATACTCATGCTGATTGTTTTATTCAACCGGAATATCTACTGTTTACTAATATCAGATAACGAGATGTGTTTTTTCTGTTGTATACCCTGTTTGACTTCCTTTCTCTTTTGTAAAGCACTGATGAACCAATAAATATATTCCGAAGAAAAAAAGAAAGTGCTTTCTGACATGCCGGCGTAATTATAAAATTAATTTTATTAAAAACCACAAATAAAAACTTCTGCTTGAGACACAAAAAATATTTCTACAAATAACTTCTGTTTTGTGCTTGTTTTGCGGTTTCTTGGCAACCGATAAACTGACTTTCTAAGGAAGTAAACCATAATATTCTGATCCTCCTGAGCTTAAGAGATATATAGTTGCAGTTACTAAAGAGAGAGATCCACCTAGGAGAAACTCTTTCCACCACCAGAGAAAACGCTGGCCTCCTGCTGTTGTACACAACCTTACACAGTGACAGTATACATCTAGCAGGTAACATATAGGGCCTCATTACCAGGGGAAGCAGTAGGTGCCCACAAAGTGCCAGTTCTGTCAGAGAGGAAATGCTCCCATGGTAGAAGAAATTACCAGTACATATTCAGTGACTGTATTATGTCAATGTATGGAAACCTTCACACAATGTCATAGTAGCAGCTTATATTTTTATATTGATTTACATTTGAATGTATCATTTTCCTACAGTTTATTGCAAAGATACTATCGCAGAGGCTGGAGGAAATGCGTCATTTTCTTTATATATCTAACATGTACCAGTCATACAGTAGTTCCTACCAACACAGCTGCTTGGAGCTCGAGTACAGCATGATAAGATTATATTTTGCATACATCAGGTCTCACAAGAGAACGGTGATACAGTAACACTGACAGAAATATATTATAATCAGAAAAATGTTCTTGGTTCCAGCATGAATGCTGTGTATCAAATATTGAACAATTAGGAGGAAATTCAATTGTTATCGCCACCCGATCTCACGTCTAAAGTGATGGGATATCGCAGGGGCGATATTCAGTTGATGCTGTTTATCTCGCTGATCGCGCCCAATAGTGTTAGTAAAGCAGCTAAACCAATAGGCACGATCGTGAAAAGGGCCGTTTGGCGCCCACACAGCTCTCTTTTCGCACATTTCAGCTCGCCAGCTGAAAGGTGTCTCCCTGCGGCTCAGCGTGCCCAAACAGAGCAACAATTGAATTGCAACATTGGGCGCCATCTAGTGGCAGCCATGGGGAGAAACAATTTAATTCTCCTCTTAGTTGTGGAATGTAGAATGGTCAGAGACTACTTTATCAAAAGCAAAGTACAGAAGCAGTCATCAGGGAGCAATCTGATATAGAGACACCAGGCGGAGTAGGACCAAGTTCAATATTTCTGATACTTGCCAGAACATTTAGCCCAGAAAATGTCTGAGTCTGTGAGTTTCATGATTAGACCTAGCGGCGTTAAGGTGTACATTACATCCTATGCCATCTTGAGACATAGGCGCCTCAGCAAGCAGGGTTCTGCCTGCTGTTTACACCCCAGGGTCGACCCTAAAAAAAGAATTATGGTTAAAGGTAGGTGGTGGAATCAGCCTGGCACTCACTTTGTGGTTTGGGATGAGTGGGAATTGGATGAAAGAAAAATATAATAAAGCGAAAAATAAATTATGATTGGAGGAAATAAATATATATAAAAATATGATTGAAGAAGAGTATATATGATTGGAAGAGAAATATGTATATGGAAAAAACTGTGCGTTCCTTATACTTATGTGATTCTTGAATTATCGTACTACTCCTTGTCAAATCGTATACGGATTCAGAAGTTCTCCCCCAGAAGTGGTTTCATTGAAGTCAGGATGAAATGAAATAAAATAATTAAGAAAAACAATGGTGCAGATGTATTAACCTGGAGAAGGCATAAGGAAGTGATAAACCAGTGATAGGTGCAAGGTGATAACGCAACAGCCAATCAGCTCCAATATGCAAATTGACAGTTAGGAGCTGATTGGCTGGTGCGTTTATCACCTTGCACTTATCACTGGTTTATCACTTCCTTACGCTCCAGGCTTAGTACATCTGCCCCACTGTGTGGTATGTTCTTAGTTTTTTTTTTTTGCAAACCATAAAAGCACACTATTGGGCAAAACCATGTGCACTGCAGGTGTGGCAGATGTAACACGTGCAGAGAGAGTTAGATTTGGGTGGGTTATATTGTTTCTGTGCAGGGTAAATACTGGCTGCTTTATTTGTACACTGCAATTTAGATTTCAGTTTGAACACACCACACCCAAATCTAACTCTCTCTGCACATGTTACATCTGCCCCACCTGAAGTGCACATGGGGCTAATTCAGACCTGATCGCTTGCTAGCGTTTTTGGCAGTGCTGCGATCTGGTCAGGACTGCGCATGCATATGCACCGCAATGCGCAGGCGCATCGCACGGGTACAAAGCAGATTGTTGCCGTGTGATGGGTTTTACGAAGAATCCATTCGCACAGCCGATCGCAAGGAGATTGACAGGAAGAAGGCGTTTGTGGGAGGATCCTGACCGTTTTCTGGGAGTGGTTGGAAAAATGCAGGCATGTCCAAGCGTTTGCAGGGCGGGTGTCTGACGTCAATTCCGGCCCCGGACAGGCTGAAGTGATCGCAGCGGCTGAGTCCTGGGCTACTCAGAAACTGCACAAAGTTTTTTTGTACCGTTCAGCTGCACATGCGATCGCACACTTGCACAGCTAAAATACACTCCCCGGTGGGCGGCGACTATGCAAACGCAGGACTGCAAAAAAACACTAGCGAGCGATCAGGTCAGAATTACCCCCATGGTTTTGCACCTTAGTGTGCTTTTTTGGTTTGCTAGCAATAAGGCCCGGTGTCTCTCTTTTGACTATATCACGGGGAGACTATGCCATCTTGTGTGTGAAGAAAACTGGGGTAGTCTCTAGGCAAAAAAAAATTGGAAAAATTAAAATGGAATACATTCAAAATGTTGACTAAAGTCAATCCCCTTTTCCACTGACCTGAAAATCACGGGTTATTGCAGTGCCGTAACTAGACATTTTAGCGCTGTGTGCCAGAAACGGCATCGGCGCCTCCCCCCCCCCCCAACGTAAACTGGCGGCAGTGCGCGTTAGGCGCGCGCAAAAAATATAGGGGTGTGGCTTCACAGGAAAGGGGTGTGGCCACAAAATAATACCAATTCATATAATGGTGCACAGTAGTCTCCATTATTCAAATTACGCCGCACAGTAGCGCCACTACACCAGGCAGAGCCCTTTTTTACACATTACGGCAGACAGCGTCCCCATTTTACACATTACGGCAGACAGCGTCCTCTTTTTACACATTACGGCAGACAGCGTCCCCTTTTTACACATTACGGCAGACAGCGCCTCCTTTTTACACATTACGGCAGACATCGTCCCCTTTTTTACACATTACGGCAGACATCGTCCCCTTTTTTACACATTACGGCAGACATCGTCCCCTTTCTTACACATTACGACAGACAGCGTCCCCTTTTTTACACATTACGGGAGACAGCGTCTCCTTTTTTACACATTACGGCCGACAGCGTCACCTTTTTTACACATTACGGCAGACAGCGTCCCCTTTTTTACACATTACGGGAGACAGCGTCTCCTTTTTTACACATTACGGCAGACAGCTACCCCTTTTTTACACATTACGGGAGACAGCGTCCCCTTTTTTACACATTACGGCCGACAGCGTCACCTTTTTTACACATTACGGCAGACAGCGTCCCCTTTTTTACACATTACGGCAGACAGAGTCCCCTTTTTACACATTATAGTGTAGTGTAGTGTCTGTGTAGGCACTTACGTTCTGTTTCCGGCTCCTGACTCCTCCTGTCCACTTCACAGAACTCAGCCGCAGTGCTGCCGGGACCTTAGCAGCAGCGCCGGCTTAAGCTGTACACAGGCAGGTGGGCGGGTGGCGGCTTCACCGGGACACGGGCGGGCGGGTGGTGGCTTCAGCAGCAGGACACAGTCATGTGGGAGCCGGACGCAGGCGGCGCTGCCGTCAGCGGGACGCAGGCTGCGGCGCCACCTAAAACAATGAATCTGCGGCCGTGCGGGTGTGATGCTCGATGGTGCGCCTTCAGTGCATTTGCGCTTTGGGCAAGGCACCATCGGCACACACCTAGTTACGGCTCTGGGCTGTGTCATATGTTAAAGTAAGGCAGCGAGATCTTCATGCACATTCCTCCTCTGAGCAGTTAGCACAACACACAGTCACACATCCTCCACAGGCGCCATGCCAGGGATCCCACCTCCTTCTTCCCTGCAGCCTGCATGACAGCCAGCTGTACTTACTATTGGTGATTTCCAGCCGTCGCTCGGCAGCCCAGTTCTGCTCTGCGGCGCTGGCAGTGGCTGCTGTGAGGCAGTCAAGGAGGTGATCATCGCAGCGGATCAGATAGAGCAGCGGCTGCGTGCAGCGGTGAGGGAGTGAGCGGGCACAAGGAGAAGTCGGGCGCTGCTGCTGCCGCCCAGGTCACAGCACTGTCCCCTGCTGCAGCACACGCTCTGCGCTCAACAGGGGACAAGCGTGCGCCGGACCCGGCACCCGGCAGCTGTCCAATCACTGCGCTGACAGCTGCCAGGGCCGGAAGCTTTAAACCAGGTAGCCAGGCGCTGCAATATTTGTGCAGTGCGGCTCCATGTGTGTGGGCCAGCGGTGCGCCCTCAGTGCAGATGCGCTGTGTGCAACGCACCGCTGGCCCACACCTAGTTACGGCTCTGGGTTATTGCACAGCAACCTTGGATTTGGGTCCACCCAGTCAGGGTTATACCAGGGAAGGTCCCATGTGAGCTGCAGTGTAAACTGGTAACTTGGGTTGTCTGATCCAGGACTCGTTTACAGGATGGGGAGGGTCGCTGTCCCTGCGCAAGGAGATGATGTCACTTCCAAGCGCCGGCACTGCACCCCGTGTGCAGTGTGAACGGTGTCAATACAGGAATACTGGGTTCCAAATCTCGGGTCAGACGCAGGACTTCAGTGGAAATGAAGTATTAGAGTTGTGTTGGTAAAAAATATTGTTCTATTATGGTATAATTCAGAAGTAAATCGGATTCTCACAGTAGAATGACTTTGTATTGGCAAGTAATTATTATATAGCGCCATGGCACTTACGTCATTCTTTCTTTTCCTGCCCCACCGCACTTACTCTTTTTATGCTACTGTATTTTTCTTTGTGATTTTGGAAGGGTCAGTGGCAAACGCAGGCTTTCTAGAGGGGGGTTTCCAAATACAATCCACAATCTTCTGCAGAACATTGGAGCAAGTGCAGGAGTTTGGGCAAGCAGTAGAAGAACCTAGTACCAAGTTACCAACCCTGGACATTAATGTACACATTGGTCTTTTTATACACTGGATACCGTGTTGAATACAGTATTAATATTTAACACTATAGATCAGTGATTTTCAACCTTTTTTTACTCGCGGCACACTGAACAATATTTTAAAATTGCCAAGGCACACCATCAGTTCCCCACAGAAAAAACAAAACAAAAACACACATTGGCCCTCACAGTAAAATAAAATCCACACATACATTGGCCATACCTCCCAACATTGGAGTGCAGGAAGGAGGGACACTTTCGCGCGCCGAAGGCGCGCCCCCGAAATTAGGGGGTGGTGCCTATCGGAAAGGGGGCGTGGCCTCACGGCAAGTGCCGCGATCGCAAGCCACGCCCCCGTTTACATCATTATGGGGGCATGAACAGCGCTGTGAGAGCTGCTGGTCATGCCCCCTGTCCCTCTCTGCCGTGAATAGACGCTGTGCGCATGCGCACAGCGTCTATTCACCGCTGCTGTCCTCAGAACAGCGAGTGACGGGGGGGGGGGGGATCTCCCGACTGCCCCCCCACCCGCGGGACACTGCGTAAAAAAAACGGGACTGTCCCGCCAAAATCGGGACAGTTGGGAGGTATGCATTGGCCTACACAGAAAAAACAATCACATTGCTCCCCATGTAAATCATATTGCTCCCTACATAAATATTATTGCTCCCCACATGAATTATTCACATTGTTCCCCCCCATAAATCCTTATTCTCCCCACATAAATCCTATTGTTCCCCACAGGAGAAAAAAAATAGCAAATATTAGCCCCTACCGGTCAGCTGTCCTCTTCCCTGTCCCTCAGTGTCGGGGATTATTCATAGTGGAGTGCTGCGAATACTGAGTAGTGGGCGGTCAGGCAGGTGTGGATGTGGGTGGGCAAGGAAAGCTGTGGATGCAGGCAAGAACTGGAAGATGTGTATGCAGGCAGGTGGGTGGGCTGGCTGGGTGGTGAGAAGCGGCGGTCGTGACCTATGATATCACACCGCCGCATCTTCAAGGCATATGTCACGGCCGGAGCACGACTGATCCTCTAAGAAGAGCCCGGGCCAACAGTTCACTCTGAAGGTGCAGGAAGCTGCTCTGGCTCCGCGGCACACCTTGCAACTGGTTGCGGCACACTGGTTGAAAAAGCCTGCTATAGATGGTCTATATTATAGGCTGTATCAAACATATTTAACTAATATAAATAAAATAAGTGGTCAGGTAAAGGTTAAACATCCCATAATGAATAAATACACACACATAATACAACCAGTAGGAGACAGAACTGTACTTTCTAAGCACACATTCTCCCACCTCATGGTAATGCTCCTGTCTCTTCTTCCTGGCAGCTGCTCTCTGGTCCACTGCAGTGATTGAGGGTTGAGATCCACACACACAGCAACCTTGGTAGAAGCTGCTACTACTGTCCCTTTAAAACTGCAGATTGTGGCGACAGCTCTTGTAATCATATTATAGTCTATTGCTATTGTTGTCATAATCTGAGTCACTGGCCAAGAGGAGGGGGGTTTCCAAGCAACCAGAAACCCCCCGTGTGTGCCTATGAGGGTGGAGTCATAATAAGATCTAACTGCCTCATCACAGTGTCTGTAATGTCTACATGGAGGAATATTTATAATTTATCGCGGTTTAGACACGATAATTGTAATTTCTTAGTGTGCTGTTCACAGCAGTGAGAAATTATTTATGACCCCAATGTGTCAAAAACCACATGCCGTATTGAAGGATTAAAATGACATTTTCAGGATTACAATTTGGATAAAACGCAGCCTAAACATACAGATCTCTATTTACTGACTTATATAATTATTTATTTATTACTAGTTATTTATATAGCGCACACATATTCCGCAGCGCTGTACAGATATGTTTTTGCTCATTCACATCAGTCCCTGCCCCAGTGGAGCTTACACTCTATATTCCCTATCACATGTACACGCACACACATTCAGGCTATGGTTCATTTTGTTGGGAGCCAATTAACCTACCAGTATATTTTTGGATTGTGGCAGGAAACCGGAGTACCCGGAGGAAACCCACGCAAGTATGGGGAGAACATATAAACTCCACACAGTTAGGGCCACAGTGGGAATTGAACCCATGACCTCAGTGCTGTGAGGCAGCAATGCTAACCATTACACCATACGTACTCACCGTGCATGTGCGGTAGACATTGGGTGGAGGGTTCCGGACTAACCCTGTCCCGGTAAAGTTTGTGAAACGTAGCTCATAGGCTACAGCGGTGTTAGCCAAGTTCCGGAATGGATCACAGTTTGGATCTTGGTAAATCTGACCATAGAAACCTGAGAGGGCTGCGGTTGCTGTTGGAAACGGGGGACCACGTCATATATCAGAGCTATCTGCTGCGGTCCCTCCTTCATACGTAAAGCGATACTTGATATTTGCATGTTTCCCCCGACAACGGGTATTTTGGGAGGATATGCTGCAAATATTGGCCCTCATTCCGAGTTGTTCGCTCGTTCTTTTTCTTCGCATCGCAGCGATTTTCCGCAAACTGCGCATGCGCAATGTTCGCACCGCGGCTGCGCCAAGTAAATTTGCTAAGAAGTTTGTTATTTTACTCACGGCTTAACGTAGAAATTTCTTCGTTCTGGTGATCGAAGTGTGATTGACAGGAAGTGGGTGTTTCTGGGCGGAAACTGGCCGTTTTATGGGTGTGTGCGAAAAAACGCTGCCGTTTCTGGGAAAAACGCGGGAGTGGCTGGAGAAACGGGGGAGTATCTGGACGAACGCTGGGTGTGTTTGTGACGTCAAACCAGGAACGAAACTGACTGAACTGATCGCAATGTAGGAGTAAGTCTCGAGCTACTCAGAAACTGCAAAGAAATTTCTATTCGCAATTCTGCTAATCTTTCGTTCGCAATTCTGCTAAGCTAAGATTCACTCCCAGAGGGCGGCGGCTTAGCGTGTGCAATGCTGCTGAAAGCAGCTAGCGAGCGAACAACTCGGAATGAGGGCCATTATTGATAAATAGGTCCCTAATAGCAGAGCCGTAACTACGTGTGTGCCAGGTGTGCCTAGCACATAGCGCAGTCGCCCTGAGGGCACAACGGCCAGCGGCTTGTAATGAGTCAAACTGACTCATCTGTGCTGTGTGCGCCGCCTCCGGAGGAGGAAAAGAGAGGAGCAGCTTCGGGGGCAGGTCAGGGGAGAAGGAGAAGGGGGGAGGGGGCTGGAGCCGCAGCAGCGCAGTGTAATTGGTAGCGGCGCCGCTGCAGCTGTCCCTCTCCTTCAGCATCGGCTGGCCGGCGCTGCTGTGAATGCTGGGATGCGCTTCCCTCATCCCAGCATTCACAGCGGCGGCGGACAGCCAATGCGGAAGGAGAGGGACTGCTGCAGCGGCGCCACTACCAATTACATAGCGCTGCTGCTGCTCCCTCCTCCACCTCCCTCCTCCTCCTCCTCCCCTGTCTGTCTGTCTGTCTGACTATCTATCTGTCTCTCTATCTCTCTATTCTGTCTGCCGTAATGTGTAAAAAGGGGGACTGGCTGCCAGAGCCGGCCTTAGGCATAGGCAAACTAGGCAAATGCCTAGGGCATTTGGTATGCTTAGGGGCACCAGCAGCTCCTGCTGATTAAAATGATATGCGGCATGCCTATATTCTGTGTGTGACTGCGGCTGTGTCTGCATACGAAATGCTAAGTTGCGTGTATTCCTGGAAATCACTGTAATGTAGCATTTTTAGTATGCAGATACAGCTGCAGTTGCACAGGCATGCTGGATATCATTTTAATCAGCAGAAGCTGCTTGTGCATTCTAGCCACATAGTAATGCAAATAAGATGCATTTTCATAAACAAAAGGTGCCCGATGTTAGCAGAGCTGCCAGCTGACTCATGCCAGGCATCTCTTGAATAACTAGCGGTGGTGCTAGGGGGCACCAGCCAAAATCTTGCCTAGGGCATCATATTGGTTAGGGCCGGCTCTGCTGGCTGCCGTAATGTGTAAAAAGGGCACGCTGTCTGCTGGGTATGCGGTCAAGATCCCGCCGGACAGAATCCCGGCGGTCGGAATACCGACACCGGGATCCCGACCGGCACAATCCCGACATATTCTCCCTCTGTGTGTGTCCACGACACCCACAGAGGGAGAATAAATTAGTGTGCCGAGCGTAGCGAGGCACCGTGCCCGCAGCATGGCGAGCGCAGCGTAGCGAGGAACCATGCCCATAGCGTGGTGAGTGCAGCGAGCCCGCAAGGGGCTGTGTTGCGCTCGCCCCCCTGTCGGGATTGTGCCGGTCGGGATCCCGGTGTCGGTATTCCGACCGCCGGGATTCCATCCGGCGGTAATTCGTACTGATCCCGTCTGCCGTAATGTGTAAAAAAGGGACGCTGTCTGCCGTAATGTGTAAAAAGGGGACGCAGTCTGCCGTAATGTGTAAAAAGGGGACGCTGTCTGCCGTAATGTGTAAAAAAAGGGAACGCTGTCTGCCGTAATGTGTAAAAAGGGGACGCTGTCTGCCGTAATGTGTAAAAAAGGGGGACTGGCTGCCGTAATGTGTAAAAGGGGCTCTACCTGGTGTAGTGGTGCTACTGAGCGGCGTAATTTGAATAATAGAGACTACTGTGCACCGTAGTATGAATTGGTATTATTTTGTGGCCACACCCCTTCTCCATGAAGCCACGTCCCTATATATTTTTGCGCGCCCGAGGCGCGCACTGCCCTATCTTGCATGGGAAGGGGGGGGGGGGGGGGGGGGCACCAATGCCGTTTCTTGCACACAGCGCTAAAATGCCTAGTTACGGCACTGCCTAATAGCCCTGTATACTGTATATTATTGCTGCTGAGGATGTGGTCAGATTGCAAAGCAGGAACAATGTTGCAACCTAAAGAAAACATATAAGTAGCAATATCCTGGCCGCAGATGTGCAGCTAGGTGTATATGCACTTTGCAGGGAATACCCTTGTTCCATGTCTGCCTTTGTGTCACTTATTGTGACATAGGGTTTCCATCGTGGTGTCTGCTGCATATTACAGGCCCAGGCATATTACACCACCAAGTTCTGTTCCCATTGTCTGCAGCCAGCTGTCCCCTCCACAGGGTGTAATACCACCAGTCACCAGGGCGTGGCACTGCGGTACACTCTGGATGAATCACTAGGGTGGTGGCCGGGGTGGGGGATTATAACCTTCCTACAGGCTGCTGCAGCCCAGATCTCTCTCCGTCTCCTCTTCTGCATTCAGCTCCAGTCGCTGTGAGGAAGAGAAGAATCCCATCAGGTAAGTGCAGCAATCCTGTCCTGTCTCTGGCAGCACCAGGGCTGTACGTCTCTCCCTTTCCCTATATACCCCCTCCTGAGTCTGTGGAAGTGGGATGGGGGGGGGGGGGGGGGGGGGGGGGGGGGGTCACATCCTAATCACAGCTGCATCCAAGGAGGGAGGTATCTGCTGGGCAGCATATTTTACAGTACAGCATCCTCCACCTGCATTGCATGCACTAATAGCCGGCAACTAAAACTGTGGCAGGGCATGCTGGGATGTGTAGTTCCACAGCAGTTGGAGTGCCGCAGGATGTATATTCCTGCACTAATCTAATGCATTGCATACCCGGAGGAGTGGGAGTGCATGCAGTAATATAATGCATGCCTAGGGTGGTGTGGGAGTGCATGCACTAATATACTGTATTGCATAACCAGGGGGGTGGGAGGGTCCGTACACTAATATACTGTAACGAATACCCAGGGGGGTCCACGCACAGCCCCCTTACGCGTGCCTCCTGGTTATTATTTGCAAGCGCCGACTTCATGCAACTTTTAACGCTGCAATAACACTATATCAACTTTGTATCAACTAAACTTGCTCCATATATAGGCATGAGCCGGCTGCCGGCGTGTGACGCATGGGAGCTGATAAATCACAACTGCCTACCTGTGTGTGTGTAAGAGACATAAATACAGGGACAGCGGCTGGCTTTTGGCATGGGAACAGTTTCATGTCATAGACTTCACCCCTGGCTGGCGTGCTCCTAGCAATTACTGGAAATCCCCACAGCCTGGGGCGCTGGATGTGGTGACGCTGCTGGATAAATAATTCCCAAGCAGTTCTGCAGCAGCAGGCAGGCAGGAGTCCGGGGAAGGGGAGGGAGATGTAATACAGCTGCGTGGCCCCTGTCCTCGCTCCCAATTCACTTTTCTCATGAGCATTGTATAGGTGTATGCTCAGTGTTATGTGACGTTCCCTCAGGGAGAGATTTACTGACAATAGGTTGTTCCGAACTAAAATTAGAAACTGTCCTAGATATGAACGAGACGTAACACAATGAAATCAGCCTATGAGACATTGCAGCTTAGGTCCAATAATATCCAGGTTATCAGCAATCCTGGTTACAGTGCAGGAACTGGGGGGTCTATGTACTAAGATTTGGAGAGAGGTAAAGTACCAGCCACTGTCTGTCATTTTTCAAACATTGGGGCAGATGCATTAAGCCTGGAGATGGCATAAGGAAGTGATAAACCAGTGATAAGTGCAAGGTGATAAAGGCAGCAGCCAATCAGATCCTAACTGTTAATTTACATATTGGAGCTGATTGGCTGGTGCGTTTATCACCTTGCACTTATCACTGGTTTATCACTTCCTTATGCCTTCTCCAGGTTAATACATCTGCCCCTTCTGTAACTGCAGTTAGGAGCCGATTGGCTAGTACTTTATCTCCGCAAACTTTATATCTTTCCAAAGCTTAGTACATAGAGCAGACTCTTATGGTCACACTGCATGAATAGGTTTAGACGTAATACAGACACCTTAACGAGGCGACCGCGATCTGTCTGACTGAGAATCGTTGGGAGATTGGTAAAGATGGTCACGTTACCTGCAGCGCAGACGCTGTTTGCTAGAGATCACTGGATATGGCCACTTGGGTACGACACACAATCAGGCCCTGTATGCAGACCAGGCAGCTAGAATTCTAATTGTCCTACAGCAGGGCTGGTCAAACCGGTCCCCGAGATCTACCAACAGTTCATGTTTTCCAGGCCTCCTGGAGATCTGTAGAGTTGTCAGTTAGGAATGAATGCAGCACATCTTAATTAGTAATCACTACACCTGTGCACCAGCTAGGTGATCTGGAAAATGTGACCTGTTGGTAGATCTCGGAGGACTGGTTTGGCCAGCCCTGTCCTACAGTCACACCAGGCTGGAGGAGGCGACCACACCTGGGAAAGTAGTCACGGCCACAGCTAGTTGGGGCACGTTAATAATATCTCCCCCAGCATCTATTATATGGGGCCACTGTCCTGCGGAGCCCATCGTTGAAGTCCTCACTAGTTAAATATTCTGCCCATGGGTCACAACCTGCACCTATGTGCTGTGGGAGGAGAGGCGCATGGTGCAGAAGTGTAATCCTCACACCTAAGTGCACCCTCTTACAACTTTACTGCCACCCAGTGCATTACATAAACGTTTCTCCTGGAATACCGCTGGGTTTAGCTTCAGCGATGGCTTGAACTACCCATGAGAGTGAGGGGACACTGGGTGTGGTATTACAGGTGGCAGTTGTGTTTTAGTAGTGAGTACAACCTTGCCTCTGCCAGCTCCAAACTGGTGCAAAACTGGCGTTCTTTTGTGGAGTGACACATCCCTCATGGCAACATGACACACAATTAGAATGCGCCCTCCCCAACTCTTTATATAATATAGGGGTGAAAAGGGTGGAGAAGTTGCCCATGGCAACCGATCGGCATTGAAGTAACATTTATAATTTGCATAGTATACAATTGTACAGAGCAGCTTATTGGTTGCCATGGGCAACTTCTCCACAGGCTCACTTCTCCACTCTTGTCACTGCTTCATGAATATAAATATAAATGAGGCGTGTGGTTTGCGGGATATGGAGGTTGTGTCCTCGGTTATAGAGCATTCTACGTCACCTGTGATCTGTACAGTTATCAGCTGACTTGCTCCTCATCACCACCTTTTAGGCCTCGGGCAGTCAGAAGGGCTGGGCTATGTAGGATCACCAACCACCGCATCCAAGCCTCAGGCAGTCAGACAGAAGGGCTAGGCTATGTAGACCCCACCAGCACCACATCCAGGCCTCAGGCAGCAGAAGGAGTAGTGGGCCTCACCACCACATTGAGCCTCAGGTAGTCAGAAGGTGGACTGGGCTGGGCTGTGTAGACCCCTGACACCATTTGGGCCTCAAGCAGTTAGGAGTATGGGCTTGGCTGGACAATGTAGACACCCCACATTCAGACCTCTGGCAGAGACAGGGATGGGCTGAGCTGTGTAGACCCTCAGGCCACACGTTTAGGTCTCAGGCAGTCAGAGAGCTGGGCTGTGTAGACCCTCAGGCCACACGTTTAGGCCTCATGCAGTCAGAGGGCTTGAGCCCCCCTACTTTTAATATTTGACCAGTCACAGAGATGGGGTGGGTTGTGTAAAAACAACCCCTCCCTTTCTCCACATTCAGGCCCCTGTTAGAGTTAAGTCCAGGAACAGAGCATGTTCTCTCTCATGGAGAGGGTCAGGTAGGAAGTATGAGCTACATGTAGAAACCTCCCACCCTAAATTCTGGCCCTAGGCTGTAGAATAATGGTCTGAGCTGCGTAGACACCCCCTTCCCCCAACACACACACATTCGGGCCCCAGGCAGCCAGAGGGACGGGCTTGGTGTGTAGAACCAGCTGTTGGTGTGTGACTTGCTGACAGCTGCCAACGTCTGTGCTGGGGTCTCTATGTATCAGTCATCATGCAGAGGATTCCTGGACTTTCTCCAAAAACCTCTCACTGGGTCGGGCTGTAAGAGGCACTGGCAGGTTCCACGCAGAGCACAGAATCAGACCCATTTTTACACAGATCAGCTAAACATAACACATAGACAGAAGGTCCACCAAAACAGTGCGACATCCCACATACAACACCGGCCAGCCTAGGATATCAGCTCTGCATGTGATCCTGTCATACAGGATACGCCCATCCACAAATGTCATTCTAATCCAGTGGTTCTCTAGTCCCTCCAACAGGTCATGTTTTCTGGATTTATTTACTTATGCATCAGTGAGTTCATCTAAATCAGGCAATCCCAACCTCGGTCCTCAAGGCACACCAGCAGTGCAGGTTTTAGTGATATCCAGGCTTCAGCACACTTGGTTAAATCAAAACAACTGAGGAACTAATTAAGTCACCTGTGCTCTAGCATGGATATAACTAAAACCTGGACTGTTAATGTGCCTTGAGGACCGAGGTTGGGAATGCCTGATCTAAATTCCTGGGTCAGTAATTATCCCCACCTGTTTCCACAGATAGAAATCCTGAAAACATGACCTGTTGGGAGTACTCGAGAACTCCAGTGGAGAACCACTGTTCTAGTCCCTGGGCCCCTTCCAGCTAGGACAGAGGTTCCCATATGCGGTCCTCAAGGCACCCCAACAGTCCAGGATTTAGGTATATCCGTGGCTAAGCACAGATGGTTAAATCAAATTGACTGAGGTGCTAATTAAGTCACCTGTGGCCAAGCATGGATACAAGTAAAACCTGGACCGTTGGCGTGCCTTGAGGACCGCATTTGGGGACCTCTGAGCTAGGACATTGTTTACCAAATCTGGTCATTATGTTCCTTTCCACAGTCCAGACCTTAGGGATATCCCTGCTTCAGCACATGTGGCCAAATCATACTGACTGAGGTAGTAATTAAGCTACCTGTGCTCTTGCAGGAATTTCCTTTGAACATGAAATGTGAATTTGCCAGGTTTGGGAAACACAGAATAAGTAGAATTCTGGGGTCTCAGTGCCGGGGTCTCCGCAGTTCCGAACTCACCGGGGAACGAGGCACAGCGCAAAACCATGATGATGTGTAAACCACCTGTCTTGAGGGTATTTTCACTGTAGATAACGCAGATATACCCCTTCCCTATAATAGGAGTTTGGTAGCTGGAAAGAGATAAAGTAGAAAGAGATAAAGTACCAGCCAACCAGCTCCTATCTGTCATTTTTCAAACACATCCAGAAACATGGCAGCTAGGAGCTGATTAACTGGTGCGTTATCTCTGTCCACTTTACCTCTCTCCAAAGCTAAGGGGGTCATTCTGACCTGATCGCTCGCTGCAGTTTCTCGCAGCGCAGCCGATCAGGTCAGAACTGCGCTTGCGCCGCCACCGCAGTGCACCGGCGCATGGCTGACAGCCGAAGGCTGTCATTGCCTAGCGATCGCCTCTGCCTGATTGACAGGCAGAAAAGGTCGTTGGGTGGGAGGGGGCAGCACGGCGGTGTCTGGTCGGACATTGGGGGGGGCGTGGCCGGGCCGTGCGGGGGGCGGGCCGCTGTGACCCAGGGCAGCGATGAGTAACTCCCGGCCAGCCGCTGTGCGATGCTTTTGTATTTGTGCACGGGGGGGGGGGGGGCGGCCTGTAAATTTAGCACAGCTACGATCAGGTCGGAATGACCCCCTTAGTTCATAGACCCCCACGTTTGAGAACCACTGCCTTAATCCATTCAGCTAGGAGCTGTGACAGGAAAGTAAGTGGGACAATCAGTTTGCGGAAATGGGTCACTTTATGGGGTCCGCGGCAGCCCCCTCATATTTGTGTAAGGTGACATTAGCTCGGTATCTATCAGCGGAAGGTTACATTAGGGACGGCTAATAAATTGCCTGTTGCTTTGCCCAAAATATACCCAAAACAGTCTCTTCTTATAAGAGGGTGTCAGGGGTTCAATTGCTATGTAATGGTAGATCAGATGAGATGACTTGTATAATGGCTGCCCTGTAGCTTGGTCTTATGAAGAAGTAAGAGTAATCAATAGAGGTGTTGGAGCATGTGTGGAACAGTGTCTTGAAGCACTAACACAGGCCTGACCAACCTGTGGCTCTCCAGATGTTGTGAAACTACACATCCCAGCATTCTCTGCCACAGTTTTACCATTCCCTAACAGCAAAACTGTGGCAAGGCATGATGGGACTTGTAGTTTTACAACAGCTGGAGAGCCAAAGGTTGGCCAGGCCTGCACTAACGAATGTTAATTAGTGATGCTTGCAACACATGCATGAATGATTAACACTAATTACCCCTGTTATTAATTGTCTCACCTCACAACCCTCCTGCTCTCGGTTCTGCCTGGTGTCTCCATCAGAAATGTAAGTGGCTTATTGCTGGTACTTTAAAATAACACGTGGCCTTTTACACAGGTGGTCGTGGTGGTATATGCCGCAACACGAGCAATCCTTTATCGTTCCAGGCCATTATTTACCTCAGGAAGTTCCTTTTGTACTAAATAAAAGGAAACGTTTGTGGCTTTGACTCCTAATCATTGTTACCCTGAAGCCGTGTTCTGTTCCTCTCATTGCCCAGAGGAGGCCTATAACTTCCTATGATTATAAAGTGCATTTCTGCAACGGAACCTTCTAGAAAGTAATCTGCCACTTGCTGAGACTTGTTGTGCTGTTCTGTAACCGCATGATCCTGATTTTTATCTGACACATTTTTGTTTGAATTGAGTGTATTGGAGCTGCTGTCCCTGTTTTTGTGTTGCTGTACGCTATAGAAGGCCTATCCCCAGAGGTTAGTGGGGCAGATGGATGATCACCTGCTAGCGGCAAGACCCAGTCCCTGAACGCACTGCTTTATACAGACGCTCCCCTCCCGGAAAGAGTTCTGACCGCCCGGCATGAGTAGCAGCTAATCCATAATTTTTTTGTAAAATGGGGAACACCAATGCGGCTGGAGCATGCTGCGTACCACGGGTGTGTGCATTTCCTTACTATTACACTAGCGGAATAATGTGTATTGTGTGCAGACGCCAGTGGGACTGATGTGTTATATTGCACCGGACTCCTGTCCTGAGGACCCACAAACACCGGTGTGCGAAGCTTGTGTGTTACTGCATGCTCACTACGGGCCTATGGGTGTATTTGGGCCTGGACACCTCGGCACACGGGGAGGGGCGCATTTGGGAGCCTTCACAGATGCAGGACAGTGAACACCTTTGGGGCACTTGTTTGGGGTTACTGCACCAAGAGGAGGCTATTGGCACCTGTCTGTATGAGGGGGGTAAAACTGAATTAGTCACTCTGGTCAAAATAGAACTATGGGGGACATTTACTAAGCGGAGAAGTGAGCTAGTAGAGAAATTGCCCTATCAACCAATCAGCAGCTCTGTATCATTTTATAGCATGCAAATTATAGATGTTACTTCGGTGCTGATTAGTTGCCATGGGCAACTTCTCCACTTGCTCACTTCTTCACTCTGATCACCGCTTAGTAAATGTCCCCCTATTTTGCACAAAGCTGAAGACAAGTTGTGTGTCCAGGTCCATACACACCCACAGTATCCTATGGTATTTATATTTACATCTGCAAAATGTCTTGTTTGGGGTAAGAAGGCTCATTCATGTTTTTTCATGCAACACCAATGGGTCATGTTTTGTGGGAGACTAATTATTATTGAATGGTACAAAGGAAATCCTGAAAACATGGCTTGTGTGTGATCCTTAACTATTACTAAAACCTTTTGCCTGAAATATTTTGGAAATAGGAAGTATACCGCTGATGCTATGGTGTCCCAGTAGGGGGAGTGTGAGTATTGGGGTAATTTAATCCGTAAATGGGCTCCCTCTACTGGAAAATAGGAGCAATAGCCATTTTGAAAGGCGGTGAACATTTTTAATTTTCGGTAAAATTCCCAGTGCAAAGTTACACATTGAAACTTGTATATTGTAATCTGTAAATTCTGCACACAATTTTTTTTCAGGGCAACGAGAGAGAATCTTCAATCTGAAACATGTTATTAATACTGTTATATGGATAATGCTGAATAACTTTGAGTAATGCTTCTAAAATGTGTTTTTTTATTTTTTTATTTTTTAATCCTATTTCTCTAACGTCCTAAGTGGATGCTGGGGACTCCGTAAGGACCATGGGGAATAGCGGCTCCGCAGGAGACTGGGCACATCTAAAGAAAGCTTTAGGACTAACTGGTGTGCACTGGCTCCTCCCCCTATGACCCTCCTCCAAGCCTCAGTTAGATTTCTGTGCCCGACGAGAAGGGTGCACACTAGGGGCTCTCCTGAGCTTCTTAGTGAAAGTTTTAGTTTAGGTTTGTTATTTTCAGTGAGACCTGCTGGCAACAGGCTCACTGCATCGAGGGACTAAGGGGAGAAGAAGCGAACTCACCTGCGTGCAGAGTGGATTGGGCTTCTTGGCTACTGGACATTAGCTCCAGAGGGACGATCACAGGCCCAGCCTGGATGGGTCCCGGAGCCGCGCCGCCGGCCCCCTTACAGAGCCAGAAGAGCGAAGAGGTCCGGAAAAATCGGCGGCAGAAGACGTTCCTGTCTTCAATAAGGTAGCGCACAGCACTGCAGCTGTGCGCCATTGCTCTCAGCACACTTCATACTCCGGTCACTGAGGGTGCAGGGCGCTGGGGGGGGCGCCCTGAGACGCAATAAAACATGATAAAAATACCTTACATGGCAAAAAATACATCACATATAGCTCCTGGGCTATATGGATGCATTTAACCCCTGCCAGAATATACAGAAAAACGGGTGATAAGGCCGCCGAAAAGGGGGCGGAGCCTATCTCCTCAGCACACTGGCGCCATTTTCCCTCACAGCTCAGTTGGAGGGAAGCTCCCTGGCTCTTCCCTGCAGTCACTACACTACAGAAAGGGTTAAAAAAAAGAGAGGGGGGCACTAATTAGGCGCAGTATTAAAACATACAGCAGCTATAAGGGGAAAAACACTTATATAGCGCTCTGGTGTGTGCTGGCATACTCTCCCTCTGTCTCCCCAAAGGGCTAGTGGGGTCCTGTCCTCTATCAGAGCATTCCCTGTGTCGGTACGTTTGTGTCGACATGTATGAGGAGAAAAATGATGTGGAGACGGAGCAGAGTGTCTGTAACAGTGATGTCACCACCTAGGGGGTCGACACCTGAGTGGATGTACTGTTGAAAATTACGTGACGGTGTCAGCTCTGTATAAAAAAACAGTGGTTGACATGAGACAGCCGGCTACTCAGCTTGTGCCTGTCCAGACGTCTCATAGGCCGTCAGGGGCTCTAAAGCGCCCGTTACCTCAGATGGCAGATACAGACGCCGACACGGATACTGACTCCTGTGTCGACGGTGAAGAGACAACCGTGATTTCCAGTAGGGCCACACGTTACATGATTGAGACAATGGAAAATGTTTTATACATTTCTGATAATACGAGTACCACCAAAAAGGGGTATTATGTTCGGTGAGGGAAAAACTACCTGTAGTTTTCCTGAATCTGAGAAATAAAATGAGGTGTGTGATGATGCGTGGGTTTCCCCCCGATAACAATTGATAATTTCTTAAAAAGTATTGGCTGTATACCCTTTCCCGCCAGAGGTGAGGGTGCGTTGGGAAACACCCCCTACGGGGGATAAGGCGCTCACACGCTTGTAAGAACAAGGGCTCTACCCTCTCATGAGATGGCCGCCCTTAAGGATCCTGCTGATAGAAAGCAGGAGGGTATCCAAAAATGTATTCACACACATACTGGTGTTATACTGCGACCAGCAATCGCCTCAGCCTGGAGGTGCAGTGCTGGGTTGGCATGGTCGGATTCCCTGACTGGAAATATTGATATCCTAGATAAGGATAGTATATTATTGCCTATAGAGCATTTAAAAGATGCATTTCTATATATGCAGGATGCACAGCGGAATATTTGCCGACTGGCATCAAGTATAAGTGCGTTGTCCAATTCTACCAGTAAATGGTCAGGTGATGCGGATTCCAAACGGCATTTGGAAGTATTGCCTTTGAAAGGGGACATTTGGGGTCGGTCTTTTAGACCTGGTGGCCACGGCAACAACTGGGAAATCCACGTTTGTACCCCAGGTCGCCTCTCAAAATAAGACGCCGTATTATCGGGCGCAGTCCTTTGTTGGCAAGCGGACAAAAGGTTCCTCTTTTCTGCTCGTGACAGAGGGAGAGGAAAAAGGCTGAAGAGATTACCCAGTTCCCAGGAACAGAAATCCTTTCCCGCCTCTGCAAAGCCCTCAGTATGACGCTAGGGCCTTACAAGCTCAGGCACGGTGGGGGCCCGTTCTCAATGAATTTCAGTGCGCAGTGGGCTCACTCGCAAGTAGACCCCTGGATCCTTCAGGTAATATCTCAAGGGTACATATTGAAATTCGAGACGTCTCCCCCTCGCCGTTTCCAAAAGTCGGCTTTACCGACGTCTCCCTCTGACAGGGAGGCAGTTTTGGAAGCCATTCACAAGCTGTATTCCCAGCAGGTGATAATCAAGGTACCCCTCCTGCAACAGGGAACGGGGTATTATTCCACACTATTGTGGTACCGAAGCCAGACGGCTCGGTGAGACCGATTCTAAATCAAAAATCTAAAATCTTTGAACACTTACATACAGAGGTTCAAATTCAAGATTGAGTCACTCAGAGCAGTGATTGCGAACCTGGAAGAAGGGGACTACATGATGTCTCGGGACATCAAGGATGCTTACCTTCATGTCAAAATTTACCCTTCTCACCAAGGGTACCTCAGGTTATGGTACAGAACTGTCACTATCAGTTCAGACGCTGCCGTAGGGATGGTCCACGACACCCCGGGTCTTTACCAAGGTAATGGCCGAAATGATATCCCTTCGAAGGAAGGGAATTTTAGTTATCCCTTACTTGGACGATTCCCTGATAAGGGTAAGATCCAGGGAACAGTTGGAAGTCGGTGTAGCACTATCTCAGGTAGTGTTGCGGCAGCACGATTGGATTCTCAATATTCCAAAATCGCAGCTGGTTCCGACGACTTGTCTTCTGTTTCCTAGGGATGTTCCTGGACACAGTCCAGAAAAAAGGTGTTTCTCCCGGAAGAGAAAGCCAGGGAGTTATCCGAGCTAGTCAGGAACCTCCAAAGACCGAACCAAGTCTCAGTGCATCAATGCACAAGGGTTCTGGGTAAAAATGGTGGCTTCCTACGAAGCAATCCCATTCGTTAGATTCCACGCAAGAACTTTCCAGTGGAACCTACTGGACAAATGGTCCGGGTCGCATTTTCAGATGCATCAGCAGATAACCCTGTCACCAAGGACAAGGGTATCCATCCTGTGGTGGTTGCAGAGTGCTCATCTTCTAGAGGGCCGCAGATTCGGCATTCAGGACTGGGTCCTGGTGACCACGGATGCCAGCCTGCGAGGCTGGGGAGCAGTCACACAGGGAAGGAATATCCAGGGCTTAGGGTCAAGCCTGGATACATCACTTCACATAAATATCCTGAAGCTAAGGGACATTTACAATGCTCTAAGCATAGCAAGACCTCTGCTTCAAGGTCAGCCGGTGTTGATCCAGTCGGACAACATCATGGCAGTCACCCACGTAAACGGACAGGGTGGCACAAGAAGCAGGAGGGCAATGGCAGAAGCTGCAGGGATTCTTCGCTGGGCGGAAAATCATGTGATAGCACTGTCAACAGTATTCATTCCGGGAGTGGACAACTGGGAAGCAGACTTCCTCAGCACGACCTCCACCCGGGAGAGTGGGGACTTCACCCAGAAGTCGTCCACATGATTAAAAAACTCGACAGGTATTGCGCCAGGTCAAGAGACCCTCAGGCAATAGTTGTAGACGCTCTGGTAACACCGTGGGTGTACCAGTCAGTGTATGTGTTCCCTCCTCTGCCTCTCATACCCAAGGTACTGAGATTGATAAGATGGAGAGGAGAAAGCACTATATTCGTGGCTCCGGATTGGCCAAGAAGGACTTGGTAACCGGAACTTCAAGAGATGCTCACGGAGGATCCGTGGCCTCTACCTCTAAGAAGGCACCTGCTCCAGCAAGGACCCTGTCTGTTCCAAGACTTACCGCGGCTGCGTTTGACGGCATGGCGGTTGAACGCCGGATCCTGAAGAAAAAAAGGCTTTCCGGATGAAGTCATCCCTATCCTGATCAAAGCCAGGAAGGATGTAACCGCAAAAACATTATCACCGCAAATGGCGAAAATATGTTGCGTGGTGCGAGGCCAGTAAGGCCCGACGGAGGAAATTCAACTGGGTCGATTCCTACATTTCCTGCAAACAGGAGTGTCTATGGGCCTGAAATTGGGGTCCATTAAGGTTCAAATTTGCGGCCCTGTCAATTTTCTTCCAAAAAGAACTAGCTTCAGTCCCTGAAGTTCAGACGTTTGTAAAAGGGGTACTGCATATACAGCCTCCTTTTGTGCCTCCAGGGGCACTTTGGGATCTCAATGTAGTTTTGGGTTCCAAAAGACACATTGGTTTGAACCACTTAAATCTGTGGAGTTAAAATATCTCACATGGAAAGTGGTCATGCTGTTGGCCCTGGCCTGGGCCAGGCGCGTGTCAGAATTGACGGCTTTATCATGAAAAAGCCCTTATCTGATTTTCCATTCGGACAGGGCGGAATTGAGGACTCGTCCTCAGTTTCTCCCCAAGGTGGTTTCAGCGTCTCACCTGAACCAACCTATTGGTGGTGCCTGCGGCTACTAGGGACTTGGAGGCCTCCAAGTTGCTAGACGTTGTCAGTGCCCTGAAAATATGTTTCCAGGACGGCTGGAGTCAGGAAATCTGACTCGCTGTTTATCCTGTGTGCACCCAACAAGCTGGGTGCTCCTGCTTCTAAGCAGACTATTGCTCGTTGGATTTGTAGTACAATTCAGCTTGCACATTCTGTGGCAGGCCTGCCACAGCCAAAAATCTGTAAATGCCCACTCCACAAGGAAGGTGGGCTCATCTTGGGCGGCTGCCCGAGGGGTCTCGGCTTTACAACTTTGCCGAGCAGCTACTTGGTCAGGACCAAATACGTTTGTAAAATTCTACAAAATTGATATCCTGGCTGAGGAGGACCTGGAGTTCTCTCATTTGGTGCTGCAGAGTCATCCGCACTCTCCCGCCCGTTTGGGAGCTTTGGTATAATCCCCATGGTCCTTACGGAGTCCCCAGCATCCACTTAGGACGTTAGAGAAAATAAGAATTTACTTACCGATAATTCTATTTCTCATAGTCCGTAGTGGATGCTGGGCGCCCATCCCAAGTGCGGATTGTCTGCAATACTTGTACATAGTTATTGTTACAAAAATCGGGTGGTTATTGTTGTGAGCCATCTTTCAGAGGCTCCTCTGTTATCATGCTGTTAACTGGGTTCAGATCACAGGTTATACGGTGTGATTGGTGTGGCTGGTATAAGTCTTACACGGGATTCAAAATCCTTCCTTATTGTGTACGCTCGTCTGGGCACAGTATCCTAACTGAGGCTTGGAGGAGGGTCATGGGGGGAGGAGCCAGTGCACACCAGATAGTCCTAAAGCTTTCTTTAGATGTGCCCAGTCTCCTGCGGAGCCGCTATTCCCCATGGTCCTTACGGAGTCCCCAGCATCCACTACGGACTATGAGAAATAGAATTATCGGTAAGTAAATTCTTATTTTTTTTTATTTATTTTTTAAATTTATTGCTATACTGGCTGTTTCTCTCCTTGTGGTGGATGTTTTAGATTGTTTTTACCAGCTTTAAAAATGACTTGACGTTATAGTTTCCTGTTGCTGTAGCTAATCTTTAACACAAGTTGCCCATAGTGACCAATCCATCGCTAGCTACCTATCCTTTATCTAGCACAGACTACGACTCCGGTTCTCAAACGCACTTCCCAACGGTCCAGGCTTTAAGTATCTGTGCTTGGCCAAAGGTGACTTTACGCTCATCAGTCACTTTGATTTACCCATCTGTGCTGAGCTATGGAAATACCTAAAACCTGGACCGTTGGGGTGCTTTGAATGCGTTTGAGAACATCTGGTGACTATCACATGATTGGATGCGGATTAGTTGCTATTGGCTACTTCTACACGTTATCTTCAAAGGTTTGATACATCTCCCCCATGGTCTCTAGAACACTAGAGATACAGGGGAGAGCATAAAAAATGGCTGAAGCGGTCTTAAATGTGACATAAGGAAAATTTAAAATAAAATGTCTAACAAGGGTAATTATGTAAGACTTGCATGTGTCACCCTCAAACACTCTGTAGCTTAGTAATGATGAATGATTAAATTAGAATCTAGAATAATCACGGGGAGAGTCAGGAGGTTAAGAAAGGAGGGAGTGATGGCTAAATCCACCCCTGGACAAACGATTCAGTCACAAATATAAAATGACAGAAAATGTGGCAACATAACATAAAAAAAGTTTATGTAATCGCGTTAGTAGCTTCCATAGATTTGTGTAGTCTATTGATGTCCCCCCAATGCGGGGGAAGGGGGTGAGGAAGGGCTGTGTGGTCCCCCCCCCCCCCTCCCCCCAACTCTTCCCTGTTCCAATTAGAGTGTAAGCTCAGAAGACCAGAGTGCTCACTACTTTATTTTTCCATGCATGTCCCTGTGTTAAGAATGTTCTGTCCGGCAGCGCAGACTGATAAAATTATATATACTCTTTACTGTGACGAGCACTAATACAGACTATATATGCCTGCCTGAGCTTACTCACAGTAGGGGTACATCACACACAATGACAATTAGGAATATATAAATGCATTTGACTAATGTTTAGGTGTTTCTGTCCCGCTGCAGCTCTGTTACTCCCTCCTAACAGGATATCCCTGTTGATCAGGAGTTGGCGTGAACTCTTTGCTAACTATGAACTACTGTACTCGGCTGTCTCATCTTATGCAGTTGTAAGATATGGCCAAACTGAATGATGGTCAGGACTGTCCAGGGTACCACTAGCAGGCCAGGCATCAAGGCTAGCCTTGTATGAGAACAGATTTAGGAAATTGTAGATAAACAGGGTGGGATTTTGCAAGCCTAAAAATGCAGCTGAACCTCTGAAATGCTGTAACGTGACGGTTAGGAGCTGATTGCCTGGTACTTTATCTTTCTCCTCTTTATCCTTCTCCAAGGCTTACTTCATCCGCCCCTAAGAGACCTATAATTGGACTGTACTGTAGGTTGCGCTACATGTTTCTCTGTTAATTGATCTGAGTTGGGTGAATGAATGCGATATGGGTGTATATCCTCTGACGTCACGGCGGTGTACGTATGTCTGCCATACTTGGTTAATATTCCCATGATGTGCAGGGCAAAGTATAAACTAAGCCCTCTCCTGATGTTCACCAGTGTACGGGCTCTTCCTCCTGTCATACAGAGAGCTTTGTAATAAAACAATGGGGTCAATTCAATTTTCTGACCGTTGAGTAGCGCCGGGAATTGGCTCCCGATGCTATTCAATATAGTGCCAAGTGACACTCGATTGTCGGGAGTTCTTCTCTCACCCTCCCGGGAGATGCGAGAGGAAATCCGACAAAAGTGCTTGCGCGAGGCTGATTCTGTCGGGAATTGGCATCGCTGCAGGGAGTTAAGTCGGAGAATGCCTGTTCTCCCAACAAATCGCCCTGTTAAGTCCAGGAGAACGGGCATTCACCGACTTAACTTGAGCTGAATTGAATAGCATCGGGAGCTAATTCCCTGCGCTATTCAACTGTCGTTGAATTGAATCAACCCCATTGTGGCATTTCTGATTCCTAACTGGTGCTATGGCACCTGCGTCATGGATGATGAATTTGTCTGTCTCGGTATACTCTAAAGATGGTGAGTGGCACTGGGCAGGATTTACTAAAGGGAAACTGCGGTAAAACCCCCGTTTTACCATATTTTCATATGTACTAACTCCCGATCGCCGCGTTTTCGCACCATAGAAGTCTATGGGATTCTTACCGCCGCATCCCTCTGCTGCACCGCTCACGACGACCCCCCCCTTCCCCCCGGCATACCTGAGCTGCTGCTGGTGTGGCCCCCCTCCTCCTTCTCCCCCGCATCACAGCCTTGTCTCCTTCCGGCTGCAGGGGGGAGGAGGAGGAGCCCGGGGTCTCCCTGCACACATCACCTCCCGAGTCTGGGAGGTGACGGAGACCCCCACTGACCCTGGCAGACATCATCGCTGGGAGCCTCCTATACCGCATTGCGATACTAATCGCATATGTTAGTACATATGCGATTAGTACGGCGGTGATGTCTTATAGTACATCCCGCCCACAGTGAGATACATGGTGTGCGCCAACATAGGCGCGGGAAGGCAAATGTCTATAGTTGGGTACGGAATTCACTGTAACGGTTTCCAAAGCTACTGTTTCCTCAAGATTGCAATGTGCAAATATATATAATATATTTTTTTTTTCTTCTCACACTTCCTACTAGGAAATAGTACCCTTGTGCCAGTAATAGTGACATGACTCTGTCAATAGAGCCCAACCTGCAGATTACACAAATGACTCCTCCTAAATCCTCTGTATATTTGTCTCCTCTATTCAGGCGCCCCCCGTGGTGTGTGTGCAGGGTGTACAACAGTTACATAGATATATATAAATACTACAATATAGAAATGTGATGTTCGGCAGTAATCTGATAAGCACCTTTTATCTTATCGGTGTTTGTCCTGTCGTCTGTTACTGATCCGCTATTCTGTAGGAGCTATGTTGGGAATTGAGTGAATGTAAATGAACGGGAGTTATGCGTAAGATTCCACCCGAGAACCTGTCCCTACAGCCAGAGCCGGCCCTAACCAATATGATGCCCTAGGCAAGATTTGGCTAGTTCTGCAGGAGATGAGTCAACTGGTAGCTGCTAGGTTCGGGTATGAATGGTCGACCACTATTGGTCAACATTGACATGGACACATGGTCGACACATGAAAGGTCAACACATGAAAAGGTTGACATGAGTTTTTTTACTTTTTTTGGGTGTCGTTTTTTGCGTAATGTGACTGGGAACCCCAATTAGTGCACTGCGTTCGCTCGCCATGCTTCGGGCATGGTGCCTTCGCTTCGCTCGGCACAGATTACTGTTCCAATCGTAGTCCACGTGGATCGTAAAGTATGGAAAAGTTCCCCAAAAGGAAAAAAAGTTAAAGCTCATGTCAACCTTTTCATGTGTCGACCTTTCATGTGTCAAACATTTTCATGTGTCCATGTCGACCATGTCAATGTCGACCTAATGACTGTCGACCATAACATGGTCGGCCATGTGAACGGATACCGATCTGCTAACGTCTGGTGCCTTTTGTGTATGAAAATGCATCATATTATTTGCATTACTATGTGGCTAGGATGCACAAGCAGCTTCTGCTGATTAAAATGATATGCAGCATGACTATATTCTGAGTGCAACTGCGGCTGTATCTGCATACAAAATGCTACATTACAGTGATTTCCATGAATACACTGCAACGTAGCATTTCGTATACAGATACAGCCGCAGTCACACACAGAATATAGGCATGCCGCATATTATTTTAATCGGCAGAAGCTGCTGGTGCCCCTAAGCATACCAAATGCCCTAGGCATTTGCCTAGTTTGCCTATGCCTAAGGCCGGCTCTGCCTACAGCCCAAATAAGCACCAACATGTGTTGCGTTGCGTATCAATCCCCAGCTAGACCCGTCCTCTGCACAAGTTCTGGGTCTCATCCACATCCATTACCTGCTCCCAGTTAAAGGACGTTTTTCATGTTGCACCCACTCTCTATAAATGCTTTCCCTCAGACTTTCTACTTATTGTCAAGAATTCCCTAATAATTCACGTATTGAGGCAGCTTCTCAAAGTCCTGACCCACCCACAGAACCTCATACACTGTTCTACCCCTTTATCTCTACCTCTGCACAGTTCACACAAAACTTGCATGTGTTCACTTCCCCTCTGGCCAATATTGCTGTGTGGACTGGACCCAGTAGCGGGTCTTGCCACGGGCAAGCAGGACTTTTTTCCAGGGTGCCGTTGCCCCGAGGGTGCCTCCGCCGTGGCAAGATCTGGTGCTGTGCGATGCGCAATTACATC
Organism: Pseudophryne corroboree; assembly: GCF_028390025.1. NCBI lineage: Eukaryota > Metazoa > Chordata > Amphibia > Anura > Myobatrachidae > Pseudophryne > Pseudophryne corroboree. The sequence goes on from NC_086451.1 coordinate 16,521,163, forward strand.
ATCACGCACCGCACGGCATTGTGGGAGTGGCCATAGACGCTAGAGGTCATAATTGACCTCTAGTGTCTATGCGGTGCTATGGGAGAGACGCCATGCCACAGGGTCTAGTACCGGCCCTGACTGGACCATGTAATATTACAACCATTTTTTTTACCCTTGAGATATGGCTGGACCAATATGTAGCGATTGGGTTCCAATGTATAGATTGACAGTGTCTAGATCAGAGGTTCTCAAACTCTGTCCTCGGGGGCACACACAGTGCATGTTTTGCAGGTAACCCAGCAGGTGCACAGGTGTATTAATTACTCACTGACACATTTTAAAAGGTCCACAGGTGGAGCTAATTATTTCACTTGCGATTCTGTGAGGAGACCTGCAAAACATGCACCGTGTGGGCCCCCGAGGACCGAGTTTGAGAACCTCTGGTCTAGATAGTCTGCGACATGGATGTCGCTCTATTACCTTTAGTAACCTTGTGGCAAGCAAAGGGAGCCCGTGAGGGGACGCATTTTAATAAATGTTGAAAAAGCAAAATAACACCCTGACCTTATTGTGTAGACCTAATGACTATCTTTTTAATGTCCATTTTCTGTACCACGCCGATAGCAATTATCCACATGTATCAAACGGGATACTTTCTGGGTGCCGGCGGTCAGGATGGCGGCAGTCAAAATAGGATAACCGGTGCCAGAATACCCGACATCAGTCAAAATGCCGACGCCAGAATCCAGACAGCCAGCATCCTGGAGTGCAGCAGGCTCCCTCACACAGCGCAGGCGGCCATATTGTGCGCTGTATGAGTACTCGTTTTTGTGGCCATTCCGTAGGTACCGGTAACCTCACTGAGGCACGAGACACTGTGCCACTAATTATCAGTGAGTTGACAGGCCGATTATCCATGTGGCCTCCGCCGTGTGGATAAGCCTTAAGGCCGAAGTGAAACAATGTGAAGTCAACGTCCGAGTGGCTCCAAGAAGCTGGAGTATTATCACAGCTGGGGGCGCTGGATGAGTTTCGGCATCTGGCGGCCATATGGCTTCTATAAATTGTTTATGCTGTTAAAAACATTTAGTGGGTTTCTCTGACCAACGTGCGCTCTGCTGGATGCGTCTGGCTGTCGGGTGTGAGCTGAGATTATTTTTTCATTTTTTTTTTCTTTTTCTTTTTTACAAATGGGTCAGAAATCCTCACAGATGGGAGATAATGATATGGGTGATAACTCCCACGTTTGCATGAAAAATTCTACGTATCGCCGCAACTTCTATATATAATTATTATATATTTTTTAAATGGTGTGTTTTTGGTTTTATTTGGTTTAAAATTAAAGGTGCACCAAATATACTTTTGTTGAACGTGAAAGATCCTAATCTGAGCCCTGACTGCATAATAACGCTGGAACTGACTAGTATCCTCTAATGCAGTGTTTCTCAGCCTCGGTCCTTAAGTACCCCCAACAGTTCATGTTTTCCAGGTCACCGGGCAGTTGAATAGGTGTATTCATTACTCACTGACACATTATAAAATACCCACAGGTGGAGTGAATTATTTCACTTGCAATCCTGTGAGGAGATCTGGAAAACATGAACTGTTGGGGGTACTTGAGGACCGTGGTTGAGATCCAGTGCTCTAATATACACTACTTGGGCTGTAACCCGATATTGCAAGCATGGAATATAGTATAATGACTTGGATGCTCTTACACTGGGTACGCACTAGACAATAAATTGGCCATCTGCGGTGGATTGCTACAGACACCGTATAGTGGGATTAACTCGCGTGTGCTGGCAATTCCGGTATTCGCGCAACAGCGGTCCTTGCTGCGTATGAGTATTCAGCAGCTGAGGACCTTTGCGATGGCTCCGGGGGGCATCTATATCTTCTGGGCAGAAGCTTCACTTGCGACGATCAGCCAATCTGTAGCTGATTAATTCACCGCGGCCTAGGCAAGTGCGTGCAAACACAAATTAGGCCCGGTGTGTACACCTGATCTATAGCTTACACACTCCATTCATTGCATCGTCCCATCTGATGTGCTGCGTGTTGGCTGTGCCGGCATGATGTGCCGCAGATGGTGTAGTTTGTATGTTGGTCTCTGAAGTGTTGCCCTGTTCTATGTGATGTCTGCATTGTATGTACAGGAGCAACAATTGGATACAATCCCTGGACACAAGATATTGTGTTGCTGTAGGAAGCTTGCGTACTGCGTATGCTCCAAATCGTGTGTTCTTGGATTGGAAGTGAAATTAGAACGACCGCCTCATTGTCGCACTGTTTAAATGTTACCTGGCTTTAATTTAATCCTGAAGCTTCAGCTGCGCCCAGTTATCAAACACCCGTAAATCCTGCGTTCTGGTTTTCCCCTGAAAATATCTAAGGATCTTCTCGGTGTGTTAATGTGGCATCTTGTCCATTACTTGTTATATTGGGGTTCATGTAAATGTATCTAGTGGCTCCTGGAGGATTGCTTAATGTAATCTATATGTGAATGACCTGTATGCAGCATTTAAAAAACAAAGATTGTTGTAAGGATGAACGCAAACTGCTTGCATTATGCAACATTTTATCTGGATTGAATGGTGGTGTTTCACTGCTCTTTAATAATGCTGCATTCACGTCTTACTAACAAAACCGGAATCTGGGCCCGCATGAATGAATCCTACCAGCCAAGCATTTAAACTGCGGGAAATTGGCGCTTCGATATCCTCACCAATCATACGGAGGACAGTAACGTATCTCTTTGGGCACCTCTCCCTCCGCTCTAGCCATGGGACAATGATCCAGGGTCATGTAGGCTGTAAATGGTGGTACTCTACTGGGAGTACCACATCTGGGTTCTGTGTTATGGCATACTCCCGCCGGCTCTCCTGAACGACGCTACTCCCAGTCACAGCAATGACCTTTTACTGGTAGAAGAGCAGTCTGTATAGATATTTGTTACTGTATACTATAGGGTTTCCCAACCGCTGTTATCAAGACACACTGACAGTCCAGGTTTTAAGGATAGCCATACTTGACCAAAGGTGACTTAATTAGTATCTTGGTTATTTTGACATAACAATCTGTGCTCAAGCATGGATATTACTAAAACCTGGACTGTTGGTGTGCCTTGAGAACCGAGGTTGGGAAACACTGATACTACTATACATTGGGTTGGTTTTATATACTATAGTAAATTTGTATTGGTGGTGCTGTATACTACTGTACATTGGTGTTACTATAGTACCTTGAGGTGGTGCATTATAATATTGTACACTGGTGCTTGTTTGCTTCAAGGTGGTCCTTTATAGTATCTTGCGTTGAGGTGGCGCAGTGTTATACTAGACTAGTACCTTGCTTTGTTGTGGCGGTATCAGTATGAAATCCCGTCAAGGTCAAAATCCCAACATTTAAAATGACGACAGGTCAAAAAGTCGACGAGGTTTTTTTTTTACTGCTTTTTGGTGTTGACATGGACACCGTATAAGTGTATCTGGTGCGCTCACCGTGCTTCGGGCGCACTATTATATTCCCCCTCCAGGTCCACTGGGATGGTAAAGTATGTACAAGTCGGTTTCAATGAAAAAATTGTTATCAAACTCGTGTCCACATTTTGACCTGTCCACATTTTGAATGTCTATGATCTTGTCTGTATTTTTAAATGCCGGTATTTTGACAGTCGGATTTTGATTGTAGGTAAATTGACCGCATCCCGTTGTGGCTACATTCAGTCTTCAAAAACCCCTAACGGTCCATGGGGTCTATTTGCAAAGTCTTTTTATGAAGAGAGATGAAGTGGACTGAGATAGTACCACCTAATCGGCTCCTAACTGCCACATTACAGGCTGTGTTAAAAAAAAAAAAAAAAAAAAAAAAACCAGACAGCTGATTGGCTGGTACTTTATCTCCGTCCACGGTACAAGATCACAGTTGCAGCCTCAAACACGCCCACAAAACGGTTGCAACACGACTGCATTTTTTTTGCACCAACTCCCCGTCACTCCCTCTCAAACGTTCCCTGACTGTCAGTTGCTTTGTGTATAAATGCTCTGACTGCCACAGATGCAATACCAGCGCCACGTAGATGCGTGTGAAGAGCCCCGATAATCGCTCTACTGCAAAAATCTGTTCTGCGTCCTTCTCTGAATGAGGCCCAAAGCACTGAAGAAAATCATCAAGATTGTACGACGTCCGTCGCCCCCTGTCTGCCTTCTCCACGTGTGAGACTGTAACTATGGGGTAATTCAGACCTGATCGTAGCAGCAAATTTGTTAGCAGTTGGCAAAACCATGGGGATCATTCCGAGTTGACCGCTCGCTGCAGTTTCTCGCAGCGAACAGGTTACTACTGCACATGCGCATGCACCGCAATGTGCACGCGCGTTGTACGGGTACAAAGCGGTTCATTGCTGGGCGATGGATTTAACGAAGAATCCATTCGCACAGCCGATCGCAAGGAGATTGACAGGAAGAAGGCGTTTGTGGGTGTCAGCTGACTGTTTTCAGGGAGTGTTTGGAAAAACGCAGGCCTGTCCAAGCATTTGCAGGGCGGTGTCTGACATCAATTCCGGGACCAAAAACACAGAAGTGATCGCAGCGGCTGAGTAAGTCCAGAGCTACTCAAACTGCAAAAATCTTTTTCGTCCCACTCGGCAGCACACGCGTTCGCACACTTGCAAAGCCAAAACACACCTGACCTGATCGCCCGCTGTACAAAAACACAGCCTAGCAATCGGGTCTGAATTACCCCCATGGTTTTGCCCATCTGCTAACAAATTTGCTGCTACGAGCAGGTTTGAATTACCCCCTATGTTCCACTTACTAGCCGTCGTGCTGCCATGTGTTGTGCTCTTGCCTCTGTCTGTCACATGGCGCCATCCAGTATTATCTTCTGATGCCAGGGCGACCACATCTGCTGTATGTGTGTGGGGAAACGCAGCCTCTCCATGGAGATCCGAGTGTTCCTGGTTTTTTCTTGCTCAGTTTCTGGCTCTTGTCTGGTCATAGGACTGACGCTCGGAGGCCTGCAGCTACTGCCACTGTCTCTATATATAGAAAATATTCCACTGATAACTGCCTGCTCTCTGCAGACCCGGATCATGCTGACACGCCGAGCCAGCTGCCTGTGTTTAAGAAGTCGCTTTCGTTTCTGCCTTTTTTTTATTTCTCTGACGTCCTAGTGGATGCTGGGAACTCCGAAAGGACCATGGGGAATAGCGGCTCCGCAGGAGACTGGGCACAACTAAAGAGAGCTTTTAGGTCACCTGGTGTGCACTGGCTCCTCCCACTATGACCCTCCTCCAAGCCTCAGTTAGATTTTGTGCCCGGCCGAGGTTGGATGCACACTAGGGGCTCTCCTGAGCTTCTAAAAAGAAAGTATATATAATTAGGTTTTTTATTTTACAGTGAGACCTGCTGGCAACAGGCTCACTGCAGCGAGGGACTAAGGGGAGAAGAAGCGAACCTACCTGCTTGCAGCTAGCTTGGGCTTCTTAGGCTACTGGACACCATTAGCTCCAGAGGGATCGAACACAGGACCCGACCTCGTCGTCCGTTCCCGGAGCCGCGCCGCCGTCCCCCTTACAGAGCCAGAAGCAAGAAGAGGTCCGGAAAATCGGTGGCAGAAGACATCAGTCTTCACCAAGGTAGCGCACAGCACTGCAGCAGTGCGACATTGCTCCTCATACACACTTCACACTCCGGTCACTGAGGGTGCAGGGCGCTGGGGGGGGGGGGCGCCCTGAGCAGCAATAAAAACACCTTGGCTGGCAAAAATACCACAATATATAGCCCCAGAGGCTATATATGTGATAATTACCCCTGCCAGAATCCATAAAAAAGCGGGAGAAAAGTCAGCGAAAAAGGGGCGGAGCTATCTCCCTCGGCACACTGGCGCCATTTCTCCCTCACAGCTCCGCTGGAAGGAAGCTCCCTGGCTCTCCCCTGCAGTCTACACTACAGAAAAGGGTAAAAAAGAGAGGGGGGGCACTAAATTTAGGCGCAGTATATATAACAGCAGCTATAGGGGACATAATTCAGTTAGTCCCTGCATTATATAGCGCTCTGGTGTGTGCTGGCATACTCTCACTCTGTCTCCCCAAAGGGCTTTTGTGGGTCCTGTCCTCTGTTAGAGCATTCCCTGTGTGTGTGCGGTGTGTCGGTACGGCTGTGTCGACATGTTTGATGAGGATAATGATGTGGAGGCGGAGCAGATGCCTATAGAAGGGATGTCACCCCCTGCGGGGCAGACACCTGAGTGGATGGACTTATGGAAGGAATTGCGTGCACGTGTCTACTCCTTACACAAAAAATTTGACGACATGCCAAATGCGGGACAGCCGGCTTCTCAGCTCGTGCCTGTCCAGGCGTCTCAAAGGCCATCGGGGGCTCTAAAACGCCCGCTACCTCAGATGGCAGACGCGGATGTCGACACGGATACTGACACCAGTGTTGACGACGATGAGTCTAGTCTAATGTCCACTAAGGCCATTCGTGGCATGATTGAGGCAATGAAAGAGGTGTTACAAATTTCTGATATAAACCCAGGTACCACTAGAAAGGGTATTATGTTTGGGGAGAAAAAACTACCCGTAGTTTTTCCCCCATCAGAAGAATTAAATGAAGTGTGTGAAGAAGCGTGGGCTTTCCCTGATAAAAGATTGGTAATCTCTAAGAAGTTACTAATGGCGTTACCTTTCCCGCCAGAGGATAGGTCACGTTGGGAGACACCCCCTAGGGTGGATAAAGCGCTCACACGTTTGTCTAAAAAGGTGGCACTACCGTCTCCGGATACGGCCGCCCTCAAGGAACCTGCTGATAGAAAGCAGGAGGCGATCCTGAAGTCTGTATATACACACTCAGGCATTATACTTAGACCAGCTATTGCGTCAGCATGGATGTGCAGTGCTGCCGCTGCGTGGTCAGATTCCCTGTCAGAAAATATTGACACCCTAGACAGGGACACTATTCTGCGAACCATAGAGCATATAAAAGACTCAGTCTTATACATGAGAGATGCACAGAGGGAGATCTGCCGGCTGGCATCTAAAATAAGTGCATTGTCCATTTCGGCTAGGAGAGGCTTATGGACTCGCCAGTGGACAGGGGATGCAGATTCAAAAAGGCACATGGAAGTTTTGCCTTATAAGGGTGAGGAGTTATTTGGGGATGGTCTCTCGGACCTAGTTTCCACAGCAACTGCTGGGAAGTCAGCATTTTTACCCCATGTTCCCTCACAGCCTAAAAAGGCGCCGTTTTATCAGGTACAGTCCTTTCGGACTCAGAAAAACAGGCGTGGAAAAGGCGGGTCCTTTCTGTCCAGAGGCAGAGGTAGGGGAAAAAGGCTGCAACAAACAGCAGGTTCCCAGGAGCAAAAGTCCTCCCCCGCTTCTTCCAAGTCCGCCGCATGACGGTGGGGCTCCACAGGCGGAGCCAGGTACGGTGGGGGGCCGCCTCAAAAATTTCAGCGATCAGTGGGCTCGCTCACAGGTGGATCCCTGGATCCTGCAAATAGTATCTCAAGGGTACAAACTGGAATTCGAGGCGTCTCCACCCCACCGGTTCCTAAAATCTGCCTTGCCGATTACTCCTTCAGACAGGGAGGCTGTGCTAGCGGCAATTCACAAGCTGTATTCCCAGCAGGTGATAATCAAGGTGCCCCTACTTCAACAAGGACGGGGTTACTATTCCACACTGTTTGTGGTACCGAAACCGGACGGTTCGGTGAGACCCATTTTAAATTTGAAATCCTTGAACACATACATAAAAAAATTCAAGTTCAAGATGGAATCGCTCAGGGCGGTTATTGCAAGCCTGGACGAGGGGGATTACATGGTATCCCTGGACATCAAGGATGCTTATCTGCATGTCCCCATTTACTATCCTCACCAGGAGTACCTCAGATTTGTGGTACAGGATTGCCATTACCAATTCCAGACGCTGCCGTTTGGACTCTCCACGGCACCGAGGGTGTTTACCAAGGTAATGGCGGAAATGATGATACTCTTTCGAAGAAAGGGAGTTTTAATTATCCCGTACTTGGACGATCTCCTAATAAAGGCGAGGTCCAAGGAGCAGTTGTTGGTGGGAGTAGCATTATCTCAGGAGGTGCTACACCAGCACGGTTGGATTCTGAATATTCCAAAATCACAGCTGGTTCCGACGACACGTCTACTGTTCCTGGGTATGATTCTGGATACAGTCCAGAAAAAAAGTTTCTCCCGGAGGAGAAAGCCAAGGAGCTGTCATCTCTAGTCAGAGACCTCCTGAAACCAAAACGGGTATCGGTGCATCACTGCACGCGGGTCCTGGGAAAGATGGTGGCTTCTTACGAAGCAATTCCTTTCGGCAGGTTCCATGCCAGAATCTTTCAGTGGGACCTGTTGGACCAATGGTCCGGATCGCATCTTCAGATGCATCGCCTAATAACCCTGTCTCCAAGAACCAGGGTGTCTCTGCTGTGGTGGCTGCAGAGTGCTCAAGGCTGGGGGGCAGTCACACAGGGAAGAAACTTCCAAGGACTATGGTCGAGTCAGACTTCCCTACACATAAATATTCTGGAACTAAGGGCCATTTACAATGCCCTAAGTCAGGCAAAATCCCTGCTTCTACACCAGCCGGTACTGATCCAGTCAGACAACATCACGGCAGTCGCCCATGTAAATCGACAGGGCGGCACAAGAAGCAGGATGGCAATGGCAGAAGCCACAAGGATTCTCCGATGGGCGGAAAATCACGTACTAGCACTGTCAGCAGTGTTCATTCCGGGAGTGGACAACTGGGAAGCAGACTTTCTCAGCAGGCACGACCTCCACCCGGGAGAGTGGGGACTTCATCCAGAAGTCTTCACGCTGATTGTAAATCGATGGGAACGGCCACAGGTGGACATGATGGCGTCCCGTCTAAACAAAAAACTAGAGATATTGCGCCAGGTCAAGGGACCCTCAGGCGATAGCTGTGGACGCTCTAGTGACACCGTGGGTGTACCAGTCAGTTTGTGTTCCCTCCTCTGCCTCTCATACCAAGGGTACTGAGAATAATAAGAAAACGAGGAGTAAGAACAATACTCGTGGTTCCGGATTGGCCAAGACGAGCGTGGTACCCGGAACTTCAAGAGGTTCTCAGAGGACCCATGGCCTCTGCCGCTCAGACAGGACCTGCTGCAGCAGGGGCCCTGTCTGTTCCAAGACTTACCGCGGCTGCGTTTGACGGCATGGCGGTTGAACGCCGGATCCTGAAGGAAAAGGGCATTCCGGAGGAAGTCATTCCTACGCTGATTAAAGCCAGGAAAGATGTAACTGCAAAGCATTATCACCGCATATGGCGGAAATATGTTGCTTGGTGTGAGGCCAAAAAGGCCCCAACAGAGGAATTTCAACTAGGTCGATTTCTGCATTTCCTACAAGCAGGAGTGACTATGGGCCTGAAATTAGGCTCCATTAAGGTACAGATCTCGGCTCTGTCGATTTTCTTCCAGAAAGAACTAGCTTCACTACCTGAAGTTCAGACGTTTGTGAAAGGAGTGCTGCATATTCGGCCCCCGTTTGTGCCTCCAGTGGCACCTTGGGATCTCAACGTGGTGTTGAGTTTCTTAAAATCACATTGGTTTGAGCCACTTAAAACCGTGGATCTAAAATATCTCACGTGGAAAGTGGTCATGTTATTGGCCTTGGCTTCAGCCAGGCGTGTGTCAGAATTGGCAGCTTTGTCATGTAAAAGCCCTTATCTGATTTTCCATATGGATAGGGCGGAATTGAGTACTCGTCCCCAGTTTCTCCCTAAGGTGGTATCCGCTTTTCACTTGAACCAACCTATTGTGGTGCCTGCGGCTACTAGGGACTTGGAGGATTCCAAGTTACTGGACGTAGTCAGGGCCTTGAAAATTTATGTTTCCAGGACGGCTAGAGTCAGGAAAACTGACTCGCTATTTATCCTGTATGCACCCAACAAACTGGGTGCTCCTGCTTCTAAGCAGACTATTGCTCGCTGGATTTGTAGCACAATTCAGCTGGCGCATTCTGCGGCTGGACTGCCGCATCCTAAATCAGTAAAAGCCCATTCCACAAGGAAGGTGGGCTCATCTTGGGCGGCTGCCCGAGGGGTCTCGGCTTTACAACTTTGCCGAGCTGCTACTTGGTCAGGGGCAAACACGTTTGCAAAATTCTACAAATTTGATACCCTGGCTGAGGAGGACCTTGAGTTCTCTCATTCGGTGCTGCAGAGTCATCCGCACTCTCCCGCCCGTTTGGGAGCTTTGGTATAATCCCCATGGTCCTTTCGGAGTTCCCAGCATCCACTAGGACGTCGGAGAAAATAAGATTTTACTCACCGGTAAATCTATTTCTCGTAGTCCGTAGTGGATGCTGGGCACCCATCCCAAGTGCGGATTGTCTGCAATACTTGTACATAGTTATTGTTAACTAAAGGGTTATTGTTGAGCCATCTGTTGAGAGGCTCAGTTGTTTTCATACTGTTAAACTGGGTATAGTATCACGAGTTATACAGTGTGATTGGTGTGGCTGGTATGAGTCTTACCCGGGATTCAAAATCCTTCCTTATTATGTCAGCTCGTCCGGGCACAGTGTCCTAACTGAGGCTTGGAGGAGGGTCATAGTGGGAGGAGCCAGTGCACACCAGGTGACCTAAAAGCTTTCTTTAGTTGTGCCCAGTCTCCTGCGGAGCCGCTATTCCCCATGGTCCTTTCGGAGTTCCCAGCATCCACTACGGACTACGAGAAATAGATTTACCGGTGAGTAAAATCTTATTTTTATTTTTTTAACCTATGAAAATGGGAATCCTAAATGGCTGAAGGTGTTTGTAGTTTGCGTGTGTATGGGGAACAAGGATGGATGGGATATAGAGATACATTCATTGCTGCTAACCTGCCACTATTGTTGGCACTGCTGGTTGTGGGCCATTAGGTGGCGCTGGTGCCTCGGTTTTTTTGTTTGAATTCCTCACCACAGAACAAGTGACCTGACAGCTCTTATCTGTGCTTTTATAAAATCCTGCAGCGACTTCCCATTCTCTATGCAAGATGAGAAGTAGAATGGATTGCCGGTTATTTGTAGAATAATACATATTAACCTACTTATGAGTAGGTTATTTTTCTTTGTAAAGGACTTGGCTTTCGGACAAATTCAGTGTTTCTGGTCCTATTACTCTGTTTTGAAGCCCTATTTATTAAAGGGTTAAATTTGTTTTTAGACACACGTGGGAGGCACTGACACTACTGAGGCGTGAGGCACTCTGATGTCGCCTAGTGAAATGACAGGTGACGGTATCGCGAATACTGTTTTGACTCATTAAATGGTGCCTCTGCAGTCTGTGACCCTTCTCACTTCACCTGTTTGTCAGGGGGTGTAAACTAAAATCGCCAAAACTATAAATCCCTATGTTCCTTCTAGCCAGGAGAGAACTTGTTTTATTTAATTTCTTAACATATTGATTTGGTTTATATAAAAAAAAAAAAATCTTATTTTTGCCCAGACATGAGTGGTTTTCTGAGCAATGGTCACAGGTTCTTACACCCAGAAAATCCTAATTCTTTCCTTTGATGTGGAAATTACAGAAGATCTGTCTGCTTCCTGCTGCAATAATAACCTATAAGGGTTCTACATTCCTGAGATCAATACGCCATAATACGGTCATTAACACTGCAGCCTAAAGGGGGAGGTGCAGCCTTGGAGAGCTCTCTCCCCCTCTCCCTCTCCCGGGTAATTTATCTAGCACAGTATTTCAAATGACTGCTCTACTTTCTCTCCGAGACTTGATACAGCTCCCAGTATCTCTGCTCAGTAGGTGCGTGGAAATCTAATGGTGGTCGTCTGTCTCTTCCAGAGTACGCTGTGGGATTAGGGGATGCTCAAAATATGATGTACAGTGTGTTGCAAATGCCCTTTTCCAGCAATATAAAAGTGTGCAGCGACCTGTTGTATTGAACTGGGTTGTAGGTCTGGTGAAGTGGAAACTGTGTCAAATGTAAAGCATCTGCTGGCACTACAGAAGGAGATGAATTACATGGAATTGGGATAGGGTAACTAATGCTGATACCCCTTTGATCATGCAAAAACAATTTTACTTTTAAATAATTTTTTATATATATATATATATATCAGTGCTTCTGTGTTCCTCTTTACAGACGGACCTAGTGCAGGGTTGGACTGGCCCACGGGTACAGACGAAACCCCCGGTGGGCCCTACTAAGTGGGGCCCCATCTCCCCCTCGAACAATTAGGTTCCAGACTGTGCACTTGAATGACACATACATATGTTATACTGAACAGGACTATGGTGTATTCTCTACAGTGCATTATACATTATACATATGTTGCATTATACCGCACAGGACTATGCTGTATTCTCTACAGTACATTATACATATGTTGCATTATACCGCACAGGACTATGCTGTATTCTCTACAGTACATTATACATATGTTGCATTATACCGCACAGGACTATGCTGTATTCTCTACAGTACATTATACATATGTTGCATTATACCGCACAGGACTATGGTATATTCTCTGCAGTACATTATACATATGTTGCATTATACTGCACAGGACTATGGTGTATTCTCTACAGTACATTATACATATGTTGCATTATACCGCACAGGACTATGGTGTATTCTCTACAGTACAGTATACATATGTTGCATTATACAGCACAGGACTATGGTGTATTCTCTACAGTGCATTATACATATGTTGCATTATACCGCACAGGACTATGATATATTCTCTACAGTACATTATACATATGTTGCATTATACTGCACAGGACTATGGTGTATTCTCTACAGTACATTATACATATGTTGCATTATACCGCACAGGACTATGGTGTATTCTCTACAGTGCATTATACATTATACATATGTTGCATTATACCGCACAGGACTATGCTGTATTCTCTACAGTACATTATACATATGTTGCATTATACCGCACAGGACTATGGTATATTCTCTGCAGTGCATTATACATATGTTGCATTATACTGCACAGGACTATGGTGTATTCTCTACAGTGCATTATACAGATGTTGCATTATACCGCACAGGACTATGGTGTATTCTCTACAGTACATTATACATATGTTGCGTTATACCGCACAGGACTATGGTGTATTCTCTACAGTACATTATACATATGTTGCATTATACCGCACAGGACTATGGTGTATTCTCTACAGTGCATTATACATTATACATATGTTGCATTATACAGCACAGGACTATGGTGTATTCTCTACAGTACATTATACATATGTTGCATTATACTGCACAGGACTATGGTGTATTCTCTACAGTACATTATACAGATGTTGCATTATACCGCACAGGACTATGGTGTATGCTCTACAGTGCATTATACATTATACATATGTTGCATTATACTGCACAGGACTATGGTGTATTCTCTACAGTACAGTATACATATGTTGCATTATACAGCACAGGACTATGGTGTATTCTCTACAGTACGTTATACAGATGTTGCATTATACCGCACAGGACTATGGTGTATTCTCTACAGTACATTATACATATGTTGCATTATACCGCACAGGACTATGGTGTATTCTCTACAGTACATTATACATATGTTACATTATACTGCACAGGACTATGGTGTATTCTCTACAGTACATTATACATATGTTGCATTATACCGCACAGGACTATGGTGTATTCTCTACAGTACGTTATACAGATGTTGCATTATACCGCACAGGACTATGGTGTATTCTCTACAGTACATTATACATATGTTGCATTATACCGCACAGGACTATGGTGTATTCTCTACAGTACATTATACATATGTTACATTATACTGCACAGGACTATGGTGTATTCTCTACAGTACATTATACATATGTTGCATTATACAGCACAGGACTATGGTGTATTCTCTACAGTGCATTATACATATGTTGCATTATACCACACAGGACTATGATATATTCTCTACAGTACATTATACATATGTTGCATTATACCGCACAGGACTATGATATATTCTCTACAGTACATTATACATATGTTGCATTATACTGCACAGGACTATGGTGTATTCTCTACAGTACATTATACATATGTTGCATTATACCGCACAGGACTATGGTGTATTCTCTACAGTGCATTATACATTATACATATGTTGCATTATACCGCACAGGACTATGCTGTATTCTCTACAGTACATTATACATATGTTGCATTATACCGCACAGGACTATGGTATATTCTCTGCAGTGCATTATACATATGTTGCATTATACTGCACAGGACTATGGTGTATTCTCTACAGTGCATTATACAGATGTTGCATTATACCGCACAGGACTATGGTGTATTCTCTACAGTACATTATACATATGTTGCATTATACCGCACAGGACTATGGTGTATTCTCTACAGTACATTATACATATGTTACATTATACTGCACAGGACTATGGTGTATTCTCTACAGTGCATTATACTGCACAGGACTATGGTGTATTCTCTACAGTACATTATACATATGTTGCATTATACAGCACAGGACTATGGTGTATTCTCTACAGTGCATTATGCGTATGTTACCTTATACTGCACAGCACTATGGTATATTCTCTACAGTGCATTATACATATGTTATATTATACTGCACAGGACTATGGTGTATTCTCTACAGTACATTATACATATGTTGCATTATACTGCACAGGACTATGGTATATTCTCTACAGTGCATTATACATATGTTGCATTATACTGCACAGCACTATGGTGTATTCTCTACAGTACATTATACATATGTTGCATTATACTGCACAGGACTATGGTGGATTCTCTACAGTGCATTATACATTATACATATGTTGCATGATACTGCACAGGACTATGGTGGATTCTCTCCAACGCATTATACGTATGTTACATTATACTGCACAGGACTATGGTGTACTCTCTACAGTGCATTATACATATGTTACCTTATACTGAACAGGACCAGAGCTGTAACTAGACTTTTTGGTGCACTGTGCCAGAGAGAATTGGCGCCCCTCCCCCAATTTTTCCGATACGGACATAAGGCGCATGCCTCGTGGGGAAAGGACATGACAATATTGATCCCAGAGAAAGCCCATGCTATGATGCCCCTTTCCACATTCCCACATGATATAAATAATACACACATTTATAGACCACTGCAAGAAAATGGATTTGGACACAAAGCCTCTTTGTACCACATCCATGCACTTAACTTGGGATCTTGTTCTTATTCAGTTACAAAACCCCTTAGTAAATATCAAATTTTAATATACAGTCATAGCCAGGATTCAAACCTATAACCTGTTGAATTCTAATCAAACACCTTACTCATTGAGCCATTTGATCCTAAGTAAAAGTTATAAACACTATATGAAGCTACTGGTACTTCCTAAAAAAAATTAATCAGCATTGCAATTGAGCAGATCTACTGTATGTAGTGTGCAGCCACACATCCCATCTCCTGAAGCCACACACTACATAGATCTGCTCAAGCAATGCTGATCATTTTTCCATACAGTACAAGGTAAGCTCCAAATATAATTTTCTAGCTTAGACCTATCTACCTTTCTATGCAAGGGCAGATAGTTCAATGAAAAGAGTGTCTGACTGCAATGCCACAGGCAATAGGTTCGAATCCCAGGAATGTCAGGACCTGAATAACAAAGAGCTATCAAGTTACGTTCATGAATGTTGTATAGGTATTAGCGACAGAAGGGGTCAGGGTAGGAGACGGGGGCGGTCAGGAGATGCTGGGCTTCAAAAAGGGGGGAAGCTACAGGTGAAAGTAATTAAAACAGGTAATTGACAAGTGCCGCCAACAGCACCCCCTACCCTGCAGCGCTATGTGCGGTGCCTCCTACCCTGCTGTGCTGTGTGCGGTGCCCCCTCCGCACACACCTAGTTACAGCCCTGAACAGGACTATGGTGAATTCTCTACATTGCATTATCCATATGTTGCATTATACTGCACAGGACTATGGTGTACTCTCTACAGTGCGTTATACATTTTACATATGTTACATTATACTGCACAGGACTATGGTGTACTCTCTACAGTGCGTTATACATTATACATATGTTACCTTATACTGAACAGGACTATGGTGTATTCTCTACAGTGCGTTATACATTATACATATGTTACATTATACTGCACAGGACTATGGTGTATTCTCTACAGTGCGTTATACATATGTTACATTATACTGCACAGGACTATGGTGTATTCTCTACAGTGCGTTATACATTATACATATGTTACATTATACTGCACAGGACTATGGTGTATTCTCTACAGTGCATTATACATTATACATATGTTACATTATACTGCCCAGGACTATGGTGTATTCTCTACAGTACATTATACATATGTTGCATTATACCGCACAGGACTATGGTGTATTCTCTACAGTACATTATACATATGTTGCATTATACCGCACAGGACTATGGTGTATTCTCTACAGTGCATTATACATATGTTGCATTATACCGCACAGGACTATGGTGTATTCTCTACAGTACATTATACTGCACAGGACTATGGTGTATTCTCTACAGTGCATTATACATATGTTACATTATACTGCACAGGACTATGGTGTATTCTCTACAGTGCATTATACATATGTTACATTATACTGCACAGGACTATGGTGTATTCTCTACAGTACATTATACATATGTTACATTATACTGCACAGGACTATGGTGTATTCTCTATAGTGCGTTATACATTATACATATGTTACATTATACTGCCCAGGACTATGGTGTATTCTCTACAGTGCATTATACATATGTTACATTATACCGCACAGGACTATGGTGTATTCTCTACAGTGCATTATACATATGTTGCATTATACCGCACAGGACTATGGTGTATTCTCTACAGTACATTATACATATGTTACATTATACTGCACAGGACTATGGTGTATTCTCTACAGTGCATTATACATATGTTACATTATACTGCACAGGACTATGGTGTATTCTCTACAGTACATTATACATATGTTACATTATACTGCACAGGACTATGGTGTATTCTCTATAGTGCGTTATACATTATACATATGTTACATTATACTGCCCAGGACTATGGTGTATTCTCTACAGTGCATTATACATATGTTACATTATACTGCACAGGACTATGGTGTATTCTCTACAGTGCGTTATAAATTATACATATGTTACATTATACTGCACAGGACTATGGTGTATTCTCTACAGTGCATTATACATTATACATATGTTACATTATACAGCCCAGGACTATGGTGTATTCTCTACAGTGCATTATACATATGTTACATTATACTGCACAGGACTATGGTGTATTCTCTACAGTGCGTTAATCTGGTAACGGTCATGCATGGAATATATTTATGAAGAGGCACAGACCATACACTCTCTCGTGGTTATCCTCTGTGGAGGTTGTTCACACCCCTACACAAGGGCCCATACCACTGCACTCCCCCGGTGGGCCCTTCATGCCCCAGATGGGCACTGACCTGGACGGAATCCTGTCTCGCCGCTAGTTTACGTTCTCGTCCTTTGCACACACCTAGATTATTATGTGTTTAAGGCACCCGATACTGCGGTCTGGGGATCCTGCATGGGTAGCCATTCTTTGTCACGGTGTAATCTGCTTAGTGAGTAACGCACACTGTGCCCGTCCTGTGGGTCACTGTAGCACCGCACAAAGGGGTGTTAGCAAACCCAAAAAATTAGCAATTGGGCAAAACCATTTGCACTGCAGGTGGGGCAGATGTAACATGTGCAGAGTTAGATTTGGGTGGGTTATGTTTCTGTGCAGGGTAAATACTGGCTGCTTTATTTTTACACTGCAATTTAGATTCCAGTTTGAATACACCCCACCTGAATCTAAGTCTCTCTGCACATGTTATATCTGCCCCACCTGCAGTGCACATGGCTTTGCCCAATTGTTAATTTTTTTTTTTCTTTTCTTCTTTTTGTTTGCTAACAAACCTGAATAAGGCCCAAAGGCTGGGGGCTGAGGTCTCCACCATAGCTGAACGCCTAGGTACTGTTTGCTTGTGTCTATTCTCGGGGTGAGAAGATTAGTTGCGGTGAGTGATGGGATGAGGCACAGTCACAATATACAGCATTTCCCCGCAGTTTACATCATTATGGCAGATGTACAGGAAACGGGCCATGGACAGATAAGTGTAGTGTTGGTTTATACAGCATTAGACGTAATGGGACAGGATGCGCTGTCTGCCACCCTGACATTCCCCTCCCCACAGTCTATACATTGTTGCTTGCTTTTGGGGTTCCCTTAGTGTCTGACCTGCAGATACTGATACCATATCCCGCCACCGGGCACTCATTGAGAAGTCACTGCTGCTACTTCCGGCTGGCCTGTGTAGCTGCTGCAGCACCTCTTTGACTCCTAACTGCTGACTTTGGGACGGGGTTGCAGGTAAAACGCGGGACAGTCGGGGGAATGGATTAGATTAGAGTGTAAACTCAGTGGTTGCAGCAGCCATTGCATGGATGAGAGCGGTTACCAGAGTGGTGCTGGGGGTTATCCAGAAGTCTGGCTGATGCACTATCCATGGCCTACAAATAAAAATGGGTTCACGCATGTCCCTCAAATCGGTCCAGGCTGTCCAGTGACTCGTCCTGGGGAGGTTTCATACCTGGCATCGTTGTATCCAGGGGAGGGAGGGATGGTATTTGGAATGTTTCATGTTGTGTCCCCCTCCCCCCTCCAAACGCCTTTCTCCCCACCCATCCACTGCAGTAATCCCCTATTGCCTCTAAATAGGAGAGCGAAATGACTGCATAGGAATAGAGAGAGTTAAACCTCCTGTGAGGGGTGGACATAACTGTTAGGAAAAGTACAGCCCACAGTAGAGAGGGGAGGGTTCAGTATATATAGGGACTGCTAGGCCAGCTTGGTCTCTCTTGCTGCTGAATTGCCTTCCCACCCTGTTAGAGGTTTTGGCATGGAGTGCCTTGGCTTTGAATTGTTAGTATGGTTTTATCGTTGGCTATTTGTTGACGGAAAAGAACGGCAGGTTGTAGTTTGTCTTGTTAGTTGCAGTGATTTACAGTTTGGTGTGGTTTAGGTGCACTCGCCTCCATTGACTTTTAAGGCCGCTTGACCACCCGTCCGGGGGCAGTGTCATCACCCATCAGGGTGGGTAGTCACCGTGGGGGTCTGAGTCGGGCACCTATTACCAATTTTATAGTTTGTGTTAAATTAGGATCGTTTGGAAATTTAATGTTTTGGGGTTATCGTCAGTTGAATATAGTCGTTCATTTTTTTTTTTACTGCCACCATATGCCGGCTGAATCGGCATGTTAACTAAAATTTTCATTTTACAGGTTTTCTAATGGTTAGGGTACAATAAATAGCTAACAATTTTCTGCCAAATTCAAGTCTCCGTGTCATTATTTCTTGGTATTAAAGGTACTTAATGCTTTACTTTTGAATAAGGGTCCACACATTATCATTAGGAGGTTTAGGAGTGCAAGATGTAAGGGCCTGTCCATGACACTACCTCATGGACTTGTACCTGTGGAAATGCTTGTTTGCACCTGTTTTTAGGTTGTTTGTTTGGTTTTTTTTTTTTTTTTTTGTGTGTGGTGTTTTTAGGTGCGTCCATTCATTATAGGGGCCCAAAGATTGCCTGCAGGAAAAAACACAATCTGCAGATCCACTTTGCCGCAGCTTGCGGGAGGGATGGTGAATGAGTCCATTAATATTTAAATCTCCCACTGGAGCTGAACATTGGCTGCATGCAGGGTTGGACTGGGGTACAGGGGAAACCCCTGGTGCACTTGAATTATACATATGTTACTTTATGCTGTACCAGACTGTGATGTATTTTCTACAGTGCATTGTTGCTAATCTGTACATAATCAGGACTATCATAATTTACTATACAGTAAATATTTGTCAAGGGGCACAAACCATGCGTTCTCTAATTGTTAGCCAAGCCTATATGGGTGTTGACTACACCCCCTCTGGCTGGCCACACCCATAGGAATGGGTCCCTAAAACGGCATTCCCCCGGTGGGCCCGTCATGCCCCAGTCTGACACTGACTGCGGATGATCCTGAAGCTGCATTTGTCGCCATCTGCGGTCCGTAAGGGTTGACGTTCCTGTTCTGCCGCTGGCACAGACTGTGCAGAATCAGATCTCACACATGACACACCTGTGCGGTAATTCCTGGTGTGTGAGCTGGCGGTAACCGCAAGCGTAGGGGCCTGCCTGGCTCCCTGGGGTGCTGATCACAGGTAAGACTGGAGAGGCCCTCGCACGCTCCCCATACTCAATCACCAGTTCTGGCATGTGATGGGACTATCCCACGTCTTGTGCGGGAGGATTGCCCCTATTTTTGCTCTGTAAAATGCTGGAGGCACAGTATGTGCATTTCCTCTGTTTTCCCATTCCAGCCTTTACATCAAGGGGCAGAATCGGGAAACGTTGGTTATCCTGGGTGACTTCTGCTTATTGCCAAACACGTGACGCCGCTGTTTGGGTTTATTCCCAATTCCCTGACCTCGCAGGAAGGTTTCCTGCAGTAAACTTCACAGAAGCCGGAGGGCTGGAAACAGAACTCCCCTGGGACACTGTTCTGCTGGGAACCCTGTATTCGGGACGCTTTGATCCCTGGGAGTTTGTTTTTGCATAGTAGTCTGGCTCCCCTGATATGGCGGTCCTCCTACTAAAGCGTAAAGATTATCTTCTACAGTGCACATTGTTGTTAATCTGGTACATTGTCATGCATGTACTAGCAGTATTTGCTATACATACTATATATTTAAAGGGGCCCAGGCCATGCCTCTGTGGAGGGTGGCCACACCCCCTCTGTAGACAGGCCACACCCCTAAGTATGGGCCCCTATCACCGGTGGGCACTTCATGCTACAGTCCAACATTTCCTGGGGCTGAACTGATTGCAAGAAGCAGAGGAGGTGTGGCCAGTGTTGTGTGGGTATGTACACCCTATACACGATCAGCCCCAATGTGCCTCTAAATATACCAAAGTGTTAAAATTGCATCATATTATAAGGGGGAAATACAAATACAATTTAAACACTTATGACTTATGGGCCGCTGGTTGTCATGACGATGGGCCTATCTTTATGTGGAGGCCTGGGGCCGTAGTCCAGTCTGCCCCACTGTTAATCTGTCCCTGGGCTGAGCATGCGGCTTATAGCTTCATAGTGATTTCCTTCTAGTCAGTTTACTGTACACCAGTCTATTGTATTAAGGACTTGTATGTGCTTAATGTTCTGTTTTTTATGTCTGTGTACACTAGATATTCACAGGGCAGCACAGTTGCGTAGTGCTTAGCACTGCTACCTCAAAGTGCAGAGGTTTTGAGTTCAATTCCTATCATGGCCCTATGTACAGTTTGTATGTTCTCCCTGCGCTTGTGCAAGTCTTCTGCAGGTGCTTTATTTTCCAGTCACTATCCAAAAACATTCGGGTAGGTCAATTGGCTTAAGACCGTAATATTAACTCTAGTGTACGTACATGTGTTGGGGGAATATGGAGGGTAAGTTCCACTGGGGCAGGGACTGATGTGACTGATATACTCTGTACAGCGCTGTGGTATATGTGTGCGCTATATAAGTAAAGGGTATGCTGGAGAGGGGAAACAACCCCTCTGCCGCCCCAGCCCCCACTACGGCTACGCTAATCTCCAGCGTTCTGGCTCATTTCCTCTGACTAATGCGTATTACATTGTACTGATAATCTCTGCTTCACAATAGTTACAATGTGTCGGCACAATACAGGCGGCTGTGTTACATGCTGGCTGTATACGGGAAATATATCTGTGAGACACTGGAGGGGGCTGATTATTCTGTGAAATGGTTACTGATCGGTGTAATCCTCTCCTTTATGGCTGAACGGTCTGGTGATGGCGGATGACAGACGCCGGGCTATATTTGGCATAACTTCATACCAGTATGCCGTAGCAAAGTGTGGTAAGACAGTGCCAGCCAATCGGCTCCTAGCTGCCATGTTACAGGCTGTTTGAAAAATGACAATTAGGAGCTGATTGGTACTTTATCTCTCTCCAAGGTATGATACGTCTTCCCCTATGCATACAATACACGAGTGATAAGTCTTTATATAGACTCCCACAGATACAGGGAGTTCTGTGTTCACTAAAAGTCCTTGTTCTCTGTAGCAGCTGACCTACTGTAAGTGTTCCCGAATATTGCACGTCACTGGAGGTCAGTGACCCCTCACTCGTGGGTGTAGCTGTAGGGGGTGCCATTCCTATGGGTCCAGGGGCTTGGGGAGCGCCGGAGCCAGGTTATATACTGTAGTTGCGTACCAGTGTCCCAGACTTGCCTGCTAATAATTGGGTCTGACCCTCTGCCCAGCCCGAAATGGGGTGACATTCCGTTGTTGGTGAGAAGTATGTATAGGATGTTAGTGGTACGAGGGCGCTGTAATGTGGCATAACCTGCTCGTTGTGATGTGGTATAAGAACTGGAGGGCACTATAATGTATATAATATGAACTGAAGGCACGAATGTGGCGCAGCATGATCTTGGGGCACTATAGTGTGGCATAATATTAACTGGGGCACTAATGTGGCATAATGTGAATTTGAGGTTCTGTGTGGCATAATGTGTACTGGCACCCCTACAAAATGACATGACATCAACTAGGGCACTACTATGGTTCAGAAAATGAACCAGAGCACTATTATATGGGGGGGGGGGGTAAAAGTAACAGCCGCTGCGGAGAGGGGTCTCTCTAGAAGCATTGGGACAGGAGTTATGGAGCCCACAAAGTTCTGGCTATGCGCATTATCTTATGTTCTGTACAGATCACCCTGGTGACAGTGTAAATTATAGGAGGAAGCATTATCCTGACTGCCATGGTGAGTTGTGTATGGATGGTGCAGTCAGAGAGCTGTACTTCTAGATTGCAGGGATTGTTGTATTATGTGCAACTAACAGTGTTCCTCCAACAGTCGTCATCCTATGTAATTGCCATTCTGACACCTTGTCATGTCTTCCTTTCGTTTAGCCTTCAGAAATGGTGGTTGATCACCCAGAGTTTGAGAAGGCCGGAAAAGCCCCCGGCCTCCAGGTATGGAGAATCGAGAAGTTTGATCTTGTGGCCGTTCCAAAGAACATGTACGGGTCCTTCTTCACCGGAGATGCCTACATTGTCCTGAATACCATCAAGCAGCGCTCGGGGAACCTGCAGTACGACCTGCACTTCTGGCTGGGTCAGTGGCCTTTCTCTTGCTCTCCTAAAGGTTTAGAGCATAGGTTCTCAAACTCTGTCCTCAGGACCCCACACGGTGCATGTTTTGTAGGTCTCCTCACAGAATCACAAGTGAAATAATTAGCGCCACCTGTGGACCTTTTTAAAATGTCGGTGAGTAATTAAAACACCTGTGCACTTGCTGGGTTACCTGCAAAACATGCACTGTGTGGGGTCCCGAGGACCGAGTTTGAGAACCTGTGGTTTAGAGGAACCCTTTACGAGAGAGAAAATCGAGGAGTTGCCCCTGGCGAACAGCGTCCATTTCATAGGCTGGGCTAGATAAAGGGCTGGCTCCTCTGGCTAACTTCTCAATTTCCTCTCTCCATGGCTTGATGAATCTCCCCTCCATAGAGAACATCAGGGTAGATTTGGGTGAATACGCTGCGATAGGGTGACCTGTATGGCACACACGCGATTAGCCAACTTGCCCCCTATCATGGTAACCCTGTTTCAGTTGGGGAAGCCAGGACTAGCAGTCTTCTGATTAAACGGTTCAGCGGCGTTATCTTGTGTTTTTTTTAATATCTTATCGCATATTACCCAAATCTTCTAACCCCTGTCGTGCGGATAAACCCTCTGCGGCTGGCAGCCAAATATGCCATCTGCTACACGTCTGAACACTCACCCTCCCTGCGAAGAGAGGGGTGTCTCCATCGCAGCAAGGTGACCCTATTAAACGCCTCATGTAACATGCTGATAACAGAGGAAAATCGCTCGCAGGTGTACACGACGTGTGGAACTCTCCGGTTTACATTTACAAACATTTTTGCACTGCGTCCCGCATACTGGATAATCCTATAATATAACCGCCATTATGGTTAATGTACAAACTATTTTCACCGTGGGATGGCGCAGTTTTTGTGCTGGTCTGTTTTATATATTGGGGTGTCGAGCCCCCGGCTGTGATCGGCCTGTGTTCCCCCAGTACGCTGATGTAACTTTATCCTATGCTATTGACTGTGGACTCACTCCAACATCTTATACGCAGGCAATGAGTGCACTCAGGATGAAAGCGGGGCTGCGGCTATCTTCACCGTGCAGATGGACGATCATCTTGGGGGGCAACCCATCCAAAATCGCGAGGTCCAGGGGTACGAGTCATCGACTTTCCTGGGTTACTTTAAATCTGGCATCAAGTACAAGGTAACGAAGAGTTTTACCACGATCAGTATTCAGATATAATTAATTGTACTGAAGGACTGGGTGCAAAGGGGCTCGGTGCTTTATCTAGTCATTACATGCACCAGTGTATCATACGGTTATGGTGACCATTTACATAAGGAAGCCACAGACTGACAGTTATATAGTGGGAGGAGCAGGATCCCCAGCAGCACAGAGTGTATCAGAAGATGAGTGATGTGTCAGTGAGGACAGGGCTGCATGTGACCGGGGCAGTGACATTATGTGAGGAGGGGAATGGAGGCAGCAGGAAGTCACAGACTGAGAGTTATATAGTGGGAGGAGCAGGGTCCCCAGCAGCACAGAGTATATCAGGAGATGAATGATGTGTCATTGAGGATAGGGCTGCATGTGACAGGGACATGATGTAAGGAGGGGAATGGAAGCAGCAGAAAGCCACAAACTGAGTTATATAGTGGAAGGAGCAGGGTCCCCAGCAGCACAGAGTATGTCAGTAGATGAGTGATGTGTCAGTGAGGACAGGGCTGCATGTGACAGGGGCAGTGACATGATGCAGCAGGAAGCCACAGACTGAGTTATATAGTGGGAGGAGCAGGGTCCCCAGCAGCACAGTGGTCCTGTCACCCTGTATGTGTTTCCGTTCCCCATGTCTTCTTGTACTCTGCTCTAAGGCAGGTGGAGTGGCCTCGGGTTTCACACATGTGGTTCCCAATGATGTGAATGTGCAGCGACTGCTCCAGGTGAAAGGCCGACGCATGGCCAGAGCCACAGAGGTCGACGTATCCTGGTCGAGCTTCAACCAGGGAGATTGCTTCATCCTTGATCTGGGTGATGTAAGTATTTCCAGCTCTGTAATTGAGCGGGTTGTTAATTAAAGGTTGTGGTGAAGCTGTAATTAGTGTGTGTTCTACACATGTCCTCTGTCAACAGGCATCTAACGAATAGCTTTCCTATAATCTGTTTAGAAGGCAAATATACTGAGTATAGGGCCTAGTTCAGACCTGAGCGCTGTGCTGCAAATTACACCGTCCTGCGATCAGATAGTCGGCGCCCAGGGGGAGTGACAATTCGCCCCATGGAAGTGTGCGATCGCATGTGTACGCTGTGCGAAAAACTCCCCTCAGTCAGCGGACAGCTGCAAAACCGTTCCCATCACACTCGCCATCGAATGTTTTTCCCGTTGTGCGCAGCCCAGGACTTGCTCCTACAGTGCGATACAAAGAGGCTGATGGGGGCCGGAGCTGACGTCACAAACCCGCCCTGAAAACGCTTGGACACGCCTGCGTTTTCCTGACGCTCCCAGAAAACATCGTTACCACCCACAAACGTCCGCTTCCTGTCAATCACCTTGAGAACAGCCGTGCGATCGTCATTTTCGCACCATCCTGTCGCTGTTTGGCGACGAGCGTACGCATTGCGGTGCATACACAGTAGTTCGGTAATCGCCCACTGTGCGAAAACACAAAGCAGCATTCAGGTCTGAATTAGTCCATGGAACGGTAACATCTCAATTCCCTTTAACGATTTGTCTAATTTCGGTAGAACATCCGGTAACACACTGCTTCCAGTAATAGTACATCTGGTGTGTATATATAGTATTGTTCCCACCAATATTCTGCTGATCCCCTTCAGTGTCAATAACTTTCTGTAAACACAAACGAAACTTCCAGCTATTTAATTTTTGTTAGAACAATCTGTATGTTTTGCGCATAGGAGCGTTTACGCCATATATGTAATGCGTCCATTGCATATTGCAGGAAATCTACCAGTGGTGCGGCTCAAAGGCCAACAGGTTCGAGAAGCTGAAAGCTACAAGCGTCTCCAAAGACATCCGGGACAATGAGCGCCACGGCCGCGCCAAAGTCTACGTGGTGGAGGAGGGGATGGAGAGAGAGAAAATGATTCAGGTGCTGACACTTTAACCTAGAAAATGTCTGGATGCTAAATGTGGGTAAATCACAGCTGTAAATTGCCTTTTTGATTCCTTTCCAAGCTGTGACCTGCCTGTCATTACTCCCTGACGGTGTAACATCACCGCAGCATATATGGCATGGTGCAGCAAGCAATACACAATTTTGGAACCGTGGTTCATCACTACATTTTAAATGTTTGATTTATTTATTAGTGGTAACGTTTACTTCTATAGCTACAGCATACTCTGCAGCACTTTACAGTTGGGACCAAATAGTGATGATCCTACAGGACTGGTAATAACTGACAATATAAGAGACATACAGGGTAAATGCAGCTGGTTCTGATATTATAGCACCACAGAAGGGTGATCAGGATGGGTCTAGCTATAATAAACCTCCTCCAGGAGGGCTGAGAAATTCCGACATCTGGAAGCTATTTGGCCTTTTGCGATGGTTGTATCGTGTTACATGAAACATCCTCAAAGACCTGCAATAAGAATAAAATCTTACATTTAAGTCGTTTTTCCTCCAGCCTGGAATTTTTATTTATTTATTTTTTCCATTCAAACATTGGTTAAATCTGTCCCTCTTCCTTAAGCACATAGTGGGGTCTGTCGGTGAAATGACTGGCAGCGACCACTTGTGTACAAAGATCACAGTGGGGTGGGGGGGGGGGTGTTAGACCCTGGGGTCTTTCCGGGATGATTCTTAGGAACCGGTGGTCCTCGCCTGCTGCTAATACAAAGTCGAATCACTTTGTCCTTGGTCCTCATGATAATATACTATTATAGAGACCCCCCCCCCCCCAAATTGTAATACTGTAATCTGGGAATAACTTCCAACATGGAGTATAAGAGGAGTAGTACATTGTAGTTATACATACATCCTTACAGGATAAGGATAGGTAATAAGGAGCTTCCATATACAGGACCCTGTGTGAGAGTGGCGTCCAGCCCATGTGTGGGGTATATGGGGAATGCCATTAAAGGCTCAGGAAGTGAGACACCTGCTGGACACTATTGGTACCAGGGACTGTATCCTCAGTTATACTGTGCAGAATAACAGCACCAGCGTTTTTTAGAACATCTGACACCAGCTAGGTATATATGTGGCTACATGTCGGGAATCTGGGCTCTTCCGATTTGCTGGGACATGTAGTCCAGCAAATGCTGGCTAGACGCTGGTTGCGATGTCCGGTGTTAATCTGATGTGAAAATATTCGGGTTTACTTATGCCTGAGAATTGCAGTATGGAGGACGTGTGAGGTGGAATTCATTAACCTTTCCCTCTGTTCCAGGTTCTGGGAGATAAGCCAGATCTACCGGAGGGACCCTCAGACGACATTAAAGCGGACGCTACCAATAGGAAACTTGCGAAGCTTTACAAGGTAATTGTAACCAAGTGTCTCGCTAACCCTTCTATAACGCGCAGCGGAAACTTCCTGTCATAACTTTTTGCTTTAACACGTTTACAGCCCTGCAATTAAGTTAACGACCATTTGTTTGCCACCAGCTGAGACTTTAGAGGCTGTATAATTTGTTTCGTTTGCAGGATTATCCTAGGAAATGTATAGAGTTTGCACAATGAGAACGTCTAACGGCCGGCGTATCTGGTACAGTCAGACTTCCTAGCATAGCCTCTCGCATATATCACACGCCGCCAGTGTACAGTGCCGGATCGCAGGCTCAGTATGTGCAACAAAGTCGGAGGGACTTGCCATTACGTGGGGTTGGAGGAGAAATGGTGTGAGCTAAACAGCATTCTGTGTCAGGGGTGCTCAGCATACACACCCTCCAGCTGTTGTAGGACTGCACATCCCAGCATGCCCTAATAGTAAAACTGTGCCAGGGCATGCTGGGATGTGCAGTTCCACAACTGCTGGAGGGCCGCATGTTGGTCACCCCTGGTATAGACTCTAAATATTTGAATATTTTCTGTTTTGGATTTGTACAAACTGATCCTTATGGCAGGATAGACGCGTAGAGCTGGCACCAAGGGGTTTTGTTTGGCGGGTAAGGCTGGTGGCTGTTGGTGAAATCACTGTAGGGTTGGTGCCATTGTGAATATTTGGTAATTTGGCTATTGGGGCTGGCATCGCAGGGCTATTGGTAATACCGGTGAGTTAGGCTGTGGTGCCATATTGGTAATATGGGGAATAGGGATGGCACCGCAGTTAATGTTGGGGCTGGAACCACATTGGATATTGGTAATACCGGTGAGTAAGGCTGCGGTGCCATACTGGGTGTTGGTGAAAGTATAGCGTTGGTGGTGAACCTCTCGTGCCGCTTGCATCCTGTAGTATCTGTGTCCGCTGACTTCAGCTTCTCTGTAGTAATTGCCTTATATAGTACTGATGGAATTTATCCTTTTTCCTAGGTCTCCAATGGCGGTGGAGCCATGTCTGTGTCGCTGGTTGCCGACGAGAACCCGTTCACGCAGTCCGCCCTCAACTCTGATGACTGTTTCATCCTGGATCACGGCTCCGATGGAAAGATCTTCGTATGGAAAGGTTTGTCCTGGGCGGGTGGAGGGGGGACGTGTTTTTGTAACATGCCCCCTGTTGTGGGGAATAATGAGCTGATAATTGACGTGATTCCACCTCATGCGATACCTGACTGTCCATCTCCGCGGAGAACATTACTGACCCCTTACTTTACCACTTAAATCAACAGTAATTTGCATTGGGCTCGCCCATATCCTTGGAACTCTGCAGCACATCGCTCTGTCCCGGCCACTATATACTGTTACAGCTAACGACGTGAGAGATTGCGGCCGTATGCCGCTTTTGCGTTACTGCTGGACTCGCAGATCTGTGTTTGCTGCCCCGTAGGGCTGCCAGCAATTATCTGAGTCTGACACTAGAAGGGGCCAAGAGGGGTGAGAGTTCAGGTGCCGCTGTCTGTGTCGGCATGTCGTCACAATGGCATTGCACACCTCCCGCAAGTAGTTTGTGACTTAATAGGATTGCTCGTTCCCTGGGTCACCTGGGGTCCTGCTGGTGGTCTCTCCGTGCTATGGGTTCTCTTCTGCCATTAGCTTTGTGTTTGCATGATGAGATTTCCCCTCAGATGCAGACTCCGGGCCAGATGTACAAAGCCTTGAAAAGTGATAAAGTACCAGCTAATCAGCTCCTTACAGGCTCTGTATGAATGACAGGAGCTGATTGGTAGTCTATCTCCAAGGCTTGGTACATCTGGCCGTCCCACTGATGAGCAGTTGCGATATTGAGCGGTGCTTTGTGAGGCGGCGGAACCAAGCTCCCCGGTGGGCACGGGCGTTCTGCGCTGTGATAACTCTTATTCTACGAATTGCTTGCTTAGAATGCATTGTATCGCACGTAATCGTCATCTAGCGTTTTAGAATTCTGTATGGTTGTGTCGCTCATGTTGTTCCCTCGCCTGTCCAGGTAAAAATGCCAACTTGGAGGAAAAGAAAGAGGCCTTGAAAACCTCTACAGAGTTCATCTCCAAAATGGGATACCCCAAACAAACCCAGGTAATGATCCCCTCCCCCCAACAGACACCCAGGTAATGATCCCCTCCCCCCAACAGACACCCAGGTAACAAGACTTGTAATAGTGACTTGTGGATCTAGAACCGTAGTGACCTTTGCCGGCTCACAGCCCTCCTCTCCTGTCCCTATATAAAAGACTATTTCTGCAGCAGGTTCCCATCTAAATATTACATATCAGACTTCATATAACACAATATTACAATATAAATTGCTGGTTAGAAGCTTGGAATAACGTTCTCTGCAGACCGCGGCTTTCTGCCACCCGCGGAAGACCTTGTATGTAAGTAATTTGGTAACTGAAGTCTATTTTACTTTAAGGAATTCCCCACACATGTACTGTTCTCAAACTCTCAATACTCAGAAAATCCACAAGGTGGCGCTGGAGGTTTTATTAAAAAAATAAAATACATTTAAAAATAAAGTGGGGATCCTTGGTATTAAGAGTAGCCGCCTTACGTCTGGGGTACCGATCGTTTGCTTATCGGCAATATTATGTTCCTTCAGGTGCAAGTCCTGCCGGAGAGTGGAGAGACTCCGTTGTTCAAACAGTTCTTCAAGAACTGGCGGGATAAGGACCAAACGGAAGGCATGGGCGTCGCGTATATTCCCAACCACATTGCCAAAATCGATAACGTTCCCTTCGATGTCAGCTCATTACACGAATCCACGGCCATGGCGGCTCAGCACGGAATGGTGGATGACGGTTCTGGCGAGAAACAGGTGAGCAATGGGGGAAGGAGGGGGGGGAATTCTGCTTTGTGTTACTGGGGCTCACAATAGATATATGCTGGTCATATATAATAAGGTGCATGTATAAATATATGGCGGAATCCTGGTGACAGCCGGTTCCTTCCAGCCGTTCACAGATCTGCAAATGAAACTGTAAATCCACCATGTACACTTATACTTTGGGCATTGGAAATGAATTTGCCCTGAGCCCACTTCCTTGCATTCGTATTGTACCGACCGTCTGTGTGATGCAGTTTCATATATTGAACCTTTTATTAAACAAATGTTTGAAGGAATGAATTTGTCTTCTCTTTATCCTTTTCCCTCTTTGAGATGTATATCCCTATCTGTAGCCTGCACACCAGCAATATTTTTACGGAAAGTGCGTTATACTTTATGGATATAATTTTTTTTTTTTTTTTTTTTTTTTTTTTCCTAATCTACCTTTTATGTTAATATAAAATGTGACCTCAACACCACAATGTCTCCTCTATAGAAATCCAATCATCCCCTTCCTTTTCCAGAAAATAATCCTGTCATTAGAGAATAGGGAATGAACAAACGATACAGATAAAAAAAAAAAGTTTCAGCATCTTTTAAGATGAAGAGGCTGATTCTGAGAGGGATGTAGCGTGCGTCCATCTGGTCTGCGCACGGGGGTGGCTGCTCTGATAAATAAAAAATGGCGGCTGACAGCACAGCTAGGGGTCAACCTTGGTTCCGATGCGTCTACAATCTTAAGGTGGGTACACACTGATAGATTTATCTGCAGAGATATCTATGGACGGATCGGGCGATGTGTTGAGCATACACTGCCTGATCCTTCGGGGACTGACGTCATGAACTGGGCGGGCGTGTACACACACACACGGCCAGTTCAGCTGTCAATCGCCGCTGGCCGCCGCAGCATGTGTACAGGCGGCCGGCTGGTCACCTGTACACACACAGCGATGCGCCAATATATCAATAGATATATTGGCCGTAGGCTGTGCTGCGGGGCAGACGCGATATGTCTGAACGACTGAGTTCAAAGCCATATCGTCCGTACACAATGGCCGACGGACCCGCGATATATCAAAAACTAAAGAAAAGAGTGCAAGCAGACTCCACTAAAATTTAATAATTTTAATCCTAAAATATACACAATCATCACATAATAAAATGGTATACATATACCTATTAGTAATAGAATGTAGCCAATAATTATTAATATAGGATCCGCACTAAACTTCATACAATTCCATAAAGACCAGTGCACTATTAAATCACAAATATGAGCTGATATAATGGTGATCTTTAAATTAGAACCAACATGTCCTTTGATTTATCTGAAAATTAACAACTGGTGGTTAGCGCTGAAAGTCTTAACTATTATCCATAGATCAGTCCCATAGTTGAAAGTAATATAATCAGGTTGAAATCAATAGATGTATAACAAGTGCACTGTTTTTTGTATTTTTTGTGAAGTTGAGCCTCTATTTGTTAGACACCAAATAAACACCGCACCAGTTCTATCTGCTGTTCTATTTAGTGTAGCAGCATGTCGGGATGATAACGCTTACCACTTCCACGATGTACAGACGGCACTGACAAGTGCTCAGGTGCCGCTGAATCTAGCGCACTCTCCTTGCTACAGCGTGTCAAACCGCTTACCGGTTCCAAAGGTCGTCTAGCGGTGCTGTAGATGTCCAAAACGCCGTTGGTTTAGGGGGATTAGCTGACAGCCACGGTCCCCGTATTGCAAATGGGACCAATGCAGGTGGCTCTGCTCGGGCAAATTGAACCCGACAGTGAAATGAGGGCTGTTCTCAGGATCCGAACACTTCTATTTAACCACCTCTACTTTTCCACGGCCTCCACCCGCTTCACAAAAAATACAAAACAGTGCACTTATTATACATCTATTGATTTCAACCTGATTATATTACTTTTAACTATGGGACTGATCTATGGATAATATATAAGACTTTCAGCGCTAACCACCAGTTGTTAATTTTCAGATGAATCAAAGGACATGTTGGTTCTAATTTAAAGATCACCATTATATCAGCTCATATTTGTGATTTAATAGTGCACTGGTCTTTATGGAATTGTATGAAGTTTAGTGCGGATCCTATATTAATAATTATTGGCTACTATCTATTACTAATAGGTATATGTATACCATTTTATTATGTGATGATTGTGTATATTTTATGATTAAAATTGTTCAAGTTTAGTGGAGTCTGCTTGCGCTCTCTTTTCTTTAGTTTTTGTCTTCCATTTGTTTAGGGATTGCTAATACCCTATTCCCCGGAGAGCAGCATTTCAACATAGGCTCAGGGAGGCGCCCTTCCCTTTTTTCCCCCCGCGATATATCGGTCGTTATATAGAACGGACAGTATATCGGCCAGTGTGTACCCACCTTTAGTGCAGATGCATCGGGAGGCGGGCCCCAAGCATGTGATGAGATGGACGCAGATCTGGCTGTGTATGCAGCGATCTGTCTCCATCTCCGAATAACCCCCTAAGTGCTCTCACTGTGCACCTGATAATATAATAACCTTTTTCAGATTTCTTAAATAGAATACGCCCACATAATATGCGTGACTTGAATGATTGCAGTTCTCCTTCTGCCCACCAGAGGGTAGCAGAGCCTCGCATTACAAAAGAACCTAACTCATGGAAATTCGTTATTCGCTATTGGGGAATCTGATATTTGCCTCAATGTCTTCACCCAGTCCAGAACACTACTTAGCATTTGGTCATAGAGCATTAGATATTTGACAGTCACTGACTGATAACTGCCCCGTTTGCTGCAGTTTATGCTGCTATAGATTTCTTACTGTAGTTACTACTTTACCTAATCAGCGCACAGCTGTGTGCCTCCCTGTGACGTAGGGTGAGGCAGAGCCTTTCCTACTCTGCAGCCTCTCAGTCCCCCCTGCTTTGCCTCCTCCCCTCCGGTTTTGTGATCTCCTTTCCCTCTTAACATCTTGTATCTCCTGTTTCTCTATCGTCCTAGTGGATGCTGGGGTTCCTGAAAGGACCATGGGGAATAGCGGCTCCGCAGGAGACAGGGCACAAAAAGTAAAGCTTTCCGATCAGGTGGTGTGCACTGGCTCCTCCCCCTATGACCCTCCTCCAAGCCAGTTAGATTTTTGTGCCCGGCCGAGAAGGGTGCAATTCTAGGTGGCTCTCCTAAAGAGCTGCTTAGAGAAAGTTTAGCTTAGGTTTTTTACTTTACAGTGAGTCCTGCTGGCAACAGGATCACTGCAACGAGGGACAGAGGGGAGAAGAAGTGAACTCACCTGCGTGCAGGATGGATTGGCTTCTTGGCTACTGGACATCAGCTCCAGAGGGACAATCACAGGTACAGCCTGGATGGTCACCGGAGCCGCGCCGCCGGCCCCCTTGCAGATGCTGAAGTAAGAAGAGGTCCAGAATCGGCGGCAGAAGACTCCTCAGTCTTCTAAAGGTAGCGCACAGCACTGCAGCTGTGCGCCATTTTCCTCTCAGCACACTTCACACGGCAGTCACTGAGGGTGCAGGGCGCTGGGAGGGGGGTGCCCTGGGAGGCAAATGAATACCTATTTTGGCTAAAAATACCTCACATATAGCCTCCGGAGGCTATATGGAGATATTTAACCCCTGCCAGAATCCGTTAAGAGCGGGAGACGAGGCCGCCGAAAAAGGGGCGGGGCCTATCTCCTCAGCACACAGCGCCATTTTCCCTCACAGAAAGGCTGGAGGGAAGGCTCCCAGGCTCTCCCCTGCACTGCACTACAGAAACAGGGTTAAAACAGAGAGGGGGGGCACTAATTTGGCGATATGCTTATATATTAAGATGCTATAAGGGAAAACACTTATATAAGGTTGTCCCTATATAATTATAGCGTTTTTGGTGTGTGCTGGCAAACTCTCCCTCTGTCTCTCCAAAGGGCTAGTGGGTCCTGTCCTCTATCAGAGCATTCCCTGTGTGTGTGCTGTGTGTCGGTACGTGTGTGTCGACATGTAGGAGGACGATGTTGGTGAGGAGGCGGAGCAATTGCCTGTAATGGTGATGTCACTCTCTAGGGAGTCGACACCGGAATGGATGGCTTATTTATGAAATTACGTGATAATGTCAACACGCTGCAAGGTCGGTTGACGGCATGAGACGGCCGACAAACAATTAGTACCGGTCCAGACGTCTCAAAAACACCGTCGGGGGTTTTAAAACGCCCGTTTACTTTAGTCGGTCGACACAGACACAGACAGGGACACTGAATCCAGTGTCGACGGTGAAGAAACAAACGTATTCCTTATTAGGGCCACACGTTAAAGGCAATGAAGGAGGTGTTACATATTTCTGATACTACAAGTACCACAAAAGAGGGTATTATGTGGGATGTAAAAAAACTACCATAGTTTTTCCTGAATCAGATAAATTAAATAAAGTGTGTGATGATGCGTGGGTTCCCCCCGATAGAAAATTATGGGCGGTATACCCTTTCCCGCCAGAAGTTAGGGCGCGTTGGGAAACACCCCTTAAGGTGGATAAGGCGCTCACACGCTTATCAAAACAAGTGGCGGTACCGTCTATAGATAGGGCCGTCCTCAAGGACCAGCTGACAGGAGGCTGGAAAAATATCATAAAAAGTATATACACACATACTGGTGTTATACTGCGACCAGCGATCGCCTCAGCCTGGATGTGCAGAGCTGGGGTGGCTTGGTCGGATTCCCTGACTAAAAATATTGATACCCTTGACAGGGACAGTATTTTATTGACTATAGAGCATTTAAAGGATGCATTTCTATATATGCGAGATGCACAGAGGGATATTTGCACTCTGGCATCATGAGTAAATGCGATGTCCATAACTGCCAAAAGATGTTATGGACACGACAGTGGTCAGGTGATGCAGATTCCAAACGGCACAAAGGTGTATTGCCGTATAAAGGAAGAGGAGTTATTTGGGGTCGGTCCATCGCACCTGGTGGCCACGGCAACTGCTGGAAAATCCACCGTTTTTTACCCTAAGTCACATCTCTGCAGAAAAAGACACCGTCTTTTCAGCCTCAGTCCTCTCGTCCCTATAAGATCATATCTGCCCAGGGATAGAGGAAAGGGAAGAAGACTGCAGCAGGCAGCCCATTCCCAGGAACAGAAGCGTTCCACCGCTTCTGACAAGTTCTCAGCATGGCGCTGAGACCGTACAGGACCCCTGGATCCTACAAGTAGTATCCCAGGGGTACAGATTGGAAGGTCGAGACGTTTCCCCTTCGCAGGCTCCTTAAGTCTGCTTTACCAAGGTCTCCCTCCGACAAGGAGGCAGTATGGGAAAAAAATTCACAAGCTGTATTCCCAGCAGGTGATAACTAAATTACCCCTCCTACTACAAGAAAAGGGGTATTATTCCACACTATATTGTGGTACTGAAGCCAGAAGGCTAGGTGAGACTTATTCTAAAAAATTTTTGGAACACTTACAAAGGTTCAAATCAAGATGGAGTCACTCAGAGCAGTGATAACGAACCAGGAAGAAGAGGACTATATAGTGTCCCGGGACATCAGGGATGCTTACCTCTATGTCCCAAATTTGCCCTTCTCACTAAGGGTACCTCAGGTTCGTGGTGCAGAACTGTCACTATCAGTTTCAGACGCTGCCGTTTGGATTGTCCACGGCACCCCGGGTCTTTACCAAGGTAATGGCCGAAATGATGATTCTTCTTCGAAGAAAAGGCGTCTTAAGTATCCCTTACTTGGACGATCTCCTGATAAGGGCATAGTCCAGGGAACAGTTGGAGGTCGGAGTAGCACTATCTCGGATACTGCTACAACAGCACGGGTGGATTCTAAATATTCCAAAATCGCAGCTGATCCGACGACACGTCTGCTGTGCCTAGGGATGATTCTGGACACAGTCCAGAAAAAGGTGTTTCTCCCGGAAGAGAAAGCCAGGGAGTTATCCGAGCTAGTCAGGAACCTCCTAAAAACAGTGCATCATTGCACAAGGGTCCTGGTAAAAATGGTGGCTTCCTAAGAAGCAATTCCATTCGGCAGATTTCACGCAAGAACTTTTCAGTGGGATCTGCTGGACAAATGGCCCGGATCGCATCTTCAGATGCATCAGCGGATAACCCTATATCCAAGGACAAGGGTGTCTCTCCTGTGGTGGTTATAGAGTGCTCATCTTCTAGAGGGCCGCAGATTCGGCATTCAGGATTGGATGCTGGTGACCACGGAGCCCAGCCCGAGAGGCTGGGGAGCAGTCACACAAGGAAAAAATTTCCAGGGAGTGTGATCAAGTCTGGAGACTTTTCTCCACATAAATATACTGGAGCTAAGGGTAAATTTATAATGCTCTAAGCTTAGCAAGACCTCTGCTTCAAGGTCAGCCGGTATTGATCCAGTGGGAAAAACATCACGGCAGTCGCCCACGTAAACAGACAGGGCGACACAAGAAGCAGGAGGGCAATGGCAAAAACTGCAAGGACTTTTCGCTGGGCGGAAAATCATGTGATAGCACTGTCAACAGTGTTTCATCCCGGGAATGGAAACTGGGAAGCAGACTTCCTCAGCAGGCACGACCTCCACCCGGGAGAGTGGAAACTTCATCGGGAAGTTTTTTCCACATGATTGTAAACCGTTGGGAAATACCAAAGGTGGACATGATGGCGTCCCGTCTGAACAAAAAACGGGACAGGTATTGCGCCAGGTCAAGAGACCCTCAGGCAATAGCTGTGGACGTTCTGGTAACACCGTGGGTGTACCAGTCGGTGTATGTGTTCCCTCCTCTGCTTCTCATACCTAAGGTGCTGAGAATTATAAGACGTAGAGGAGTAAGAACTATACTCATGGCTCCGGATTGGCCAAGAAGGACTTGGTACCCGGAACTTCAAGAGATGCTTACAGAGGTCTTATGGCCTCTGCCGCTAAGAAGGGACTTGCTTCAGCAAGTACCATGTCTGTTCCAAGACTTACCGCAGCTGCGTTTGTCGGCATGGCGGTGGAAAGCCGGATCCTAAGGGAAAAAGGCATTCCGGAAGAGGTCATTCCTACCCTGGTCAAAGCCAGAAAGGAGGTGACCGCACAACATTATCACCACATGTGGCGAAAATATGTTGCGTGGTGTGAGGCCAGGAAGGCCCCACAAAGAAATTTCAACTCGGTCGTTTCCTGCATTTCCTGCAAACAGGAGTGTCTATGGGCCTCAAATTGGGGTCCATTAAGGTTCAAATTTCGGCCCTGTCGATTTTCTTCCAGAAAGAATTGGCTTCAGTTCCTGAAGTCCAGAAGTTTGTCAAGGGAGTATTGCATATACAACCCCCTTTTGTGCCTCCAGTGGCACTGTGGGATCTCAACGTAGTTCTGGGATTCCTCAAATCACATTGGTTTAAAACCAGTCAAATCTGTGGATTTGAAGCATCTCACATGAAAAGTGACCATGCTCTTGGCCCTGGCCTGGACCAGGCGAGTGTCAAATTGGTGGTTTTTTCTCAAAAAAGCCCATATCTGTTTGTCCATTCGGACAGGGCAGAGCTGCGGACTCGTCCCCAGTTCTCTCCCTAAGGTGGTGTCAGTGTTTCACCTGAACCAGCTTATTGTGGTGCCTTGCACCTACTAGGGACTTGGAGGACTCCAAGTTGCTAGATGTTGTCAGGGCCCTGAAAATGTTCCAGGACGGCTGGAGTCAGGAAAACTGACTTGCTGTTATCCTGTATGCACCCAACAAACTGGGTGCTCTTGCTTCTAAGCAGACTATTGCTAGTTGGATGTGTAATACAATTCAGCTTGCACATTCTGTGGCAGGCCTGCCACAGCCAAAATATGTAAATGCCCATTCCACAAGGAAGGTGGGCTCATCTTGGGCGGCTGCCCGAGGGGTCTCGGCTTTACAACTTTGCCGAGCAGCTACTTGGTCAGGGGCAAACACGTTTGCTAAATTCTACAAATTTGATACCCTGGCTAAGGAGGACCTGGAGTTCTCTCATTCGGTGTTGCAGAGTCATCCGCACTCTCCCGCCCGTTTGGGAGCTTTGGTATAATCCCCATGGTCCTTTCAGGAACCCCAGCATCCACTAGGACGATAGAGAAAATAAGAATTTACTTACCGATAATTCTATTTCTCGGAGTCCGTAGTGGATGCTGGGCGCCCATCCCAAGTGCGGATTATCTGCAATACTTGTACATAGTTACAAAAATCGGGTTATTATTGTTGTGAGCCATCTTTTCAGAGGCTCCGCTGTTATCATACTGTTAACTGGGTTTAGATCACAAGTTGTACGGTGTGATTGGTGTGGCTGGTATGAGTCTTACCCGGGATTCAAAATTCCTCCCTTATTGTGTACGCTCGTCCGGGCACAGTACCTAACTGGCTTGGAGGAGGGTCATAGGGGGAGGAGCCAGTGCACACCACCTGATCGGAAAGCTTTACTTTTTGTGCCCTGTCTCCTGCGGAGCCGCTATTCCCCATGGTCCTTTCAGGAACCCCAGCATCCACTACGGACTCCGAGAAATAGACTTATCGGTAAGTAAATTCTTATTTTTACAGATTTGGCGCATTGAAGCTTCGGAGAAAGTGCCAGTATCCGAATCGCATTACGGACAGTTCTACGGCGGAGACAGTTACATTATTTTATACAATTACAGACACGGAGGCAAAAAGGGCCAAATTATCTACACCTGGTAACAAACTTTGCATTGGTCTGTGCTAGCGTGGTGGGCATTGATTGTCAAAGGCAGTATGGGGGGGTAATAACCCGGTAAATCCTGTCCTGTATGATCGGCAGATGGCTATATACTGGAATGATTGTGCAACTTTATTAATAAATTAGTTGTAGGTCTCGAACCGTTTCTGCAGAACCTTGCTCACGCGTTCGCCAGCGTTGTATGGTATTACAGGGCGCAGCGTTGCATGGTATTACAGGGCGCAGCGTTGCATGGTATTACAGGGCGCAGCGTTGTATGGTATTACAGGACAGCTAGAACACTTATGCGTTTGCTTTTTCTATAAATGGTTTTCAGATAAATGACAGAGTTTATTATACAACTTGGAAGATTTTTCCAAATGGATTTTTAGCTTTTTTTAGCCAAAGCTACAAAACTAACGCAGCGGCGTCTTATTCCGCAGAGACCCTTATTTATAGAATGCGTGCGCGCCACCATGCAATTTTAGAAAACAATGGCGCGGGTCTCCCAGTCAGCAGCCTCTGGCACAGGGGATGACTGGGATATTTATATAGAATGTGTCCCTGGACTGAGCGTCTGTTTGGAATTCTTATTGTACTGATTGTATGGCGGTTTGTTTATGTGATTGACGTTCAGTGAAGATTTGTCACTGACTGTTGTCTCCCACATTCCAGGCAAGGGCTGGACTCTACGAAGGACGAGATAACGGCCTCCGCCTTCCTGAGCGCCCAGCTGGACGAAGAGCTTGGGGGTGGCCCGGTTCAGGTGATTATATTGCACACTCATTAGTAACACTGATAGCTGAATTCCACAAACAGTGACTGTTTTATAACCTTTTTCAGCATCTCCATTTCTGTCTGTTCTGCCTGCACGGTAATGCAAAGAGGGGGAGGGGTTAGATTTTACATTAAAAGGTTCCTATACTTTCTGAAAACTAAAATAGTTGCCCCCACCTTCTCCATATGT
Organism: Pseudophryne corroboree; assembly: GCF_028390025.1. Lineage (NCBI taxonomy): Eukaryota > Metazoa > Chordata > Amphibia > Anura > Myobatrachidae > Pseudophryne > Pseudophryne corroboree. Next base: position 16,561,393 of record NC_086451.1, read on the forward strand.
ACTCCACTGTGTGGAACAACAATTACCAGCTTGTAGGTATTCCACGGCAGCGCCGACACCTGGAAGAGGACGGAGCCGCCTGTGTTAGATCGGACCAGTAACTGCGATTGGTTGCTGGTAATGGTGACCGCGTGGGGGCTAGAGGTCCCCCAGCCCAGGAATTGTCGTGAACTGGGGTCCTGTGATATGTAACTAGCAGGGGTTATACCAGCGTCAAACGTTGTAAGAGCAGGATGGCGGATATCAGACCTTCCTACCAATACACACTTCATAACCAGCACCCCAGCAAATTCATAGTTTAGGCAATTGCGCAAAAGTAACGGTGGTAAAATGTCACGCACTGTTTCCAGTGATTGATGCTGATATGCAGAAGCTTCTAATTCCAAGAAACCAAATGAGTGTAGTGGTGTCCGGCACTGACGGGGTTAATGCAGCCACTTGCTGATGACCTGAATTTCCAGGTGAGTCACTGGGAGATCGTGATGACAAGCCCTCGGGGAGTGTATTCGGGGTGAGGCGTGCAGGCATGTTAGATGTGGGAGCTTGCGTAATGTCACTTCCTCCGTGTCGGTGGCATATGGAAGGGGACGCTCCTCCTGCGTGCCGTAACGGATGTCCCTGATAGGACGGTTTTTTGCAAGAAGAGATGAAAAGTACCAGTCATTCAGCTTCTGTCCATTTACAGGCTGTGCTACAAAACTGCCAGGAGCTGATTGGCTGGTAATCTCTATCCGCTTCATCTCTTTAAGGCTTGATACACCTCCCCCTATTGGTTTTTAATGTTGTATTTCCCCTGCCTCCATCTGAAAACCAGGGCTGGATTAACCATTAGGCACCACAGAAATTTTCCATTGCCGGATTTACCATGGGCCCTATGGTGCAGCTGAACCAGGTTCCACATAAAGGGGCGCCCACAATAAATGAGAAAATTACATTAATTCGAAATAATAATAGAGGATAATATACATTAATGCTCCGGATGTGACTCTCCCAGAAGGAGCCCTTCACCAGCATGACTTGTCCCTTGCCAGTCACTACAATCGTACACTGAATTGGGCACTGGGCTGGGTGGCACCGTAAACACCATCTCCTTCCTGGCACCAGTGAGTGGTGCAGGGGTCTGTTCAGACAATGACCCACCCCCAGGGATCTGCACTGGATCAGACTGGAGCGGGTGCTCTGCAGTGGGAGGTGGCTGCTGTAGTGCAGTACTAGGGGGCAGTGGCTTCCCTAGCTGGTGTCGGCTATGCGGGTATAACTTGGTAGCCGCCGCTCTTCTGCGTCTAGCTGGGATGCAGGCATCGGGTGACTGATGCCCAGATCCTGGCACCGGGCCACTGTTAGGGTTAGGACCTGGAGGGGGATTAGCCATAGCCTCTACCCCAGGCGGGGTAGGGGACAGGGGAGGGGTAAAATAATTACGCCGTCCTTTGTCAGCATTCTGTCGCAGTGCCTGTGTCTATCATGTGACTGCTGACATCACGACCACTGGAATCCTGGGTCACACCCGTCTAGTGGGGCGTTTGCATAGTGACTTCTCCGCTTGGTTCTGTCTGTCCTTTTTTACACTGCACTCTGTTCATTCTCTTGTGTACTCTGTCCGCCTCTCCCTGTTTTCCATTGTGACAAAGGGAGCCGTTCCCATTGCCGTGGCATTTGCATAATATGTCACAAGAAGGAGCTTTGCACGCGCCTGCAGTGGTAGCCCCAGTGCTGACGGCACTGCTCGTTCCAGGGGTAGGTACAGTAGCTGGCTGCCAGATTAGCTCCTCACCAACCGTCCTGGGCATAATCCCTTCACAGGGGTATCTCCCAGCAGATTGTGGACTAGGGTCAGCTGGATGTGTTGGGGACTCGAACTACAAAGTGGAAGACTCTGGCTCAAGAACCAAGGATCTGCAGGCGCTACTTACAGAGGACAAGCGACTATACTATAACAATATAAAATTAGCCGATATAATAATCTATCAATGCAGAAGATCCCTTTACCATAGAAATGATCAATAATACATTAATAACGCCATCAATCTCAGCGGCCGTCAATGTCCTATAGATGGGTTAATCACGCCTTTGTCTGTCAGGGCTCACTAATTGGGTAGTAACTCTAGAGACTTATAATCCAGTCCACTGGATGGACGCGTCGCGCACACAATTGGCCGGCTTGCACTGCTGCAGGAAAGAAACGAATCGCACAAACCGGATGGCAGTAGTGTGTAATCGCTGCATCAGGCGTTGTTTGAAGAGACTGGCGCACAGTGGGGTTTAAGGGTCACCAGGGTCTGGTGTCACCCACTGGCAGAAGGTTTAAAAAAATAAAAAAAAAACCTGTCTAAGGACCTGATTCAGTAAGGATTGCAGAATTTGCAATCATTCGGATCGCATGCTAGCCGTCTTCCTACCCCCCTCCCACTTGACCACGCTGAAATTGCAGTGGCACTGCAATTTCAGTGTGATGGCTAAAAATAAGGTAGCCTCCTGGCTGCGACGATGGCAGGAGGCCAGTCGCCATTTTTCTGATCGCAGTGCTGAGTGTCATGTCGCGCAGCTGCCCCGATCATGTCCACCGTTTGACTGGCGCCACCCCCACAACGCTCTGTCTCCCAACTTGGAAACGGAGCGTTGCTACCTCCCCCCACCACCCCAGCGAGGCACTCTAACAGTCCAGGTTATCCATACTTATTGGGTTAAATCAAATTGACTGAGCTACTAATTAAACCACCTGTTCTCCAAGCATGGATATCCTTAAAACCTGCACTGTTAGGGAGCCCTGAGGACTGAGTTGGGAAACTACCCCAATAGACCCATAGAAATTACCCCAATAGACCCATAGAAAAGCCCTTCACATATAAACCTCCTCCTGTTTTGATGACTATGAATGAAATGTGGGTGCTAGAGGCCCCCGTTTTCTCCAAGCTCCTCTAACCTCCAGGCAGTCGGCGATCCTCTATTGGTGGTTCTCCATTTGTGCACACGAATAGACCAGCGGACAGAACTGGAGGTGATCGGTTATGTGTGGGACAGTTTTTTTTTTCCTACAAATCGGCGTTCCGTGTCCCCCCCCCCCCCCCCCCCCCTTTTGCTAGTTGTGGGGGAGCCCCCTCTGGTGCGACTGAATTATGGTGCAGCAGCTGCACTCCTGAGTGGTGACACTTTTTTATAAGTCTCTGAACCTCACATCTTCTCTCCCCACAGGGTTCAAGGACCCAGGTATTCTGCATGTCGATGCGTGAGCGTTCGTCGCCCCTCTCCTGCATGTATCATACATGTGTTGAAGGGGGTTCAGTCTTGCATCCCCCTCCCCCTGCATGTAGTCACAGGTCAGAGTGTAACCTGCATGTTGTCCTTATCACAGTGATGTGAGGAGTGGGAATCTGCCCTTTAATCTCACATTTATTACACCCTGCTCATACAGAGCTGTAAATACAAAGTGCAGTTCTGTGTTTTCCCGTTACAGAACCTTTCACGTATCTTCATTTCTCTAACGTCCTAGTGGATGCTGGGGACTCCGTAAGGACCATGGGGAATAGACAGGCTCCGCAGGAGACTGGGCACTCTAAGAAATAATTAGTACTACTGGTGTGCACTGGCTCCTCCCTCTATGCCCCTCCTCCAGAACCAGTTAGAATCTGTGCCCGGACAGAGCTGGGTGCATTTTAGTGAGCTCTCCTGAGCTTGCTAATAAGAAAGTATTTTAGTTAGGTTTTTTTATTTTCAGAGAGCTTCTGCTGGCAACAGACTCTCTACTACGTGGGACTGAGGGGAGAGAAGCAAACCTACTAACTGCGGCTAGGTTGCGCTTCTTAGGCTACTGGACACCATTAGCTCCAGAGGGTTCGAACACAGGAACTTAACCTTGGTCGTCCGTTCCTGGAGCCGCGCCTCCGTGCCCCCGTGCCCCTCGCAGAGCCAGAAGACAGAAGCCGGCGGATGAAGCAAGTAGACGTCAAAATCGGCGGCAGAAGACTCCTGTCTTCACATGAGGTAGCGCACAGCACTGCAGCTGTGCGCCATTGCGCCCACACTAACCCCCACACTCCGGTCACTGTAGGGTGCAGGGCGCAGGGGGGGGCGCCCTGGGCAGCAATTGAGTACCTCCTGGCAAAAGCCGCATATATACAGCTGGGCACTGTATATATGCATGAGCCACCGCCATTTTTTACACCAAATCGCGGGACAGAAGCCCGCCGCTGAGGGGGCGGGGCTTCTTCCTCAGCACTCACCAGCGCCATTTTCTCTCCACAGCTCCGCTGAGAGGAAGCTTGCCAGGCTCTCCCCTGCAGACTCACGGTAAAAAGAGAGGGGGGGGGCACATAAATTTAGTGCAATAATCATATATACAGCAGCTACTGGGTTAACACCAAGTTACTGTGTGATTCCTTGGTCATATAGCGCTGGGGTGTGTGCTGGCATACTCTCTGTCTCTCCAAAGAGCCTTGTGGGGGGTTCTGTCCTCAAATAGAGCATTCCCTGTGTGTGTGGTGTCGGTACGCTTGTGTCGACATGTTTGACGAGGAGGGCTATGTGGAGGCAGAGCAGGTGCAGATGAATGAGGTGTCTCCGCCGACACCTGATTGGATGGGTATGTGGAAGGTGTTAAATGATAATGTAAACTCCTTGCATAAAAGGTTGGATAAAACGGAAACCTTGGGACAGTCGGGGTCTCAGCCCATGCCTGATCCTACAGCGCAGAGGCTGTCAGGGTCTCAGCAGCGCCCACTATCCCATATTGTTGACACAGATATCGACACGGATTCTGACTCCAGTGTCGATGGCGATGATGCAAAATTGCAGCCTAAAATGGCTAAAGCCATCCCCTACATCACAGGTTCTCAAACTCTGTCCTCAGGACCCCACACAGTGCATGTTTTGCAGGTCTCCTCACAGAATCGCAAGCGAAATAATGAGCTCCACATGTGGAGCTTTAAAAATGTCAGTGAGTAATTAATACACCTGTGCTCCTGCTGGGTTACCTGCAAAACATGCACTGTGTGGGGTCCTGAGGACCGAGTTTGAGAACCTCTGCGCTACATGATTATAGCAATGAAGGATGTGTTGCACATCACAGAGGAAACCCCAGTCCCTGACAAGAGGGTTTATATGTATGGGGAGAAAAAGCAAGAGGTGACCTTTCCCCCTTCACATGAGTTAAATGAGTTATGTGGAAAAGCTTGGAATTCTCCTGATAGGAAAGTCCTGATTTCCAAAAGGTTACTTATGGCGTATCCCTTCCCGCCAACGGAGAGGGATGCCCAGAGGGACATTTGCCTACTGGGCTCTAGAATAAATGCAATGTCGATTTTCTGCCAGAAGGGTCCTGTGGACTCGGCAATGGACAGGTGATGCTGACTCCAAAAAGCACATGGAGGTGTTACCTTACAAGGGTGAGGAATTGTTTGGGGACGGTCTCTCGGACCTAGTTTCCACAGCTACAGCTCGGAAGTCAAATCTTTTGCCATATATTCCCTCACAACCTAAGAAAGCACCGTATTACCAGATGCAGTCCTTTCGATCACAAAAAGGCAAGAAGGTCAGAGGTGCATCCTTTCTTGGCAGGGGTAGAGGAAAGAAGCTGCACCATACAGCTAGTTCCGAGGAACAAAAGTCCTCCCCGGCTTCCACTAAATCCACCGCATGACACTGGGGCTCCACAGGTGGAGCCAGGAGCGGTGGGGGCGCGTCTCCGAAAATTTAGCCACCAGTGGGTTCGCTCACAGGTGGATCCCTGGGCTATAGAGATTGTGTCTCAGGGATACAAGCTGGAATTCGAATTGATGCCCCCTCACCGTTACCTAAAATCAGCCCTGCCTGCTTCCCCCATAGAAAGGAAAGTAGTGTTAGCGGCAATTCACAAATTATATCTCCAGCAGGTGGTGGTACAGGTTCCCCTCCCTCAACAGGGAAGGGGTTACTATTCCACAATGTTTGTGGTTCCAAAACCGGACGGTTCGGTCAGACCCATATTGAATTTAAAATCCCTGAACATTTACCTGAAAAGGTTCAAGTTCAAGATGGAATCGCTCAGAGCGGTCATTGCAAGCCTGGAAGAGGAGGATTTTATGGTGTCTCTGGACATAAAGGATGCATTCCTGCATGTCCCCATTTATCCACCTCATCAGGAGTACCTCAGATTTGTGGTAGAGGACTGTCATTACCAATTCCAGACGTTGCCGTTTGGTCTCTCCACTGCACCGAGAATATTTACCAAGGTAATGGCGGAAATGATGGTGCTCCTTCGAAAGCAGGGTGTCGGTTATCCCATACTTGGACGATCTCCTCATAAAGGCGAGGTCCAGAGAGCAGTTGCTGATCAGCGTAGCACGCTCTCAGGAAGTGTTGCAACAGCACAGCTGGATTTTGAATATTCCAAAGTCGCAGCTGATCCCTACGACTCGTCTGCCCTTCCTGGGCATGATTCTGGACACGGACCAGAAAAAGGTGTTTCTCCCGGCGGAGAAGGCTCAGGAGCTCGTGACTCTGGTCAGAGAACTCTTAAAACCAAAACAGGTGTCTGTGCATCACTGCACGCGAGTCCTGGGAAAGATGGTGGCGTCATACGAAGCCATTCCCTTCGGCAGGTTCCATGCGAGGACCGTTCAGTGGGATCTGTTGGACAAGTGGTCCGGATCGCATCTTCAGATGCATCGGCTGATCACCCTATTCCCCCAGGGCCAGGGTGTCTCTTCTGTGGTGGCTGCAGAGTGCTCACCTTCTCGAGGCCCGCAGGTTCGGCATACAGGACTGGGTCCTGGTGACCCCTGATGCAAGCCTCCGAGGATGGGGGGCAGTCACTCAGGGAAGAAACTTCCAAGGGCTGTGGTCAAGTCAGGAGGCTTGTCTGCACATCAATATCCTGGAACTAAGGGCCATATACAACGCCCTGAGTCAAGCGGAGCCTCTGCTTCGCAACTAACCGGTGCTGATTCAGTCAGACAACGTCACCGCAGTGTAGCGATGGCGGATGCCACCAGGATTCTTCGTTGGGCGGAGAATCGCGTGCAAGCACTGTCAGCAGTATTCATTCCTGGAGTGGACAACTGGGAAGCAGACTTCCTCAGCAGGCACGACCTCCACCCGGGAGAGTGGGGACTTCATCAAGAAGTCTTCACACAGATTACAAATTGATGGGAACTGCCACAGGTGGACATGATGGTATCCCGCCTCAACAAAAAGCTACAAAGGTATTGCGCCAGGTCAAGAGACCCTCAGGCGATAGCTGTGGACGCACTGGTGGCACTGTGGGTGTTCCGGTCGGTCTGTTTTTCCTCCTCTTCCTCTCATACCCAAGGTGCTGAGAATCGTAAGAAAAAGAGGAGTGAGAACAATACTCATTGTTCCGGATTGGCCAAGAAGGACTTGGTACCTGGAACTGCAAGAAATGCTCACAGAGGACCCATGGCCTCTGCCTCTCAGACAGGATCTGTTGCAACAGGGGCCCTGTCTGTTCCAAGACTTACCGCGGCTGCGTTTGACGGCATGGCGGTTGAACGCCGGATCCTAGCGAAGAAAGGCATTCCGGATGAAGTTATTCCTACGCTGATAAAGGCTAGGAAGGACGTGATAACAAAACATTATCACCGTATATGGCGAGGATATGTTGCTTGGTGTGAGGCCAGGAAGGCCCCTACAGAGGAATTCCAGCTGGGCCGGTTCCTGCACTTCCTACAGTCAGGAGTGACTATGGGCTTAAAATTAGGGTCCATAAAGGTCCAGATTTCGGCCCTATCCATTTTCTTTCAAAAGGAGCTGGCTTCGCTTCCTGAAGTTCAGACGTTTGTAAAGGGAGTGCTGCATATTCAGCCCCCTTTTGTGCCACCAGTGGCACCTTGGGATCTTAACGTGGTGTTGAGTTTCCTGAAATCGCACTGGTTTGAGCCACTTAAGACCGTGGAGCTAAAGTATATCACGTGGAAAGTGGTCATGCTATTGGCCTTAGCTTCGGCTAGGCGTGTGTCAGAATTGGCTGCTTTGTCATGTAAAAGCCCCTATCTGGTTTTCCATATGGACAGAGCAGAATTACAGACTCGTCCGCAATTTCTGCCGAAGGTGGTGTCATCTTTTCATTTGAACCAACCTATTGTGGTACCTGCGGCTACTCGTGACTTGGAGGACTCCAAGTTGCTTGATGTAGTCAGGGCTTTGAAGATTTCTGTAGCCAGGACGGCTGGAGTCAGGAAAACTGACTCGTTGTTTATCCTGTATGCATCCAACAAGCTGGGTGCTCCTGCTTCAAAGCAAACTATTGCTCGCTGGATCTGTAACACGATTCAGCAGGCTCATTCTGCAGCTGGATTGCCGCATCCAAAATCGATAAAAGCCCATTCCACAAGGAAAGTGGGCTCTTCTTGGGCAGCTGCCCGAGGGGTCTCTGCATTACAACTTTGCCGAGCAGCTACTTGGTCGGGTTCAAACACCTTTGCAAAGTTCTATAAGTTTGATACCCTGGCTGAGGAGGACCTTGTGTTTGCCCATTCGGTGCTGCAGAGTCATCCGCACTCTCCCGCCCGTTTGGGAGCTTTGGTATAATCCCCATGGTCCTTACGGAGTCCCCAGCATCCACTAGGACGTTAGAGAAAATAAGATTTTACTCACCGGTAAATCTATTTCTCGTAGTCCGTAGTGGATGCTGGGCGCCCATCCCAAGTGCGGATTGTCTGCAATAAGTGTATATAGTTTTTGCTTAATAAAAGGGTTATGTTATGTTGGCATCTGTTTGATGCTCTGTTGTTCATACTGTTAACTGGGTATAGTTATCACAAGTTGTACGGTGTGATTGTTGTGGCTGGTATGAGTCTTACCCTGGATTCCAAAATCCTTTCCTAGTAATGTCAGCTCTTCCGGGCACAGTTTCCTTAACTGAGGTCTGGAGGAGGGGCATAGAGGGAGGAGCCAGTGCACACCAGATAGTACCTAATCTTTCTTTAGAGTGCCCAGTCTCCTGCGGAGCCCGTCTATTCCCCATGGTCCTTACGGAGTCCCCAGCATCCACTACGGACTACGAGAAATAGATTTACCGGTGAGTAAAATCTTATTTTTCCTGATTAAACTGGTTAATTGTTGACCGGGATCCTTGGTTGTGGTTGGACGAAGTGATTTATTCTGACTGACGGTCTCTGTCATGGAAACCGCTCGACTAAGCGGAATACTAAATCCCAGAGCTGCGTCCGGGGGTCCTGACGGGTTCTCGGTACTGGATAAGTTTCTTGGGTCCTGAATGTTGTGACGTGAGACCACACCGGGACTATGGATTACTCCATACAGCAGACCTGGCCAAACTGTGGCGCTCCAGTTGTGAAACTACATGTCCCAGCATGCCCTGCCACAGTTTAAGCATTTTCTAATCGCAAAACGGAAGGAGCATGATGGGACTTGAAGTTTCACAGCAGCTGGAGAGCCGAAGGTCGGGCAGGCCCTGCCGTACAGTCTACGGGTTTACTTGATTAGAAATTAATGCATGCGTGTTTGGATGCACAAAGTCTTTTAAATGTGACCGAACTTCAGGTTCTAGTTATAAATGTTATCTCTGGGCACTAATCTGTCGTCTTAATCACAATGGGGCAGATGTATTAACCTGGAGAAGTGATAAGTGCAAGGTGATAACGGCCAATCATTATGGATTTGAAAAATGACATTAGCTGATTGTGTGTTGCGTTATAATTATATTATATATTTTATGGATTCAAAATACAGAATCTGCCAATTTCCCAGCACGGTTTGCGCGCCCCAGAAAGTGCGACTGTTAGGTGTACCATAATCAAGACACCCGTGGAGTACATAAGTTCTGTGGCTGGCTGACTTCAAGCCTGCATGTCACCTGTTTGTAATCAGCCACAGAACCTGTGTAATTCATAAGCATCCCACTGTAATGGGACAGTATGGTAAACCTAATCTATGTACCCCTTATGGCTTTTATAAGTGTTGATTGGGCGCTCCTCAATAAAATCTATATGGTACATTCTTTAAATGTGTCGTGCCAGTGTGAATATCAGTTGGTCCATTGTCATGCGTACTCATGGCTCCGCCCACAGTTGTCCTGAATGCAGCGGTCGCATCATGACTGGCATCTGCACTTACACTCACCCCGTGCTGGGTCTCAAAATGGCGTCCCATCTCCAGCAAGCATGGGAGCCTGGCTACACCCCACGAGAATGTGTTTACCACCAGAAACGCCCCCATTTCACAGCCGGTGCAATACAGCAGCACAGAGTGAGCCATCAGCACTCTTGTCCTGTATGTATGGCGCGGTCTGCCGCATATCGCCTGAGCAGGTCCAATATTGGGAATGTCCGGTACGGCACCTGTGAAACTAGGTTCTCAGTAACACATTAGTGTTGTGTGTTTATCTGGAAAGCGTCTCAGGAAGAGGTCATGGGGACACGTGTGGTCCTGATTTTCCATTGTGTTTATCTATCTGAGATCGCGTCAGACCCTGATTTATATCCTTCATCCCCCGTTTCCAGGTCAGAGTCGTCCAGGGCAAAGAGCCCGCCCACTTGTTGAGTCTGTTTGGTGGGAAACCGCTGATTGTCTACAAAGGGGGAACGTCCAGAGATGGTGGTCAGACGGCCGATTCAGACACGCGTCTCTTCCAAATCCGGGCGTCGTCCTCTGGGTTCACCAGAGCAGTGGAGGTAAGGAGTCTTTGCTGTAAGAGCATAACTCAATATGGAGGCGATTCGCCATTCACTATTAAAAAGACCAATGAAATACTTTAACACATAACTAATTATTGATAATTGTAGACTTTGCTTCATATTTTGTGGTGGTTTGGCCTTACATATGGGGGGGCGAGGGGGCTAGGGAAGGGGAACCAAAACAAACGAAACCGGTGACTGTTTCTTTGTAAATGGCTCCATGCGGTTTTTTTGCGCCACTTTAACACGTCTCTGCTTCCAATTTGTATTGTGTTAAAAACATTTGTTACAGATGTGTGCAGCGGTCTCTCTCCTGTTATACTCTAGTCTCTGGAACATTGTACTGCAATCACTTTCTCTGTGATGTAATGAGCAAGGTGCGGAGAGTAACCTTCATACTGCGTCTCTTCTAGGTGGATGCCACCGCCAGTAATCTGAACTCCAATGACGCCTTTGTCCTGAAGACTCCCTCTGCCACCTATATCTGGATAGGGCAGGGTGCTAGCGATCCTGAGAAACGGGGTGCCCAGGAATTACTGAGTGTGCTTGGAGTGTCTGGGTCGCAGATAGCTGAAGGCAGAGAGACTGGTAATTATTTATATAGCGCACACATATTCCGCAGCGCTTTACATAGAATATTTGCCCTTTCAAATCGGTCCCTGCCCCAGTGGAGCTTACAATCTATATTCCCTATCACATGTACACACACACACTAGGGTTAATATTGTTTGAAGCCAATTAACCTACCAGTGTATTTTTTGGATTGTGGAAGGAAACGGGAGTACCCGGAGGAAACCCACGCAGGTACGGGGAGAATATACAAACGCCACACAGTTAGGGCCATGGTGGGAATTGAACCCATGACCTCAGTGCTGTGAGGCAGTAATGCTAACCACTACACCATCCGTACTGCCCATTACATCCGTATTTCCTTATGTCCACTTCCGTTCCTCTATCTGATGCTGCATGTGTGCTGATGAGGAATATAGACGTCCACTTGCATATTGCAGGTGTCCTCTAATGTGCAGGACACATCCAGGGGTGTAACTGGCGGTGGTGCTGTGACCATATACCGTATGGTGCTGTCTGCACTGTGATACCATAGACTGTCCTGTGTCACTGTATGCGGTTTACATGCACCGTTGTCTCCTCCGTTACTGCACTAGGCAACTAAATGCTGAGCCTGTGCCTCTATAGCCATTTCATCTATAAACGTAGGGATAATGGCGCCTTTTGACTCTCGCTGGCTGACCAAGGGATTCTGGGAGTAACGCTCTTTATCTTGCAGACGACTTCTGGGGGGCGCTGGGTGGAAAGGCGCCGTACCGCACTTCCAGCCGGCTGAAGGACAAGATGAACACCCACCCGCCTCGCCTGTTTGCCTGTACCAATAAAACCGGGCGTTTCATTGTAAGTGAAGCCACACACAAAAGAAAAAGATGGTGAGAATGATTTAGGTTGCTGATGGCGCCTAATCCGCGGTCTCATCCTTTTCTCCTTTAGATTGAGGAGGTCCCGGGCGAGCTGACGCAGGATGATTTGGCCACCGATGACGTTATGCTCCTCGACACATGGGATCAGGTAATGTAAGATTGAGTCTTGCGGAGTTTTAATGGTACCAGATCTCTCCTCTGCCATATGCTCCAGAAGTGGCTCTGTATTGTACCGTACCGGACGTCCTTCAGTGCGACCTGTATTCTTGTGGCTATTTGGTGCTTTTGTTTCTTAAACCGTCTGGGATTACTCTCGCCTCAACTAATTATGTAGCGTAAGTTTATAGAGGTGGGTGAGATGCTTTCTAAAACATTTATTCTTCTAGGTGTTTGTCTGGATCGGTAACGAAGCGCAAGAGGAGGAGAAGAAAGAAGCCTTGTCATCTGGTGAGTAACGTTTGACGGTCATTAACTGTTTATTATTGAGCGTGTTGGTAAATACGGACAGAAGCACTGCAGGTCCCAGCATGACAAGTGCCTCGCATCACTACTGTCCTGCTGGGAGAGCGATCTGTGGCTTCTTGCTGCCTCCATTCCCCTCCTCACATCATGTCACTGCCCCTGTCACATGCAGCCCTGTCCTCACTGACACATCACTCATCTCCTGATATACTATGTGCTGCTGGGGACCCTGCTCCTCCCACTATATAACGGTCTGTGGCTTCCTGCTGCCTCCATTCCTCTCCTCACATTGTCACTGCCCCTGTCACATGCAGCCCTGTCCCCACTGACATATCACTCATCTCCTGATATACTCTGTGCTGCTGGAGATACTGCTCCTCCCACTATATAACTCTGTCTGTGACTTCCTGCTGCCTCCATTCGCCTCCTCACATCATGTCACTGCCCCTATCACATGCAGCCCTGTCCTCACTGACACATCACTCATCTCCTGAATCTGTCGTAACGTATGTCTCAAGTTGCATTTTAAGAACAGACTCACAATACTTTAATGTAAAGGTTCGGATTGTGAGCGCTTCGGATAGTGTATTGTACACGTGTGACCACGGCGTGTTATCAAGACTAAAGCAAACTAACATTAAACAACCTTGCAGGACAATGTCTATAGACAATAATTTGGGTATGTGACACAGGGTGACATTAGGAAAGGGGGGCTAGCCTTATGTTGCAGAGTGTTTATATGGAGTAGCGTGTAACAGCGGCTTCGGATGTGGGTCTTTTTTAGAACTATAAAAAGAGGAAGACGAGGTCTGCAGTTAAATACTGTGGCTAGAAATTAGTGGAACTGGTTTACTGCAGCCTCTGAATAAAATCCCTGGAACGCAGATTATAATCTCCAATCATCTTGTCTTACCCTTAGCTTCCAAGTACATTGCGAGTGACCCTGCCAACAGGGATAAGAGAACCCCCATCGCAGTTATCAAACAAGGGTTTGAGCCCCCCACATTCACTGGCTGGTTCCTTGGATGGGACAATGATTTCTGGGACGTGGACCCTCTGGAGAAAGCGTTGGCTGAGCTGAGTATGTGACGTCTGAGCTGAGCCCTTGGTGGACCCGGTGCCTTCACTTGCCTATGAGAATCGCTGTAGCCCACCAGAGACTTTTCATAGCACCCCCCTCTCCCCACTAGCTGTGCAATAACCAAATGTTTGTTATACCTTCCAGTTTTACTTTTGGATATTTTAAAAGTAATAAAGCTTGAAGAGAACTGGAATCGCTGTAAGTGCAATGAGCGTTTTGCGTAAACCATATTACCCAAGTGACAAAACCAGTGGGAACAAGGCTGCACCCCTGTACCCCAACTGGTATCTGACGCGTTTACTCAGCGGTAAGACTGCACCCCGTGGGGGTAGTGACCACACTTTACAATGAGGCGCATGAAGGGATTTCCCTAGTTCCATATCTTAAGGTGTTTGTGAACAAATTAATTGGATAATGTCCGATTTCTTCAGATTTTTAAAATCTGGCTGAATAAACAGTTACAGCCAATTGGAGACTAAGGGGGGAGAGAGAGAACAGTAGTAGCCAATCGGATTCTATAAAATGATACCTAGGTGCAGCAATTCATTCACGTCTGTTCTGGGTCAAAACCGCACAAAAGACAGATGGAAACATCGTAACCTTTTATTTGAGAATACAAAAAACAATATGTGATTGGCTTACAACACAACGTAGAAGAAAAAACTTGTATTTTACAACAAAATGGAACATGAAAACTTTTTTTAAAAATTTATATTAACCTAGTGAAAGTTAGCAAAATATAAGCAATCAGTTTCTGTAAGAATATACTTCTGATGAGGTATACAGAAAAAAAAATATTTTATTAAAAAAATCCGCAAGGCAACAGTAGAAACATATTATAAAAAGGATGAAATGTGTTGGTTTTGTTTCTGCATGTTTTACAATGACGCTTGGGATATACAGTGTATATAGGGGTACATTAAGTGTCTTGGTCCAGAGGACCCTATGGCTCTATCAAAAGATAGAGTACGTCCGCTGCACTGTATGTACTTGGCAAGCAGACTTCTCCCACTAACCTGGCCTAAGACCGCGCACTTTTACTAAGGCTCAGTAGGTGCTGCCATAAAATAACCCCGAAACCTTAATCTTGCTCAGCGGAACCTCCCACCTCTGAGCCAGTCATACTATCCGTGACCGTTAGATGCACGTCTGCCGCTTGGACCGGAGATGTCGCAGGCCTAAGAAGTCCGAAATCATCTACCTGTATACACGGGCTGCCCAGTGATCGTGGTATATATGAGCCTTACAGGGAGTATACTAAAATTGGGCATTTAATGGCAGAGTGCGCACATTGCAGTCATCTGCTCCATTTGGAGCCAGTTCTGCCAATCTGGTTGGACAATGTGGTCTTAGTGCAATCTGACCATCTGGACGCCTTACGTGAGCTAGCGGGTGAACTTTAGCAAACTTCTACATTTTTATTTGACAAACATTAGAACAATTAAAATGACAATCTTCCGCTCTACAACTAAGCACAGTGGCCCATGGTCTTACGGTCTCGCACAACAGCATTTCTTAGGGGTCTATTTACTAAGCCGTGGTGATAGAGAAAGTGCACGGAGATAAAGTACCAGCCAATCGGCTCCCAGCTGCCATGTTACAGGCTGTTTGGAAAAAATGGCAGGAGCTGGTTGACTTGTACTTTATCTCTGTCCACCTTATCTCTCTCTCCAAGGCTTAGTAAATAGACCCCTAAATGATGTGATCTGACCTAATAAGAGAAAACGGCAATGCTATGGCTTCTGCAATTCCCTCCAGGTTACATTAACTTGGATACGGAGCTAGAGAAACCCTCCTCCAGGAGGGCCGTGCCTGGGCCGGAGAATCACTTCCTGCTTCCCATGAGTCCTTGCAGCAGGTCAATGGGCAGGGGGAAGATGATGGTGGAATTCTTCTCCGCAGCGATGGTGTTCAGCGTCTGGAGGTAACGCAACTGCAGGGCGGCAGGAGACTCCGAGATAACGATCGCCGCTTCCTTCAGCGCACGGGACGCGTTCATTTCACCCTCCGCTGCA
This sequence comes from Pseudophryne corroboree, assembly GCF_028390025.1. Classification (NCBI taxonomy): domain Eukaryota; kingdom Metazoa; phylum Chordata; class Amphibia; order Anura; family Myobatrachidae; genus Pseudophryne; species Pseudophryne corroboree. The sequence goes on from NC_086451.1 coordinate 16,577,015, forward strand.
ATAACCTGGGGTAAGAAGATCATATGAGTGAAGGCTTGTATTATTCCTGGATAGTGACATTACACCATCACCATGGTTACCATGCTCCCTTATGTGTTATAGGACCAATGGCCCTTGGTAACCAATCAGTTCCACGCTATCATTTATCTAGTACAGTCTATAAAAGGATACAGAAGCTGACTGGTCACCATGGTGCCGTCTTGCCTACGCAGTGCCTGGCAAGTGTGTGGTATTTTCATAAACACCCTCCTGCATTTTACAATGAAGCAGATTACTAAGTGACACTAGAGGCTTTCCAGTCTCCGTTTCTTCACTGAGTGCTCTTCTGCCCCGTTCTTGATGAGATCTGGGGAACGTTACATGCTCTATAGACAAATGAATTATTTCCTAGTATCTAGCGTGTGCTGGCAAGCCTAAGGAGTGTTCCTTATATAGGACTGCAGTGGTAAAACTCCCGCCAGGCCAGAGCAGTTAGACCGCTGCTTCACCTCACTGCCATTAGACTGCGGCTCATGTCAAACTGTCCCAGCGGCAACATGGTCACACATTAAGGTGCGCTCAGATTCCTGCGTCTACAGGGACGGACATTCGTCACCGATGGTTCCCCAACAATCTGGGAACTGCAGTAAGAATGGCATATAGTATTAGTAAGTGATCGTTACTGAATTAGACCCTGAGCTTTTGTTTCTACAGAACTGTATCTTGGTGTGCATGGGAGAAAAAATATTCCCCCTACATACAGTGCAATACAGACACCTATAAACCTGCATTATTGCCGATCCCTGCCTTATAGTCGGGAACCTGTGTTCTGTGATGCCCCGGCAGAGGACATTACACTGACCCGTTACAGCTTCATAGCAGGAAGGAGAAAATGATTACATGTATTAAGGTGTCATGTTATTCACACAGTGCAAAACTAATGTACAGTATTACGAAATGTCATTATACCCTGGTAATTCCTGTTACCTGGGCGTGCTGCCAGTTATTACACCACCAACCACATACCCAAATCGCTATGCCCATAGGCACAGTGCACTGTATATGTTACACCCAGGAATTGGCAAACTTGTTCTCCCTTTGTTAGATGAAATATAGATCCAGCTGGCTAATGTACAGGAAGCTTGCAATCTACGGGGAGTGTCACATTGGAAACAGAGAAGGAAGTCTGACCTCAGACGTTGTCCCAAAGATTATGCAATAAGGCACGGGTTCTCAGACTCTGCCCTCAGGACCCCACACAGGGCATGTTTTCCAGGTCTCCTCACGGAATCACAAGTGAGATAACTGGCTCCACCTGTGGACCTTTTAAAATGTGTCTGTGAGTAATGAGTACACCTGCGCACCTGCTGGGTGACCTGCAAAACATGCCCTGTGCGGTATACTCAGGACTGAGTGTTAAGGCCCATATAGACGGGCCGATGTGGGAGAGATGTGTGCTGAGCGAGGGGAGACGGTGGGGCCGCTCATTTCACCCAGCGGGTGAAGTGAGCGACCCGCTAGATTGGCCTGCATGCAGGCCAATCTAGCACCAGCGATCGCTGTAGGGGGTACACACGGTGCGATAATGCTTAAATTCTAAGCAATCTAGTCAGATTGCTTAGAATATCGCTCCGTGAGTACCCCCCTTAAGAACCTGCGTAATAGGAAACACAATGAGACATCTGATTGAGGATTAGGAATACCAACACTGCAGAACAATGGCCCCTTCCATGACGTAAGCACCCACTAAGCAGGGGTTTGTTTTTTTAAATTCAACCCCTAAAGGGGGTGAAAAGGGTTAGGGCAGAGGTCCTCAAGGCACCCCAATGGTCCAGGTTTTAGGTATAGTCATTGTTCAGCACAAATGGTTAAATCAAATTGACTAAGGTACTAATTAAGTCACCTGTGGGCAAGCACGGATATACTTAAAACCTGGACCGTTGGGGTGCCTTGAGGACTGCGTTTGGGAACCTCTGGGTTAGGGTTTTCACGGATTCCTCAATATCTCTTAGGCCCAATGAGATAACGACTTGGTTCTTGCTTGCAAAGGTTTCCCATATAACTACCTAAAAATGTATCAATCCCAAAAGGGGCAAATCTGGATTTGGGGGTGTAATTTTGACCTCAAAGAATGACCAGGCTACTGTCATTAATCACACACTATCAGTCGTTCGAAGGGGTGGAATTGGAGTACAGGTCTGTGGTGCAAATGGATAACGCAGTCCACTACCTCGTGGGCTTCCTCACCCCCTCCTAGGCTCCCAGCCCACAAGCTTCTCAAAGTGGAGGTTCCAGTGATGTTGCTGTGGAACCTCATCCCACCCAAATTATGCAATGGCACTAGGCTGCGAGTGGAGACCCTTCACAGGAACGTCAGTGAGGCCGCAGTGTTCATTGGCTGTGCTCGGGGGAGGGGGGGGGGGGAGTCACTGTTCATACCCCGCATACCGTCAGAGTACCCCTTCCAGAGGCTGCAAAACCCTCAAAGATCTGCTTTACATGACCATCAACAAGTCCCATGGGCTGTCGCTGGAGGTGGCAGGGAAAGACTTAAGATGGGATGAAGGAAATGGTAAATATTGAAGGTCTACCCAGGTGAAACCAGGCACATCAGCTAGTATAATAGATACATATAAATACTCAGAGAGCGGGTGTGTGAGTAGTGCTGTTATCCATTTATCCTCTGTTACAACAACGCAAGTCCTGTATCGGGGTAACGCTGCTTCTCCCTACACTGGAAGGATTGGATCAGGTGCTGAGAAGAGTCCGTTATGTTTGTGCAGCACAGGCCTAACGCTGTCCTTACCTTGGCTCTGGCTTCCCGAGTGGCCTCAGCTTCAGCTGCCATCGCCCTCTGCAGCTGAACCGGCAATTTCACATCTTTAATCTCCACGCGCTCCACCTTGATACCCCAATCATCAGTGGCAACATCGAGGGTAGACTGCACAGAAACAGATAAGAGGGATGTCCCTGATGCTTTCCATGACCAATTTAGTTTTATTTTTTGCAAGCGAAATTACAGAACAAATACACCATGTATAGACTCCTAATTATAAGTGAATTTTCCATATTATATTTGGGACTCGTATCCCCCATGTGAGAAGACTGTTTGCAAATATATTTTACTAGGTGATTCATCGCGCCCTACGGGCACTCTTCACACCGTCGAAAGGGGCTGCGCCCCGTTAACCCCTGAACGGTTTTCTGCCGTTTATACAGACAATGGCCACAGGTAGCAGAGCCGGTTATACACACAATGGCCACAGGTAGCAGAGCCGCTTATACACACAATGACCACAGGTAGCAGATCCGCTTTTACACACAATGTCCACAGGTAGCAACGCCGCTTATACACACAATACCCACAGGTAGCAGAGCCGCTTATACACACAGTACCCACAGATAGCAGAGCCGCTTATACACACACAATACCCACAGGTAGCAGAGCCGCTTATACACACAGTACCCACAGATAGCAGAGACGCTTATACACACAATGGCCACAGGTAGCAGAGCCGCTTATACACACAATGGCCACAGGTAGCAGAGCCGCTTATACACACAATGGCCACAGGTAGCAGAGCCGCTTATACACACAATGGCCACAGGTAGCAGAGCCGCTTATACACACAATGGCCACAGGTAGCAGAGCCGGTTATACACACAATGGCCACAGGTAGCAGATCCGCTTTTACACACAATGTCCACAGGTAGCAACGCCGCTTATACGCACAATACCCACAGGTAGCAGAGCCGCTTATACGCACAGTACCCACAGATAGCAGAGCCGCTTATACACACAATACCCACAGGTAGCAGAGCTTCTTATACACACAATGGACACAGCTAGCAGAGCTGCTTATACACACAATTTCCACAGGTAGCAGTGGCGCCTATACGCACAATGGCCGCAGGTAGCAGTGCCGCTTATATACACACAATACCCGCAGGTAGCAGTGCTGCTTATACACACAATACCCGCAGGTAGCAGTGCCGCTTATATACACACACAATACCCACAGGTAGCAGAGCCGCTTATACACACACAATACCCACAGGTAGCAGTGCCGCTTATACACCCAATACCCACAGGTAGCAGAGCCGCTTATACACACAATACCCACAGGTAGCAGAGCCGCTTATACACACAATACCCACAGGTATCAGCCGCTTATACACACAATGGGCACAGGTAGCAGCGCCACTTATACACACAATACCCACAGGTAGCAGAGCCGCTTATACACACAATGGGCACAGGTAGCAGAGCCGCTTATACACACAATGGCCACAGGTAGCAGAGCCGGTTATACACACAATGGCCACAGGTAGCAGATCCGCTTTTACACACAATGTCCACAGGTAGCAACGCCGCTTATACACACAATACCCACAGGTAGCAGAGCCGCTTATACGCACAGTACCCACAGATAGCAGAGCCGCTTATACACACAATACCCACAGGTAGCAGAGCCGCTTATACACACAGTACCCACAGATAGCAGAGCTTCTTATACACACAATGGACACAGCTAGCAGAGCTGCTTATACACACAATTTCCACAGGTAGCAGTGGCGCCTATACGCACAATGGCCGCAGGTAGCAGTGCCGCTTATATACACACAATACCCGCAGGTAGCAGTGCCGCTTATACACACAATACCCGCAGGTAGCAGTGCCGCTTATATACACACACAATACCCACAGGTAGCAGAGCCGCTTATACACACACAATACCCACAGGTAGCAGTGCCGCTTATACACCCAATACCCACAGGTAGCAGAGCCGCTTATACACACAATACCCACAGGTAGCAGAGCCGCTTATACACACAATACCCACAGGTATCAGCCGCTTATACACACAATGGGCACAGGTAGCAGCGCCACTTATACACACAATACCCACAGGTAGCAGAGCCGCTTATACACACAATGGGCACAGGTAGCAGCGCCACTTATACACACAATACCCACAGGTAGCAGCGCCACTTATACACACAATACCCACAGGTAGCAGAGACGCTTATACACACAATACCCACAGGTAGCAGAGCTTCTTATACACACAATGGACACAGGTAGCAGAGCTGCTTATACACACAATGGACACGGGTAGCAGCGGCGCCTATACGCACAATGGCCGCAGGTAGCAGTGCCGCTTATATACACACACACAATACCCACAGGTAGCAGTGCCGCTTATACACACAATACCCGCAGGTAGCAGAGCTTCTTATACACACAATACCCACAGGTAGCAGAGCCGCTTATACACACACAATACCCACAGGAAGCAGTGCCGCTTATACACACAATACCCACAGGTAGCAGAGCCGCTTATACACACACAATACCCACAGGTAGCAGTGCCGCTTATACACACAATACCCACAGGTAGCAGAGCCGCTTATACACACACAATACCCACAGGTAGCAGAGCCGCTTATACACACAATACCCACAGGTAGCAGAGCCGCTTATACACACAATACCCACAGGTAGCAGAGCCGCTTATACACACAATACCCACAGGTAGGAGAGCCGCTTATACACACAATGGGCACAGGTAGCAGAGCCGCTTATATACACAATGGGCACAGGTAGCAGAGTCGCTTCTACATACAATGCCCACAGGTAGTAGCTGCATTTATACACACAGTGGCCACAGGTGACAGTGTGACATACACAATGCCCACAGGTAGCTGTTTCACGTATACTCAATGCCCACAGGTAGCAGCGTCACTTACACACATAATGGCCACAGTATTAGTGTTTCTTATTAATCCAATGTCCATTGGTAGCACCTATACTCACAGAAGTTCAGTGTGTGTGGGTGGGCTTGGAAAGGCGGTGGGTGCAGTGAGGTGGTGGTGCCTCTCCATGCCACTGAGCACCCCTTATTCAGGGAGTCACTGGTAGCGGCTGCGGATGGTGTTGAAGGAGCTACGTGTGGTGGAGGGGTGAGTGCAGCAGAGGGGGGCTGTGGGTGAGAGTCCAGAAGTGCTGCGGCTGGGGAAGGGGCGGGTGCGCAGATGGGAGGGTGCAGAGGTGCTGTGGATGGGAGTCCAGAAGGGCTGGGGGAGGGGCGGGTGCGCAGATGGGAGGGTGCAGAGGTGCTGTGGATGGGAGTCCAGAAGGGCTGGGGGAGGGGCGGGTGCGCAGATGGGAGGGTGCAGAGGTGCTGTGGATGGGAGTCCAGAAGGGCTGGGGGAGGGGCGGGTGCGCAGATGGGAGGGTGCAGAGGTGCTGTGGGTTGGGAAGGGACGGGTGCGCAGGGGGCGTGGATGAAGGAGGGGTCTAGAGGTGCTGTGGATGGGGGAGTGGGTCTGTATATGCTGCTGTTGGGGGCGGGGCGTGGATGAAGGAGGGGGTTTGGAGATGCTGTGCGTGGGGGAGGGGTGGATGCAGGGGTGGTGCGTTTGGGGGAAGGCTTCTAGAGGTGGTGTGGGTGTGGGGTGCCGCGGATGGGGGGGGAGCTGTGGATTGGGGAGGGGGTCTGGAGGTGCTGTGGGTGGGGGAGGGGTAGGTGGTGGAGGGGTGGTTGCAGAGGGGGTGCTGCGGATGGGGGAGGGGGTCAAGAGGTGCTGCGGGAGGGGGAGGGGCAGGTGGGGGAGGTCTGCAGATGGGGGAGGGTGTCTGTAGATGCTGCTGGTAGGGGGTGGGTCAGATGGGGGAGTGGGCCGGAGGTGCTGTGGTTGGGGGTATGGCGGGTGCGGGGTTGCCGCGGGTGGGGTAGGGGAGCCGGAGGCGCTGCAGCCAAGAGGGGCGAGTGTGGGGGTGCCGCGGTTGGGGGGGCGGTGCAGTTGGTGGGGGAGGGTGCGGTGGTGGTGCGGGTGGGGGAGGGTGCGGAAGGGGCGGGTGCTAGGGTGCTGCGTTGGGGGAAGGGGGGCAATGCAGGGGTGCAGCTGGTGGGGGAGGGGTGGGGGTGCAACGGGTGGGGGAGAGGTGGGTGCACGGGGCAGGACGGAATTAGAGTCTGCTACACTACAGTGAGCAGATGGGATGGTGGTCACTGTGTAAGACAATGATTCTGCAGCTGTAATACTGCTGAGTATACAGGGATTTGCATTTCTCCTCATTGCACTGTCAGCTCTCCTATCTGGTAACCCCATCACACGAGGTCACCCATTCCAGCACTCACTGAACTACTCCCAGTCCCAGCAGCACGGAGTCTCCTGTGTGTCACAAATCACCCATGGCGGCTGCAGCAGGACTCCTGTACATTAACTCATCCCAGGCAGCGGGAGCAGGGCTTCCGAGACGTCACTACTGGCTGCACACAGCATTCAGAGAGCCGGCATGTACACAGGAGGAGGGGGCAGTTACTGCTGTCGGGTGGGGGGATAACGCTGCACTGTGTGAAGGGGGAGAGGGTAATCTATCTCCGGGACTGCTGGCTAGAGATGGCCACTGTCTCAACACAGTGACTGGAATCATCAGGAAGTGTGAATGATTGGAGTCACTCCCTGTGTAATGAGTGGAGACAGCTGCAGCAGCAGCCTCTCTCAGCCAGAGGGAGGAGACTCAGTGTGTCGTTCAGTCAGTGTGTTCTGCTGAGTGTCTTTAGCTGTGATTGGCCAGAGGCTATACCAGGTGACACCCAGTGGGAGGGGGGAGGGAGCAGTCACGACTCACCAGTCAGTGAGTGCTGTGCCTGAGTCATGTCATGAATCATGATTCCTCCTGAGTCTGCCAGTGAGTTGAGACAGTTGTACACTGTGTAGACTCAGTGGATGGATCTGATTCATGCAGCATAAGCCTGCAGGAGGTGGAGCCCCTGTGGTACAGGGCTCTCAACTCACTGTTCCTGCTCAGTGTGATTGTGGGTGGCAAACTCCCTGGAGGTTAGATAGTGGATAATATAATAAATACAAGCCCACCTAAAATTATCTAATTAGCAAAGTATGCAAAATAAAAAAAAAATGTTTTTATTTGGTTTAGTTACAGAATGAATGATGTGTTTCATGGCTGTTACGCTTTCTCTCCTCAGCCAGAAGTAATGTGCATATTCTGTAACTAGTATGCAATAAGTGGTTATTAATAATATATCAACATAACACTGAATCTATGTTAATATATTATTAACAATCAGTGCATACGCAGCTGCCTCCCCCAGATACAATGCACAATCACTGCAGCTGAATAACTCCATGAGTCCAGCACTGATCCTCCAGCACTGGCAACTCACTGATTCATGTGCAGTCTCTGCAACACATTCCACTACAAATGAGTCATGACTCATGTGCCGAGACACTGACTCGAGACACTTCACTGAACTGAGTCATGTGTCTCAACTCAGTTCAGTGAATCACTTTGCCCATGACTACTGCTGGCGCCCCCTCTGTCCCAGTGCCCAGAGCATGCACCCTGCTCGCCCCGCCTCTGTCTTACACCACTGACCGAGAGTTATTCTGATAGGGGAGGGGGAGAGCTGGAGCCTGAGACGCACATCCCGGACAGAGATAGGGGAGGGGGAGAGAGCTGGAGCCTGAGACGGCGATGCACATCCCGGACAGAGATAGGGGAGAGAGCTGGAGGCTGAGACGCACATCCCGGACAGAGAACCGGTGCAGGTGGCTTGTCAGAGCGGGTGCTAGGAGCGGCCCTGCGGAGTGTCACTTTGCTGCCTATGGGAGAACGGGCAGCAGCCAATATCAGCAGCAGTGGGTGATATGAGTGGCCTGGGCCCTCACTCTCCCCCTTGATGGCGGCCCTGCCCAGATCTGTGTCTCTGACTCCGCCCAGCGTTACGGCCAGGCACAGAATCACAGATCTGGGCTATTATATAGGAGATTCTGCCTTATGGTGAAAAATATCCTGTATAAGAGGCATCTTCTGCTCTGTATGTAGCGGTCAGAGATGTAACATCCACCCCACCTTCCCTATAAGTTACTGTCACCCCCTCACCACAGGCCCTAGTACTGTCATGTCTGACTCCTTACCTCTCATTACCACCTCTTACTGCTACCCCTTACCTCTCTTACTGCTACCTATTGCCACCTCTCTGACTGCTCCCCTTACCTCTCTTATTGCCACCTTTCTGACTGCTCCCCTTACCTCTTACTGCTACCCCTTACCTCTCTTATTGCCACCTCTTACTGCTACCCCTTACCTCCCTTATTGCCACCTCTCTTATGGCTACCCCTTACCTCTTATTGCCACCTCTTACTGCTACCCCTTACCTCTCTTATTGCCACCTCTCTTACTGCTACCCCTTACCTCCCTTATTGCCACCTCTTACTGCTACCCCTTACCTCCCTTATTGCCACCTCTTACTGCTGCCCCTTACCTCCCGTATTGCCACCTCTCTTACTGCTACCCCTTGCCTCTCTCTTATTGCCACCTCTCTTACGGCTACCCCTTACCTCTTATTGCCACCTCTTACTGCTACCCCTTACCTCCCTTATTGCCACCTCTCTTACGGCTACCCCTTACCTCTTATTGCCACCTCTTACTGCTACCCCTTACCTCCCTTATTGCCACCTCTCTGACTGCTACCCCTTACCTCTTATTGCCACCTCTTACTGCTACCCCTTACCTCTTATTGCTGCCTCTTACCTCCCTTATTGCCACCTCTTTCTGCTGCCCCTTACCTCCCGTATTGCCACCTCTCTTACTGCTACCCCTTGCCTCTTATTGCCACCTCTTACGGCTACCCCTTACCTCTTATTGCCACCTCTTACTGCTACCCCTTACCTCTTATTGCCACCTTTTACTGCTACCCCTTATTGTCACCTCTTCCTGCTACCCCTTACCTCTCTTATTGTCACCTCTTCCTGCTACCCCTTACCTCTTATTGCCACCTCTCTTACTGCTCCCCTTACCTCTCTTATAGCCACCTCTTACTGCTACCCATTACCTCTCTTATAGCCACCTCTTACTGCTACCCCTTACCTCTCTTATTGCCACCTCTTACTGCTACCCCCTTACCTCTCATTGCCACCTCTTACTGCTAACCCCTTACCTCCCTTGTTGCCACCTCTTACTGCTAACCCCTTACCTCCCTTATTGCCACCTCTCTTATTGCTACCCCTTACCGCCTCTTACTGCTACCCCTATATTTGTGAATAAAAGTAACTTTTTTTTTCTTTTTGATCCTAAGCTAAATTGCAAAACATTTGCTGATATACAATAAATCCCAGACAAGTATCCCTATTAAAAACAACTATATCATTATTATCTGTGACTGTTCTGATAACGAGGGGTGTCTCGTTGGCACGGTCGGAATACAGCGGCCCCTCTGTTGTGTTATACACAGCTACCGGCAGCTAAGGCGATTAGCTGAGATCTTTGCTCAGAGAACCTGAAGTGTGTACCAGAGATACAGATGTCAAATATTAACCGGGGCTGTGACGTCTCTACCAGCTCCTCCATCCGTGTAACGCAGATGGTGGGACGCTCAGTAATAATTACACCCTGACAGCTGTATCTACACCTCTCTCCGCTCTGCCCACTCCTCCTTCAGTAGAGACAGTGATAACTCATGTAATAACGAGAACGTGAAGGTCATAGGACACGTGGAACCCAAAGTGTGATATCTGGTTACAACTCAAGCTCGTCCGTGGGCCTTGTGCAAGTGGGGTTATAGCGTATTTGACCGTTCCACTTACCTGCATGCTGTGGGCGATCTCCTCCCTGTCGGAGAGGATCTGCGACAGGTTTTTAGTGCCCAAAACATTCCTGAGAGTGGTCTGGGCTAGCAGGCGGGTGGCGGAGTCTGCATTGGTGATATTAGCCACCGCCATAGTGGCGTTCTGGACTCGGTAGTAGACAACACCATCCACGCTGACGGTCACAGAGTCTTTCGTCAGAATCTGAGAGGAGACACCGAGAACGACATGTAAGAGCTTTGTACATTCTACAGACTTCTATTGCTTGGTATATTGGGGATGGAAAAAGGTCTAAAATGTAACTACATACCACACAAGCAGCCATTACAAACGTTACAAAACAAGGTAATGAGGGAGCCTTGGACCTTCCCAGCCCTCCCCTGCCCTTCATAACTACTGTAAGCGTCAGTCAGTAGCAGAGATATTACCTCTTGGGGTGGAATGTCAAACGAGATGGTTCTCATGTCCACTTTAATGATGTTGTCCGTGCAGGGGACGATGAAGAACATACCTGTGAAGAAATTGTGTGTTTAATAACAACATGAAAAGCTAGGTGGCAGCTCAGTGATGGAACGCCAGAATGAAGGAGCCGCTCAGTGGTGGGACAGCTGAGGAGAGGTATGAGGGCAGGAGACAGCTCATTGATGGAACACCAGAATGAAGGAGCCGCTCGGTGGTGGGACAGCTGAGGAGAGGACCGAGGGCACAAGGCGGATCAGTGATGGAACACCAGAATGAAGGAGCTACTCGGTGGTGGGACAGCTAAGAAGAGGTATGAGGGCAGGAGATGGCTCAGTGCTTGAAAAGCCAGAATGAAGGAGCTGCTCGGAGGTGGGACAGCTAAGGAGAGGTATGAGGGCAGGAGATGGCTCAGTGATGGAACGCGAGAATGAAGGAGCCGCTCAGAGGTGGGACAGCTAAGGAGAGGTATGAGGGCAGGAGACGGCTCGGTGATGGAACGCCAGAATGAAGGAGCTACTCGGTGGTGGGACAGCTAAGGAGAGGTATGAGGGCAGGAGATGGCTCAGTGATTGAAACGCCAGAATGAAGGAGGTGTGACAGCTGAGGAGACTGAGACAGCCTAAATTATGAGGGCAGAAGATGGGTCAGTCAGCTATAAGGATATATTTCATGCTTCATTCTTTTGATGGGTGTAGGACTCAGACCAACACACCCAAACAAAGCAGCAACATACAAGGCCTAAAAAATGACACAATGCAGCAACAAGAGACATACAAAGACCAACACAACTATATAACGCAGTGACAAGAGACATACAAAAACCGACCCAACTATACAATGCAGTGACATACAAAGACCAACACATGTTTACAATGCCTCGACAAGCTATATACAAAAACCGACACAACTATACAATGCAGTAACAAGCGACACACAAAGACCAACATAACTATGCAATACAGCGACAACAGACATAAAAAAAGATTAAGACAACTACACAATGCAGCGACAAGCAACAATGTCTGAAACAACTATACTGTATAATGCAGCAATAAGAGAAATGCAAAGACTGACACAACTATACAATGCAGCGACAAGCAACAATGTCCAACACAACTATATAATGCAGCAACAGGAGCAGCTTCCAGTGGCGCACCCAGGGGGGGTTTCAGAGCACCCAGAAATCCCCCTCCACTAAAAAAAAAAAAAAATTTTTTTTTTTTTTTTTTTTTTTTTTTTTTTTTTTAGCTGCATGAGTATTATTAATGGCTGTTTAGCGTCCTCTGTAGCCTGCTGTCTTCCTGGTGGCACTTGTAAGTGCAATAAAAGTTTACTTTATTTTAATTATAGTACATATATATCCATGTGCATACATATATACACGTGTATATACATACATATAAACACACACACACACACACACATATGATATATATATACATGTGTATATATACGTGTACTGTATGTGTATGTATGTATGTATATATATATATATATATGCATGTTTAATATGCTATGTATATGTGTGTGTGTATGTATATATATATATATATATATATTTCTCTGACGTCCTAGTGGATGCTGGGTACTCCGTAAGGACCATGGGGAATAGACGGGCTCCGCAGGAGACTGGGCACTCTTTAAAGAAAGATTAGGTACTACATCTGGTGTGCACTGGCTCCTCCCTCTATGCCCCTCCTCCAGACCTCAGTTAGAATCTGTGCCCGGCCAGAGCTGGATGCACTTAGTGGGCTCTCCTGAGTTCACTATAAAGAAAGTATTTGTTAGGTTTTTTATTTTCAGTGAGATCTGCTGGCAACAGACTCACTGCTACGTGGGACTTAGGGGAGAGAAGCAAACCTACCTGCTTGCAGCTAGCTTGTGCTTCTAAGGCTACTGGACACCATTAGCTCCAGAGGGATTGAACACAGGGCCCGACCTCGATCGTCCGTTCCCGGAGCCGCGCCGCGCCGCCGTCCCCCTTGCAGAGACGGAAGATACCGGAGAAAATCGGCGGCTGAAGACTCCGGTCTTCAATAAGGTAGCGCACAGCACTGCAGCTGTGCGCCATTGCTCCCACAGCACACCACACACTCTGGTCACTGGTGGGTGCAGGGCGCTGGGGGGGGGGGGGCGCCCTGGGCTGCAATTAGTATACCTTAAATGGCAAACTGCACATAATACAGTTCTAAACTGTATATGTGCCTAATCCCCCGCCATAATTTTCATTAAAAAAGCGGGAGAAGCCCGCCGCTGAAGGGGCGGGGCTATCTTCCTCAGCACAGCCAGCGCCATTTTCTCTTCACAGCTCCGCTGGAAGGACGCTCCCCAGGCTCTCCCCTGCAGTATACACTACAGAAAGGGTAAAAAAGAGAGGGGGGGCACATAAATTTAGGCGCAAATTGTGATATAAGCAGCTATTGGGGGAAAATTCACTTTGTGTATAGTGTATATCCCTCTGTTATATAGCGCTCTGGTGTGTGCTGGTATACTCTCTCTCTCTGTCTCCCCAAAGGACTTTGTGGGGTCCTGTCCTCAGTCAGAGCATTCCCTGTGTGTGTGTGCGGTGTGTCGGTACGGCTGTGTTGACATGTTTGATGAGGACGCTTACGTGGAGGCGGAGCAGGTGCCGATAAGTGTGATGTCGCCCCCTGCGGGGCCGACACCTGAGTGGATGGATATGTGGAAGGTATTAACCGACAGTGTCAACTCCTTGCATAAAAGGTTCGATGACGCAGCTTTGGGACAGCCGGCATCTCAGCCCGCGCCTGCCCAGGCATCTCAGAGGCTCAAAAACGCCCGCTACCTCAGATGGCAGACACAGATGTCGACACGGAGTCTGACTCCAGTCTCGACGAGGATGAGACAAATGTACAATCCACAAGGGCCATCCGATGCATGATTACGGCAATGAAAAATGTGTTGCACATTTCTGACATTAACCCGGTTACCACAAAAAAGGGTATTATGTTTGGGGAGAAAAAGCAGCCAGTGACTTTTCCCCCATCTGATGAGTTAAATGAATTGTGTGAAGAAGCGTGGGGTTCCCCAGATAAGAAACTAGTGATTTCTAAGCGGTTACTAATGGCGTACCCTTTCCCGCCAACGGATAGGTTACGCTGGGAGACATACCCTAAGGTGGACAAGGCGCTCACACGCTTATCAAAAAAGGTGGCACTGCCTTCTCAGGATACGGCCGCCTTAAAGGAGCCTGCAGATAGAAAGCAGGAGGCTATCCTGAAGTCTGTGTATACACACTCAGGTACTATACTAAGACCTGCTATTGCTTCAGCATGGATGTGTAGTGCTGCAGCCGCATGGTCTGATTCCCTGTCTGATAACATTGATTCCCTTGACAGGGACACTATTTTGCTAACCATAGAGCATATTAAGGACGTAGTCTTATATATGAGGGATGCACAGAGGGCCTTTTGCCGGCTGGCATCTAGAATTAATGCAATGTCCATTTCTGCCAGGAGAGTATTATGGACTCGGCAGTGGACAGGTGATGCTGATTCTAAAAGGCACATGGAAGTTTTGCCTTATAAGGGTGAGGAATTGTTTGGGGACGGTCTCTCGGACCTCGTATCCACAGCAACAGCTGGGAAGTCGACTTTTTTACCTCAGGTTCCCTCACAGCCTAAGAAAGCACCGTATTATCAAGTACAGTCCTTTCGGCCTCAGAAAGGCAAGCGGGTTAGAGGCGCGTCCTTTCTGCCCAGAGGCAGGGGTAGAGGGAAAAAGCTGCACCAGACAGCCAGTTCCCAAGAACAAAAATCTTCCCCTGCTTCCACTAAGTCCACCGCATGACGCTGGGGCTCCACAGGTGGAGCCAGGTGCGGTGGGGGCCCGTCTCCGGAACTTCAGCGACCAGTGGGTTCGCTCACAGGTGGAACTCTGGGTTCTACAAGTGGTATCTCAGGGATACAAGCTGGAGTTCGAGACGTCTCCCCCTCGCCGTTACCTCAAATCAGCCTTGCCAGCTACTCCCCAGGACAGGGAGGTAGTACTGGCGGCAATTCACAAGCTGTACCTCCAGCAGGTGATAATAAAAGTTCCCCTCCTTCAACAGGGACGGGGTTACTATTCCACAATGTTTGTGGTACTGAAACCAGACGGTTCGGTGAGACCCATTCTAAATTTAAAATCATTGAACACTTATATAAGAAAGTTCAAGTTCAAAATGGAATCGCTCAGGGCGGTTATTGCAAGCCTGGAAGAGGGGGATTATATGGTATCACTGGACATCAAGGATGCTTACCTACATGTCCCCATTTACCCAGCTCACCAGGTGTACCTCCGTTTTGTGGTACAGGACTGCCATTACCAATTCCAGACGTTGCCGTTTGGTCTGTCCACGGCACCGAGGGTATTTACCAAAGTAATGGCCGAAATGATGATACTCCTTCGAAAGAAGGGAGTTATAATTATCCCGTACTTGGACGATTTCTTATAAAGACGAGGTCCATGGAGCAGTTGTTGGTCGGAGTAGCACTATCTCAGGAAGTGCTACAACAGCACGGCTGGATTCTGAATATCCCAAAGTCGCAGCTGGTTCCTACGACGCGTCTGCTGTTCTTGGGTATGATTCTGGACACAGAACAGAAGAAGGTGTTTCTCCCGGAGGAGAAGGCAAAGGAGTTGTCATCTCTGGTCAGAGACCTCCTGAAACCAAAACAGGTGTCGGTGCATCACTGCACGCGAGTCCTGTGAAAGATGGTAGCTTCTTACGAAGCAATTCCCTTCGGCAGGTTCCATGCAAGGATCTTTCAGTGGGATCTGTTAGACAAGTGGTCCGGATCGCATCTTCAGATGCATCGGCTGATCACCCTGTCCCCGAGGGCCAGGGTGTCTCTGCTGTGGTGGCTGCAGAGTGCTCATCTTCTCGAGGGCCGCAGATTCGGCATACAGGACTGGGTCCTGGTGACCACGGATGCAAGCCTCCGAGGTTGGGGGGTAGTCACTCAGGGAAGAAACTTCCAAGGACAATGGTCGAGTCAGGAGGCTTCCCTACACATAAATATTCTGGAACTAAGGGCCATTTACAATGCCCTAAGTCAAGCAAAACCCCTGCTTCAAAACCAGCCGGTGCTGATTCAGTCAGACAACATCACGGCGGTCGCCCATGTAAACCGACAGGGCGGCACAAGAAGCAGGATGGCGATGGCAGAAGCCACAAGGATTCTCCGATGGGCGGAAAATCACGTGATAGCACTGTCAGCAGTGTTCATTCCGGGAGTGGACAACTGGGAAGCAGACTTCCTCAGCAGGCACGACCTCCACCCGGGAGAGTGGGGACTTCATCCAGAAGTCTTCCAGCTCATTGTAAATCGTTGGGAAAGGCCACAGGTGGACATGATGGCGTCCCGCCTCAACAAAAAGCTAAAAAGATATTGCGCCAGGTCAAGGGACCCTCAGGCGATAGCTGCGGACGCTCTAGTGACACCGTGGGTGTACCAGTCTGTTTATGTGTTCCCTCCTCTTCCTCTCATACCAAAGGTACTGAGGATAATAAGAAAGAGAGGAGTAAGAACTATACTCATCGTTCCTGATTGGCCAAGAAGGACTTGGTACCCGGAACTACAAGAAATGATCTCAGAGGACCCTTGGCCTCTGCTGCTCCGACAGGACCTGCTACAGCAGGGGCCCTGTCTGTTCCAAGACTTACCGCGGCTGCGTTTGACGGCATGGCGGTTGAACGCCGGATCCTGATGGAAAAGGGCATTCCGGTTGAAGTCATTCCTACGCTGATAAAAGCTAGGAAGGATGTGACAGCAAAACATTATCACCGCATATGGGCCCTCATTCCGAGTTGATCGGTCGCAAGGCGAATTTAGCAGAGTTACACACGCTAAGCCTACGCCTACTGGGAGTGTATCTTAGCTTCTTAAAATTGCGACCGATGTAATCGCAATATTGCGATTACAAACTACTTTGCAGTTTCTGAGTAACTTCAACCTTACTCTGCCTGTGCGATCAGTTCAGTGCTTGTCGTTCCTGGTTTGACGTCACAAACACACCCAGCGTTCGCTCAGACACTCCCCCGTTTCTCCAGCCACTCCTGCGTTTTTTCCGGAAACGGTAGCGTTTTCAACCACACGCCCATAAAACGCCGTGTTTCCGCCCAGTAACACCCATTTCCTGTCAATCACATTACGATCACCGGAGCGATGAAAAAGCCGTGAGTTAAAATACTATCTTCATTGTTAAATTACTTGACGCAGTCGCAGTGCGAATATTGCGCATGCGTACTAAGCGGATTTTCATTGCGATGCGATGAAAAATACCGAGCGAACGACTCGGAATGAGGGCCCTGGCGAAAATATGTTGCTTGGTGTGAGGCTATGAAGGCCCCAACAGAGAAATTTCAGCTGGGTCGATTTCTGCACTTCCTACAGTCAGGAGTGACTATGGGCCTAAAATTAGGGTCCATTAAAGTCCAGATTTCGGCCCTGTCTATTTTCTTTCAAAAAGAACTGGCTTCACTGCCTGAAGTTCAGACGTTTGTTAAGGGAGTGCTGCATATTCAGCCCCCTTTTGTGCCTCCAGTGGCACCTTGGGATCTCAACGTTGTGTTGGATTCCTAAAATCACATTGGTTTGAGCCACTTCAGACCGTGAAGTTGAAGTATCTCACGTGGAAAGTGGTCATGCTTTTGGCCTTGGCTTCGGCTAGGCGTGTGTCAGAATTGGCGGCTTTGTCATGTAAAAGCCCCTATCTGATCTTCCATATGGACAGGGCAGAATTGAGTACTCGTCCCCAATTTCTCCCTAAGGTGGTATCAGCGTTTCAGTTGAACCAACCTATTGTGGTGCCTGCGGCTACTCGGGACTTGGAGGCTTCCAAGTTGCTGGATGTAGTCCGGGCCCTGAAAATCTATGTTTCCAGGACGGCTAGAGTCAGAAAAACTGACTCGCTGTTTATCCTGCATGCACCCAACAAGCTGGGTGCTCCTGCTTCTAAGCAGACTATTGCTCGCTGGATCTGTAGCACGATTCAACTTGCACATTCTGCAGCTGGACTGCCGCATCCTAAATCAGTCAAAGCCCATTCCACGAGGAAGGTGGGCTCTTCTTAGGCGGCTGCCCGAGGGGTCTCGGCTTTACAACTTTGCCGAGCTGCTACCTGGTCGGGATCAAACACGTTTGCAAAATTCTACAAGTTTGATACCCTGGCTGAGGAGGACCTTGAGTTTGCTCATTCGGTGCTGCAGAGTCATCCGCGCACTCCCGCCCGTTTGGGAGCTTTGGTATAATCCCCATGGTCCTTACGGAGTACCCAGCATCCACTAGGACGTCAGAGAAAATAAGAATTTACTCACCGGTAATTCTATTTCTCGTAGTCCGTAGTGGATGCTGGGAGCCCGTCCCAAGTGCGGACTTCTGCAATACTTGTATATAGTTATTGCTTAACTATAGGGTTTTTTGTTCTGAGCCATCTGTTTAATGAGGCTCAGCTGTTGTTCATACTGTTAACTGGGTATAGTTATCACGAGTTGTACGGTGTGATTGCTGTGGCTGGTATGAGTCTTACCCTGGATTCCAAATCCTTTCCTAGTAATGTCAGCTCTTCCGGGCACAGTTTCCCTAACTGAGGTCTGGAGGAGGGGCATAGAGGGAGGAGCCAGTGCACACCAGATGTAGTACCTAATCTTTCTTTAAAGAGTGCCCAGTCTCCTGCGGAGCCCGTCTATTCCCCATGGTCCTTACGGAGTACCCAGCATCCACTACGGACTACGAGAAATAGAATTACCGGTGAGTAAATTCTTATATTATATACATATATACACGGTATATTTATGTGTAGATATGTGTATATATATATATATATATATACACATATATATATATATATATATATATATATATATATATATATATATACACACACACACACACACACTAGTTTTACGGACCCAGCATATACTGGGTCACCTCAGTCCCCACCCCCGTGATTGGCTCCACCCAGTTCTGGAAACCCCCCCATGCAAATCCTACGTTTGCCACTGGCTTCTTTCCTCAAGCAATCAAACTGTTTAACTCGAAATTCGCTTAGCAATACTCTCATATTCAGATCATTACTTGTGTATTCTAGTCACATGTTCTTCTTCCTCTTATATTTTTTTGTTGTTGTATATCATAAGCTGTATGGGAGCTGTGGCTATCGGAAACCAATTCCTTGTGTATTGTGTATTTTGTACTGATATACTTGGCAATAAACTGATTCTGATTCTGGAACAAGAGACATACAAAGACCAATGCAACTACACAATCCAGCGACAAGAAATAATCAAACACCAATACAACTACACAATGCAGCAACAAGAAATAAGCAAACACCAATACAGCGACAAGAAATAAGCAAACACCAACACAACTACACAATGCAGCAACAAGAAATAAGCAAACACCAATACAGCGACAAGAAATAAGCAAACACCAACACAACTACACAATGCAGTGACAAGAAATAAGCAAACACCAATACAGCTACGCAATGCATCCAAAAACAACATACAATAACAAACCAAGCTAAACAAGACATCAATAAGTGACATATAAAAACCAGCACAACTAATTAACTAAGCAACAAAGGTTATACAGAGAACAGCAATCTCACACACTGTTTCCTTCTAAGATTAAACAGTGACAGAGTAACACATTTATAGATAAGGCGGTTACACGTATCCCTAGAAACGGGCAGTTTATCTATATATACACATATATACACACATATATATGCATACACACACACACACACACACACACGTTTCATACAGACCACTTGGATTATCACCTTTGGGTGGGATTCAAATCTTGCAGCTCCCCTACCGCCCGCTGGCAGTATTCAAATGTTACTGCCGATGGGCGCGATATCAGCATTTCAGCTCGCCACCCCCTGGGTTGGTGAGCTGAAATGCACGAAAAGTGACCCGTTTGGATGCCCAAACGGGACTTTTCGAGATCGCTCCCATGACTTTAGTCGTGTTTAGCTGCTTTGGGCGCGATCAGCGTGATAACAGGGGGCCATAGAATATCGCCCCGCAATCTCCCGTCACTTTAGACGGGAGATCGGGGGCAATAAAAGATTTGAATCCCGGCCTAAATACAGCATAGGGACACTATCCATAAGAAACTGACCTGGTCCCTTTGCGCCTCCACGCAGAATACGCCCCAACCTGAAAATGATCGCACGTTCGTATTCCTTCACAATCTGCAACCAGAAAGAGGACAGTGAGAATCCGGTCGCAGATGAGATACAATAGTCGGCAGTGAGACTGGTTCATGTCTTTCCCTGGAAATGCAGATTCTCCTGGACGAGGAAAGGGAGATTTCGAAAACAAATAATATAATTTTAGACATTAGGCTAGGGCCACACATAGCGGCCAAGCGGGTCCCGTTCAGCGGGACCTGCTTGACCGGAAGGAGCCTGCACATTGGCGTCTATGCAGGCGACCACACATGCGGCGATCCCGCTGCCGCCGGGTCCAACTGGCAGAACCACAGGATTTCAAGGTGAACACATACATTTCAATGTATGTGTTCACACAGTGCGGCCGTGTTCTATTGAATCCCGTGTGTCACTGGCCGGATCCTGTTCTGCGGCATCTCGCAGAACAGGATCCGTGTGAACACAAAACGGGACCCGCTTGGCCGCTATGTGTAGCTGTAGCCTTAGAGTTGGTCTGTGTACATGTACCCGTAGATACACCTGTCTCTGGATAGAAGCACCTGTAGTTGCACCTGTCTCTGGATACAAGCACCTGTAGATGCACCTGTCTCTGGATAGAAGCACCTGTAGATGCACCTGTCTCTGGATACAAGCACCTGTAGATGCACCTGTCTCTGGATAGAAGCACCTGTAGATGCACCTGTCTCTGGATACAAGCACCTGTAGATGCACCTGTCTCTGGATAGAAGCACCTGTAGATGCACCTGTCTCTGGATAGAAGCACCTGTAGATGCACCTGTCTCTGGATAGAAGCACCTGTAGTTGCACCTGTCTCTGGATAGAAGCACCTGTAGAAGCACCTGTAGATGCACCTGTCTCTGGATAGAAGCACCTGTAGATGCACCTGTCTCTGGATACAAGCACCTGTAGTTGCACCTGTCTCTGGATAGAAGCACCTGTAGATGCACCTGTCTCTGGATAGAAGCACCTGCAGATGCACCTGTCTCTGGATACAAGCACCTGTAGATGCACCTGTCTCTGGATACAAGCACCTGTAGATGCACCTGTCTCTGGATACAAGCACCTGTAGATGCACCTGTCTCTGGATACAAGCACCTGTAGATGCACCTGTCTCTGGATACAAGCACCTGTAGATGCACCTGTCTCTGGATACAAGCACCTATAGATGCACCTGTCTCTGGATAGAAGCACCTGTAGATGCACCTGTCTCTGGATACAAACACCTGTAGATGCACCTGTCTCTGGATAGAAGCACCTGTAGATGCACCTGTCTCTGGATACAAGCACCTGTAGATGCACCTGTCTCTGGATACAAGCACCTGTAGATGCACCTGTCTCTGGATACAAGCACCTGTAGATGCACCTGTCTCTGGATAGAAGCACCTGTAGATGCACCTGTCTCTGGATACAAGCACCTGTAGATGCACCTGTCTCTGGATACAAGCACCTGTAGATGCACCTGTCTCTGGATACAAACACCTGTAGATGCACCTGTCTCTGGATACAAACACCTGTAGATGCACCTGTCTCTGGATACAAACACCTGTAGATGCACCTGTCTCTGGATACAAGAACCTGTAGATGCACCTGTCTCTGGATACAAGAACCTGTAGATGCACCTGTCTCTGGATAGAAGCACCTGTAGATGCACCTGTCTCTGGATAGAAGCACCTGTAGATGCACCTGTCTCTGGATAGAAGCACCTGTAGATGCACCTGTCTCTGGATAGAAGCACCTGTAGATGCACCTTTCTCTGGATAGAAGCACCTGTCTCTGGATACAAGCACCTGTAGATGCACCTGTCTCTGGATAGAAGCACCTGTAGATGCACCTGTCTCTGGATAGAAGCACCTGTAGATACTCCTGTCTCTGGATACAAACACCTGTAGATGCACCTATCAGTACACATGGCCTGTAGATGCACCTGTCTCTGGATAGAAGCACCTGTAGATACACTTGTCTGTGTAGATGTACCCGTAGGTACACCTGTCTTTGGGTACATGTACCTGTAGATACACCCATCGGTGTACATGGCCTGTAGATACACCTGTCTCTGGATAGAAGCACCTGTAGATGCACCTGTCTCTGGATACAAGCACCTGTAGATGCACCTGTCTCTGGATACAAGCACCTGTAGATGCACCTGTCTCTGGATACAAGCACCTGTAGATGCACCTGTCTCTGGATACAAGCACCTGTAGATGCACCTGTCTCTGGATACAAGCACCTGTAGATGCACCGGTCTCTGGATACAAGCACCTGTAGATGCACCTATCAGTACACATGGCCTGTAGATGCACCTGTCTCTGGATAGAAGCACCTATAGATGCACCTGTCTCTGGATACAAGCACCTGTAGATGCACCTATCAGTACACATGGCCTGTAGATGCACCTGTCTCTGGATAGAAGCACCTGTAGATGCACCTGTCTCTGGATACAAGCACCTGTAGATGCACCTGTCTCTGGATACAAGCACCTATAGATGCACCTGTCTCTGGATAGAAGCACCTGTAGATGCACTTGACTCTGGATAGAAGCACCTGTAGATGCACCTGTCTCTGGATACAAACACCTGTAGATGCACCTGTCTCTGGATACAAACACCTGTAGATGCACCTGTCTCTGGATACAAGCACCTGTAGATGCACCTGTCTCTGGATACAAGCACCTGTAGATGCACCTGTCTCTGGATACAAGCACCTATAGATGCACCTGTCTCTGGATAGAAGCACATGTAGATGCACTTGACTCTGAATAGAAGCACCTGTAGATGCACCTGTCTCTGGATACAAACACCTGTAGATGCACCTGTCTCTGGATACAAACACCTGTAGATGCACCTGTCTCTGGATACAAACACCTGTAGATGCACCTGTCTCTGGATACAAGAACCTGTAGATACTCCTGTCTGTGTACATATACCCGTAGATACACTTGTCTGTCTACATGTACCCGTAGATACACCTGTCTTTGGGTACATGTACCTGTAGATACACCCATCTGTGTACATGGCCTGTAGATACACCTATCTCTGGATAGAAGCACCTGTAGATGCACCTGTCTCTGTATACAAACACCTGTAGATGCACCTGTCTCTGGATACAAGCACCTGTAGATGCACCTGTCTCTGGATACAAGCACCTGTAGATGCACCTGTCTCTGGATACAAGCACCTATAGATGCACCTGTCTCTGGATACAAGCACCTGTAGATGCACCTGTCTCTGGATACAAACACCTGTAGATGCACCTATCAGTACACATGGCCTGTAGATGCACCTGTCTCTGGATAGAAGCACCTGTAGATGCACCTGTCTCTGGATACAAGCACCTGTAGATGCACCTGTCTCTGGATACAAGCACCTGTAGATGCACCTGTCTCTGGATACAAGCACCTGTAGATGCACCTATCAGTACACATGGCCTGTAGATGCACCTGTCTCTGGATAAAAGCACCTGTAGATGCACCTGTCTCTGGATAGAAGCACCTGTAGATGCACCTGTCTCTGGATGCAAACACCTGTAGATGCACCTGTCTCTGGATACAAACACCTGTAGATGCACCTATCAGTACACATGGCCTGTAGATGTACCTGTCTCTGGATACAAACACCTGTAGATGCACCTGTCTCTGGATACAAACACCTGTAGATGCACCTGTCTCTGGATACAAACACCTGTAGATGCACCTGTCTCTGGATAGAAGCACCTGTAGATGCACCTGTCTCTGGATACAAGCACCTGTAGATGCACCTATCAGTACACATGGCCTGTAGATGCACCTGTCTCTGGATAGAAGCACCTGTAGATGCACCTGTCTCTGGATAGAAGCACCTGTAGATGTACCTGTCTCTGGATAGAAGCACCTGTAGATGCACCTGTCTCTGGATAGAAGCACCTGTAGATGCACCTGTCTCTGGATACAAACACCTGTAGATGCACCTGTCTCTGGATACAAGCACCTGTAGATGCACCTGTCTCTGGATAGAAGCACCTGTAGATGCACCTGTCTCTGGATACAAGCACCTGTAGATGCACCTGTCTCTGGATACAAGCACCTGTAGATGCACCTGTCTCTGGATACAAACACCTGTAGATGCACCTGTCTCTGGATACAAACACCTGTAGATGCACCTGTCTCTGGATACAAGAACCTGTAGATGCACCTGTCTCTGGATAGAAGCACCTGTAGATGCACCTGTCTCTGGATAGAAGCACCTGTAGATGCACCTGACCCTGGATACAAGCACCTGTAGATGCACCTGTCTCTGGATACAAACACCTGTAGATGCACCGGTCTCTGGATACAAGCACCTGTAGATGCACCTGTCTCTGGATACAAGCACCTGTAGATACTCCTGTCTGTGTACATATACCCGTAGATACACTTGTCTGTGTACATGTACCCGTAGATACACCTGTCTTTGGGTACATGTACCTGTAGATACACCCATCTGTGTACATGGCCTGTAGATACACCTGTCTCTGGATAGAAGCACCTGTAGATGCACCTGTCTCTGGATACAAACACCTGTAGATGCACCTGTCTCTGGATACAAGCACCTGTAGATGCACCTGTCTCTGGATAGAAGCACCTGTAGATGCACCTGTCTCTGGATACAAGCACCTGTAGATGCACCTGTCTCTGGATACAAGCACCTGTAGATGCACCTGTCTCTGGATACAAGCACCTGTAGATGCACCTGTCTCTGGATACAAGCACCTGTAGATGCACCTGTCTCTGGATACAAACACCTGTAGATGCACCTATCAGTACACATGGCCTGTAGATGCACCTGTCTCTGGATAGAAGCACCTGTAGATGCACCTGTCTCTGGATACAAGCACCTGTAGATGCACCTGTCTCTGGATACAAGCACCTGTAGATGCACCTGTCTCTGGATACAAACACCTGTAGATGCACCTATCAGTACACATGGCCTGTAGATGCACCTGTCTCTGGATAGAAGCACCTGTAGATGCACCTGTCTCTGGATAGAAGCACCTGTAGATGCACCTGTCTCTGGAGAGAAGCACCTGTAGATGTACCTGTCTCTGGATAGAAGCACCTGTAGATGCACCTGTCTCTGGATAGAAGCACCTGTAGATGCACTTGACTCTGGATAGAAGCACCTGTAGATGCACCTGTCTCTGGATACAAACACCTGTAGATGCAGCTGTCTCTGGATACAAACACCTGTAGATGCACCTGTCTCTGGATACAAACACCTGTAGATGCACCTGTCTCTGGATAGAAGCACCTGTAAATGCACCTGTCTCTGGATAGAAGCACCTGTAGATGCACCTATCAGTACACATGGCCTGTAGATGCACCTGTCTCTGGATAGAAGCACCTGTAGATGCACCTGTCTCTGGATACAAGCACCTATAGATGCACCTGTCTCTGGATAGAAGCACCTGTAGATGTACCCGTCTCTGGATAGAAGCACCTGTAGATGCACCTGTCTCTGGATAGAAGCACCTGTAGATGCACCTGTCTCTGGATAGAAGCACCTGTAGATGCACCTGTCTCTGGATACAAACACCTGTAGATGCACCTGTCTCTGGATACAAGCACCTGTAGATGCACCTGTCTCTGGATAGAAGCACCTGTAGATGCACCTGACCCTGGATACAAGCACCTGTAGATGCACCTGTCTCTGGAAACAAGCACCTGTAGATGTACCTGTCTCTGGATACAAGCACCTGTAGATGCACCTGTCTCTGGATAGAAGCACCTGTAGATGCACCTGTCTCTGGATAGAAGCACCTGTAGATGCACCTGTCTCTGGATAGAAGCACCTGTAGATGCACCTGTCTCTGGATACAAGCACCTGTAGATGCACCTGTCTCTGGATACAAGCACCTATAGATGCACCTGTCTCTGGATAGAAGCACCTGTAGATGCACCTGTCTCTGGATACAAACACCTGTAGATGCACCTGTCTCTGGATAGAAGCACCTGTAGATGCACCTGTCTCTGGATACAAGCACCTGTAGATGCACCTGTCTCTGGATACAAGCACCTGTAGATGCACCTGTCTCTGGATACAAGCACCTGTAGATGCACCTGTCTCTGGATAGAAGCACCTGTAGATGCACCTGTCTCTGGATACAAGCACCTGTAGATGCACCTGTCTCTGGATACAAGCACCTGTAGATGCACCTGTCTCTGGATACAAACACCTGTAGATGCACCTGTCTCTGGATACAAACACCTGTAGATGCACCTGTCTCTGGATACAAACACCTGTAGATGCACCTGTCTCTGGATACAAGAACCTGTAGATGCACCTGTCTCTGGATACAAGAACCTGTAGATGCACCTGTCTCTGGATAGAAGCACCTGTAGATGCACCTGTCTCTGGATAGAAGCACCTGTAGATGCACCTGTCTCTGGATAGAAGCACCTGTAGATGCACCTGTCTCTGGATAGAAGCACCTGTAGATGCACCTTTCTCTGGATAGAAGCACCTGTCTCTGGATACAAGCACCTGTAGATGCACCTGTCTCTGGATAGAAGCACCTGTAGATGCACCTGTCTCTGGATAGAAGCACCTGTAGATACTCCTGTCTCTGGATACAAACACCTGTAGATGCACCTATCAGTACACATGGCCTGTAGATGCACCTGTCTCTGGATAGAAGCACCTGTAGATACACTTGTCTGTGTAGATGTACCCGTAGGTACACCTGTCTTTGGGTACATGTACCTGTAGATACACCCATCGGTGTACATGGCCTGTAGATACACCTGTCTCTGGATAGAAGCACCTGTAGATGCACCTGTCTCTGGATACAAGCACCTGTAGATGCACCTGTCTCTGGATACAAGCACCTGTAGATGCACCTGTCTCTGGATACAAACACCTGTAGATGCACCTATCAGTACACATGGCCTGTAGATGCACCTGTCTCTGGATAGAAGCACCTATAGATGCACCTGTCTCTGGATACAAGCACCTGTAGATGCACCTATCAGTACACATGGCCTGTAGATGCACCTGTCTCTGGATAGAAGCACCTGTAGATGCACCTGTCTCTGGATACAAGCACCTGTAGATGCACCTGTCTCTGGATACAAGCACCTATAGATGCACCTGTCTCTGGATAGAAGCACCTGTAGATGCACTTGACTCTGGATAGAAGCACCTGTAGATGCACCTGTCTCTGGATACAAACACCTGTAGATGCACCTGTCTCTGGATACAAACACCTGTAGATGCACCTGTCTCTGGATACAAGCACCTGTAGATGCACCTGTCTCTGGATACAAGCACCTGTAGATGCACCTGTCTCTGGATACAAGCACCTATAGATGCACCTGTCTCTGGATAGAAGCACATGTAGATGCACTTGACTCTGAATAGAAGCACCTGTAGATGCACCTGTCTCTGGATACAAACACCTGTAGATGCACCTGTCTCTGGATACAAACACCTGTAGATGCACCTGTCTCTGGATACAAGAACCTGTAGATGCACCTGTCTCTGGATACAAGAACCTGTAGATGCACCTGTCTCTGGATAGAAGCACCTGTAGATGCACCTGTCTCTGGATAGAAGCACCTGTAGATGCACCTGTCTCTGGATAGAAGCACCTGTAGATGCACCTGTCTCTGGATAGAAGCACCTGTAGATGCACCTTTCTCTGGATAGAAGCACCTGTCTCTGGATACAAGCACCTGTAGATGCACCTGTCTCTGGATAGAAGCACCTGTAGATGCACCTGTCTCTGGATAGAAGCACCTGTAGATACTCCTGTCTCTGGATACAAACACCTGTAGATGCACCTATCAGTACACATGGCCTGTAGATGCACCTGTCTCTGGATAGAAGCACCTGTAGATACACTTGTCTGTGTAGATGTACCCGTAGGTACACCTGTCTTTGGGTACATGTACCTGTAGATACACCCATCGGTGTACATGGCCTGTAGATACACCTGTCTCTGGATAGAAGCACCTGTAGATGCACCTGTCTCTGGATACAAGCACCTGTAGATGCACCTGTCTCTGGATACAAGCACCTGTAGATGCACCTGTCTCTGGATACAAGCACCTGTAGATGCACCTGTCTCTGGATACAAGCACCTGTAGATGCACCTGTCTCTGGATACAAGCACCTGTAGATGCACCTGTCTCTGGATACAAGCACCTGTAGATGCACCGGTCTCTGGATACAAGCACCTGTAGATGCACCTATCAGTACACATGGCCTGTAGATGCACCTGTCTCTGGATAGAAGCACCTATAGATGCACCTGTCTCTGGATACAAGCACCTGTAGATGCACCTATCAGTACACATGGCCTGTAGATGCACCTGTCTCTGGATAGAAGCACCTGTAGATGCACCTGTCTCTGGATACAAGCACCTGTAGATGCACCTGTCTCTGGATACAAGCACCTGTAGATGCACCTGTCTCTGGATACAAGCACCTATAGATGCACCTGTCTCTGGATAGAAGCACATGTAGATGCACTTGACTCTGAATTGAAGCACCTGTAGATGCACCTGTCTCTGGATACAAACACCTGTAGATGCACCTGTCTCTGGATACAAACACCTGTAGATGCACCTGTCTCTGGATACAAGCACCTGTAGATGCACCTGTCTCTGGATACAAGCACCTGTAGATGCACCTGTCTCTGGATACAAGCACCTATAGATGCACCTGTCTCTGGATAGAAGCACATGTAGATGCACTTGACTCTGAATTGAAGCACCTGTAGATGCACCTGTCTCTGGATACAAACACCTGTAGATGCACCTGTCTCTGGATACAAACACCTGTAGATGCACCTGTCTCTGGATACAAACACCTGTAGATGCACCTGTCTCTGGATACAAGAACCTGTAGATACTCCTGTCTGTGTACATATACCCGTAGATACACTTGTCTGTCTACATGTACCCGTAGATACACCTGTCTTTGGGTACATGTACCTGTAGATACACCCATCTGTGTACATGGCCTGTAGATACACCTGTCTCTGGATAGAAGCACCTGTAGATGCACCTGTCTCTGTATACAAACACCTGTAGATGCACCTGTCTCTGGATACAAGCACCTGTAGATGCACCTGTCTCTGGATACAAGCACCTGTAGATGCACCTGTCTCTGGATACAAGCACCTATAGATGCACCTGTCTCTGGATACAAGCACCTGTAGATGCACCTGTCTCTGGATACAAACACCTGTAGATGCACCTATCAGTACACATGGCCTGTAGATGCACCTGTCTCTGGATAGAAGCACCTGTAGATGCACCTGTCTCTGGATACAAGCACCTGTAGATGCACCTGTCTCTGGATACAAGCACCTGTAGATGCACCTGTCTCTGGATACAAGCACCTGTAGATGCACCTATCAGTACACATGGCCTGTAGATGCACCTGTCTCTGGATAGAAGCACCTGTAGATGCACCTGTCTCTGGATAGAAGCACCTGTAGATGCACCTGTCTCTGGATGCAAACACCTGTAGATGCACCTGTCTCTGGATACAAACACCTGTAGATGCACCTATCAGTACACATGGCCTGTAGATGTACCTGTCTCTGGATACAAACACCTGTAGATGCACCTGTCTCTGGATACAAACACCTGTAGATGCACCTGTCTCTGGATACAAACACCTGTAGATGCACCTGTCTCTGGATAGAAGCACCTGTAGATGCACCTGTCTCTGGATAGAAGCACCTGTAGATGCACCTATCAGTACACATGGCCTGTAGATGCACCTGTCTCTGGATAGAAGCACCTGTAGATGCACCTGTCTCTGGATAGAAGCACCTGTAGATGTACCTGTCTCTGGATAGAAGCACCTGTAGATGCACCTGTCTCTGGATAGAAGCACCTGTAGATGCACCTGTCTCTGGATACAAACACCTGTAGATGCACCTGTCTCTGGATACAAGCACCTGTAGATGCACCTGTCTCTGGATAGAAGCACCTGTAGATGCACCTGTCTCTGGATACAAGCACCTGTAGATGCACCTGTCTCTGGATACAAGCACCTGTAGATGCACCTGTCTCTGGATACAAACACCTGTAGATGCACCTGTCTCTGGATACAAACACCTGTAGATGCACCTGTCTCTGGATACAAGAACCTGTAGATGCACCTGTCTCTGGATAGAAGCACCTATAGATGCACCTGTCTCTGGATAGAAGCACCTGTAGATGCACCTGACCCTGGATACAAGCACCTGTAGATGCACCTGTCTCTGGATACAAACACCTGTAGATGCACCGGTCTCTGGATACAAGCACCTGTAGATGCACCTGTCTCTGGATACAAGCACCTGTAGATACTCCTGTCTGTGTACATATACCCGTAGATACACTTGTCTGTGTACATGTACCCGTAGATACACCTGTCTTTGGGTACATGTACCTGTAGATACACCCATCTGTGTACATGGCCTGTAGATACACCTGTCTCTGGATAGAAGCACCTGTAGATGCACCTGTCTCTGGATACAAACACCTGTAGATGCACCTGTCTCTGGATACAAGCACCTGTAGATGCACCTGTCTCTGGATAGAAGCACCTGTAGATGCACCTGTCTCTGGATACAAGCACCTGTAGATGCACCTGTCTCTGGATACAAGCACCTGTAGATGCACCTGTCTCTGGATACAAGCACCTGTAGATGCACCTGTCTCTGGATACAAGCACCTGTAGATGCACCTGTCTCTGGATACAAACACCTGTAGATGCACCTATCAGTACACATGGCCTGTAGATGCACCTGTCTCTGGATAGAAGCACCTGTAGATGCACCTGTCTCTGGATACAAGCACCTGTAGATGCACCTGTCTCTGGATACAAGCACCTGTAGATGCACCTGTCTCTGGATACAAACACCTGTAGATGCACCTATCAGTACACATGGCCTGTAGATGCACCTGTCTCTGGATAGAAGCACCTGTAGATGCACCTGTCTCTGGATAGAAGCACCTGTAGATGCACCTGTCTCTGGAGAGAAGCACCTGTAGATGTACCTGTCTCTGGATAGAAGCACCTGTAGATGCACCTGTCTCTGGATAGAAGCACCTGTAGATGCACTTGACTCTGGATAGAAGCACCTGTAGATGCACCTGTCTCTGGATACAAACACCTGTAGATGCAGCTGTCTCTGGATACAAACACCTGTAGATGCACCTGTCTCTGGATACAAGCACCTGTAGATGCACCTGTCTCTGGATAGAAGCACCTGTAGATGCACCTGACCCTGGATACAAGCACCTGTAGATGCACCTGTCTCTGGAAACAAGCACCTGTAGATGTACCTGTCTCTGGATACAAACACCTGTAGATGCACCTGTCTCTGGATAGAAGCACCTGTAAATGCACCTGTCTCTGGATAGAAGCACCTGTAGATGCACCTATCAGTACACATGGCCTGTAGATGCACCTGTCTCTGGATAGAAGCACCTGTAGATGCACCTGTCTCTGGATACAAGCACCTATAGATGCACCTGTCTCTGGATAGAAGCACCTGTAGATGTACCCGTCTCTGGATAGAAGCACCTGTAGATGCACCTGTCTCTGGATAGAAGCACCTGTAGATGCACCTGTCTCTGGATAGAAGCACCTGTAGATGCACCTGTCTCTGGATACAAACACCTGTAGATGCACCTGTCTCTGGATACAAGCACCTGTAGATGCACCTGTCTCTGGATAGAAGCACCTGTAGATGCACCTGACCCTGGATACAAGCACCTGTAGATGCACCTGTCTCTGGAAACAAGCACCTGTAGATGTACCTGTCTCTGGATACAAGCACCTGTAGATGCACCTGTCTCTGGATAGAAGCACCTGTAGATGCACCTGTCTCTGGATAGAAGCACCTGTAGATGCACCTGTCTCTGGATAGAAGCACCTGTAGATGCACCTGTCTCTGGATACAAGCACCTGTAGATGCACCTGTCTCTGGATACAAGCACCTATAGATGCACCTGTCTCTGGATAGAAGCACCTGTAGATGCACCTGTCTCTGGATACAAACACCTGTAGATGCACCTGTCTCTGGATAGAAGCACCTGTAGATGCACCTGTCTCTGGATACAAGCACCTGTAGATGCACCTGTCTCTGGATACAAGCACCTGTAGATGCACCTGTCTCTGGATACAAGCACCTGTAGATGCACCTGTCTCTGGATAGAAGCACCTGTAGATGCACCTGTCTCTGCATACAAGCACCTGTAGATGCACCTGTCTCTGGATACAAGCACCTGTAGATGCACCTGTCTCTGGATACAAACACCTGTAGATGCACCTGTCTCTGGATACAAACACCTGTAGATGCACCTGTCTCTGGATACAAACACCTGTAGATGCACCTGTCTCTGGATACAAGAACCTGTAGATGCACCTGTCTCTGGATACAAGAACCTGTAGATGCACCTGTCTCTGGATAGAAGCACCTGTAGATGCACCTGTCTCTGGATAGAAGCACCTGTAGATGCACCTGTCTCTGGATAGAAGCACCTGTAGATGCACCTGTCTCTGGATAGAAGCACCTGTAGATGCACCTTTCTCTGGATAGAAGCACCTGTCTCTGGATACAAGCACCTGTAGATGCACCTGTCTCTGGATAGAAGCACCTGTAGATGCACCTGTCTCTGGATAGAAGCACCTGTAGATACTCCTGTCTCTGGATACAAACACCTGTAGATGCACCTATCAGTACACATGGCCTGTAGATGCACCTGTCTCTGGATAGAAGCACCTGTAGATACACTTGTCTGTGTAGATGTACCCGTAGGTACACCTGTCTTTGGGTACATGTACCTGTAGATACACCCATCGGTGTACATGGCCTGTAGATACACCTGTCTCTGGATAGAAGCACCTGTAGATGCACCTGTCTCTGGATACAAGCACCTGTAGATGCACCTGTCTCTGGATACAAGCACCTGTAGATGCACCTGTCTCTGGATACAAGCACCTGTAGATGCACCTGTCTCTGGATACAAGCACCTGTAGATGCACCTGTCTCTGGATACAAGCACCTGTAGATGCACCGGTCTCTGGATACAAGCACCTGTAGATGCACCTATCAGTACACATGGCCTGTAGATGCACCTGTCTCTGGATAGAAGCACCTATAGATGCACCTGTCTCTGGATACAAGCACCTGTAGATGCACCTATCAGTACACATGGCCTGTAGATGCACCTGTCTCTGGATAGAAGCACCTGTAGATGCACCTGTCTCTGGATACAAGCACCTGTAGATGCACCTGTCTCTGGATACAAGCACCTATAGATGCACCTGTCTCTGGATAGAAGCACCTGTAGATGCACTTGACTCTGGATAGAAGCACCTGTAGATGCACCTGTCTCTGGATACAAACACCTGTAGATGCACCTGTCTCTGGATACAAACACCTGTAGATGCACCTGTCTCTGGATACAAGCACCTGTAGATGCACCTGTCTCTGGATACAAGCACCTGTAGATGCACCTGTCTCTGGATACAAGCACCTATAGATGCACCTGTCTCTGGATAGAAGCACATGTAGATGCACTTGACTCTGAATAGAAGCACCTGTAGATGCACCTGTCTCTGGATACAAACACCTGTAGATGCACCTGTCTCTGGATACAAACACCTGTAGATGCACCTGTCTCTGGATACAAGAACCTGTAGATGCACCTGTCTCTGGATACAAGAACCTGTAGATGCACCTGTCTCTGGATAGAAGCACCTGTAGATGCACCTGTCTCTGGATAGAAGCACCTGTAGATGCACCTGTCTCTGGATAGAAGCACCTGTAGATGCACCTTTCTCTGGATAGAAGCACCTGTCTCTGGATACAAGCACCTGTAGATGCACCTGTCTCTGGATAGAAGCACCTGTAGATGCACCTGTCTCTGGATAGAAGCACCTGTAGATACTCCTGTCTCTGGATACAAACACCTGTAGATGCACCTATCAGTACACATGGCCTGTAGATGCACCTGTCTCTGGATAGAAGCACCTGTAGATACACTTGTCTGTGTAGATGTACCCGTAGGTACACCTGTCTTTGGGTACATGTACCTGTAGATACACCCATCGGTGTACATGGCCTGTAGATACACCTGTCTCTGGATAGAAGCACCTGTAGATGCACCTGTCTCTGGATACAAGCACCTGTAGATGCACCTGTCTCTGGATACAAGCACCTGTAGATGCACCTGTCTCTGGATACAAGCACCTGTAGATGCACCTGTCTCTGGATACAAGCACCTGTAGATGCACCTGTCTCTGGATACAAGCACCTGTAGATGCACCGGTCTCTGGATACAAGCACCTGTAGATGCACCTATCAGTACACATGGCCTGTAGATGCACCTGTCTCTGGATAGAAGCACCTATAGATGCACCTGTCTCTGGATACAAGCACCTGTAGATGCACCTATCAGTACACATGGCCTGTAGATGCACCTGTCTCTGGATAGAAGCACCTGTAGATGCACCTGTCTCTGGATACAAGCACCTGTAGATGCACCTGTCTCTGGATACAAGCACCTATAGATGCACCTGTCTCTGGATAGAAGCACCTGTAGATGCACTTGACTCTGGATAGAAGCACCTGTAGATGCACCTGTCTCTGGATACAAACACCTGTAGATGCACCTGTCTCTGGATACAAACACCTGTAGATGCACCTGTCTCTGGATACAAGCACCTGTAGATGCACCTGTCTCTGGATACAAGCACCTGTAGATGCACCTGTCTCTGGATACAAGCACCTATAGATGCACCTGTCTCTGGATAGAAGCACATGTAGATGCACTTGACTCTGAATAGAAGCACCTGTAGATGCACCTGTCTCTGGATACAAACACCTGTAGATGCACCTGTCTCTGGATACAAACACCTGTAGATGCACCTGTCTCTGGATACAAACACCTGTAGATGCACCTGTCTCTGGATACAAGAACCTGTAGATACTCCTGTCTGTGTACATATACCCGTAGATACACTTGTCTGTCTACATGTACCCGTAGATACACCTGTCTTTGGGTACATGTACCTGTAGATACACCCATCTGTGTACATGGCCTGTAGATACACCTGTCTCTGGATAGAAGCACCTGTAGATGCACCTGTCTCTGTATACAAACACCTGTAGATGCACCTGTCTCTGGATACAAGCACCTGTAGATGCACCTGTCTCTGGATACAAGCACCTGTAGATGCACCTGTCTCTGGATACAAGCACCTATAGATGCACCTGTCTCTGGATACAAGCACCTGTAGATGCACCTGTCTCTGGATACAAACACCTGTAGATGCACCTATCAGTACACATGGCCTGTAGATGCACCTGTCTCTGGATAGAAGCACCTGTAGATGCACCTGTCTCTGGATACAAGCACCTGTAGATGCACCTGTCTCTGGATACAAGCACCTGTAGATGCACCTGTCTCTGGATACAAGCACCTGTAGATGCACCTATCAGTACACATGGCCTGTAGATGCACCTGTCTCTGGATAGAAGCACCTGTAGATGCACCTGTCTCTGGATAGAAGCACCTGTAGATGCACCTGTCTCTGGATGCAAACACCTGTAGATGCACCTGTCTCTGGATACAAACACCTGTAGATGCACCTATCAGTACACATGGCCTGTAGATGTACCTGTCTCTGGATACAAACACCTGTAGATGCACCTGTCTCTGGATACAAACACCTGTAGATGCACCTGTCTCTGGATACAAACACCTGTAGATGCACCTGTCTCTGGATAGAAGCACCTGTAGATGCACCTGTCTCTGGATAGAAGCACCTGTAGATGCACCTATCAGTACACATGGCCTGTAGATGCACCTGTCTCTGGATAGAAGCACCTGTAGATGCACCTGTCTCTGGATAGAAGCACCTGTAGATGTACCTGTCTCTGGATAGAAGCACCTGTAGATGCACCTGTCTCTGGATAGAAGCACCTGTAGATGCACCTGTCTCTGGATACAAACACCTGTAGATGCACCTGTCTCTGGATACAAGCACCTGTAGATGCACCTGTCTCTGGATACAAGCACCTGTAGATGCACCTGTCTCTGGATACAAGCACCTGTAGATGCACCTGTCTCTGGATACAAACACCTGTAGATGCACCTGTCTCTGGATACAAACACCTGTAGATGCACCTGTCTCTGGATACAAGAACCTGTAGATGCACCTGTCTCTGGATAGAAGCACCTGTAGATGCACCTGTCTCTGGATAGAAGCACCTGTAGATGCACCTGACCCTGGATACAAGCACCTGTAGATGCACCTGTCTCTGGATACAAACACCTGTAGATGCACCGGTCTCTGGATACAAGCACCTGTAGATGCACCTGTCTCTGGATACAAGCACCTGTAGATACTCCTGTCTGTGTACATATACCCGTAGATACACTTGTCTGTGTACATGTACCCGTAGATACACCTGTCTTTGGGTACATGTACCTGTAGATACACCCATCTGTGTACATGGCCTGTAGATACACCTGTCTCTGGATAGAAGCACCTGTAGATGCACCTGTCTCTGGATACAAACACCTGTAGATGCACCTGTCTCTGGATACAAGCACCTGTAGATACACCTGTCTCTGGATAGAAGCACCTGTAGATGCACCTGTCTCTGGATACAAGCACCTGTAGATGCACCTGTCTCTGGATACAAGCACCTGTAGATGCACCTGTCTCTGGATACAAGCACCTGTAGATGCACCTGTCTCTGGATACAAACACCTGTAGATGCACCTATCAGTACACATGGCCTGTAGATGCACCTGTCTCTGGATAGAAGCACCTGTAGATGCACCTGTCTCTGGATACAAGCACCTGTAGATGCACCTGTCTCTGGATACAAGCACCTGTAGATGCACCTGTCTCTGGATACAAACACCTGTAGATGCACCTATCAGTACACATGGCCTGTAGATGCACCTGTCTCTGGATAGAAGCACCTGTAGATGCACCTGTCTCTGGATAGAAGCACCTGTAGATGCACCTGTCTCTGGAGAGAAGCACCTGTAGATGTACCTGTCTCTGGATAGAAGCACCTGTAGATGCACCTGTCTCTGGATAGAAGCACCTGTAGATGCACTTGACTCTGGATAGAAGCACCTGTAGATGCACCTGTCTCTGGATACAAACACCTGTAGATGCAGCTGTCTCTGGATACAAACACCTGTAGATGCACCTGTCTCTGGATACAAACACCTGTAGATGCACCTGTCTCTGGATAGAAGCACCTGTAAATGCACCTGTCTCTGGATAGAAGCACCTGTAGATGCACCTATCAGTACACATGGCCTGTAGATGCACCTGTCTCTGGATAGAAGCACCTGTAGATGCACCTGTCTCTGGATACAAGCACCTATAGATGCACCTGTCTCTGGATAGAAGCACCTGTAGATGTACCCGTCTCTGGATAGAAGCACCTGTAGATGCACCTGTCTCTGGATAGAAGCACCTGTAGATGCACCTGTCTCTGGATAGAAGCACCTGTAGATGCACCTGTCTCTGGATACAAACACCTGTAGATGCACCTGTCTCTGGATAGAAGCACCTGTAGATGCACCTGTCTCTGGATAGAAGCACCTGTAGATGCACCTGACCCTGGATACAAGCACCTGTAGATGCACCTGTCTCTGGAAACAAGCACCTGTAGATGTACCTGTCTCTGGATACAAGCACCTGTAGATGCACCTGTCTCTGGATAGAAGCACCTGTAGATGCACCTGTCTCTGGATAGAAGCACCTGTAGATGCACCTGTCTCTGGATAGAAGCACCTGTAGATGCACCTGTCTCTGGATACTAGCACCTGTAGATGCACCTGTCCCTGGATACAAGCACCTGTAGATGCACCTGTCTCTGGATACAAGCACCTGCAGATGCACCTGTCTCTGGATAGAAGCACCTGTAGATGCACCTGTCTCTGGATAGAAGCACCTGTAGATGCACCTGTCTCTGGATACAAGCACCTGTAGATGCACCTGTCTCTGGATAGAAGCACCTGTAGATGCACCTGTCTCTGGATAGAAGCACCTGTAGATGCACCTGTCTCTGGATAGAAGCACCTGTAGATGCACCTGTCTCTGGATAGAAGCACCTGTAGATGCACCTGTCTCTGGATAGAAGCACCTGTAGATGCACCTGTCTCTGGATACAAGCACCTGTAGATGCACCTGTCTCTGGATACAAGCACCTGTAGATGCACCTGTCTCTGGATAGAAGCACCTGTAGATGCACCTGTCTCTGGATACAAGCACCTGTAGATGCACCTGTCTCTGGATACAAGCACCTGTAGATGCCCTTGTCTACAGGTGCTTGAAGCACGGATCACCGCTAGCAGACGCGCAGATCCCGGCAGTAGAAGAGCGGAATCTGGCATTAGTACAAAGCAGTAAATCTGGTTTCCACGGCTGCCCCCACATACAGCCCCCAATGTATATATTAGTGTGATGTCCTCTACTCACCTTTATGCACATCCATATTGATATGGGAAATGTGATGAGAATGAGGAAGAATGACACAATGACCAGAACCCAACCACAGCATCCGAGCCCGGTGTCCTGCTCTCCTGCAACAGAAACATCAGCCGCTGTTATTCCATCTGAGCGAGGCTTTATAGACAAATGGAGGGGTTGCCCATAGCAACCTTCCAGATTGTGTCTATCATTTTCTAGAATACAATAGAGAAATGATAGCGAAATCTGATTGGTTGCTAGTGGCAACACCTATACTTTTCCTAGAAGCTTTAGTAAATCTACCCCTCATGTGGGAGTGTATTTTCGCTTTGCAAGAGTGCGAACGCCTGCGCAGCCGAGCGGTACAAAAACATTTTGTGCAGAACAAGACCAGCCCTGTAGTTACTTATTCTGTACGATGATTGCTGCGACGAAGGGCCCGGAATTGACGTCAGACACCCGCCCTGTAAACACCTGGTCACGCCTGCGTTTTTCCAAACACTCCCAGAAAACGGTACGCCGGGCGTGCGCATTGCGGACCATACGCATGCGTAGTTTTGCAGTTTTTTGTAATGATCGCTACACAGCGAACAACAGCAGCTAGCGATCAACTCGAAATAACCCCCAATGTACACACAAATCCACAGAGGAGACACAGGTATATAGGTCTAGAAGTCCCCGGAGACACAAGCACAACATAAATATAATATGGAATACAGAAGACCGCGATGGGGGAGAGGGGTAGGACAAATGTGTGACCTGAGTCATGCCTGAAAAGTAGGGACACCGGGTGCCGTAACTCAGCTGCCCCGCAATTTCCCCCCAGAATTTTTTAGTTATTTTTTCAGCTCAAAATTTTTACGTTATTTTTTTATTTTATTTTTGGGGGGGAGGGGGGCTATTTGCTAAATAGACCCCATGGTGACAAGCTTCTGTTGATGATGATGACGATGATGGTGCCTATGGTAAAAACGTCAAATGTGGCATTTTCGGAGGTTTGGCGGCAGTTTTGGCGTTGCTGTTTCCCGCCCATTGTGTGGTCAGCTTGTCTCGGGAATGCTTTCTCTATTTCCTCATGCAGGAAGAAGCCCGTTTCTGCTGCACATAAACAAAATGGTTTCCAATATGGGCGCACGTGGGACGTAAGTGTCTGTGACGTGTGCCCGGTGTATAGCACAGTCATATATCGCTGTTACCGACACATATACGGCTCTGTGCATGGCCGGAAATACGCTACTTTTGGACGCAAATTTTTCAAATCCTAAATTACTCTGACTTTGCGGCCATCGCTGTATCAGGATAGAGACACCCAGGAATACCTGGAGATAGGAGGCACGAGGTGATATAGGAAGGCAGCCATCTTTATTTATAGATTATTCTACACATGAGACCTGGTTACTATGGAGAGATGTGGGGTACCCGCCCCTAGCCCCAGCAATCCCCATATATACAGTAACTGAGTGATGCTATAATCCGGGGGAGACGGCGAGAAACGCGAAACGCCCTCTCAGTGGCGCTGCAGCCTCGGTGATGGACAAGTGGCCTCTCCACACCTCAGGGCATTTGCTATAGAGTACACCAGGACAACACAGAGACAGGGGTCTATATACTAGGTCATGGAGAGAGATAAAGTACCAGACACCAGCTCCTGTCATGTTACAGGCTGTTTGAAAAATGACAGTTATGAGCTGATTGGCTGGTATTTTATCTCTCTCCAAGGCTCAGTGCACAGACAGTAAAAAGCACTAGGCCTCCAGGTGCCTGCGCTCCTGTACAGGTCGGAGCTGGGGGGGATGGACCCCCTATTGTTTGCTGTATCCATGCTTTGTGTCTTGGGACTACCTGCAAACACGCGACAAGCTGAGACGTGACCGACTGAAGCGTTCCCCAATGAATGAAACTGGAGCAGTGAGTAAGAGCCCCCTGGATGGCTGCATTGTCTGGTAACCACACAGGATGTAGTTAGGAGAACACAACACTCAGGAAACTGTTTACACTGGGTTCAGCAATATAGAGATTTATCAAACATTCTAAAGAGTAGACGTGGAGGTGTTGGCCATAGCAACCAGACATTTATATACCCCTTCTAACATTTTAGTGGAGCAGGTTCATACATCTTCCTTTCCCCTAACGACAAGTTTTGTCGCCATGCCAACAACAGTCACGCAGTCAGGACGGTGACATAGTCCCCTAGAGTCGGGGCGTTGGGGTTATGTGTATGCATTCAGTGTAGTACTGGATGAGTCACAGAACAACCACCTGTGCCAGGTGAGTACTGGATGTGTCAGCTGACTAAGATCAGGGGTTTCCCCAGCACATGACCATGATGAAACGTTTCCATCAACAGCTTCATTTATTGTTCCGTGTTACACAATAAATGACCGGAACGGAGAGAACATTCCATTAGAGACAGCAAGGTGCTGGACAGGTAACGCGGTTACTACAAGACAAACATATACACGGGCAGAGAGCCATGGGCTTTATAATCACACGGCGCTGTGTGCACAGTGGTACTCTAATCCTCAGCAACCAGTCCCATAATATGGAACACAGGTGGGAAGTTCCTGCACGCACCGCAGAATGTTACTCATTTTAGTCGCATATACTTGCAGATATTTCAGTGATGCCCATACGGGCTATATAAGGGGCTAATTCAGACCTGATTGTAGATGTACTAAATTTAGCACCGCTACGATCAGCTGCCCTGACATGCCAATCAGGCAGAGGCGATCGCAGAGCTACGACAGCAGTGCGCCGGCGCACATCAGACCTGATCGGGTCTGAATCAGTCCCTCAGCACGCTTCTCCTTACAGCCCATCAGCCCTCCTCCTACCTTTTCTCCCCAGTGCACCCTCCACCTGCTCACCCCTCCCCTAAGCTGTCACAGGCAGGGCCCTCCGTCCTCATGTGTCTCCTTAGCGCTACCCATGCCAGCAGTGCTCCTGATGCTGTACGCTCAGCCTTGCCTTGTGCGCAGGCTCATCGAGTGCGGAACCGCCTCCCCTTTCCTAAACCGCCGCATTCTTACAAAACAGTGAGTTCCCTTACCGTCACCCCACGCCCTGGCACTACCTAGTCTGTTATTTTATTGCTAGATGTCACTTTACATTGTATTGTACTTCTGATGTTTCACGTTACACTGTTACTATATATGGTCCTTGTACGGCGCCAGTCGTGCCTCGACGCCTTATGCTGGCCACGCCCCCTGTGCGCATGATCTCATGCGGAGTGCTGGGGCGATATGAAGATAATAATAGGTGGTGACTATTAGATAGGAGATAGGGGCAACCAGCTGATCATTTCATAGACAGCGACAGCACCAGTAAACAGACTCATTCTCACCATTAAACACTGCTCAGAATTAGAAAACACTGTATCACAGCCTCTAGTGAGTGCTGCGTTCCCAGGGCACCTGCTGGGCTTTAATTAGAATTCCCGGCGGTGTGTATTGTGTTGATTGGAAAAAACACAGCTCCGTCACCTGGGAAATCTAGATTACGGGAAGAGGCGTCAGCCTCGCAGTGAGACAAGATGAGACAGCCTGCAACAACCACATTTAAGAAAAGTTTTCGCCCCAGCACACCAAAGGGTATCAGCAATAAGACTTGGACGTTACATAATAATAGGAAATTCAGAGATCTGTATTGCATATATTTACAAAGAGCCTCTATATGATAATAGCTCCCACTCTGGGTCATATAATTGCTCCTTGTTATGCTACATGATAATAGCACATACAAAAATATATCTAAACAAAGAGTCAGCTCCCCTGGAATCACCCCTACGTCCTCCAAATGGCACTACAAGAACCAGCATACCCTCCAAATGCTGGCCCCACCTATGCCTCTCAGAACAGCCGAATAAAATGGTAGACCCAATAATTACAATTTCTTATCGCTGCAGTAAGAGATTAAAGGGTACATTTACTAAGCAGTGATAAGAGCGGAGAAGTGAGCCAGTGGAGAAGTTTCCCCATCAACCAATCAGCAGCTCTGTATCATTTTACAGTATGCAAATTATAGATGTTACTTCAGTGCTGATTGGTTGCCATGGGCAACTTCTCCACTGGCTCACTTCTCCGCTCTTATCACTGCTTAGTAAATGTCCCCCTAAAGCTTGCCGGGAGACAACATAAATACACGCGCAGGGACCGGGGGTTCCGCCATCACTTTCATTTCACGTTTGGGAGCTGACAGCGCTACTTGGCACACATGCGCAAGCGGCCATTACCAGGGAGGGATCCTGGCCAGCCCGGACCCGTCTGTGTTCCCGTTGTAACACCCCCGCAATGCCGCGTCGCTGGCCCCAACCGCCTCTCGAACACCTCTGCCTGTCAATTAGGAAGAGGCGATTGCATCAATGCGATCCAATCGCATTTCCCAGCTTGCACATGTGCAAAACAGGACCTGCGTGTGCGCACTGTGGCTGAAACCGGGATAATGCGATCGCACTGCGGATGCGAGTGAAACTGTATAAGACCCATAGACATGTATATAAATTCCTATATTACGTTAATACTATTTTAAAATACTTGTATAAATGTTTTACCTCCTTCCTGAATGCATTAGAGCAGAGCTTGAAGTCCTCACGGCACACCAACAGTCCAGGATTTAAGGCTAGCCATGCTTGAGCACAGAAAACAGAATGACTGGGGTGTTGCTTAAGTCACCTGTTTTCAAGCATGAAATCTGAACTGTTAGGGGCCCATTTATGAAATATTGGATACAGGCGAAACTTTATGAAAAGTGACAATAATTTAGACCAAAAATGGTTTTATTTAATAAATTTGACCCCGTACTCATCATAGCTAATAATAATTATCCCCTCTCCCCAGGGGGCAGTCACACCCTTCATGTTCCGTGTACACAGCGGCGATGTGCTAAATCTTAGAGAGAGATAAAGTACCAGCCAATCAGCTCCTAGCTGCCATGTTACAGGCTGTGTTTGAAAAATGACAGGAGCTGGTTGGCTGGTACTTTAGCTCTCTCCACTTTATCACTATCCAAGGCTTAGGGGGAGATGTACTAAGCAGTGAAAAGAGGGCAGAAGTGAGTCAGTGGAGAAGTCGCCCATGGCAACCAATCAGTACTGAAGTAACATTTATAATTTGCATACTATAAA
This sequence comes from Pseudophryne corroboree, assembly GCF_028390025.1. Lineage (NCBI taxonomy): Eukaryota > Metazoa > Chordata > Amphibia > Anura > Myobatrachidae > Pseudophryne > Pseudophryne corroboree. The sequence continues at coordinate 16,620,850 of NC_086451.1, forward strand.
ATTATACAGAGCAGCTGATTGGTTACCACGGGCAACTTCTCCGCTGGCTCACTCTTTTCACTGCTTAGCACTTCTCCCCCATAGTACATCTGACCGGCCATAGTTATACAGTGCTTGGGATGTGTCGTTAGTGTATTAATCAGGACACGGCTCTATGACGGAATGGGAAATAAATGCATTAGAAAGTGAATAAATAAAAGCCGGGCTGGAAAAGAGCGAACACAACACTCAATATCATTACCGCAAAGGCGAGAAATCACTGCGCTCATTAATGCTTCTAGAAGATAAGAAACCCCCCCCCCCCTCCCAGGGGAATGACAGAGCAATTATCCCAAAAGGCATCGTTTTATATCATGTATATACATAGAGAGAGAGCGTTGATTGAGTTCGTAGTACATTAACGAGATCACGTCAAGGTTCAGTTACATCTTGCAAAACAGTAACCTGTAAATCATCGTCCTTGAATCCCATCTCCCCACCCTACGAGGATGATCGTGCCTTCTTTGCGGCGTGTTGTTTCCCCGGGCTTGTGGATTCTGCAAACAATTGGGCTCATTTATCAATGAGTGATACATTTCACTGCAAGTGATAAATTGCACCAGCCAATCAGCTCCTAGCTGCTATGTTACAGACTGTGTTTGAAAAAATGACAGTTAGGAGCTGATTGGCTGGTGCAATGTATCACAGTGAAATGTATCACTCATTGATAAATGAGCCCAAATGAATGACAAAATAGGCAGCCCATCCCCCACACCCCTTTAACATCCATTAACGTCCACCACCCCACAGTCATACCCCTCAAGAATCCATTAACCAATTTCCAGTATCTGTTATTCCATCTTTCCCCATCTCATTATCAGTCCCCCCCCCCCCCAGCATCCATTAACCCATCTCTCCAAAATTACTTAGCATTCCACCTTTCCAGCTTCCTAAAAGCTCCATTACTGCACTCACTCAGCACCCATTAACTCCCCCCCCACTTAGCACCCATTAACTCCCCCCACTCAGCACCCATTAACTCCCCCCACTCAGCACCCATTAACTCCCCCCACTCAGCACCCATTAACTCCCCCCACTCAGCACCCATTAACTCCCCCCCACTTAGCACTCATTAACCAATTCAGCAATCATTTTCAACATCCTAGTAACACATTCACCAACTTGACCCAAGTTCAGAACATGGGGTCCCCGGAGGGGAGTCCAACTAAACTGCGTCAGATCATCCCTAACCTTGTTTAGTATTAAATAAACTCATTTAACATTAAAATTTCTGCTTCTTACTAATGTAACACATAGCCACACTAATTAATCCCCAGGGGCTATTCAATTAGCTCAGATGCAGTCACTTATCAGACTGAAGTCCCGAAACGCAATCCGAGATAATTGCCGTTTTTCTGCGATCGCGAAAACACATAGTTCCGGGAACCTATCCTGGTTCCTATGTTTTTTTTGCCCAAAAATTGGGATTTTTTTTTCGCATGAAAAAAAGCAGACTCTAATTGAATTGCCCCAAAAAAGCATCGGCCGAAAAATCTCTGTACATTTTAGGAATAACCCCCCCTCAGACACTGTATGAGATAAATGTCCTTGCAACAAGTACAATTACTCACTTAGGCCTATGGTCAGAATCCTGATCTTACGGTTGGAATCCTGATATTGACTTTATACCACAAATATGGTGCAAATTCAGTCACTACCTTTAAAATAACCATCATCGTCCTATCGGATTGGCTAAAAAAGACCATTGGTGCAGCTTTCAGTTCCATGGGGTCCTGGGATAATGTGCTGGAAAGTTCCGCAGCTGCACAGATATATAGGATACAGTGAAGCCAGAACTTCATGTATATTCTAAACTGCTGTAATCCCTTTTATAAATCCCACCTGATCTATCTTCATGTAGCAAGAGCCCCCCCGGAGAGTATTTTATGAAACAATTTAGTGTCCAGATTGATGAATGAAATGGCCTGTACGGCTCTGGATAGATGGGCGTCTGCCTATCTGAACTCCGGATGAGCCGCCCTTGGCATCGGAACTGTCTGCTTTACACGTAGCAGCTTATGATCCTGAAGATATTTATTACACTGGGAGATCAGGACTGATGGTACCCGATATCCATCATAAACATTCAATTACTTGTGTGGGGAGGACTGCGCAGTCTCCTGCTGAACAAGGAACATACATGCAAATGCGCCAACTCCGTCAGTTGGTCTTATTTACATAATGTGCTCTCGTATTTGCATGTGGATGTAATAGCAGTCACACTCAGCCACGCCCCCCACGCCAGAAATACACGCGTTTCCATGAAACAGCGAAAAAGTCGCTGCATGGCGCTTCATGAGCAGTTGGGCTCCAATTTTGCGGTTGTTAAATTGACCCTTAATGTTTCCTATACTCCCGTATGTAAGACTATTAGCACACACTACGCAGCCCCCTACAAATGAGACGGTTCCACACAGGAGTTACTGTAACCGTGTAACCTCAGAACTCTGCTTTGTCATGTGGTCAGTGAAATCGAGGCCATAGATCCTCCTAGGGTGACTGTTGCATAAACAACGCTCACATTGCGCAGCTCCAGGGTGGCCACGCTGGGAAATATTGTAACACAAAATAGGGCAGATTTCACCAATTACTGGCACCTGGATTTCACAACGGCTTCTGATAAGCCTCAGACTTGGCCACAAGAAAGGAAAGAAATCAGGTCATTAAGTAAACGATACATTGCACAACACAACGTTCTGCAGCACAACAGGCCACAGACCACAGGTACCAGGTTGCAGCAATACACTCTTTCACTTCTGCCATTTCCATCCCACAACATGCAATAATCGTTGTGTAGGTTTGCATTAAACTAGCGCAGAGCCGTGGTCATTGCGCTGTACGGTTTGCTTGGGGGAAGGGCGTGAACACTTAATGCTAAATTCCGATGGCGAAGCGTGAAATGTTACGGACAAATGAGGAATGGGATGGATGTTATTCTCTGTGTGTGGGGAGGACAGCTGCACATAAGTACAACACCCGGCATACAGAACAAATACTGGGCCTCATTCAGACACACTGGGTAATGCTGCCTCCGCCTGTGCAAAATTATGCAAATGATGCAGCCGCCTGGATTTGTATTGAGACGCCCAGCGGCGGTTTTGTGAATCCCAGCGGCTGCGTACAAAGGCCAACTGTCACAGGCTCCCTCCAGGATAGCACAGTGCCGAAGAGGCGGGAGGTGTGTCCTGCACCAAGAGGAGGTGCGAAAGGTGCCACCGTTCCGGGGTACAGAGCCAAGGGGTTGGCACCTGTACTCCTATTAGGCTCACGCTGTGTCAGGGGTATATCTCTTATCTTCTATCTGTACATCTGACCTTCCTGGCGTAGTCGCAGAAATCACTGGGAAAATGGCGGCAGCGCCATTGTCACAGAGATCTGCGCAGTAAACTCTGGAATGGTGGCAGGATCTATGCAGGACATGCACAAACGCAAAACCCACATGTGGCCTGCACATGGATTATAGATTAAATACAGGTTCTGCAAACAATAAGGGTCTATTTACTATACCCCGCGTTATGTACCATCGCTTGTCACATATCAAGATAGGAGGAGCGGCGGTGACCACATTCCCTGGCAAAAAGAGTGATCATTGCTTCATAAAGAGACACGTGACTGTTTTCTAGACAAGGGACCTAGGCATGAGAGAACACATCTGACCCTTATAAGAGACATCAGGTCAATGTATAATAAAAAGTTATATTAGACTGCGGCACTTTGAGACTTTTCTGTATACCGCAGACGGTGTTTGTCGTTCCTCTCTAACACATCTGATAATAAATAGGTTTTCTTTACAATCCAGGTCCAGCCTCTTTGGTAAATGACAGAGAAATCACCTGTTTTGAAGACAAATGAGTCTATTTACTAAAGGGGGGTACACACAGAGAGATCCGTGCTTACATTCTAAGCAATCTGACTAGAGTGCTTAGAAAATCATCACAGATCTCTCCGCGTGTAGGTTGCCGGCGACAGAGATGCGCGGTCCCGCGCGTCGCTAACGCCGATTCTAGATATCGCATGCATGCAGGCCAAATCTAGTGAGATCACTCATTTCACCGCTGGGTAAAATGAGTGGCCCCCCGGCCCCCCTTCCCCTCGCTCAGCACTTATCTCCCCCGTGTGTACGGGGCTTAAGCCTGGGAGAGAGAATATGGACGGTGACAAAGCCAATCAGCTCCTAACTGCACAGCCTGTAACATGACAGTCAGGAGTTGATTGGCTAATAATTTATCTCCGTCCACTTTATCTCTCTCCTTCTGACAGCAGAACACGTATTAGATGCAAATACACGTGTAATCTATTTACAGAGACCATGCCCCTATATACCATACAGTATCCGGACGCTGGGTCGACAGTGAATAGGTCGACACTAGAAATATGTCGACACACAACCATTAGGTCGACGTGAACAAGCCCGACATACAAAAACGTCGACATTAGTTTTTAACATTTTTTTTCTCTTTTTTAAACTTTTTCATACTTTACGATCCACGCGGACTTCTATTGGAAACGGTAACTTGCCCGAAGCATGGCGAGTGAGGCGAGCCATGCGAGGGGACACGTTGCACTAATTGGGGTTCCCCGTCACTTTACGAAGAAAATGACACCAAAAAAACATGAAAAAATCATGTCCACCTTTTTTCATGTCGACCTAATGGCCGTGTCGACCTAGCCACTGTTGACCAATAGGTGTCGACCTAATGGGTGTCGACCATGAGTCCCACACCCATACCATACATATTGCAAGTGGCTGCATGACATATAAGGTCCACTAAGGTTCAACGTAAGTTGACACCTTTACTGTGGATTTCTCACGGAGCATGCTGGAACTTGTAGTCCCACAATAGCTGGAGCACCACAGGCTGCCTAAAGGATGTCACATAAGCTGAATAATAATGCACCTAGAGTCGCTGGAATCAGGAACGCACAGAAATTAGGGCACCGGAGAGGAAATTCGGGCCTGGACTGGGCCTAGGTAGACAGCCCATTGTTATCTAGCACTGCAGTGCCCCATAGTACCACTGGCAGGCCTGAGCCAGGTATATGGTACCCTGATAAAATGCAGCTGCAATGTGTATCCCTGCCGGATCAGGGTTACCGGAGCACCGTTCCTGTAACCTGCGCAGTTGCAGTGAGGAATGACTCCTGCCATGTAATATCAGCGAGAGCTCCTCATAGTAACCAGGAGAGAACCTTGTGTCCTAGCAGCAACTGCGTCACCTGCACTGAATGCTAAGTGCTCCCAGCGAACGGAGGCCGTGACCAAGAGCAGCTTATACCATGGCGCTGTACACGACAGGCAGCGCACTCCGGCAGGCAAACCTTTAGTTCCAGTTCGCCATATTACCGGGGATTTCACAGGGTTCATGGACAGATTGTGAAATCAAAGGTCACGCACTACTGTGGGTGGGTCCTGGACAACATAATCTCCAGGCAGCAAGCGAGAGGTTAAACACAGCTAAGAAGAATTTAAGGAAGGATATTATTAGCCAGGGCAGATAAGCAGGATGACGGGTCCAGTTTCACGCACTCCCTGTTTATTCCTATGAACACAGCCCCCAACACACACCTCCCATGACCCTCTCCAGGAGGGACACAATGCTCTGTTCCTGGACTTTTCTCTTCATTTATGATTGCCATCACCTGTGCTGAAACACCTTTCTTAACCATTAACCTGTTCAACACAGGTGCCAGCAATCTTAAATTAAGAGAAAAGTCCAGAAGCAGAGCATTGTGTCCTCCTGGAGAGGGTCATGATGCGAGGTATGCCAACATGCAACAGGGCAGACAGGAGGGCAATCACTTATGTTACTGCCATATGTAAGGGTAGGTTCTCCTACTCCAGCAATCATTGTCATACCCCTCACAGGGGGGTCTCCAGGAGAGGGGGGAGGGGACTAGAAATAGCTGCTTTTCCTGCCAACATGATGACACTTGTAGTTCTACAGGAACAGGGGAGCAATGAGGGGCCCAATCCAGCTATAGAACGTATTGTAATCACTGCACGTCATGTGACCCATGCAAATGTGACCCCGGCTCTGTGTGTTAGACAGCGGCCCAGTATGAGAGACAGTCACTGTGACAGTGGCCCTGTATGAGAGACAGTCAGTGTGACAGTGGCCCTGTATGAGAGACAGTCAGTGTGACAGTGGCCCTGTACGAGAGACAGTCAGTGTGACAGTGGCCCTGTACGAGAGACAGTCAGTGTGACAGAAGCCCTGTATGAGAGACAGTGTGACAGAAGCCCTGTATGAGAGACAGTGTGACAGAAGCCCTGTATGAGAGACAGTGTGACAGAAGCCCTGTATGAGAGACAGTCAGTGTGACAGAAGCCCTGTATGAGAGACAGTCACTGTGACAGAGGCCCTGTATGAGAGACAGTCAGTGTGACAGTGGCCCTGTATGAGACAGACAGTGTGACAGCAGCTCTGTATGAGAGACAGTCAGTGTGACAGCAGCTCTGTATGAGAGACAATCAGTGTGACAGCGGCCCTGTATGAGAGACAGTGTGACAGAAGCCCTGTATGAGAGACAGTCAGTGTGACAGAAGCCCTGTATGAGAGACAGTCAGTGTGACAGAAGCCCTGTATGAGAGACAGTCAGTGTGACAGTGGCCCTGTACGAGAGACAGTCAGTGTGACAGAAGCCCTGTATGAGAGACAGTCAGTGTGACAGTGGCCCTGTATGAGAGACAATCAGTGTGACAGTGGCCCTGTATGAGACAGACAGTGTGACAGCAGCTCTGTATGAGAGACAATCAGTGTGACAGCGGCCCTGTATGAGAGACAGTGTGACAGAAGCCCTGTATGAGAGACAATCAGTGTGACAGCGGCCCTGTATGAGAGACAGTCAGTGTGACAGAAGCCCTGTATGAGAGACAGTCAGTGTGACAGAAGCCCTGTATGAGAGACAGTCAGTGTGACAGAAGCCCTGTATGAGAGACAGTGTGACAGAAGCCCTGTATGAGAGACAGTCAGTGTGACAGAAGCCCTGTACGAGAGACAGTCAGTGTGACAGAAGCCCTGTATGAGAGACAGTCAGTGTGACAGTGGCCCTGTATGAGACAGACAGTGTGACAGCAGCTCTGTATGAGAGACAATCAGTGTGACAGCGGCCCTGTATGAGAGACAGTGTGACAGAAGCCCTGTATGAGAGACAGTCAGTGTGACAGAAGCCCTGTATGAGAGACAGACAGTGTGACAGAAGCCCTGTATGAGAGACAGACAGTGTGACAGAAGCCCTGTATGAGAGACAGTCAGTGTGACAGAAGCCCTGTATGAGAGACAGTCAGTGTGACAGCGGCCCAGTATGAGAGACAGTGTGACAGAAGCCCTGTATGAGACAGTCAGTGTGACAGCAGTCCTGTAGAAGCCCTGTATGAGAGACAGTCAGTGTGACAGAAGCCCTGTATGAGAGACAGACAGTGTGACAGAAGCCCTGTATGAGAGACAGTCAGTGTGACAGAAGCCCTGTATGAGAGACAATCAGTGTGACAGCGGCCCTGTATGAGAGACAGTGTGACAGAAGCCCTGTATGAGACAGTCAGTGTGATAGAAGCCCTGTATGAGAGACAGTCAGTGTGACAAAAGCCCTGTATGAGAGACAGTCAGTGTGACAGAAGCCCTGTATGAGAGACAGACAGTGTGACAGAAGCCCTGTATGACAGACAGACAGTGTGACAGAAGCCCTGTATGAGAGACAGTCAGTGTGACAGAAGCCCTGTATGAGAGACAGTCAGTGTGACAGAAGCCCTGTATGATAGACATTGTGACAGAAGCCCTGTATGAAAGACAGTCACTGTGACAGAAGCCCTGTATGAGAGACAATCAGTGTGACAGCGGCCCTGTATGAGAGACAGTCAGTGTGACAGAAGCCCAGTATGAGAGACAGTCACTGTGACAGAAGCCCTGTATGAGAGACAATCAGTGTGACAGCGGCCCTGTATGAGAGACAGTCAGTGTGACAGAGGCCCTGTATGAGAGACAGTCAGTGTGACAGTGGCCCTGTATGAGAGACAGTCAGTGTGACAGCAGCTCTGTATGAGAGACAATCAGTGTGACAGCGGCCCTGTATGAGAGACAGTGTGACAGAAGCCCTGTATGAGAGACAGTCAGTGTGACAGAAGCCCTGTATGAGAGACAGACAGTGTGACAGAAGCCCTGTATGAGAGACAGACAGTGTGACAGAAGCCCTGTATGAGAGACAGTCAGTGTGACAGAAGCCCTGTATGAGAGACAGACAGTGTGACAGAAGCCCTGTATGAGAGACAGTCAGTGTGACAGCGGCCCAGTATGAGAGACAGTGTGACAGAAGCCCAGTATGAGAGACAGTCACTGTGACAGAAGCCCTGTATGAGAGACATTGTGACAGAAGCCCTGTATGAGAGACAATCAGTGTGACAGCGGCCCTGTATGAGAGACAGTGTGACAGAAGCCCTGTATGAGACAGTCAGTGTGATAGAAGCCCTGTATGAGAGACAGTCAGTGTGACAGAAGCCCTGTATGAGAGACAGACAGTGTGACAGAAGCCCTGTATGACAGACAGACAGTGTGACAGAAGCCCTGTATGAGAGACAGTCAGTGTGACAGAAGCCCTGTATGAGAGACAGTCAGTGTGACAGAAGCCCTGTATGAGAGACAGTCAGTGTGACAGCAGCCCTGTATGAGAGACAGTCAGTGTGACAGAAGCCCTGTATGACAGACAGACAGTGTGACAGAAGCCCTGTATGAGAGACAGTCAGTGTGACAGAAGCCCTGTATGAGAGACAGTGTGACAGGAGCCCTGTATGAGAGACAGTCAGTGTGACAGAAGCCCTGTATGAGAGACACTGTGACAGGAGCCCTGTATGAGAGACAGTCAGTGTGACAGAAGCCCTGTATGAGAGACACTGTGACAGAAGCCCTGTATGAGAGACAGACAGCAGCACGGTAGACAAGCAGCGGTAGAGCAGTGAGGAGAGGCAGCATATTACAGCAGAGGAATGAGGTGTGAGGCACTAGCAATGTAGATTACCAGAGCTGTCTGTGATCCGGTGACGCTTCATCTCAGAGTCCCGGTTATCAGCCATGGGCTGCGGGCTGGTCACTAGCTGCGCGGCCTCTGCTATAGGAACCAACTGCAAATCCCCAGCACTGCTCATAGTATACACAGCCCGGGCACTCCCTGCCCAGCCTCCTCCCCAGCCTCTCCCCCTGCACAGCCTCCTCCCCAGACAGTCCCAGCCTCCTGCTCCCTAGCCAGTCCCAGCCTCATAGCACAGACAGCACGGGAACTCCCTGCGCAGCCTCCTCCCCAGCCTGTCCCAGCCTCCTCCTCCCCAGCCTCTCCCCCCCTGCACAGCCTCCTCCCCAGTCCCAGCCTCCTGCTTCCCAGTCTCTCTCCTCTGCTCCTCCTCAGCCAGTCCCAGCCTCCTACTCCCCAGCCTCCTCCCCAGCCAGTCCCAGCCTCCTGCTCCCCAGTCTCTCTCCCCCAGCCTCCTGCACAACAGCCTCTACCCTACTCCTCCTCAGCCAGTCCCAGCCTCCTCCCCAGCACTGCTCATAGCACAGACAGCACGGGAGCTCCCTGCACAGCCTCCTCCCCGGCCTGTCCCCATGCACAGCCTCCTCCCCACAGTGTCATGTGTACACACTAGAGATACACACACACACTGCATGTGTCTGATCTACTGCACACAATACACACTGCTTGTGTCATATCTACTGCACACAATACACACTGCATTGTCTGATCTACTGCACACAATACACACTGCTTGTGTCATATCTACTGCACACAATACACTGCATGTGTCATATCTACTGCACACAACACACACTGCATGTGTCATATCTACTGCACACAATACACACTGCATGTGTCTGATCTACTGCACACAACACACACTGCATGTGTCATATCTACTGCACACAATACACACTGCATGTGTCTGATCAACTGCACACAATACACACTGCATGTGTCTGATCTACTGCACACAACACACACTGCATGTGTCATATCTACTGCACACAACACACTGCATGTGTCATATCTACTGCACAACACACACTGCATGTGTCATATCTACTGCACACTGCATATCAATACACACTGCATTGTCTGATCTACTACACACAATACACACTGCATGTGTCTGATCTGCTGCTGCACACACAACACACATTGCATGTGTCTGATCTGCTGCTGCTGCTGCACACACAACACACATTGCATGTGTCTGATTTACTGCACACAATACACACTGCATGTGTCTGATCTACTGCACACAATACACACTGCATGTGTCTGATCTACTGCACACAATACACACTGCATGTGTCTGATCTACTGCACACAATACACACTGCATGTGTCTGATCTGCTGCACACACAACACACATTGCATGTGTCTGATCTACTGCACACAATACACACTGCATGTGTCTGATCTACTGCACACAATACACACTGCATGTGTCTGATCTGCTGCACACAATACACACTGCATGTGTCATATCTACTGCACACAATACACACTGCATGTGTCTGATCTACTGCACACAATACACACTGCATATGTCTGATCTACTGCACACAATACACACTGCATGTGTCATATCTACTTCACACAACACACTGCATGTGTCTGATCTACTGCACACAATACACACTGCATGTGTCTGATCTGCTGCACACAATACACACTGCATGTGTCATATCTACTGCACACAATACACACTGCATGTGTCTGATCTACTGCACACAATACACACTGCATGTGTCTGATCTACTGCACACAATACACACTGCTTGTGTCTGATCTACTGCACACAACACACAGCATGTGTCATATCTACTGCACACAACACACTGCATGTGTCATATCTACTGCACAACACACACTGCATGTGTCATATCTACTGCACACTGCATATCAATACACACTGCATTGTCTGATCTACTACACACAATACACACTGCATGTGTCTGATCTGCTGCTGCACACACAACACACATTGCATGTGTCTGATCTGCTGCTGCTGCTGCACACACAACACACATTGCATGTGTCTGATTTACTGCACACAATACACACTGCATGTGTCTGATCTACTGCACACAATACACACTGCATGTGTCTGATCTACTGCACACAATACACACTGCATGTGTCTGATCTACTGCACACAATACACACTGCATGTGTCTGATCTGCTGCACACAATACACACTGCATGTGTCTGATCTACTGCACACAACACACACTGCATGTGTCATATCTACTGCACACAATACACACTGCATGTGTCTGATCAACTGCACACAATACACACTGCATGTGTCTGATCTACTGCACACAACACACACTGCATGTGTCATATCTACTGCACACAACACACTGCATGTGTCATATCTACTGCACAACACACACTGCATGTGTCATATCTACTGCACACTGCATATCAATACACACTGCATTGTCTGATCTACTACACACAATACACACTGCATGTGTCTGATCTGCTGCTGCACACACAACACACATTGCATGTGTCTGATCTGCTGCTGCTGCTGCACACACAACACACATTGCATGTGTCTGATTTACTGCACACAATACACACTGCATGTGTCTGATCTACTGCACACAATACACACTGCATGTGTCTGATCTACTGCACACAATACACACTGCATGTGTCTGATCTACTGCACACAATACACACTGCATGTGTCTGATCTGCTGCACACACAACACACATTGCATGTGTCTGATCTACTGCACACAATACACACTGCATGTGTCTGATCTACTGCACACAATACACACTGCATGTGTCTGATCTGCTGCACACAATACACACTGCATGTGTCATATCTACTGCACACAATACACACTGCATGTGTCTGATCTACTGCACACAATACACACTGCATATGTCTGATCTACTGCACACAATACACACTGCATGTGTCATATCTACTTCACACAACACACTGCATGTGTCTGATCTACTGCACACAATACACACTGCATGTGTCTGATCTGCTGCACACAATACACACTGCATGTGTCATATCTACTGCACACAATACACACTGCATGTGTCTGATCTACTGCACACAATACACACTGCATGTGTCTGATCTACTGCACACAATACACACTGCTTGTGTCTGATCTACTGCACACAACACACAGCATGTGTCATATCTACTGCACACAACACACTGCATGTGTCATATCTACTGCACAACACACACTGCATGTGTCATATCTACTGCACACTGCATATCAATACACACTGCATTGTCAGATCTACTACACACAATACACACTGCATGTGTCTGATCTGCTGCTGCACACACAACACACATTGCATGTGTCTGATCTGCTGCTGCTGCTGCACACACAACACACATTGCATGTGTCTGATTTACTGCACACAATACACACTGCATGTGTCTGATCTACTGCACACAATACACACTGCATGTGTCTGATCTACTGCACACAATACACACTGCATGTGTCTGATCTACTGCACACAATACACACTGCATGTGTCTGATCTGCTGCACACAATACACACTGCATGTGTCTGATCTGCTGCACACAATACACACTGCTTGTGTCTGATCTACTGCACACAATACACACTGCATGTGTCATATCTACTTCACACAACACACTGCATGTGTCTGATCTACTGCACACAATACACACTGCATGTGTATGATCTGCTGCACACAATACACACTGCATGTGTCATATCTACTGCACACAATACACACTGCATGTGTCTGATCTACTGCACACAATACACACTGCATGTGTCTGATCTACTGCACACAATACACACTGCATGTGTCTGATCTGCTGCTTCACAAAACACACATTGCATGTGTCTGATCTACTGCACACAATACACACTGCTTGTGTCTGATCTACTGCACACAACACACTGCATGTGTCATATCTACTGCACACAACACACTGCATGTGTCATATCTACTGCACACAACACACTGCATGTGTCATATCTACTGCACACAACACACTGCATGTGTCTGATCTGCTGCACACAATACACACTGCATGTGTCATATCTACTGCACACAATACACACTGCATGTGTCATATCTACTGCACACAATACACTGCATGTGTCATATCTACTGCACACAACACACACTGCATGTGTCATATCTACTGCACACAATACACACTGCATGTGTCTGATCTACTGCACACAATACACACTGCTTGTGTCATATCTACGGCACACAACACACTGCATGTGTCTGATCTACTGCACACAACACACTGCATGTGTCATATCTACTGCACACAATACACACTGCATGTGTCATATCTACTGCACACAATACACTGCATGTGTCATATCTACTGCACACAACACACACTGCATGTGTCATATCTACTGCACACAATACACACTGCATGTGTCTGATCTACTGCACACAATACACACTGCATGTGTCTGATCTACTGCACACAATACACACTGCTTGTGTCATATCTACGGCACACAACACACTGCATGTGTCATATCTACTGCACACAACACACTGCATGTGTCATATCTACTGCACACAATACACACTGCATGTGTCTGATCTACTGCACACAATACACACTGCATGTGTCTGATCTACTGCACACAATACACACTGCTTGTGTCATATCTACTGCACACAACACACTGCATGTGTCATATCTACTGCACACAACACACTGCATGTGTCATATCTACTGCACACAATACACACTGCATAGTCTGATCTACTACACACAATACACACTGCATTGTCTGATCTACTACACACAATACACACTGCATGTGTCTGATCTGCTGTTTCACAAAACACACATTGCATGTGTCTGATCTACTGCACACAATACACACTGCATGTGTCTGATCTACTGCACACAATACACACTGCATGTGTCTGATCTACTGCACACAATACACACTGCATGTGTCTGATCTACTGCACACAATACACACTGCATGTGTCTGATCTACTGCACACAATACACACTGCATGTGTCTGATCTACTGCACACAATACACACTGCATGTGTCTGATCTACTGCACACAATACACACTGCATGTGTCTGATCTATTGCACACAATACACACTGCTTGTGTCATATCTACTGCTGCACACGCTGCATGTGTCTGATCTGCTGCACACAATACACACTGGACACTGCATGTGTCTGATCTGCCGCTGCACATGCTGCATGTGTCTGATCTACTGCACACAATACACACTGGACACTGCGTGTGTCTGATCTGCTGCTGCACACACAACACACACTGCTATAGCCTTATTGTCAGCACCGTTATTACAGGTCTGTGTATTATAAGATGAGTGCCAGCGATAGGGCGTCTCCCCGTTGGTGGAAGCTACAGAGGAGCATTGGAGCAGAGCTTCTAATCCTCAAGCCACACTACTGGCCAGGTTTTACGGATATCCATGCTCGAGCACCTAAATCAAAATGACCGAGGTGCTGCTTAAGTCACCTGCGCTCAAGCATGAACAGCCTTGAAATAGGACTGTTAGGGGCCCATTTATTACATACTAGGTGCTTCATCGCGCCCTATGGCCGCTCTTCACACCGTTGCAAGGGTCTACGCCCCCTTAACCCTTGCATGCCTTTCTGGGGTTCAATATTTGTATTATATGGAGTGTTACCTGCATTCCTTTGTTAGTGGTTAAATATTGCACAATGAAAGGGCGTGCGATGGTGAAGGAGGCGCAGCCCCTTGCGACGGCGTGAACAGCACCTGCAGGGCACGAAGTACAGAATGTAGCGGGTGCGCGGGAAACTGGGGGAGGGCGTCTGTAGATGCTGCGGGTGGAGGGGGGGGCGGATGCAGGGGGGGCCCGGATGGGGAAGGGTCGGGAGCTGCTGCGGGTGGGGGAGGGGCAGAGGAGTGGGGGCTGCAGGTGGGGGAGTGGTCTGGAGGCACTGCAGGTGGGGGAGGCGCAGGGGTGCCATGGGTGGGGGAGGAGCAGGTGCGGGGATGTTGCGGATAGGTGAAGGGTTTCGGAGGTGCTATGGGATGGGAAGGGGCAGGGGTGCCGAGGGTGGGGTAGGGGGTCCGGAGGCACCGCGGGTGGGGGAGTGGCAGGTGCGGGTGGTGCGGCGGATGGGGAAGGGGGTCCAGAGGTGGTGGAGGGGTGGGAGCGGGGGTGCCGTGGGTGGGTGAGGGGAGCGACCGTGGATGGAGGAGGGTGTCTGCAGATGCTGCAGGTGGAGGGGGGGGGCAGGTGTGGGGGGAGACATATATGGGGGGGTGGATGGTGGAGGGGGTCTGGAGGTGCTGTGGGTGGTGGAGGGGCGGGAGAGTGAGAGCTGCGGGTGGTGTATGGGGTCTGGAGGCACAGCGTGTGGGGGAGGGGTGGAGTGCTGCATGTGGTGGAGGGGAAGGTGCGGAGGTGTGGTGCATTGGGGAGGGGTCTGGAGGCGCTGCGGGTACTGTACCTGGCAAAAAGGTAGTTGGAGGGTATGCAGTAACAGGGCCAGGACAGGGGTGACAGGGTCAGAACAGGGGTGAAGGGGCCAGGACAGAGGTGACGGGGCCAGCACAGGGGCGACGGGGCAAGGACAGGGGCGACGGGGCAAGGATAAGGGTGACAGGGCAAGGCCAGGGGTGACAGGGCAAGGCCAGGGGTGACAGGGACATGACAGAACACAGGGCACGGGAGAGATTGGTATTAGGGACAAAACAGTGGTGACAGACAGATGTGTCTTACCGGAGTCACGGCTGCTGGCTGCTGCTGTTCCACTCCAACCTGTTGGGATCTGCTGCTGCTGGAGACTTGGCATGGCTGACTCTCTCAGGCTGGAGTCCTGCTTCCTCTGCCCGTCCGCATCCCTCCCCCCCTCCTCAGTCACACACCGCGGACCTCGCACGGCTGCCGGGCACTGTGGTAAGGGGAGACTGGGAGTGACTGGTTAGCCCCCAGGAGACGCTGCGGCTGGAGGGAGGAGGGGGTCGGAGCCTGCAAGCAGCGCGGACTTCTGCAGCGCTGCCAACCGGTGTGAGTACCCCACCTCACTGCGGGCAGCAGCGCTGCAGCTAGCGGCGGGGTTGCCGGGGCTGGAGATAACAGAGACAGTACTGAACCTGCACAGCGGCAGGTGCCCCACAAAACTGCAGCTAAGAAGTGTGGAGTGTGCCAGAAAGGGACGCACCTCCGCGCCAGAGAGCCCCTGCTGAGTATGCTGATGTGGCAGGGTCAAGGACACAGTGAGCCAGTGCCCGTCTGTCTGTAGGGCATACCCCCTCACACACCCCCATACCTCCCCACTCCCCACCCATTTTTTTGGGTCTGTCCCGCTGTCCCACCCGCGGGCCGCAGTGTTCCGCGGTGGGGGGGGGGGGGGCAGTTGGAAAGCTCCTGTACTCGCTGTTCTGCTTAGCAGAGCAGCGGTGAATAGTGGAGACAGAGGGAGAGGGGGCATCAGGGGGTACGGATTAATGGGGGGGTTCCAGCAGCAGAGCCGGATTAAGGGGGGGGGGATACATACCATTGGCCCCACAGTTTTAGGGGACCCCCGGCTGGAGTAGCTCTGTTCCAGCTCAGAAGCCCCCCCCCCCCCCCCCCCCGTCCTGCCAGTAACAGCGGCAGCATTGTGCTACAGTCAGCACACGCTGCTGCATATTGGCAGGTCTGTGGTGTTGCAGGGAGGCAGCAGTCTCCCTGCTTTCTTCTCCCTGTGCGGGTGTGTAGGGGGAGCGACCACCTCCTCTGGATTTAGCCCTAGCTGAGGGGCCAAAATCCCATAAAAAAATAATAATCCCGGAATTTGCATAAGGGGGCGTGGCCACGTGTCCCGCAATTAGGCCACGCCCCTGAACTCGCAGCAGGCACAGCACTGAGATAGGGCCAGGGGCAAACGCAGGATTTATTCAGGGGGGTTTCCGTGGGTGTGTATCTGACTATCTGTGAATGGGTATATATGTATATATATATATATATATATATATGTGTATATTTATTTATATATATATATATATATATATACGGTGAAATACAGATAAATGGAATCCCGATATCCGCAGGTATTCCCACTCGGTTAGTTGCTCCACGCCACCAACCGACTGGGAATCTAACCTGTGGCAAGCGAAGCGAGCAACCGCGCCCGCAGCGAGCCCACGAGGGTTCTCGCCACCTCACTTCCGACAGACGGGATGCCACTGAGAACTGGCATCCCGTGTGCTGGTAAAACATGCTGATATTTTATATATGATCATCGACCATGTTCCCAGCAGCCAGAGAGGTGGAGACAGAAAAGGAAAATTGCTTAATACGGAAGCAAGATGGATCTTTAAATTAGAGACTGTACAACCAAGGGCCTTAATGACCAAATCCTGTGGAATGTGATTAATAAACCTTGATACTCAAGGGCAGTGGCGGAACTAGCGAGCGGTGGGCCCAGGTGCGACAAAATGCTTTGCCCCCCCCCCCCCCCCCATCCCATCCAATTCCACCCCCTCACCCCTGGAGAGGATCTGGTGAGGGGAGACCTGCTCAGGGCCAGAGAAATGGATACCTAGCAACAGTGCCGTAACTAGACATTTTAGCACTGTGTGCAAGAAACGGCATTGGAGCCCCCCCCCTGCATGCAAAACAGGGGCAGTGCGCGCCGTAGGCGCGCGATAAAATACATAGTGGCGTGGCTTCGTGGGGAAGGGGTGTGGCCACAAAATAATACCAATTCATAAAACGGTGCACAGTAGTCTCCATTATTCAAATTACGCCGCACAGTAGCACCACTACACCAGGTAGAGACCCTTTTACACCTTACAACGGACAGATTCCTCATTTTACACATTACGGCAGACAGCGTCACCCTTTTTACACATTACGGCAGACAGCGTCCCCCTTTTTACAAATTACGCCAGACAGCTTCCCCCTTTTTACACATTACGGCAGACAGCGTGCACTTTTTACACATAACGGCAGACAGCATCCCCTTTTTACACATAACGGCAGACAGCGTCCCCTTTTTACACATAACGGCAGACAGCGTGCCCTTGTTAAACATAGCGGCAGACAGCGTACACTTTTTACACATAACGGCAGACAGCATCCCCCTTTTTACACATTACGGCAGACAGCGTGCACTTTTTACACATAACGGCAGACAGTGTCCCCTTTTTACACATTACGGCAGACAGCGTGCCCTTGTTACACATTACGGCAGACAGCGTCCCCCTTTTTACACATTACGGCAGGCAGATTCCCCCTTTTTACACATTACGGCAGGCAGATTCCCCCTTTTTACACATAGCGGCAGGCAGTCCCCCCTTTTTACACATTGCGGCAGGCAGTCCCCCGTTTTTACACATTGCGGCAGGCAGATTCGCCATTTTTACACATTGCGGCAGGCAGATTCCTCCTTTTTACACATTGCGGCAGGCAGTCCCCCATTTTTACACATTGCGGCAGGCAGATTCCCCATTTTTACACATTGCGGCAGGCAGTCCCCTGTTTTTACACATTGCGGCAGGCAGTCCCCCGTTTTTACACATTGCGGCAGGCAGTCCCCCATTTTTACACATTGCGGCAGGCAGATTCCCCATTTTTACACATTGCGGCAGCAGTCCCCCATTTTTACACATTGCGGCAGGCAGTCCCCCGTTTTTACACATTGCGGCAGGTAGTCCCCCATTTTTACACATTGCAGCAGGCAGATTCCCCCTTTTTACACATTGCGGCAGGCAGTCCCCCATTTTTACACATTGCGGCAGGCAGATTCCCCATTTTTACACATTGCGGCAGGCAGATTCCCCCTTTTTACACATAGCTGCAGGCAGTCCCCCTTTTTTACACATAGCGGCAGGCAGTCCCACATTTTTACACATAGCGGCAGGCAGTCCCAACAAAGAAAGAAAGAGACAGAAAGAAAGAGACAGAAAGCAAGAAGAATTATACTTACCCTCTCCGCTGGCTCCGGCTCCTCGGTGCAGCGTCAGGCGATTCCCAGGCTGGAGAGAAGGAGGAGGAGGGAGGTGGAGGAGGGAGCCGCAGCAGCGCTGTGTTATTGGTGGAGGCGCTGCTGCTGCTGCCCCTCTGCTTCACTATAGGCTGTTCTCGGAAGAGAACAGTTTGACTCATTACATGCTTTGGGCCCCTGGACAGAGGCGGGCCCCAGTGCAACGCACTGGTTGCACTGGCGGTAGTTCCGCCTCTGCTCAGGGGTTAATCACTGTGATTGAACTATGGGCTTATTCCTCTATGGTGGCGGGTTAGTTACTGCTCTATTGCACGGAGGGTTATTGCCCCCCTATATAGTTTAAGTAAGGGGGATTTCAGATTTATTGTATATAAAATACCCTGTTTAAGTAGAATGGTGCATTATGATGAAACAGAGCTGGACCCGCAGCAGATCTAATTTGTAATAGACTAATATAGGTAGCCATGATAACTTTCCCTATATATATACATGCCAACCAGGTGGATATTGAATGTGTTAAGTATGTACATTGTAAGGACGCACTAAAGTTAAACACTTGTTACACTTTTCCCATTCATTGCAGACCCTACGCTGACACTCCGCTGCGAGCGGCTTTGGTTGCCATGGTGACCAGGCCGTGGACCCGACGTGCTGCCTAGCAAAGAGACGCCAGGGAGGGTGAGGCGGCGCGGATGACGTAATTCCCGCGAGACGCAGGAGTCCCCCGGCGCGGTAGGAAGCGCGGGAGAAGCTCGTCTTCACGGGTGTTAGACACTGGCTTTATAAGGTAAGAGAGGGTTATTACACTGTATATCACGCCTTTACAAAGGGGCTACGGGCCCCGAAACGTTGGACTGTACATGTGATTTATTTTTCAATACACTTTGACTTCTTATACAAGACCTGGAGTGACGCCGTTTTTTGCACTTATGTTTAATCTGATACGGAGGGCACCCAGGCCACTAACACAGGAAGGACCAGGAGTGCCGGGCAATGTAGCAGCATATATATATATATATATATATATATATACATAGACATATATATATATACACACACACACACAGACATAGACATATATATATATATATATATATATATACACACACACACAGACATAGACATATATATATATATATATATATATGTATATATATACACACACACACACACACATAGACATATATATATATATATATACAGGTTGAGTATCCCTTATCCAAAATGCTTGGGACCAGAGGTATTTTGGATATCGGATTTTTCCGTATTTTGGAATAATTAGATACCATAATGAGATATCATGGTGATGGGACCTAAATCTAAGCACAGAATACATTTATGTCTCATATACACCTTATACACACAGCCTGAAGGTCATTTTAGCCAATATTTTTTATAACTTTGTGTATTATACAAAGTGTGTGTACATTCACACAATTCAGTTATGTTTCATATACACCTTATACACACAGCCTGAAGGTCATTTACTACAATATTTTTAATAACTTTGTGTATTAAACAAAGTTTGTGTACATTGAGCCATCAAAAAACAAAGGTTTCATTATTTCTCTAACGTCCTAGTGGATGCTGGGGACTCCGTCAGGACCATGGGGATTAGCGGCTCCGCAGGAGACAGGGCACGAAAATAAAGCTTTAGGATCAGGTGGTGTGCACTGGCTCCTCCCCCTATGACCCTCCTCCAAGCCTCAGTTAGGTTTTTGTGCCCGTCCGAGCAGGGTGCAATCTAGGTGGCTCTCCTAAAGAGCTGCTTAGAAAAAGTTTTTAGGTTTTTTATTTTCAGTGAGTCCTGCTGGCAACAGGCTCACTGCATCGAGGGACTTAGGGGAGAGAAGTCAACTCACCTGCGTGCAGGATGGATTGGCTTCTTAGGCTACTGGACACCATTAGCTCCAGAGGGATCGAACACAGGCCCAGCCATGGAGTCCGGTCCCGGAGCCGCGCCGCCGACCCCCCTTGCAGATGCCGAAGATGGAAGAGGTCCAGAAGCAGGCGGTAGAAGACTTTTCAGTCTTCCTGAGGTAGCGCACAGCACTGCAGCTGTGCGCCATTGTTGTCAGCACACTTCACACAGCGGTCACGGAGGGTGCAGGGCGCTGGGGGGGCGCCCTGGGCAGCAATGTATAATACCTTTTTATGGCTAAAAAATACATCACATATAGCCCTTGAGGCTATATGGATGTATTTAACCCCTGCCAGATCTCACAAACTCCGGAGAAGAGCCCGCCGAAATAGGGGGCGGGGCTTATTCTCCTCAGCACACAGCGCCATTTTCCTGCTCAGCTCCGCTGTGAGGAAGGCTCCCAGGACTCTCCCCTGCACTGCACTACAGAATCAGGGTAAAACAGAGAGGGGGGGCACTTTTTTTGGCGATATTACTATATTTAAGCTGCTATAAGGATACAACACTTATATAGGGTTGTTCCCATATATATTATAGCGCTTGGGTGTGTGCTGGCAAACTCTCCCTCTGTCTCCCCAAAGGGCTAGTGGGGTCCTGTCTTCAATAGAGCATTCCCTGTGTGTCTGCTGTGTGTCGGTACGTGTGTGTCGACATGTATGAGGACGATGTTGGTGTGGAGGCAGAGCAATTGCCAGTAATGGTGATGTCACCCCCCAGGGAGTCGACACCGGAATGGATGGCTTTGTTTATGGAATTACGTGATAATGTCAGCACATTACAAAAATCAGTTGACGACATGAGACGGCCGGAAAACCAGTTAGTACCTGCCCAGGCGTCTCAGACACCGTCAGGGGCTGTAAAACGCCCTTTACCTCAGTCGGTCGACACAGACCCGGACACGGACACTGAATCTAGTGTCGACGGTGAAGAAAAAAAAACGTATTTTCCAGTAGGGCCACACGTTATATGATCACGGCAATGAAGGAGGCTTTGCATATCTCTGATACTACAAGTACCACAAAAAGGGGTATTATGTGGGGGGTGAAAAAACTACCTGTAGTTTTTCCTGAATCAGAGGAATTGAATGATGTATGTGATGAAGCGTGGGTTAACCCAGATAGAAAAGTGCTAATTTCAAAAAAGTTATTGGCATTATACCCTTTCCCGCCAGAGGTTAGGGCGCGCTGGGAAACACCCCCTAAGGTGGATAGGCGCTCACACGCTTATCAAAACAAGTGGCGTTACCGTCTCCTGATACGGCCGCCCTCAAGGATCCAGCTGATAGGAGGCTGGAAACTACCCTAAAAAGTATATACACACATACTGGTGTTATACTGCGACCAGCCATCGCCTCAGCCTGGATGTGCAGTGCTGGGGTGGTCTGGTCGGATTCCCTGACTGATAATATTGATACCCTGGATAGGGACAGTATTTTACAGACTTTAGAGCAATTAAAGGATGCTTTTCTTTATATGCGAGATGCTCAGAGGGATATTTGCACTCTGGCATCGAGAGTAAGTGCGATGTCCATATCTGCCAGAAGAAGTTTATGGACACGACAGTGGTCAGGTGATGCGGACTCCAAACGGCATATGGAAGTATTGCCGTATAAAGGGGAGGAATTATTTGGCGTCGGTCTATCGGATTTGGTGGCCACGGCAACTGCCGGGAAATCCACCTTTTTACCTCAGACCCCCTCCCAACAGAAAAAGACACCGTCTTTTCAGCCGCAGTCCTTTCGGTCCTATAAGAAGCGGGCAAAAGGACAGTCATATCTGCCCCGAGGCAGAGGAAAGGGTAAGAGAGGGCAGCAAGCAGCTCCTTCCCAGGAACAGAAGCCCTCCGCGGGTTCTGCAAAGCCCTCAGCATGACGCTGGGGCTTTACAAGCGGACTCAGGAACGGTGGGGGGTCGACTCAAGAATTTCAGCGCGCAGTGGGCTTGCTCACAGGTGGACCCCTGGATCCTGCAGGTAGTATCTCAGGGTTACAGGTTGGAATTCGAGCAGTCTCCTCCTCGCCGGTTCCTAAAGTCTGCTTTGCCAACGTCTCCCTCAGACAGGGCGACGGTATTGGAAGCCATTCACAAGCTGTTTTCTCAGCAGGTGATAGTCAAGGTACCCCTCCTACAACAGGAAAAGGGGTATTACTCCACGCTATTTGTGGTACCGAAGCCGGACGGCTCGGTAAGACCTATTCTAAATCTGAAATCTTTGAACCTGTACATACAAAAATTCAAGTTCAAGATGGAATCACTCAGAGCAGTGATAGCGAATCTGGAAGAAGGGGACTTTATGGTGTCCCTGGACATAAAAGATGCTTACCTGCATGTCCCAATTTGCCCTTCACATCAAGGGTACCTCAGGTTCGTGGTGCAAAACTGTCATTATCAGTTTCAGACGCTGCCGTTTGGATTGTCCACGGCACCTCGGGTCTTTACCAAGGTAATGGCCGAAATGATGATTCTTCTGCGAAGAAGAGGCGTATTAATTATCCCTTACTTGGACGATCTCCTGATAAGGGCAAGGTCCAGAGAACAGCTGGAGGACGGAGTAGCACTAACCCAAGTAGTGCTGCAACAACACGGGTGGATTCTGAATTTTCCAAAATCTCAGTTGACCCCGACAACACGTCTGCTGTTCCTGGGAATGATTCTGGACACGGTTCAGAAAAAGGTGTTTCTTCCGGAGGAGAAAGCCAAGGAGTTATCCGAACTTGTCAGGAACCTCCTAAAACCAGGAAAAGTGTCTGTGCATCAATGCACAAGAGTCCTGGGAAAGATGGTGGCTTCTTACGAAGCAATCCCATTCGGCAGATTCCACGCACAAACTTTTCAGTGGGATCTGCTGGACAAATGGTCCGGATCGCATCTGCAGATGCATCAGCGGATAACCTTATCGCCACGGACAAGGGTGTCTCTTCTGTGGTGGTTGCAGAGTGCTCATCTGTTAGAAGGCCGCAGATTCGGCATACAGGACTGGGTCCTGGTGACCACGGATGCCAGTCTGAGAGGCTGGGGACCGGTCACACAGGGAAGAAACTTCCAGGGAGTATGGTCAAGCCTGGAGATGTCTCTTCACATAAATATACTGGAGCTAAGAGCGATTTACAATGCTCTAAGCCTGGCAAAACCCCTGCTTCAGGGTCAGCCGGTGTTGATCCAGTCGGACAACATCACGGCAGTCGCCCACGTAAACAGACAGGGCGGCACAAGAAGCAGGAGAGCAATGGCAGAAGCTGCAAGGATTCTTCGCTGGGCGGAAGATCATGTGATAGCACTGTCAGCAGTGTTCATTCCGGGAGTGGACAACTGGGAAGCAGACTTCCTCAGCAGACACGATCTACACCCGGGAGAGTGGGGACTTCATCCAGAAGTCTTCCACATGATTGTGAACCGTTGGGAAAAACCAAAGGTGGATATGATGGCGTCTCGCCTCAACAAAAAACTGGACAGGTATTGCGCCAGGTCAAGAGACCCTCAGGCAATAGCTGTGGACGCTCTGGTAACACCGTGGGTGTTCCAGTCAGTGTATGTGTTTCCTCCTCTGCCTCTCATACCCAAAGTACTGAGAATTATACGGCAAAGGGGAGTAAGAACGATACTCGTGGCTCCGGATTGGCCAAGAAGAACTTGGTACCCGGAACTTCAGGAGATGCTCACGGAAAATCCGTGGCCTCTACCTCTAAGACGGGACCTGATTCAGCAGGTACCGTGTCTATTCCAAGACTTACCGCGGCTGCGTTTGACGGCGTGGCGGTTGAACGCCGAATTCTAAGGGAAAAAGGCATTCCAGAAGAGGTCATTCCTACACTGGTTAAAGCCAGGAAGGAGGTGACTGCACAACATTATCACCGCATTTGGAGAAAATATGTTGCGTGGTGTGAGGCCAGGAAGGCCCCCACGGAGGAATTTCAATTGGGTCGATTCCTACATTTCCTGCAAACAGGATTGTCTATGGGCCTCAAGTTGGGGTCCATTAAGGTTCAAATTTCGGCCCTGTCGATTTTCTTCCAGAAAGAATTGGCTTCAGTTCCTGAAGTCCAGACTTTTGTAAAAGGAGTACTACATATACAGCCCCCGGTTGTGCCCCCAGTGGCTCCGTGGGACCTTAATGTAGTTTTGGATTTTCTCAAATCCCATTGGTTTGAGCCACTCAAATCGGCGGATTTGAAATATCTTACATGGAAAGTAACCATGCTACTGGCCCTGGCTTCAGCCAGGAGAGTGTCAGAATTGGCGGCTTTATCGTATAAAAGCCCATATCTGATTTTCCATTCGGACAGGGCAGAACTGCGGACGCGTCCTCATTTTCTGCCTAAGGTGGTGTCAGCGTTTCACCTGAACCAGCCTATTGTGGTGCCTGCGGCTACTAGCGATTTGGAGGATTCCAAGTTGCTGGACGTTGTCAGGGCATTGAAAATATATATTTCAAGGACGGCTGGAGTCAGAAAATCTGACTCGCTGTTTATACTGTATGCACCCAACAAGCTGGGTGCTCCTGCTTCTAAGCAGACGATTGCTCGTTGGATTTGTAGCACAATTCAACTTGCACATTCTGTGGCAGGCCTGCCACAGCCTAAATCTGTCAAGGCCCATTCCACAAGGAAGGTGGGCTCATCCTGGGCGGCTGCCCGAGGGGTCTCGGCATTACAACTCTGCCGAGCAGCTACGTGGTCGGGGGAGAACACGTTTGTAAAATTCTACAAATTTGGCTAAAGAGGACCTGGAGTTCTCTCATTCGGTGCTGCAGAGTCATCCGCACTCTCCCGCCCGTTTGGGAGCTTTGGTATAATCCCCATGGTCCTGACGGAGTCCCCAGCATCCACTAGGACGTTAGAGAAAATAAGATTTTACTTACCGATAAATCTATTTCTCGTAGTCCGTAGTGGATGCTGGGCGCCCATCCCAAGTGCGGATTGTCTGCAATACTTGTACATAGTTATTGTTACAAAAAAATCGGGTTGTTCTTGTTGTGAGCCGTCTGTTCAGAGGCTCCTACGTTGTCATACTGTTAACTGGGTTC